>NC_140123.1:17466242-18666242 GCF_964035555.1 Netta rufina | reverse complement strand
CACTCATCAATTCCTTTAGTTTACTTTCTGGAAAAAAGCAACAAACCAACAACAATACAACAGTTGTCTACACAAAATTCAGTCTAACTTTCAACCACAAATTATTTTGATCACTTGAAGTCAGCACATTCCATGAAGAGACGTGTAAACATAAAATACACGTACTGCTCCAAAAAATGTTTTCAATACTGATAAAATAGATACGTTCAATTTCTAGTAGACGCAAACATGACCACTTAGACATTGTTTTTCCAGCAGTGAGGCCATCAGTGATTCTGGATTCCAGCCTCTTGTGGTGCCATCTTGTGGGCATCTTTTTTTTTTTTCCTTGTCTGACAGCAGTGCAACCCCTACCCAGGTGAGCACAGCCCTCACTCCCAAGCTGAGGTCCTCATCCCATGAGGTCCCCATCCCAAGAGCAGCACTCCCAAACATGACCCTTGTGTAACAACGTTCTGATTCAGAACATGTCTAGAAGAACACCTATCCGGTACATTCTGATGTACCAGTGTGATCAGGTTCATAGACATAAATGTATTTTCTTGCATGCAATCTTACCAAATAATTTTGGTATCACATAAATAGTTCCATCATGTCCAACACAACTCACTACAGCTTGAAAAATTTTCGCTTCAGGTATGATGGGGGCTTTATATATTTCATGCATTTCCAAACGAACCAATGACTTGTACGTTTTACGTGGCTTCTGTTCACTCTCTGAAACATCCCCATCTTTCTCTTCAGCAGCGCCGTCTCTTACGCATGCAGTTTCTGAATCACAACTGTTCAGTTGTGGGTTCTCTTCCTCTAGACGTACTTCAGGATGTTTCTTGGGGACTGCACAAGCCACAGCAGCTTTGTGAGTTCTAGCAGATTCAATCAAATCACAACACGTTAACTGGTAAAGAACTTGGAAGTGTGAAATAAGATAATGGAATTAAAAAAAACACATACAGAAGATAGAAAATGCTTCTTTACACAGTGTTAAATATCTCACTAACCAACTTAAAGAACTGAAATGTGGAATGGGAGAACATAAAATACTCAAGAAACTTCACTTAAGATGGTGTTTTGTTGCTATATACACTGTAGAACATCCAGTTTTATTTTACTCATTAGTTTTGCACAATGTAGATCAAGTCTGAAAGAATATAAAAGTCTGAAGATCAATTCTGAAAGAATATAAAAGAAGAATCCAAACCTGTTGTTTCTAAAAGCCAAACCCTTTTTAATAAGGTGTTCTGAAATATCAATTAATTGTCCTGCTTCATCCTTGCAAAAAATTTTCACAGGCAACGCACAAGCCGTGTCACTTTCCTGCAAGAAGTTTGGAGAGCTTTAAAACATTGTTATAGGCACTTCCACTAAACTACTGGCACAGTTTTTAGTTCATCAGACTGCAAATCAGACTTAACAACTGATGCTCCCATCAGAGCACACGTTTACTTACTCCATATCACAGTTCTCGTCATTTTACCAACTGCTCTAAACATGACTTCAAATGAAGTAACAACAGAACCTTGCTTCTTCCCTTATCTGTTTTGATAGAATTAACAAGTAATTAATTTATTCTACAGCAGGAACCCCCTCATGGGTAACTTTCTCATCACTGCTTTTATTTCTAGACACATTTTAAAACCCGAGTGGCAGCTGCCCATAGACATTAAAGAAAATAAAAATCCAACACTCGTGGTAATTCAGTTTTGGTAATTGATGGAAGTACAACAACACTGTACCTAAAACCGACCCATTCTTTCAACTTCTAAAGCTTGAAAACTAACATAGTAGGTGCTAAAGTAATTCTCTTCAAGACCGTGAGTGCATCTGACTGAAAAGACCATCCACCTGTTAGGTTTGTCAGCAGCCAGTGATCCTGAAGATGAAGATATAAATGCTATTCTTCATTAAATAAGGATTATTTAGGATTATTATTTTTTCCCTCCACCAGGTAGTCAAAGTGCTCTAATGCTCCAGTGAAGAGTGGAAAAAAGCAAAAGCATCTTTTAATTTACCAGTGAACAAAGTAATTACTTTCAGAACTCTCTGAAGAGTGTGAATATCCAGAAAAAAAAGTAACGAACAACTTGATACAGATTTTATAAATATGGCAAAAATATTTTGATTACAAACCTGTATGATTATTTTTGCTTGTGCCCCAGTCAGGTAATAGGATATACAGTCACACACTGTTGCTGTCCACTGTGTGCTTCCACCTGTTGGACTAACAAAAAAGATTATTGCCTTTAGTACAAGAGAAGTTACCCTTTACTGAGGTTTTGATATGTTTTGAAACTGCCTGCACTGTCAGGGGAAAAAAAAAAACAAAACACAATCTGCATTACAGTCAACAGTAAAAAGGAATGGTTATTTGTCTCTCAGTCTATAGTACAGGAAGAATTCATAAATATAAGCCCTAAAGTTTTAAACTGAGGAGAATGATCAGATCTAGAAGTATTTCTCGATTCTTTTAAGATAGGTGACAAATCCAGACTTCGCCTGCAAACTGAGCCTTTTATATTAATTTATGGAATGAGTATTACAAGTATGTTTTTCTGCACATTATAGACAAAAGCACACAAATGCGGAGAGGAATACGCCAATTCTCTCTCCTATTGTCTCTATAAAAAATCCTTTACATTTTCATGAGCTCTGATGCACCTCAAATTTTCAGTCAAGGCAAGAAACATTCAGTGAAATAAGAAAACCCTGCATTATCTATCCAGAGTTTTGTATAATTCATCCCTTGAAACTTTAGTTCTGTATCACAGTTTGTTTTTACTGGTATGTAGCCTAACTCTTAGAAAACAAACAAACACACAACAAAACCTTTGCAAAAGAAATGACAACTCTCACTGCTCTTTTTTTTATCCAAGGAGCAAACCACATCCAGATCTTAGGTCATCACCATTAATACAGGAAAATATTGCGCTATGTCGTTATCAGGTTTCTAATGCTGCAGCTTCAGTGTAAGGGAAAGGCTACCTTATGTCTACTAAGGAGCATTCAATTGCTAATGTCTTAATTCTCTTCATGCTTTCCTCAAGTTTTCTTAGACAGCTGATATCCACTGTTTTTTCAGCTCCAGAATCATAGAGCATTACCTGTTACAAACAAGAAACAAAACAGAAACCACTCTCTTAACATTGCCTGTAACAACATGATAACTCCAAGCATGCCTGAACAGGGGAAAGAAAATTTAGCCTAACATTACCAAGATTTATAATGGAGTGAAATCATCAAGGTACACAATGATCAATGACCTTCTCACAACAAAAGTGGCAGTAAGAGATCACTGACAGGACAAAACACAAATGTTTTCACATGTAAGCAACTTTACAGAGACCGTTAACTTGCTTAAGCTAATTTATTTTCCCTCAGTTGTGTCAGTGTATTTCAATTTCTAAACCTATAAACACCGCATACCTTGCTAAAGTCAAGACAAGACCCCTGCTCCCCTCTTATCGCTGAGCTAATCACCTCATCGTGAACATGTTTGTCAAGCACAGTTTCCCACTTGAAATCCATGCTCACTTCTCACTTCCTGCTGTATGTTTTGAAACGGGTTTTGAATATTTTCTCTATCTTATTTCCAGAGAGTGAAGTGAGGCTTATCAGACTGTAGTTCTTCAGATCCTCCTCCTTGTCCTTCCTCAAGATTAGCATAGCATTCGCTGTCTTCCAGGACCCAGGAACATCCCCCGACCACCATGACATCTCAGAGATTATAGAGAGAAGCCTTGCATATTGGTCAGCTCCCTCCCTCAGCCCTCAGGGGTGCATCCCATCAGGGGCCAGCGACTTGTGTATGTCCCCTTTATTTAAGGGTTTTCCATACCTGATCCTCATTCTCTTCTGTCTTTCTTGCTCCAAACTTTCTTACTGGGCCAAGCTTATCCTGAAGGTGCACCTTACTAGCACAGCAAGGTGAAAAAGGCATCAGGTACCTTGGCTGCTTCCATGTCCTTTGCACCATGCCTCCCACCCCATTCAGTGGAAGGCCCACATTTCCTCTATTTCTTTTATTGCCATTATACTTGTAGAAACCTTTCTTGCAGTCTTTCACATCCCACAAACTATCAACTCCAGGTAGGCTTTGGCTTTCCTGACCTTGTCCTAGCATGACCAGACAGCATCTCCATGCTGCTCCTGCCCTCCTGCTTCAACCTCTTCTATCCTCCTTCCCATGGTTTGTCACGAGTTTTGTCAGGAGCTCCATGGTCATCCAGGCAGGCCTCCTACTGCCTTTGCTTGACTTCTTCCATGTGGGATGGATCCACCTTGACCTTGGAAATGATGCTTGAAAATAACTCTTGGACCTCTCTTCCCTCTGGAACTTCATCCTATTGGATTCATTCAAGTAGATTCCTGAAGGAAGCCCAAGTTGGCTCTCCTGAAGTCCCAGGCCTTCAGGATCCTGCCCTTTCCTTACTTCTTCTTCTCAGATCCTGAGTTCTACCACCTTCTGGTCACTGCAGTGAAGGCTGCCCACTACTTTCACATTCTTGACCAGTTTTTCCTTGTTCATCAACATCAGTTTTAGCAAACTACTTCCCCATGCCAGCTCTTCAGTCACCTGTGTTGGAAAATCATCATCAATGCACTCCAGAAAACTCCAGGATTGCTTCTGCTTTACTGTGTTGCCCTTCCAACAGATAACCCATGAGGACCTGAGCCTGAAAACTGGCTTTTTCCAGTTGTCCTAGTAAGTCTTCTGCTTCCACATCAGGTGATCTGTAGCATACATCCACCACAGTACCCACAGCAGTTTGCCCTCTAATTCTAACCCATAAACTCTCAGCTGGCAAAAGCACTGTGTCTTCCAGCAGCTCTCTCTCGTAAAGGTTGACTGGCCCTTCATGCAGCTAACATTTCATGCAATCAATATAACAATAAATAATTGCTATCTGTAGAATCGTAACTTTAAAAAGTTGTGTTAATTCCAGCATTTCCAACTGACATGGTAACTGACATGGCTTTTTGCGGGCTCTCAGCCTCAGAAAGCAGGTGATGATGCAAAATAAGCATAGGAAGTCCCGCTTTTCCTTCCTATGAAGCGCATCCCTGAGGCGTAATGTGGTGATGCTGGGGAGAACCAGCTGTAAACCAGCCCTGGATAATCGGTATTACTACAAAGCCAGGCTTCTGAAGGAAGCAGTCATCTACCCGCATCTAGGACTGTGTGAGAAGTTCACAGAATCACAGAATCACAGAATCACAGAATTTCTAGGTTGGAAGAGACCTCAAGGTCATCGAGTCCAACCTCCAACCTAACGCTAACAGCCCTCCACTAAACCATATCCCTAAGCTCTACATCTAAACGTCTTTTGAAGACTTCCAGGGATGGTGACTCCACCACTTCCCTGGGCAGCCTGTTCCAGTGCCTCACAACCCTTTCAGTGAAGAAGTTCTTCCTAACATCTAACCTAAAACTCCCCTGGCGCAACTTAAGCCCATTCCCCCTCGTCCTGTCACCAGGCACGTGGGAGAACAGACCAACCCCCACCTCGCTACAGCCTCCCTTGAGGTACCTAAAAAGAGCGATAAGGTCACCCCTGAGCCTCCTCTTCTCCAGGCTGAACAAGCCCAGCTCCCTCAGCCGCTCCTCGTAGGACTTGTTCTCCAGGCCCCTCACCAGCTTCGTCGCCCTTCTCTGCACCCGCTCAAGCACCTCGATGTCCTTCCTGTAGTGAGGGGCCCAAAACTGAACACAGTACTCGAGGTGCGGCCTCACCAGAGCTGAGTACAGGGGGACGATCACCTCCCTAGCCCTGCTGGTCACGCTGTTCCTGATACAAGCCAGGATGCCGTTGGCCTTCTTGGCCACCTGAGCACACTGCTGGCTCATATTCAGCCGACTATCCACCATCACTCCCAGGTCCTTCTCTGCCTGGCAGCTCTCCAACCATTCCTCTCCCAGCCTGTAGCTCTGCTTGGGGTTATTGCGCCCCAGGTGCAGGACCCGGCACTTGGCCTTGTTGAACTTCATGCAGTTGACCTCAGCCCATCGGTGCAGCCTATCCAGATCCTCCTGCAGAGCTTTCCTACCCTCGAGCAGATCGACACACGCACCTAACTTGGTGTCATCTGCGAACTTACTGAGGGTGCACTCGATGCCCTCGTCCAGATCATCGATGAAGATATTAAAGAGGACCGGCCCCAGCACCGAGCCCTGGGGGACGCCACTAGTGACTGGCCTCCAACTGGACTTGGCTCCATTCACCACGACTCTTTGGGCCCGGCTATCCAGCCAGTTTCTAACCCAGCGAAGCGTGCGCCAGTCCAAGCCAAGAGCAGCCAGTTTCTTGAGGAGAATGCTGTGGGAGACGGTGTCAAAAGCCTTGCTGAAGTCAAGGTAGACCACATCCACAGCCTTTCCCTCATCCACCCAGCGCGTCACTCTGTCATAGAAGGAGATCAGGTTCGTCAGGCATGACCTGCCTTTCATAAAGCCATGCTGACTGGGCCTGATCGCCTGCTTCCCCTGCAATTGCTGCATGATGACTCTCAGGAGGATCTGCTCCATGAGCTTTCCTGGCACTGAGGTCAAACTGACAGGCCTGTAGTTTCCCGGGTCTGCCCTCCGGCCCTTCTTGTAGATGGGCGTCACGTTTGCTAGCCGCCAGTCGATTGGAACCTCCCCTGATAGCCAGGACTGTTGATAAATGATGGAAAGTGGCTTGGCCAGCTCCTCTGCCAGTTCCCTCAGTACCCTTGGGTGGATCCCATCCGGCCCCATCGACTTGTGCACATCTAAGTGCCGTAGCAGGTCACCAACCAGTTCTTCATGGATAATGAGGGCCACATCCTGCTCCCCATCGCCTTCCACCAGCTCAGGGTACTGAGTATCCAGAGAACATCCGGTATTGCCGCTAAAGACTGAGGCAAAGAAGGCATTGAGCACCTCCGCCTTTTCCTCATCTCTTGTAACTAAGTTTCCCCCCGCATCCAGTAAAGGATGGAGATTCTCCTTAGTCCTCCTTTTTGTGTTGATGTATTTATAGAAACGTTTTTTGTTATCTTTAACGGCAGTAGCCAGATTGAGCTCCAGATGAGCTTTGGCCTTCCTAATTTTGTCCCTGCACAGCCTCGCTACTTCTTTAAAGTCCTCCTTAGTGGCCTGCCCACTTTTCCAAAGCTTATAAACCCTCTTTTTCCTCCTAAGATCAAGCCACAATTCTCTGTTGAGCCAGGCCGGTCTTCTTCCCCGCCAGCTCGTCTTTGGGCACGTGGGGACAGACCGTTCCTGCGCCATTAAGACTTCCCTCTTGAAGAGCGCCCAGCCTTCCTGGACCCCTCTGCCCTTCAGAACCACCTCCCAAGGGACTCCACCAACCAGTGTCCTGAGCAGCTCAAAGTCAGCCCTTCGAAAGTCCAATACAGCGGTTTTACTGGTCCCCTTCCTGGCCTCGCCAAGAATAGTGAACTCCACCATTGCGTGGTCACTCTGCCCAAGACAGCTCCCGACGATCACGTCCTCCACCAGTCCTTCTCTGTTTGTGAAGAGAAGGTCTAGCGGGGCACCACCCCTGGTAGGCTCACTAACCAGCTGCATCAGGAAGCTATCTTCCACGCTCTCCAGAAACCTCCTAGACTGCTTTCTCAGGGCTGTGTTGTGCTTCCAGGATATGTCAGGGAAGTTGAAGTCCCCTACGAGTACAAGAGCTGATGATTTAGCAACCTCTGTCAGCTGCCTGTAGAATTCCTCATCCGTCTCCTCATCCTGGTTCGGCGGTCTATAGCAGACCCCGACCAGGACACTAGCCTTGTTGTCCCTGCCGATCCTAACCCAAAGGGACTCGACCTTGTCATTCCCAACCTCGAGTTCTACAACCTCGAAAGACTCTCTAATATAGAGAGCCACACCACCACCCCTTCTATGCTGCCTGTCCCTTCTATAGAGCTTATAGCCAGGCATTGCAGCACTCCAGTCATGAGACTGGTCCCACCACGTCTCCGTGATGGCAACCAAGTCGTAGCCTGCCTGCCGCACGATGGCTTCCAGCTCCTCCTGTTTGTTACCCATGCTGCGTGCATTGGTGTAGGTGCACTTCAGCTGGGCCATAGCCTTATCCTCCAGCCTTGCCATTGTTCCCCCTGGCACAGCCCCAACAATCCTAGCCTCAGCCCCATCCCCCTTCCTACCTAGTTTAAAGCCCTCTCAATGAGCCCTGCCAGTTCCTGGCCCAGGATCCTTTTTCCCCTAAAAGATAGGGACCCGTCTGCGGCCATCAGGCCAGGTGAAGTTACACCTCCATGGCACAGTGCTTCGTCACCAGCACAGGGTTCAAGGAAGAGCACGACTCCATGTTCCTGCAGCGTGGCACTTGGTTCAGCTGGCCCCATCTTCCAAGCAAGGCTCATTAGGTTTGACTTAACATCCCCCTCAGGTTTGCACTGCTTCTGGAATCTGAGCTGAACTGCTGGGCTGCAGCTGGGCAATCTGTGCTGTGCTGCCAAGTGCAGCACGAACAGACACAAAGTCAACCTCGTGAGCCTTTTTTGACTATCAGGTTCCCTGCTAAATGCGTTTGAGCTTTATGAGGCAGTAATCTCATTTGTAACAATGTACAGTGCAACTTAAAAGGCTTGACTAAAGCAAAAAGCCATACGAGAAAATACTAGCAGAGAAGCAGCTTAAGTTTTAGATTATTTAATCAATGCATGATTACAAACTTAAAAAAAAAATGAACCCTCTTATGATGGGAGCTTACCTCTGCAGTTGTTTCAGAGACAATCTTGCTTATCTGACCTCTTTGCCACTGTTTCAATTCGTGTACATACACAGCACAGTGCATATTACACTCCCACTTCACTGACTCTGGCTGGGATTCTTTGTAGAAGGCAGCCATCTTCTCCTGTAAACTAACATTGAACAACGCACATTCCTAGTGGTAAAATTTTATCGGATGAGTGCAGGGTATTATTTAGTCAATTACTAGTTAACTAGCATACACTAACAATTTTAGAAGTTGTTTAACAGACACATAATGCTACAGTTTTACTTTATGGCACATAAGGAATACATGAAACGAGACTGTAAAAACAGATGCAATCCATTTAAGATTCTTGAACAGCACTTTCTTGAACAGATGAATTTATCTGAGGGATTATGGACCTTCTGTATGGCACTATTTGAAAAATGGACTATTTTCTCTTTACGACTTTAGTGTGTGGCATTCATTTAGCACCATGACTAATTTAATGGGAGTCTAGATAGGCAGATGCAAGGAAGTAAAAAGAAGAAAGGAAGGAAAAGTAAGAGGCAGCAAATAAGGAACTTGCACTAGGCACTGACATTGATTTCAACATCTTCAAGCAGCAGGTAGCGTTACCTAAGCAGACTGCTTCCAGGTACCCAAGTAAAGTTGGTATGTTGTTTAGAAGTTGCTTTCAAGCTTTTCTAACAGCATATTAGAATCATGGAGAAAGAAATAATTTAACTGAAGTTACAAGACTTAAAAGATATTGCTATTTAGATTTCTAACAAAGAAAAGAGGAGAAGAAAAAGCAGAAATATTTAGTCTTTCTGGGTAGTGTACTTAGTACATGAAGTGTAATTTGCAATAGGAGTTAGATCATGTACTTAATTTGGAATCACAAATATTTAATGAATTACAACGTAGTGCGTATCTGTGTTTTGTTCCTGTACTTTTTTCAAAGCAGAACAAATCAAAAACATTTGAAGAGTACCCACTGCTAAATGCAATCCTAAGCAGTTTGCTCTAACTATACTTCATCCATTTATAACATAAACATCTCTCTAGAAAAGCTGCATGCGAGTACCTTTTCAGTATACTTCCTGATGACAGCCATTGTATAAAGATTTTACTTGGAGACACCACATGGCTAATTCTCACTTGTAGCTCTTTCTTAGCAAGCGATCTGAAATCCCTTTCTTCCTCCAGTGGTCTCATGTTTATAGGATTTAAATCTTTCAAGTTTTCAGCAGTTTCTTCTACGGGAACATCCCATATTTCATTGGGCCTTACAGAAGTACTTTCAACGTACCTGTAAAGAACATGAAATAATCAGAATCCGAATATCAAACACATTTTCAACAATCAAGAGGAGCTCAGCGGTTACAACTGAACACATTAAGAACAAAGAAAAAACTTAGAAAAGCAGAAAAAGAAAAAAACCAAAAGCATTTGTGAATAGTCCTTCAACACTCATGATAGTAACTTTCTTTTAATGTTCCTTCAGGAAGTATCCTTGCAAATTTTACAGTCAAATGTAGGCTGCCAGAAGAGAAGCAAGCCTGATATAAAACAAACTGCAAAAGATTAATGCTCATGTCTGGATAAAAGATACCAAATTGCTTTCCAGAAGCATGCTATTAGTAATGTTGCCTCTGGGTGAAACTTGCAACATCGAGATATGTACATAACTGTTTCAGAAGTAAGGAAATACTAAGCCCATGAAACCTTTACCTTTCTAGCATTCCCTGAGGATACAACATAACACCTTTCCTAATTAGAGTACTCCATGAAGCTGGTCATGTGAATACCCTGATGAAAATTTGTTTTAATAGTGTGAACCAGACAGAATAAAGCCCAAAAGCAATCAAGCCTTGGCTGGTACACAGCAATCCATTTGGGAAACAGCCCAGCCTACAGCTTGGAAAAATCATCTGTTAATGCAAAAAGAACTGGCTTATTGAAAATACCACAGACTGAGGGAAACAGCAAGCTTGAGTTTAACTGCTTACCATTTCTGGGCCTCCAAGGAGAAAATTCCAAGTTTTCAGAGATCTACTACCTCTCTTTTCATTCACAGGAATTAAACTATTGGAGATAATATTCCTTACTATTTAGGTATTGAGTCATTCACAACATCCTGAAATGAGCACCACAATTCATCTATACGCCTGCCTCATGTACAAGGAGTCTGAACAATCACATGGTCCCCACCCAGAGGCAGTCTGCTGTGGCAAGCACCTCCAAATTAGAAACATGTTACACACCCTAGAGCCCCCTCTGGTAACTCCAGTATAGCATTATTATTGCAGACCATCAGAAAAAAAATAAATTTGGAATGAACTTCAGAGTTCAGGAGTTTTTCTTTAACTTTATGTACTTAACTCAGGAGTAGAGTTACTGATGTTTGCTAATTAATATTGCTTCTCAGCAAGTATTCTTTACTGGACCACTGTGCTCTCCTGCTTACACCATCTCACACTCATTTAGAGCTGACGTTGGTGTTCCTGAACATCACTGAACAGAGTAAGCATATGACAGATGTGATTCTGGATGTTCTAAAAATAGGTTTAAATTCATCTCCAGTCTCTCGCTTTGTTGCAGGCCATCTGTCTTCACAAATGCAAAATTCAGGGAGAAAAGTGCAACAAATTATCTATGGAGGGCCAGAGCCACAAGCGTAAAACAACGTAAGCCAAGACCCTCTGAAAAAAACAGAGCAATCCCTTTACCACCCCCCACTAATATAAGGATCATTCCAACTAAAAGGAATATTGAGTATAGAATTTAAAGTGTTGGTGGTTGCAAGGCAAGGTCTGCAAGGGGAGCTTCTGTAAGAAGGGACCAAAGGAGGGAGGAGGAGTGAGGTGTTTGAATCGAAGTAAGATTAGGAATGAAGATTTAAAGGGGGAAGACAGGAATTATGTTTGCCTTCTGTTTTCCAGTACCTGAATCTATTAACAATTGTTATATTAACAATTTATGTTAATCAATAATGAATTAAGTTAAATTTCCCAAGTTGAGTCTGTTTTGCCAGTAACAGCACTTGGTAAGTGCTTTCCCTGGCTTTGTTTTAAGCCATGAGTTTTCTTGTTCCTGGTTCTGTTTTCCCTGCTGTATAAATATGGAGGTGTGAGTGAACAAACAACTGTATGGCTGAGGCCAACCCACCACACATAGTTAAAACCCAACAGATCACTCAAGTTACCAAAGTCTTACAGCATCTTATATGAAGGTAACATATCCATTTGTTTGCAGGCTGACACCAGGCTTTTAAGTATAGCTGAACCACAACAAAAGAAAATACCCTAGTGACAACAAAGCAATCCAACAGAAACAATTCAGGTTTAAATAAAGCTGCTTAACTTTACAAAAAGCTATTAAAAATGTCATCGGTACAATAATAGTGTTCTTAGGATTTATTTGTATTTCTGAACTAAGAGATGAAAAGCCAATTACTTGCTTCCTCTTGAAAAAAGCAGAACTTGAATTCCACTTTCAAAACAAAAGCTATTTAACAATCGTTTTATTCTCATCAGCAGTCAGAAGTTATTAAGGAATAATTATTGATCTTCACGAATATACTCATGGATTATATCTTTTCTAAAAGCCAACAAACTACATGGAGCAGGACTGTCTCCAAAGGCCTCATCTCTTCCCAACTCTTCTGTCTGTCGCTGTTGTAGTTGGTTACCCAAGAGTTTCTCTTCTAGTAGCAGAACTTCCAAAGAGATGAGTTACCTTAAGTGTACTTCAAACACGTAAGGGTGGATATTTCTTTTCTTAATACAAAAGAATGGGAACCTTAATAACCAGTTTGGGAAGATTCATCACAAAAGTGGCCAATTCCAGCCACTCAGGTGACATACTAAAGCCAACAGTTCTGTTTCACAAATCCAGTATTTCCAAAGACTTTTGAGTTATTTTGAGTTATGCAGAGCAAACACATACCCAGGTATGTAGGATGCAAGGTTCTCTTTAACCAGCTGGCAGTTAATACTGGAGCCTCTTCCATGAGGAGCGTGGGAGTCAAAGAGTTTAACAGATAAAATGTTGTTCTTCAAAACCTCTGTGAATTAATAACAAACATAGTATTAATCAATTACAGTAAAGACCACTTATTCTTCCAGAGACACAGCAAATGGCATGAAGCAACAAATTTTGTGAAATTACATATGATTTATAGAATTGATTCTGAGCCATCAACAAGATAGAGAGGTTTAGCTTTGCACACATCTGTAAAATCAGAAGACACTAATTACAAGAAACCAACTGCTGCATGTAATTTCAAGTATTAGATAGGCTCCAAACCACTGTTCTGTGCATATTGAAAAACAACTACCTGCATATTAACAATAACTGGTATTGAGAAAAGTTCTACTAAGGCATACATATGTTAATCAAAATTTGTTTTTGGGGGTTGGGGATGTTTTAGAGCAACAACAATCACATTCACAGCTACCATTAAAGTCAGGAATTGTTGAGAGTTACTGGAATTTTGGAAACAAGGTCATCTTATAAACCAGGATATTTAAATCCTGTTCCACCAGCGTGGCCCACAACAAGAGATGTAACAGAACTTTCATCTGAGGTTGTGTCTTTTACACCTCCTTCAGTTAGTTCATGTCTGGATGTGCACACTCCAGGCTACCCATCACAAGTACGGATATAAACATTTCAAAGACGTAATAGTACATGTTTCTATATTTGAGTTCATTTAATAATACTTAAGCAGAAACCAACACACTTGTGATAACTTACCAACAATTGAACACACCATAAATTTATCTTCAGTCATTTCTTCAAATCTTCTTGTGGCTTCTCTGTTCCACTCATCTGCTGCTTTGTAAGGCTCAATGTAAGCCAGCCTACACTTGATTGCCTGAAAAATAACTCAAATTATCCATTTGCCATCACGTATCAGTACCATCCCATTAGAATAAAACCAAACAACACCTTGATTTTGCACCCATGCAGGACAGCATGACCAGGATTCCACTTTAACAACATTTGATCAGACTTAAGACCCACGTGGTCCCCCAACCCTGTAGCCTGCAGATGGACATAAAGCTCAAACTCAGTAACAGTCTTGCTGAAATAGAGCTTACTTCTCCTTGCCTCCCTTCATGGGTAGGTACAGAATTGTCTGCAGAGGACAACAAAGGTTATTACAGAGAGATTAAGAGGAAAACTTTAAACCTGTTTTGCTTAACTTAATGTAGCGACACAAACTTAAAACATTTAAGCCTAACGTGACTACAACAAGGATTTTACAGAGATGCCAGAACACCACAGAACTTATGTCAGAATACTTCTGGAGGTTTTTGGAGGTTTTGGTAAGGTATTATGATGACAAAAAAAAAAAAAAAAAAAAGACAAATCTGATGAGAAGTACTTTGTTTAAAATAATTCCTCTTTAGCATCTTTACTTCAAAGCTTGGTACCTATACTACAGCTCAATTTTAAGTTAGTTAACTGAATATTACTATTTCTTCCTTCTTGTTTATTGCACGAAAAGTAAGAAGAGTAACAGAGGCTGGGAAAAAAAAGAGAAAGGAAATAAGGGTAATGGAAATAAACATGTTTGGGAGATATTCTTAGGATACAGTCAGTCAGGAATAAGAAAGTAAGACTGACTGACAGGTTAAATAACTGTTAGACAAAAAGGGCTGTGGATGCCAAAACCAACAATACTTTAACACTTCTGTCCTGGTTTCAGTTAGCACAGAATTAATTTTCTTCCTAGTAGCTGGTGGAATGCTGTGTTTTGGCTTAGAATGAGAAGAGTGCTGATAACACCCCGATGCTTTAATTGTTGCAGAGCAGTGCTTATACTAAGCCAAGGACATCTCAGCCTTTGCTCTGTCCTGCCAACGGGCAGGCTGGGGGGTGCAGTAAGAGCTGGGAGGGGACAGACCCAGGACAGGTGACCCAAACTAGCCAAAGGGGTATTCCATACCATCTGACGTCATGCTAAACAATATATAGGGGTGGCTAGCCGGGGGAGGGGGCCGGACTGCTCGGGGTTAGGCTGGGCATCGGTCAGCGGGTGGTGAGCAATTGCATTGTGCATCACTTGTTTGTACATACTATTATTACTTTCGTATTATCCCCATTGTATCATCATTATTATTATTGTTATTATTATTTTTGTTATTTTTTTTTCCTGTCTTATTAAACTGTCTTTATCTCAACTCACGGGCTTCACTTTCCATTTCTCTCCCCCGTCCCAGAGAGGGAGGGGGGAGGGTGAGCGAACGGCTGCGTGGTGTTTAGCTGCCGGTCGGGTTAAACCACGACACACTTCTCATTCCAGTTTTGGCACTATTTCTGCAGTACCAAAGTCATTTAAAATGAGTGCAAACTGCATTAACGGGCTTCTCCTTTAACAGCCTAATTAACATCTCTTGTAACAACCAATTCACACTTACGTCTACAGAATACATGATCGTGTATTAAGAGTTAACAATGCTTACGTGCAACAGGACAGACCTGCACACAAGCAGCTTCACTTCTGATACTCCTACCTTCTGAATCCTTGGTTTTGCAGTGTTGTATTCATTCATGTTTCAGAGGATTTTAAATCCTTTTTTTTTCTTTTAATTGAAGAGATATGAAACCATAATAATGCAAGCAAATGCAGGCCTGCGCATCTTTCTACTACTTGCCTTAAACCTAATAGCGATAGGAAGTATTTCTTAAATTCCTGCAACAGCAAAAGCATTTTGCCATTTTCAGTGTTTCCTCTCCCTTGCTGTCATTATAGAACAGCTGAATTATTTCTGTTGAAACTCTTCCCAGAAACATCTGTTCAAAATATAAACAGCTAAATCCTGTTTTTTGTACAAGATGCCAGCCAATGTTAGTTACAACAGTCACTACTTCCGTGGCCTAAAACAGGCTATAAAACCTATCAACAAACACATCAAGTTTTAAAGCTTAGAAAAATTAGGATTGACAACCAGAACTATCTGATGAACAATAGAAGTTTTTTTTTTTTTTTAAACTTGCGTGCATTTTTTGTTTGACAGAAATACTTTTTCCCACCCATTTTTTTCCTTGCCAGGAGGGGAAACTCCCTTCAAGACGAAAAGTTTAGAAAATACCCAACTTCAAATGCTTTAAAACAAAGATACAGTTCTATTAGATTACTATTTGAAAATGTTACAATGTGAAAATTAATTATGCTTTCTATGATGGAGTAAAAGGAAGTATTTGAATAAACATACACACCCACATACACACCCCAACCCAAGGTAACACTGGATTTCAATTGAAACTGACATCACTTAATTGACATTTCATTTACTTGATAATCTTAGCAATTCTGTATTTCCCTTTCCATCCATCTGCATTTTATTTATTTTCAGTTGTTAGTTTGAGCAATAACTTACCTTTTCTGGAAAGCTGAGAATCTCATCTTCTGCTTTGCATATGTCTTTAAGAGTTACATTAGCGACGCTGCCAAGGTCAACGTATTTGACCACAACTTCTTGTGAACGTGGCAGCCCTTCAAGAAAAACAATCCAGGGACAAAATCTTCAAGTTATTACAAACAAAAAGGAGTATCAAATCCAAGCAAAATCATCAGAATTTCAAAGCAAAGTCCACATTTACACCCTTTTAAAAATATCACATTTTCACATGATCTACAAGCTAATGATTTTTTTTTTGTTTGTTTAAATGTAAGAGTCAGCTCTTTTGGATTCTTGACTTAAGTTTAAGCATTCTGAACCCGATACATCTCATCATTTTAAGAGATGCTGGCATATGAACTACATGCCAAGGAGACATGCAAGCACACATCCATGCACATTAAGTACACTGCCCATACAGGCGTCTTAGAGGTCTCCCTCTGCCTCCAATACTTTGGCAATTACTACAGGAATTACTACCCCATACTAATTACAACCAGAAGTTGGATATAATAGACAAATCTGTAGCTGAAGCTAATGTGAAATATTAAAATATGTAATAGAATTTCAATACCAAAAAGTAATTGTACCATTTCTTTTGCGTCAAGGGATATGAAGCACAGAGTAAGAAAAAAATACAACAAACATTAGCAGTATTGAATTTATGAACCTAGCTGTTAGAATGACTGCCTAATAGATGTAACAGTCGGTTTTTTATTCATTATTCACATCCAACGGGTGACTGATCAAGCGGCACATCTGATTTTGTTACTTAGCATTACAGCAGAAGAACCAGAACCTGTAATTTGTGCTCTGTACCAATTCCCATCTTTGTGTTTTGCAATACAGGGTTGGCCTTCAACTGGGCAGACAATTTGCAAGTCTTTGCTATCCTGGTATTTGTGTCTCTCTTTGTTTTTCTTTGGAAAAGCTGAAGTATCCAGGCTATCTACCTAAATTAAGAGCAACAAAACATTCTGTAACACATACAGATCAGAATTCTTAATTTTCAGCAGTATTTTTGTTCTTTTAAAGGAAATTATTTCTGGCAGTGTATTTTGTACTCCTTACCCCCATACTGACCAATAATTCACTTCACGTGTTCGTAACTAAAGACCCTAAAGATTATTGAATATTGCCCTGCTCAGTCACTATTCTTAACACCAAACTACCACACACCCCCATGGAAATTAACCATGTAAGCAAACTGTCAAAAAATTTGAGGGCATTCCAGAAATTCCTGCATTTAATTAGGATTAATCTAGAATTCTTACAGCTAATCTAGTATGTTAATTCCAGAAATCCTATGACGACTAACATCAGAAAATAATGGAAACTGTAACTCATTTGTTGTTTACTCCAAGTAGCTCAACATAAAAATACCTGTACAGAGTTCTATTTAAACAGACCTCATTTCTAAACTTACCAATTGCAGATAGAAATCACTCGGACTATTTATGTGGCAAACTACAACAAAGACTTCTTTTTCTTCTGGTATCTTAGGTGGTTTATACCGCAAGACCGTATTATTTTCTAAGTGATTAGGAAGATGTGACTTAAACCTAAGGTACAAAAAGAGTTTGAGTAACTTTTGTCAAAGTTGACTGAGAAGGAAGACCTATATTCGTATGTCAGTTTTACTATAAAAAAATGAAAAAAAACATTTCAAAAGTAACTTGTTCCACATTTGTGTGAATAGCTTGAACTTTCCTTCTTGCAGTTTGCACAGCCAATTCTAATTTCTCCCCCAACAGATCTACCACAGTAGTAAGATATCTGCCAGCTGTCCCCTTTAAGTATTTTATTTGGGAAACAGAAATGTGCATTTAAATTGTCCCCTCTCTACCCCCCAAAAAGGCGAAACCCACTATATTGACAGAACATTTTTAAGTCTTCTTTCCCTCACTTATGAGAGGAAAACAATTACCAGAGGAATGCAGATGCAGCAGAAGTCATCTCCCACGTATCATTACCATCAGCCTAATAACCACCAAAGCACTCACTGTTCTTTTCTATCTCCTGTCTCTTTTGTTAGTCCCTCCGAAACAGCCCCCTTCTGTCCCAATGCCAACGTCAAGCTCCCCCTTATACCCACCCTACTGTGACCAGCCTGGCTGTCACTGCCTCCCGTCCAAATCAAAGATACAAGGCTGGTTTTGGCATGCTTTTCTCTCAGCAGGGGATGCTGAATGACATGGGGGTAAAAGGAGAAACCATTGTTCTCAAACTTACACAGAAATTTAGATTTGATAGTTTTCTGAAATAAAGTTCATTGTCCAATTAAAGTTCTGATTAGAGAAAATGAACGTTTAGTGTTTATTAGTGGAGGCAAAAAAGGGCATCAACGGATATTGCTGAACATGAACACATCACACACTAACACACCGAACACTGCAAAAACAACTTGCTCAATCAACTTCACTTTTTAAGTTCCAGTATCATTTATGACATTATCATTACTCCATTATCATTTCTGTCATAAGAGCATAGACCAGATGACACTTACCTTGCCAAGTCCAAAAAAACTAACGCATCCTTGAGGGATACGGGCATGTCACTGCTGATTTTATTATGTGGAGGTTTTTTCAAATCCACAATGAGAACGCCATTCTCTTCTCTAAATATGGTCATTAGAACAACTTTATTATTGACCATCCCTAAAAAGTTTGTCTTTGCTTCCTCTCCCCAACTTTCACTCTGTTAGAGAGAAAACAAAAGTCCTGATAATATCTGAGAGTCAAAGAAGACAGAAACAAGGAAGTGAGCATGGATGCATCTGAACAGAAGTGCATTCAGTATTTCCTAAGAGCACAGATTGTTTAGTTCATATCCAGGACAACACAAGATAATATCATTTTGTGATAGACCATTAAGTATTTTAACTGCATAAAACTAAGTCAAGCTGATATTAAAATCTGAAATGTATGAGCATAAACCCAGAGGCTTTCTAAAGGCAGACTGCTGTTAAGTTTGTTTCCTTTCCAACTAAAGCAACGCAAGCCATCTTTTAATAGATACACATATACTTTAAAATATACTCTGTATTAGTAAGTTTTATTCTGTTTAGACTGGAGTAAGATTGTGGTACATTATGCACTCAAATTCTTTAATGTAAATCTTAAAATGAATAAAATTCTCCTGAAGTAGCAGAGACAACTTTTACTTACTGCATTTTTGGGAACAATATCTTTCAATGAACACTGGACTGCTAAAGGAGGAACAGCTCCAAGTTCTGCCTCAATATTCTTATCTGGCTTCCTTACAAACAAGCAGATGTCATCAGGTTCAATAGTTTGCAAAGGAGAAGGTTCAGGTTGTTCAGCAGCATCATACCTATTGCCAATGAGGAAAAAAAAAAGCTACTGAAGCATATTTGCTGACTGTTTCTTAACAGAAAAACTCTTAAGTATCAACTCTCAAAGGACAAATGCAGAGAACAACTCTTTGTGAACATACCCTGAGAAAATTAAAGCTTCTGAACTCCCAACATCAATCAGAAATACTTCCATCACTGCCACATCACAAACTTTGTATCTTATTGGATCAGAAGGCTTCTCTTCTTTTTTACTTTTTACAGGGATTAGTTTGGTGATAGTTCCACGACACCACATTCCAGTTTCCTTGCTCTTTATGAAAATTTCAACACCTACATGGAAGGAAAAAAAGCCTAAATTAAGAATTAATATATATTTTACACTCTAAGTATTATTTCTGTTCTGCCTGACATTCCGTTGTTGTCCATCTTCCACACAGGTAGTAAGATCAGTGCTGCTAAACAAAGACACAAAACCATTAATAACCTTGTCTTAGTATCTGTGTCCCCTCATTCATTTACACAATGTCTGTGCAGCTAGGAGACAGTTGGCTTATATTAACAAATCATTTCTGGTAAGCCTTCTATACCTTTTACTGAAATGCCATTAAAGTCTAGTCGAGTCACAAATAGTTCTGTCAAAGTCACATAAGAAAACCTGTATGAAAAAAAGTCTACTCCACAAACATCAAAACATTCGAAAATATACATACTTCACAAGTTCCCTACTTCTGCATAACATACCCAATGTTCATCAATTTTCAATTGAAAATTTTCAATTTTCATCTCCAAAATTCAGAAAAAACACTGTAATAAAACCACCTATACTTTCCAATGTGATTTTTGATTCTGCTCTGTATTCAGGATTGTAACATACTTTTTATCACTTTTCTGAACACCTTCTAGGAATAAGTAACATTGTCAACATGTAAGGCCGAGTATTTTTTTTTTTTAGTTACTTAGCCATACATTCTTACTTTGTCTTTCATTTTATTTGCAGAATGGTTTCTATCCAGTAAGTGAACTGTAAACATAAACCATCTACCTACCAGAAGTGGCACGTTGCTTGCATAAGAGAAAGCAAATTTACTGAGGTAATGAAAGAACAAGTCTGTTCATTACGATCAGTATTCTAAAAAAGACCTTAACAGCTAACAAGCATCACCTAACACTGGAAGACATCAACATTTACAGCCAGGCGTGTTCCTGCTGTTAGTTTATACACTGGATTTGGTAAGGCCAGTTAGTGAAGAAACTTTTTTGTGTTTCCTTAATTTCCATTTTTAAGATTTAATACAAGTCTACTTTACAAAACAGTTTTAATTGTAGATTCCAGAATACACTGAAATACTTCCCTTGGAAAAGGAATGGGAAAGGAAAAAAAGAAATAGAGAAAGAAGACCTTACTGAAGAAGATATACTAAAGGATGGTAATTTAAGCTAGCTCATGCATTTAGAAATGATTCATTTACCTAGTTCCAGAACATCTGAAGGCAAGAAATAGGAACTTTTACAACAACAGAAGTTATTCAATTTCTCCTCCAAAAAAGCACCTTCTTTCTTCTGCGAGTACCGACGAATATAGAAGTGGCATGGATTTACAACATGGCTTACAAACACTAGCTCTGTTGAACCTGAGCAAGACAAAAAAACCACACTGATCAAACGCTGTCCAAGTGACTCCAGTGAGACACTATTAGACACGGGATTAGTTATGTTGCAATCGTGTAATATCTCATTACCTCAAACAGCTTTCAATGTGAAGTCTGCTTGCACTTGTTTCAAGCGAGTTACACATTTGCCTCCTGATTAAGTTTGTTCTTTTTAATGAGTAAGAACTACCTCCCCTGAGCCACCCTGTAAAACTGAAGGCTGTCTCGATACTTACAAAGTGGCCTCCTGAACTTACGGAGGTAATTCAGAGCTTTTATTCCCTCTACTTAACAGAGAAGTACAAAGCTCCTAGAAAGTAAGCTGGAAAGCTTAATACAGCTGCTTCTGAGAACAGAAATCCTAAGCGCTTTTGTACAGCAATTCAGTGTTACTGCATCAGTCTCTAGCTTGCCCCAAGTAGACTAGGAAAAGCATGCATTTTACTTTGCTAGACCACTGATAAGGCTTTGAACTGTCCTTTCCATAATCCATAAAGCTCTGGAACACTTATTTCAGCATATTACTAATAAAACTGATCATAGCAAACAATTCTATGATAATTTCAACTCTGGGATCTGATTTTCATAGTGTATTCATGACAGAAGCCCAAACTTAAGAGCCTGGGAAGGCTCAGATATAACTGATGTTTCTCCACAAAAACTCTGCGCTGTAACGAAGCGGCAGCGAACTCTACAGTCCAACTTCACTGTGGGCATTAGAATTTCTCTATGATGTACTTCCACAGAAGTTACGAACTCAAACTGCTTACATTCCCTACTACCGTGCCACAACTCTGACAAAGCAGCTAGTGAATGTACAAGTTATTTGAAAGCTGATGCCACCACATCACGTATCTACCACGTGCTGAATCACTGCCAATATTGAGTTTCTGAGAGTTGCTTGGGACTTAGCGTATTACATCTTCTAATCAAGTCATTCTAGAACAAATGTCAAAAGCGGGATAGTTTTTACGTTGGTAAGGAGAGCTGATTAGGGAGCATTTCTGCTAAGTTACGCTGCTAGTGCTAATGACATGAGCAGTATAAGCACCTTCCAGACTAATCTGAACTCGAAGGAATTCAGGAGCCTGGTGACTGCTCTTACACACCAACAAGTATGTGTTAACTAGCCAGAATCTCTAGAATCAGAATCTCTTTCTAGACAGGAAAATCACTAACCAGCTTTGTGTTCAGAACGTGTTTCCTTCTTGGAAAGTTTCTTCCTCCATTTATTGTGGCGTTCTGGGGAAAGCTCTGTTTATTGTTTTAGGAGAGAAGTTTAGTCAATTAGATTAGGTGATTATTTACACATATGCAGTAAAGCAGCAAGCACAATACAGAGGTTACACATATTGTATTAACACTGCAGACTGATAAAAATTTCTTAACACTCATACCCATCATGCTACTACACAGTGTTGGTTTGTATCACATGCTACCACTCAAGTTCTGCTGAGGATTTTGGGGTTATACACATCTGGGTATGCGAGCTGAAGGACACCAGGTCATTGCAAGGAGAGCCCAGCTCTGCAGGTAAGGGCTTTACTATCAGGATGGCCAATTATTAGACTTGAGGGGAAAACAAGGCTAGTGCTCGCATCCCTGCCCCTCTAACTTATCCTTGAAAGCCTTCCCAAGGTCTGTTAGAGTAACTATTAGCTGACTCCAAGGATGCCTGGATTAAAAGGTAAGGAGCTCCTTTGACAAGTATTACTGTAATTCAATAGCATGGATTAATTAGTGATGGGTCAAGTTCATTGTACCCACACATCTGAAAAGTCTGGGGCATTTCATGGACACAAATATTTATGCTTTTAATTCCCCACTTTGCTTCCTAGGCCCTCTCTGGGGTTGGCACAGACCAGCTGGAAATTTGCTATCCTTTTTTTGTGTGTAACCATTTTCATACCTGGTGTGACTGAAATAGATGTACTGAAATAGATGCAGAGGCTACGTATAAATGGCCAGCCCACATACTAAATCCAGTGTTACAATCCTATCATGAAGACAACTGAAGACAGGCCTAACTCATTTTACACTGCTTCTTGAAGGATTTTTCTGACCATTTCGTAAAGTCCACTGAGATTATTGAATATGCTTTTAGACAGCTGGATCAAGAAATTTACCCCACCCTCAACACAACATAGGCTTCCACAGATGCTCCTACATATCATCCCCACCTTCTCCAAGTCACCAACCACAGACTGTTAAACCCAGTATGTTTGTGGAGTAATGAGAAAAAGAACATGCTGAAGTTAAACAACTTCATTATGGAAGAACCCCACACTATGTGTTGACAAGAACACAGACGAAACAAGAACTCAGGATGGACTGGCAATCTGCACTCTCCACTGTGAGAGTGCATCTGTGTCACATTAGGTAAGACATTAGGTAAGAGGTTTTCTGCCCTTGCAGCACTGACAGCATCTTTATTTACTCTACAAAATTGAGATGAATGTGCATATGCCCTCCTGGAAGACTCCAACAGCATCTATTTACACCAAAGCAGGCATCCTCTCAACTGCTTAAATGCTTTGGCAGTTCTCATGTTTGAGAATCAGCAATGGTGTATGGTGCTTTAACAGATGTGCAGAGCTCCAGGAACGATACTTCACCCAGGTACAAGCAGCTGGAAAGGCCACTAATGTCACCTGCCTCCTCTAAGTAGCCCCATGTCACTGCTGGTAGTAGTTTCTCCCACTTTAATATTACAACCTTCCAGTATTCACTTTGCCTTTAAATAAGCTTACCCTGTACCTAAGGCTTTTGAATATGTGCATAAATAGGTGAAAACTTCATTGCAAGCTGAAGGAATTTATTGTCTTATTGTCACATTTCAACTACTTGGGGAAAAAAAAACCTTAAAAGTAAGCTCAGGGAGAAGCCTGTCACTCCTACATGCAATGTGACAGAAGCACCCCAGGAATGAGTGCTTTTGGAAGGAACCCTCTGGGCATACTCTGTCTGAAGCATGGAAGGCTACACTGATCTACAGCCCCTCGTTTGGTGCCTGATCTAAAAGCTTTCCTCTACCACCTCATCTGCCCTTGCAATGACATCATTTGAGCAACAACAGGTAGATGGCACATGCTAAAATCCTTTGTGTTGAGTGACAGGAGCACCTAAATTTATCCTGAATTCAAGGCAGTGTGAATACAAGACAGCAAGCTTCATGATTTCTGTTGTTTCAGAGAGCACAGATTGTTAACACAGGCAGCAACTCCTTTATTGAGAAATAGATACTAGGATCTGAAGACACGAATATTCCTTGACAAACATGGGATGAATTAACAACACTGAACAAAAACATAAAGGAGATCACCATTATCCCAACTTTTCACATTTCCATCTTTGCAAACATTATTCCTATGGACAGAGAAGTTGCCATCAGCTCAGACCAGGTGATTATTTAAGTCCAGGTCCTGTAGAGAGGCCAGATCTTTCACTCATACAGCACATAACTTTTGGAAAAAAGCTATCAACACGTGTTGAACAAAGGCTCAGATTTACAATTAAGTGCTGAAGTGCACCAAAGACACCACTATTATTCAATACTAAACAGTTCAGGACAGCTTTGCTTTAGGAGAATCGCATCCAGCCCAGACACAGAACTTAACTGGCTTAGCTAGAATAGCCTCTAGGAACAAACCCTTCCCTGGCCTTAGACAAAGAACAAGGTTGTTTTGTCAGTGAGAATAACGCAACATCCTTATCATGAGGTGGAAAGCAATTGCATCTACCAGTGTTGCTCTTTTCCAGTCTATGAAAAGGCATTCAGCAGTCAGACTGATCACCACAAACACTGATCAATTTTCCTGAAGATCTGCCATCAGTATAGTTGTTTTCCACTCTGATGTTTTCTGCTTAACTGAAACATAACTCAATACATTATCAAACTACAGTCCATTTTTCCATAAGCACTTCTGAAGTGCATTTGGTATCCTAATCCTGACCCAATCTTAACAGACTGCAGACTCAATCCCTAATTAGTACTAACTTCTTTGCTACTAAATGCAACATAAATCTGTACTATCAAGTTGTTTTTTAAAAAAAATTTTAGGACCCTCCCACTTAAACTGCAAACCATTTGAAATGCTCTCTGGGTACCCAACCAGATCTGAACCCACTTAGGTTTCATTTAGTACCACAACAGTAGGTGTGTGCCAAAGGAGTGAGATCCATCACCAGGTAAGATGGAAGCCTTTCTATCTTGTTCCAGGCAGAAATGTTTGATGGGACTCTTTTCCCCTCACAGAAACAGCAGGGTGAACAACAGTCCTCACAAGATCAAGGAACAGTTCATTAGTTCTTCAGACTTCTGTGAGCGAGAAGTAAATTACCAGTTCCCTGAGTTGTTCCTTTATTTCAAAGCAGGTATGGCAGTAGCTGAAGTACCACAGTATTAGCTCTTCTCAAAGCCAGCCATTGTTGGTTCTGAAGTGGCTTCATCCACTTTAATAGAACTAGAGAATGTGAAAAATCCAACTTCCCTACAACTCTATTGAGCTTACTTTTGTACCCACTCCAAGCAGAGATGTTGCTCTTCTCATTACAGGTGCACTGGTCACTGACCACCCCCCATAGTCCTCTTTTTCCCCCCTTAAGTGCTATTTCCACATTCCGAGTCATTCCTGATGCCTTCTGCCCTGCCACCTCCTGGACTCTACCTTGGAGGACTTTGGAGGACTCATTCCAGTGTGCTGCTGACTGCCAGTACTGCAGGGTCCAAGACTGGGCACAGCGCTCTGGATCCAGTCTTGTCGAGCACCTACCAGAGGGGCAGTACCACAGGCTGGACCTGTGAGCTATACTAACACTGCCCTGGGAAAAGCTAACAAGCTGAAGAACTTAACTGCTGTTGCCAGGTAAGGTATGACAATGCCTTCAAAAGATTCAGAAGCCCAGCAAACTGCCAGAACAGAGCCAATGACACGCTCTGAAAGGGACTAATGATTAAGAGATTTGAAGAACCATCCAGGCAGACATGAAAAAGCTTGTGAGAAACATCTTCCCTAAGGCAAGCTAAATGAAGTGAAAGATGTACTACAGGAGTTCAAAGGAAAATAAAGTACAATACAGTTATCACTGCACAGCTTGCACTAAGCTAACTACAAACATAAGTAACATTGTGCTTGCCATCTGAACATTGTAAGCATCAGGTATTCAGGAACTTACTTTCCAGGTCATCTTCAATTATTTCTTCTATGATGACATCTGGGCTGGACGGGCTCTTGGGTGGAGCAGGAGTGTTCTGATGAGGTACCACAGCAAGTGATTCTTGTACTTGCACATTTTTCACTGCTTTGCGAACACCAGGTTTATTCACCCGAGCCTTTATTTTACTTTCTCTGCAAGGTGGTGGAATCGTATTGTCTACAGAGAGCTGAGTATCAGAGCTTGGCATTTCTTTTTTGTCACCAAGGCTAAGAGCATTCTGTCCATTATCTTCACTGCATTTGGGAAAAGGTTTATTTTTAGACACATTAATCCAATCTGTTTTCAGAGAAGCACACAAGTCAAACCAGAGGTTTTATTAAGAAAATATCACTGTTCTGAAAACACCTCGTGAAAGCTCATTGAAACAAAACTGTATTATGTAGTTTTTCCAATACCAAGACAGCAGCACAGGATTTCTGAAACCTAGAAAGAATTGGCACAGAACTGGTACACGTTCTTGGGCACAGCTGAGTACACAGAATTGTCCCTGCTTCAATAATCAGACAGCACAGGTATGAACACAAAGCACTTGAAAAACATCAGTAGTGTGAGATGTTCATGCAAAAAAAAAAGACATGCTAGATGTCTTACTACTGACAGTTACAGTCAGTAAATCTTTTTAACATAACCAGTGCTGACCAGAAGAGCCTTCACAACAACTCCATTCCATTTTTCAAGTTTCTGTCTAAGAGCACAGGAAAAAAATGAAGAGGACAAATATGAAAGCAATTGTAACTTTTTGATGTCACCTGTTCTGGCATACATGCTCAGTATTGAGATCATGAAGCTGGAATACTACAAATTCCAGTATTTGTTGATCTGAGATTTACACTTTCATGAACCAATTTTCATATGCCAAAGTGATAAACACTTCTATTATCAATCAACGTTAAAGCTGATAAAACAGCATAAAAACTAGGGAATATAGTTAAGTGAAAAGTAAAATTGAAATGGATCAACTGGAATGCTAACACAAGCATTTAACAAAAAAGTTTTGGTTCTTTACACAAAAACTAATAAGCATGGACTTTTTAAAATTTAGTCTCCAATAAGTATTTAACTATTAAGAAACACTGAATTACTGTACCTGTTCCTCTTCATTAAGAAATACTTACTATCCAGATGCTCCCCATTCTATCTTCCCCAGATTCTTTAAAAAAGATGTGATCTCATCAGTGTTCAGGAGAAATCTCGAGAGAAGAAACATTACAAATACCTGTATCACTGATGTATGACACCTATATATCAAACATGTCTTGTGTGATACATGTCTTTCAGCACAAAATTCAATCTTTTACTCCATGTCATATGTGATTAGCTACTCTAATTTCACTTCTCCACTTCTATGAATCGATTTGGTTGCTCATTTGTTTTCACATTCACACTTAGAACTCTCCTGCCTCTTGCTCCACTTCTCATACAGAGTGGTTCTACATTACTTACTGAGTTTCTGCATCTTAACCTACCACCATGAGTTTCTTCTTACATACTGGTGTCTTTGTTGAAGTTAAAAAGTTTTATTTAAAAAGAATTAAACCAACGTTTTCCCTACTTTCTAGTTGGAAGAGTGTTTAGAAGTTGCACAGGTCTGTCAGAATATATTAATGCATGTATTTGCTTATATAGCATCAAATTTTGTGCTTTCTCCTGACACCTCAGATGAAGGCAATCATGCCTTTTCAGCAGTATGTTTGTACACACCTGAACTAGCAGTTTCAGAACTATTTAGGCCAGGCAGCTTAATTAATGCCACTTAACTGTTAACCAGACAGCTTTTGTAATTAAAATAACAAGCACACCTATTTATCTGCCAGTATACCTCCCACTCCAGTCATTTACCTTGGAGATGTTTTTTCCTTCAAACTATTCACTGCTGAGAGCTCAGCATCAACCGGCAACTTCAAATCATGAATAACCTGAAATTAAGGAGCGCAGTCTTAGTCTGCAATATACACAGAGAATTATGCAGGTGCCTATTAACTATGATATGACAGTCTGAGTATAACATTTAATTCTACCAAAAAGTTTACTCATTAACAGCCAATAGCCAACTGTTAATCTTATATAGTCAGTTATGTCTTGCACTGACAAGGCTTTAACACTGTGGTATTTTGTAGCTGTAGCATGAGACTAGAAGCAGGAGTTGACATTTCCTTTTACATGAACAGCCACTGGGAAGGTAAATTCTAAACAAAAAGGTGGGCACCAGCCTCCAGAGTTCACACTGAGCAAACAAATGCATGAAGAAAGGAGGGATTGGAATTCCTTCCTGGGTCAGATGAGAGAGATCAAGTTTCTTCACATGGAAAGCAGTAAGTGACTGCAGGAAACATGAGTTTAAAAAAATCAAGCTGCATGCAAGAATGGCTGGTGACCAATTGTTACTTTTTTTTTTCTTAACACAAGGACTACAAAGCCTCCGAATCAAAGAGCCAGGTGACAGACTTAGAATGACAGAGGGAACAACTCTATGCACACCTCATTACAAGTACCAGAACATGGAACAAGCTGTCACCACATATGGCAAAGTACAGATGTACACACATACACAGTGAAAACCCTTAACCTCTACATGCCCAGGTTCTTAGATTTTCCTCCAAGCACCTTCTCTGTTGACACAGACAGGATATCTCAGTGCCAGGAGCTTTGTTCTGATACAGTACAGCAGGTATCATGTTCCTGTAAGTAGAGGCTACGACAGGGAACAAACATAGAAGCAGAGGCCTGGACCAGGAGAACAGACTGAACTCTGGTGTCGTTCATTCAGCGTGAAGGCTGGAGAACTTTACAATGGGGAAGACTTGAGCCTAAGATCTTGAGAACACTGCCCTTTCACACACTACTGGCTCAGTTTCCTGTCACTCCCCTCCATTTGCCATTGCCAATAGCAAGCTCTTTGAGACCAGGCCCACCTTTTTTGTTTAAATTGAGTCACAAGACTGATTTGTGACCAAGGCCAAATTTAGACTGGCAGTGCATGTGTAGAGACGGGTTGGCAGAGTACATGACTGTAGAAATTTCAATATTTAAATTGAACTAAAAAAAATCATGGAAGCTTTCAATACAAATACGAGTTTGTTCTTCACTAAAATTTCACAGTAACTACCTGAGTCAGATCACAGTAGGTTATTACAGAAGGTGTAATTTTTAATTCCCTTGCTATCCTAACGGCACCATTCAAGCCTTTTTTCTTCTCTTCAATTAATTGCTTAGCTTTTGCAACATCAGCACTGTAGTTGTTGATGCTCTCCACCAATTCTGCACACAGTTCCTTTTTCCTGTATTAAAAAAAAACACATTACTTTTCAGAATTCAGTAAGCACTCAGCAGTGCAAATTCCAACTTTGCCTACAAAGTACAATTGCCACTTATACCACAAAGTGGATGCATCTCACAGAAATTCCATTATTCTTATAGTTAGGTGCAGACAGCACAGAAAGCTAAGATAAATCAGGAGAAGCAGAACAGTTCACAGCCGTGAACCTTTTTCTGTGAAGAAACTTGAAGAACACGTCCACTGAGGCCTACTGGTACCTCCATATGCATCCAGCTGATAATCACAGAAAGTCCTGAGTTGGAAGGGACCCACAAGGATCATCAAGTCCAACTCCTAAAAAAAATAAGCTTAATGGTTGGATTAAAGATTAGATGCCCCTTGCAGAGGCTCTTCTGTACTACTAAGCTTTGCAACAGACATGCACTGCTTAAAGTACTGCTTTAATGTATAAAAAGCTGAAGACAAATATTCTTTAAAAGAATGTTTTTTTTTTTTTTTATCAGCTTGAACACTTGCAGAAAGCCTTTATTCTTCAAGTTATTCTCCTTAAACTGATCATTCCCCTAGTGGCAGCATCACCCCCACCCCCCAAGCTATTTCAGGAAAAAAGTCATTAATGCTATTCTGAGATTTTCTTTGAAAGCAGAAGCTGAACATGCTACTGGTTTCCAACCACACAAGCTAGCTTCAAGAACTAGATACCACTATGAAAGAACAAATACTGTGTAAGAGTTAAATACAGGTATTACGAAGTACTGTAGTAAGAAATCCTGGACTGTTATTCTTTTTATCTGAATAACTCGCCCATTGCCCCATCTCACAGATGAGAACATTACCTTGACAGGACAGAAGTTAGAAGCTCATCAAATTTTCTATCTGCAGTTTCTGCAACTTTGTCTCCTTCCTGCTTCATTTTCAATTCGAAGCACTTCAGCATCTATTCCATTCAGTATAGAGTGAACATGTTTATTCATGATTTTTTAAACTCAAAAAATAGAATAGAACCAAAGAATAGCCAGGCAGCGATGAACACTCCAGCATGAGGAATTAACACTGAACTGTGCTGTGATTGGTACAAAGGAGAGCAAACCAATCAGAGGATCGTTACACAAATACAATGGAAGAATAGCTATAGATCATTAATCATTTTGTTTTCTTTAACTTCTAGTCAGCTTGCACTGTCTGGATTTTCATGGCCACTGAAGTGTCCAGATACAACAGGCAAAAAACAGGAACTGGAATACAAGTTCTGCCTGAGCACCAGGCAGCACTGCTGTGCTGTGTGAGTGAGGGAGCCCTGGCACAGGCTGCCCAGAGAGGCTGTGGGGTCTCCTCCTTGGGGAGCTCCAAAAGCTGCCTGGAGATGGTCCTGGGCAGCCTGCTCTGGGTGTCCCTGCTTGGGAAGGGCTGGCACCAGGTGACCTCCAGAGGTCCCTGCCAACCCCAGTCATCCTGGGATCCTGTGACCTTGGGCCCACTGTCTCACTTTCTTCATGACATTCTAACACAGCACCACACAGAGGTAGTTAGCAAGCTAAGGTTCCTACTGTTTAAACTCACTGTGAGCACCTAGAAAAAGAAGTAAGTTTATTCCTGCAGCTAAGCAGGTGTTTTCTGTTGCTATAGCTACATCTAATGAAGAGATTATTGGGGAAAAAAATCTCAGAAATACAACTGCTTTGGCAATACTCAGCCTTTGCTGACAAGCTGTTAGAAGACCCCAGTTGTAAATGCATGAGTTGTTAGAGCTGTTGAAATGCAAGGATTTTACATGACGCAGTTAGTATCCGAAGCAGGTACTTAACCTAACTTTGCTTAACTGGCAGATCAGCCACTGCAACAAAACAAGTTAGAGAGGGAGTAGAAAACGGGTTTTAGTGACTCTCCGTGCCAAACAGAATGATCCAAAAGCTTAAAGTAAAATCATTAAACACCTCCATGCCTGTGTACCTTAGAATACAAATGGAATGTAAAATGGTAGACAAATGCAAGCCGTAACACCTTTTCTTTTCTACCTTTAAATCCAAGAAGCAAGAGAAAACACAAATTAACTTAGCTGCCAAAGCAAAAGCAAGTGTGATTTCACCCTGCTCTGAGGAAACAAGCTCAGTACTTTAAGTTTTGCTTATACATGGTTACGTCGAATACACAGATATACCTAGGAACAAGTTACAGACATGCTCAGGTACTCCTCACAGTCCAGAGTTACATGCTGTGTATGCACAGAAACAGTCCAAACAGCTGAAGTAAAGAAGTTTAAACATGCTCTTAGTGCCTTTAACAGTACATTTCCATGAGTAGTCAAGACAAGAAGCTTTAATCAAGGCTAGCACATAACATTTCAGATTTCAATATTTTCACCTACCTCATCTGCATCTTGCAAGCGGCTGAGATTACAAATACCAATCCACAAAGCTTCATCAATGCCTTCCAGAGTTTTGTTTTCCTGGGGAATGAAAGCAAGTTGATTGGAAAGATAGGCTATACACAGTTCCATTTTTGACAGACTTGAGGTAGGTGACCCTGGTGAACTTTGTATGTCTCTGACTAGCTCCACAGCTGCCAACAGGCATGGAATAACTTGTAAACATAATTCAGGTGGGCTAAGAACATTACTTTGGAGTATCTGACTCTGTATCAGATTTTGCTAAATACATAAATATTTGCATGTATACACAAAAGAATAACAGAATCAAAGGAAGCATACAGAAAAACCAGGACAAAGTTCCAAATACAAAGCAAAGAAAGCACGCAGGAGAGAATAAAGGAAATTCTGTGGCTTAGAGAAGTGCTGCATTTAGGAGTTTTACTTGGGGATAAAACAGCAAGAAACTGTTATAAACTCAGTGTAATGCTGATGCAAGAGAGTGAAATACTCTGGTATGAACTGGAATAGAAGCAAATGTATACACATAAGTGTGTTCTTCCACCACTGTCATTACTAAAGTTAGTGTTAAGAGGGCTGGCATTTCGCTAACTGATCATCATCAGTTGAAGATGCCTCAAAGAGTCAGGGCTGGTGCTAGTAAAATCTGTCACTATTGGGAAACCCACTTCCATTACATGTCTGTTAAGTTGCCTTTGGCAAATATCTTCATTTCTAAAGGGTTACTTATCAGTTAAGAAATACAAGCTAAAGAAAAGTTAAAGCTCAAGTTTGAAAACCTGGAACAGTTCTGCCTCTGATCAAACAATCCGGTAGGTGGATGAAAGTGCTGCCATAGCATGATCTGGAGTTTTTTTTTTTTTTTGTTAAGATGCTTGTTAATACCTTCGTCTCTAGAACAGATACACAACTAATGGAGCTGATCAGCTCAGATCAACTACGTCTCATCTTCAAGAGAAAATTAAGAGCAGAAAGCCCTCCAAATTACACATTCCGATGCCACCCAACCTGAAGATATAAAATACATGTATAAGGAGACATAAGGTTAAAGCACATGGAGTAACATGTAACCCATCTGCTTCATGGTTATCATTATGGTCAGTGACAATAAATAAATATCCTTTCAAAACATGGATATTCTCATCCAGTGATCTAAGAAGTGATCCTGCCAGACTATGAAGTCACCAGCCACAAATAAAGTACTCTGGAGAAAAAACGGAAAAAAAACACAAAAGGAAGCAGAAGCTCATCAAGATTAGACTACGATCTCAGTGGAAGTTACTTTTCCATCCTTTGAACTCATGATGCAGACACCACTCATTCTCAAGTTTTTCAAATAGATAACTTCTGTTCACAGAAGTTCAACTACCATCAAAAGACTGCTTATGACCTCAAACATGATATACTCTAAAGATGACTTCAGATGATTTGGTTTAGTATTTTATTAACATAATATATTGAAGTTTAAGGTAACATGATGCAGATTTATTTCTGATAAATCTCCCAAAGATGTTCAGAAAATAACCATTTTCAAACTTTAACAGGCACTAACAAAAACTGTATTAGGAAACAAGCATATGCAATTAAGATACTTTCAAGGTAACCATACAGGATAGTCTCCATCCAAGAACATGGGACTGGCAGAGGATGTTCCATTAATTTCCATTTTATTGGAACTTTAAAACATGCAACAAGTCAGCTTATTTTTTTGCCTTGAACTTCACAAACCTCTTTCAGGAAGATCATGTTAGAAAACCTAACAATGTTTTCAGAGATCCATTTGTCCCATCATGTTGCCTTGATAAACCACTAGACTGCCTTAAGGATGCCCTGCAGTTGTCTTCTATTTGAAAAGAAAACCCCAAAATCAAATACTGTGAAACCTTTTTATTTTTATGTTCAAAACACCTGATAGCACAGCCAGCTGAACAGTCTTCCTCAGCTACAGCCTGGTTGGGTGTGAACAGCATTTTAAATAAAATGAACAAACTTTAGTCAAATTATTTTGTTAACACCATAGTTGTACATCAAACCCATAACAGGATGGAAAAATAGCACTTAATAGTTAAGATTGCAGGTTTGTTTTAAGAAGTGCAGTATTATGCTTACTAAAAAAGTGACAAAGAAATTCAATATTAACACACCATGTCTGCTGATGGAGCTACAACTGGTTTACAGCTATTTGAGGAAATCAGGCACTGAACATTTTTCTCTTCAGTGTTGGAACTGGAGGGCCTGCAAAACAGAACTTTAAGGAAAGACCCACTCACATTAAATAAAAACATACTTCCCTGAAAGATGTAAATACACTATTTGAGCATTTCAGAATTTGTCATTAAACACATGTGCACAACTGTTCTTAAAACAGTTCAGTTTACATGGTCATGTTCTAGACATACCTCATTCTTTTGTCAAGGTCCCTTCCTAGCAGCATCACCTTAAAATTCAACTGTATGATCTACTATTTTAGCTTACAATTCATCTTAAAAAAAAGACAGGAACAAAAGCTTACAACGCATTAGTGATTTTTCACTCCAATGAAACTCAAATGCATGCCCATTCATATTCCAAGATTCACTTTTGTTGCCCATGTATTTTCTTTTAGCTATCCCATCAGGTACTAGGCTGTTTAAGTTCTTTTAATAGAAGACAGATTATACCAAAACAATACGGGAAGCCTCTTCAATTCTGTTGTCTGGTCACACAGCTCTCTTATGAAGTATATGGTAATGGTAAACAGCTGTCAAGACCCTCACAAAAACAGCCTGCAAAGAACAACTAAACTGCAGTAAGAAAGCAGCGTTGTTTCTTCTACATTCCATTTCCTGTGTGATGGACTGTGAGAGGACTTGGCAAACACTGCTGCACAGGCTGACACCCATACACAAAATCTTAAGATTTACCTTATTTTGGTCAAGTTTTGACGTGTCTTACCATCTTATCTGCACCTATCGCAAAAGATTAATTCCCATACATCCCTTACACTCATGTAACAAAACCCTAAGAATTACCTGGAACTATTCTTATTTATATGAAGATGACTCTCCATGGCAACAACAGTAAGGGAAACACACCCTCTTTAAGACTTCAAGTTCACATAGCCTAGATAGCTAAGTAAATGTAATATGGCAATACCAAAGAACTTTGCCAGCATCTAATTTTGATATTTCTAGTAATTGGTTACCTAAGCAGTAGGTGCAATGGTGCCAGGAGCAGCTGGAGATGCACTTTATGTAGGAAGGACTGCCTCCAACAGGGTGTTTCAGTGGTTCTGTCTCCCTAACCCCTTATCACAGAGTTACCGTGAACAGCATTTAAAACCTTCAGTCCCAACTACTTCAAGTTAAACCAAATCTGTTTTTTCCCCCCTTTCGATGAAATACTACTCATATTTAGATGTTAGAAACACAGGAGGCCCTCAGTGCTTGTCTGATGCCCTCAATTAAGTTGTGTTTTGGTTGCACCAGGCAGCCATCCTGAGAACACATTGGTAAAGTTTAAGTCACATTAAAAAATAGAAGCAAAAAAATCAGCTGGAGAAATTTCTGGAATTTCTTACTCAGTCAATTCCCACCCCAGTGTGGCATCTAACCACATAAAAAAGTTGAGTTATGAAGGTTTACCTTCCTAGATCTTCTGAGCTGCTACCACTCAATCCAAGTTTAACATCCAAATTGGGCTAAATTCAGAGGGAAAAGTAAAACAAGTTCAAATACAGGGTAAAATTGAACTCCCACTGTAAACAGCCTACAAATCCCTTCTCACCTTCAGCAAACCACCCCCCACCCCACATATTCCAATGAGGCCAAGCTTCAAAACGAGCACTGTTGATTGAGCAACCAGTTGTGCAACAAAACAGATTCCAAGCTGAAGTTCGTAGTCAACATATCCTTGCAATAGTGTTTCTAGTAAATGGAATGGCAATTTCCTGTTTGCTCTTAGTACTTTTCCCCACTGTTACACGAAACTAGTAAGTGCTTCCAGTATACTGCAACAGTGAACTTGATTTTTCAGTAATTTTACTGAAATAACTTCAGTAGAGTTTAATGAATTGGTTTAATTACCTTGAATATTTGTGTTTTGCAATAGCAGCTGAATTTGAGTTTCACAATGGAAGTACCAGAATGGCCACACCCCACCTTTCAGATTACATTAAAAATACCTTGAAAAAAATGCAGTTTGTCCAAAATGGCATTAGGATGTTGTAACACGAAGTATTCACAAGCAGAGCAGTTTTCTTATGTTAAAAGAGAGAAACATTCGTAAGGCACACGGTACTGTTCAAACAGAAATTGTCTTTTAGAGAAATCTTCTCTTTACTTGGGAACTGACAGGGAGACTTTTTTTAAATACACATTTATACCAGTTCTTTTTTGCACATTTATGTGCAGATGAGAAGCTAGAATGGAGTCAGCAACAAAAAACAGTAATTGTAAAACCAATTTTTCTAAAACCAGACTTTGGACAACAGGTGAGCACTTCACAGGGATACTGCACTGCTGGAAATGCTAGCAAGGACTTGCTGGCAGAGCGCAAGTCTACAAAGGGCACACACTTGTCTGACTGGAGCCAGGCTTTAGCCACTTTCAATAGAAGCCTAGAGAATTCTGTAATACCATTTTGGAGCACTGCAGTGATTTCAGAACAGAAAGATTTACATCAACCTACCTCTGTAGAAGAGGAACCAGAAAAATCAGTCTCTTCATCCCCATCACTGATCTCTACAAAAGCAAGCACAGGTAACACTCGACTGGAACAGGCTGCCCAGGGAAGTGGTGGAGTCACCATCCCTGGAAGTCTTCAAAAGACGTTTAGATGTAGAGCTTAGGGATATGGTTTAGTGGAGGGCTGTTAGCGTTAGGTTGGAGGTTGGACTCGATGACCTTGAGGTCTCTTCCAACCTAGAAAATTCTGTGATTCTGTGACTGTGAGTGTTTAAGCCAAAAGGCACCTTAACTAGTGACACAAAAAGGAATACATGATCACTACAACAGTCTTCTACAAATACATTACACCAACAGTAAGCCCAGATATATAGATATGAAAGGTTACACAGAATTACAAAAATTTACCTACCTTTAATGATTTAGGGCATTATTTGCATGATATGTATGTTATACTGCTGCTACATGAGGGACAAGAAAACCACATGGAAGGGAAGGCAAAAAGGCAAAGAAAACACATTGAAAATGTGTAGCTATATTGCAGGAAAAAACAGATTTCATAAAGCCTCCATAGATACTAGATACTCAAAATTTTACAAACCACCAAGCAAAAAAAAAAATAAAATCAAATTTGGCAGCTTGTTTATTATCTTTGGGAGACCACCTGAAACTTAAGTGAGAAACATGGAACAGTGAATATTGCACAAAACAGAATTGCTGGCAATAGAAGTCAAGAACCAAAAATCTCACCTTTCACACTCGTATCATTTAATATACGACACAGATCACTTCTGTGACTTTCTTCTGTTAAGTCCTCTTCCAGTATCTTAAGGCACTGCCTTCAGAAATAGAAGTAGAGGTTTAAAATCTTTAGGGACATAAACCAAACATGAATTCTAACTCCCAGCTCTTAGAACTAAGCTCACCCGCTTTTTACCAAGTGACATTATGCAGAAAAAAGGTTCAGTTAATGAGACATAGAGCACTTGCACAGAATAATTATCCTCTTCTAACTCAAGGCAGATCATTACCTCCATGATACTGAGTTTACTGCCCATGAAGGTGATACTGAAATTTTTAAGCAACCAGAACCAGTTTTCAGAGTCACTAGAACCACCACTAACTGGCTATATAACAATTTAAATCACATTTGTTTTATGTAGTTATTTAACCGAAAGTATGTGGAATGTATCAATGCCTTATTTACTTGTGAAATACCTAGATCAATAGAAGATACTGGTAACCTAATAAGCCAGTATTTGAAAACATCCCAAGAATCACTTAAAATATCTTTCTTTAAACCTTTACCAAATTCTAAAATACCAAGAACTCTGAAACTCTAAGTTCAACCTTTCCTTTCCCAAATTTTAAAACTTTATGCATGCCATTACTGTACATCTTCATACATAGTACATAAAAACTCATCTGCAACAACACACGATTCAAACATTACTTCTATGCTTCTTCAGTGCTACTTCCTAAAAATTACAGAGGCAGAACAGAAAGAACATGAAATCACTAAAGTAGTCTTAATATTTACATGCCTTATAGCTTTTAATTTTCTTCTTGTAAGCTCTTCACTGCTGCCATCCATGAAGTCCTTTCTACTCATCGTGTGCCTGACTTTAGAAGGAAAAAAAGAAGAGACAGACCTACTTCAATGTGCACATTTCCTCACTTAAGCAAATACAGATTACTTCCCTTTGTAAGGATTGAAAGGAAAATAAAGAGACGTGGAATTCTCGTGAGGTGTGTTTTCCTCAGAAATCTTTTGACATTAACAGAAGGCTGGTCCGCCTGCCTCGTGCTGCCCAGATACCCCACTAGGCACACCCCAACCCTTACCAGTACGGGTTTCCACAACCCTTTCCTGATGGTTTCCTGCTGGCACAGCCCCAACACGGCCGCCTTCCCTGCGGGCCCCACCGCTTTATAACGGGACCGCACCGAGGCCGCCGGGCACCGACCGCCGCCTCCCCACAGCGCCAAGGCAGGATCGCCACACGCTGCCCTTCGCGCGCCAAGATAGCTCCCCTCCCCGCCAATCAGCGAGCGTCTCGTCAGCCCTCCTGCCCCTTTCAGCCAATCACAGAGAGGCGGGAGGGGGAGGGCGGTGCTCGCTGCGGCCCGGGCGGGCGGGCTCTGCCGCCATGTTCTTGCTTTGAGGCGAGGCGAGGTGGGGCTGGGGCGAAATGGCGTCCCAAGGGCTGGGCTGGAGACCGATTTTGAAAATGGCTTCTCCTTTTCTAGAAGTTTTGGGGTTACTTTATTCCAGATTTCTGTTTAATTCACCTGTAGTAAAGTATAGTTAAATACACTGATATTCTCTCACAACTTTTAGATGCTTTAATTGCCAAATCATGAACCAAGCCAGCTGTCAAAGAAGCAGGTGTCCTAACAAGCCTTAGGTTATTTGAATCTTTGCACTGTTCGCACAGTAAATCTAGGTTCTACCCCAAGACCTTAACAGTGCTAAAAAAGTGTTTGTTAGGTTGGGGTTTTGACTCAAAAAGGCAGAATTCAAAAGGTCATGTGAAATTTGCTTACGCTTTATTCACAATAGAGACTAGTTCAATGGAAAAAACAAACAAACATGAAGAAAGGATCAGTAGAGTTCAAAATTACCCAATTCTATGGTGCTAGCTCCTCAACTACTTTTAGTAAATTAATTAATTGAATATTCATACTTGAGTATGCTTTGCAGCATGACTTGGTTGAGAAGAACAGAAATTTCTACAAGTTATCCTTAAGTTGATCCAGCGCTTTCCCTCAGAAGCCCTCTTTGTTAACCAGGACCTGATTAAACTCAACTTTGTATGAAATTCTCATAGAGACTTGTAAAATTTTATAGCAGTGCCTCGTGTCCAGTCTGCATATCTTTGCTGTGGTTTGGCCTACAGAAAATTTGATTCTTGTAGATTTAGTAAGGCTGAAGGCTTCTAGGAGGTTGGGAGGGATATTTGTGAAAAGATCTTCAAGTCTAGGTCCTCCAAGTAGTGACTGATCCAGCAGTCTATAGTAAATTTGAACTGCAGACAGTGCATCAGCGAGGCTAACATGTATCACCTGCTACAAAGACACCAAAACCAGTTTATATTTCAATTTTGAATAAAGATTCCCAAATACATTCCCTTTCCAGACAGCTCCAGCAACATCAAACTGCTGCCTTGACCCTGGGGTTTTCCGTGTGCTCCACCAGATCTGCTGGCCAGGGAACCTAGTTGCCTTTGCATTAACCAGTCCCACATCTCTAACTCGCAGATGGTATCTTCTATACTTAGACTCAAAAAGTGGACTCTTAATAATTTCAACCCTGATTAGGTAGCCACAACCTATTCATCAAGATTTTTTCTACACTTGGTAAATAGCAAAGTGCATAAAAAATAAAGATGCATCACTGCAAGAACAAACTCACACGTATTACATCAAAAAGGCTGTGAGGCAGAAATGGGCCCTTAGATATTGTCAGATTTGTCAAGAAAAATACGGTGCTGCTCACTGAAGAGGGCATTTGCCCAGTGAGGATACTCCCCAGGGAGGTAGATGACACCATTGAACAAATTAGGTTCAAACTTTCTTTAATACAAAAAGACCCACTCCTGCTGATTGTGCAGTCCCGGTTGCCATTTACCATCCTTATTGGGATGGTATTTTGAAACTCGATTACAACCAGCACTGAGAGGAGTCCATTGCAAAATTGCCCCACAACCTACATGACAGACTTTGACGAGGCATCCAGTCTCTTATTAGGTGAACTCTAGTGGGTTGACATGTTTAATGGAAGTAACCAGGACTGAACAACAAATGTGACAGCTACCGATGGATTTCCACAGCTACTACAGTGACTGTCATACCACAGCTGAATCAGTGGCAATGCTACAGACCTTGCAGATGTACCTCACCTAAAATACTCATCCCCAGCTTGTTCTCTGTGAGACTGCAAATCAGTATGTACGAGGCTGAAGTTGCATGTGTAATACAAATTCCTGTTACCAGTGTTTTTCAGAGTCAATCTCCAAAGTAGTTCTACAAAATATCAAAAGACAGGGATGAGAACTGAAATTCATGTTTCTCCTTGACATCAAAATTCATAGACTCAATTTAGATACTGGTTCCATGGCACTTCATCATTTTTGCGTCTTCAGTTAATTCATGTTTGACAGATGACAATTAACCCTCTCGTTTTCCAAACCACAGGAGCTAATCCCCCTCCTCCTGCACGGTAAATACCAGTTGCCTTTTCCCTTTGATTGTCCAACCAATTATCTCAATGAAATAATAATCTTAGGAATTTTCTCAGCTTCAGTTTAGCTTTGAAAATTGCTTCCTTTGTTTCAAAGGTGACAAAAGGCTTGTGCACACAAGATTTTGTTTTTATGTTCCACACTCTAAGCTAATTCCTGCTTAAAAAAATACCTGTATTAATGTTACCTAAGAACATTGTGAATAATGACTGAAGTGTAAAATGTAGGGTAGGTGATGATGGACTTGTTTTAAATGTAGCCGAGAAAAGGAAACTATAGGAAAGATTATCTGAATTAAAGGTCTAAATGAAATTTTAAACCAGCAGTGTCTAAGATTGTCTAGAAAGTAGCCTAACCGTCTCTTTGATGAGAAGCCTAATTAGTCCTAATTAGCTCTTTGGCGAGATGATAGTGCATCCTTGCTTTTATTTTTAGTTGCATTTAACAAGTGAATGAACAATAACAACAAATGCTCATGATAGTTAAGATTTTTCTGCTAATTAGTTTTAGTATATTTTTACTATTTTCTGCTGCTAGCTAAAATTCATAAAATATAGCCATGCATACTATCCTCTACACCTCTCCCACAAATTACAAGGAATTATAAAATATATACATACATGTTATTTTATCTATCATGCGTGTATTGTTTGTATCTTTGTCAAAATATACATACAATGACCATAAGCTGCACCCCTTCAGTTTTAGGTTCATACCACTCTGAGAATCTGATCACAAAAATGGCGATTTGGTTTAATATTTCAGAAAAGACCACAGTAAATGTACAGAAAATAATGGAGATTTTCTGTCTGTGCCACCAGCTATTGAGAGAACATTACCATGGTTTCTGGATTTTACAAGATAATATTTAAAATTCATTGCAAAACGTCAGTGCTTCTATTTGGGAGCCACGAGATGGCAGCATGGATCAACCATGGGTGGGCTCACCGGTCCTGATGCCTTTCACTTGTGTGATCTCAGCCGCTTCTGTAGCTTTGTCTATAGCAGAAAGGACACTACGGCAAAGACAACACTGAATAGACTGTCTTCGGTGTGAACAGCATAGTTATATTTAAAAATCATCGTCAAATATAGGTTGAAAATGCATATATATTCTGTAGACCAGCTTCCAGCCAGGAACATGTAGCAGTTTTTATTTCTTCAAATGCATCCTTTTTTTTTCTCTTCCTCTATATCTTTCCCTTTCTCTGAAAGAATTTCTGCTTTCAAAATTTAACCATTAAATGATTAAATGCACTAAAAATGGACTCTTTAGACTTTTTTTTTTTTTTTTTTTAATTTAAATGACAAATTCTGCGAATATGTGTCTGAGTTAATTGGTATGTAATCATTGGATTTTTTTCTGTAGTACATCCATGTGATTACATGGTAAGTAGAAAAACAGTTTTCCCCTAAATGTTATGGGAGGGGCCGCACTTGTGTTAAAAGAAGAAAGGGGACCCTCTATCTTACACTAGGAAGGGCCAAAAGCAGTGTATGTAGATAGTGGATGTGCAGGCTTATTGGAAGTAGAATTTCATCAATGATTTCATAGGATTAACAGTTGAATTGTCCAGTTTCTAAGGTTTACACAAACTAGACAAATAATCTTAAAACACTGTGGTCTAACAGGAAGACACTGGTACACGAGGGAGTGCACTGTACTTGCTCTCAGCTCCTCACCCACAGTTTCTGGCTCATAATATTTTTCTGAAGTATCCCAGGTTTAGGTTATTTATACTACAAATGCAATCAGGCTTTTCAAGAGCATCAGGCATTTTGTTAGCCAGCATGTACATATCAGTGATTTCTAAAATGACCCAATTTGCATAATTTCTGCTGTAACACTATGGTTAGTATTTTCTTCTGTGAATCTTCTTTTATCATTGTGAGTAGTTAATTTTCTACAACAGTATTAGCTGGATACTGTCATTCTAGTAAAAGTTTATGTTTACTCATCTTCAGCTAATGTGTTGATCTCATCACTGTGCCTAAAATGACTTTTTATGACTGGTTAAGGTTGACTGAAACCTGTGGTGTTTCTGAAAAGGTGTGCCTGGCCTTTTTCTGGTCCCAGCTGTGTGTTTACTCTTCCCCTGTGTTACTACTAGTGCTTCTGGCCACGAAGTGAGCTGGATCCATTCTTACCGAAAGGGTTGTGAGGCATTGGAACAGGTTGCCCAGGGAAGTGGTGGAGTCACCATCCCTGGAGGTCTTTAAAAGACGTTTAGATGTAGAGCTTAGGGAAATGGTTTAGCGGAGGACTGGTTAGTCTTAGGGCAGAGGTTGGACTCGATGATCTTGAGGTCTCTTCCAACCTAGAAATTCTGTGATTCTGTGATTCTGTAATTCATGCAGACTTTCTTGCATTTAACCATGCAGTCAGTGGCTGTTGTTACATGGGCATTTCCTCATAGTAGCTGTTATTCATTGCTTACATGCAGAAGCTACTATTTATCTGATTCTCTACTCATGAATTTAATTGCAGAGTGTGCCAGGTGCCTTTTCCTTACCCACCCTGATGGTTGAAACCAACAAACCATCTGTAAATGTGATGGTGGACAGTTTGGTCAGAAGTAGTTTTGTGGCATCAGTACTGAAGTGAGGCTGCTTCCATTACATTTTTTTGTTGTTCTGTCCTACAACTTGTAAGAAATTTGCCAAATCTGTCTTCAGATATATTCATAGTTAAAGTATTACATGAAAATTCATAGGTATCAAAGATCTTGATGAAAAGTATTACTGTGATTTTTGTAACACAACTTTTACATTCGAAGCAAGCTTTCATCCTCTAATACTCATCTTTCAAGCTTTTTAGTGCGACTGTTCCACTGTCCTTCTTGTTTAAGCTCCATCTGCTTGGCTGTGCAGGGAAGTGGCAGCCAGAGGCTGGACTGCGAGTGAGCTCTGCCCGTTGTGTTCAGTTGCTGACTTCGGGAGCCCAGCAGAGGTGAGGCTGTTGCGGCTCTGTGCCTCCAGGGCCAGCCACCAGCAAGGCTGAGCACATATTCCCAATTTTATTTACTTTTATTGAAAAGACTATGACCACGTAGTACGAATAGAGAAAAGATAACTGGAAATAAAGACTCCATAAACAAGTAGAAGACATTTTTCTGACTTCAGCTTTCAACTTCTGAAACACAGCATTTTCTAGCAAGGCACAGAGTTGGGCCCTAATATAGAACTGAGTATCACAGAGAGAGACTGCTGTATTCTGTGAGGTCTGACTGAAGGCTTTTGTAGGCACTGAGCTTTATCTGGGGGCTTTTCAACTACATTTATGAGTATGTAGATGTCTAAAAGATGTTGACATCTTTCTGAAATGCGTGTTACAGATCAGCCACTCTTACACTCACTGAAAATGAAATTCTGTCTCTAGGCAAACCAAGTTTTCTCTTTGATTTTAAAATCTTAAAGAAACTTGGTTTCTCTGTAAAATTTTTTATCTGAGATTCCTCTTCATGAAATATTCTTTTTAGTCAAAATCTTTGGAATATAAATTACTGTTTAGTTAGTACAGAATAAAATGTGTACGTATGTTCTTAGGTTCTAAACACATAGCTGAGAGGAGCATGCTGGTGAGTAGGCTTGTAATTTGTTTTTACTCAGTCATATAATGTATCTTTAAGCTGCTCCTTTATCGTTTAGATGATTTTAAAACATGCCTCTAAAAATACTAAAGGTACACAGAGCCTTCAGGAAACTTTACTAGAGCCTAAGGAATAGCAGTATTTGAGTAACATGTGAACCCAACACTGACAAATGCTAAGCAACGCTTTTTGGAGACAAATATTTCAACTGCATACATGCATATGTATTCCAGAACAACTAGAAGCTCTCCAGGAAAGAAAAAAATAACACCAAACAACAGAGCATGGCTCTGTGCAGCTGCTTTCAGAAACCAAGTGGGATGAGACTACATTAATGGTGTTTCCATAGTCTGTGGAATATAATGTTGCAGAAAATATTGTAATGCACCATGCTGAGAAGACTGCATGTAGTTTTGACTGCCATAGATCTGCTCATCCATGGAGGAACAACTCGAGCCATGTTTCACACAGGTTGTTTGCAAGACAGTGAAGACACAGTAACCTGGGCAACCAGATGGTCTGGTTTACAGTCCACAGTGAAGCTTGCAGTGTTGTCTTTTTTTTTTTTTTTTTTTGTGCATTACTGTCCAAACTAACTGGATCCAGGGTAGTTATACGCAAATTGTAACCACATGCCACACTGTAGCATGTTTGTTTTTCAAAGATGAAAATTATTAGCTAGTCAAATTCAGAGGTCTTGGAGGCAAAGGCTTAAGAGAAACATAACCACTCTGTTATGTCTGTGTGGTCTCTTCTTCTATCAGTAGAGATTCTGTATGAAAAACATGCTAGGAGGGAGATTTGGTCATAACCTGCGCTGCAACTTCATGTGCTAAGGCTATGAGTGGTCAGAATGACTCACCTGAAACGGGCAGAGAAAATATTTATTCTGTTTTCCTTCAAGGTCTTTCTGGTCAACATCTATGCACTATACATCATGATGGAGGCTGAGATAAATGCCATGATCTGGTCCTATGATTAAGAGAACAAACATTGACTGGGATAGTAATACTGGTTTTATTTGTGAAAATGGGAAGAATGTGAGATACAAAGCTGTGCCAGGGGAGGTTCAGACTGGACATTAGGAAAAATTTCTTTACCATGAGGGTTGTCAGAACAGGACAACCTGGAACAGGCTGCTTAATGATACAGTTGATGCCCCTTTGTAGGTGGAATTACCCTGGAGACACGGTTCTGCCATGACCTTCATCCAGTAAGCTATATGCCTAACTTTAGGACTATTAAAATTTTTCTTCAATCAGTTTGCATCTTTGAAGCCAAAAGGACTATTCATATCTCTAGGCTAGGTATTCATGTTTAGATATCTTGTTTAGCTATGATTTTTGTATAGTGTACCTGATTTTCATTTCATTAGTTTGTTTGTTTGTAAAGGCACATTCAGGATCTGGAACTGTGATTATAAATTTGTGAATCTCACTTTTGTTTTTAATCAGTTTCCGGGCATTTCCCAGTTTTGATTTTCATGTTGTAAAGGCTGAGGGCAGGCACATCACAGGAGATGCTAGATGAAAGACCTGAATATGAGAGCAGGTCAAATACCATGGGGAAGCTGAAATTCTGTTAGTCTCAGTGCATTTGGCTCTATCTATTGGGGATGAGACTTAGTAGATACTACATGTGACATCAAATCTGTCAGCTTCCCTTACTTCCCTTTTGGATTTTAGTAGTTCCTATTTCAACAGTCAGTGGTGCTAGAGCTGGTGCTGTATACTCTCTTACATATCTAGTTTTCAAACAGAAACTGTGTCAAATTTTCATTTGTTTTAATTTGTGGGAGACTGACCATTGTAAAATCAATGTGAGAGCATAAAAGGAAACTTTCCTTAGTAGGAAGAACATCTCTAAGAACAATCTGAACACATGTGATGATACATGTTTTCATCTCTTGAAGCAACCAGAAAATTAAAAATTCTTGAAGTTAAAATAGTCCTGTATTTTTCAGAGTCTGAAATGAGGATTCATTTGGACAAATGCTTTTGCATTATTAATTAATTCTCAATTTCTTCAATAAATATAATTGCGTCTTTATTCATGCGTGGGTTTCCTTTTGTAGAGGACTAAATTTTGAGAAGATTATAGGAATCACACCTATGAAAGATGAAAGTGAAAGCATCAGCAGTACTCTTTCAGTCTTTGTACAGAAAGAGAGTTTCAGCAGTTCAAGATGCAAATATGCAATGAGGCTCCCTTCACAGCAGATTGTTCAGGATACGATTTACCACGTGCATAAGCTTCTCAGCCATCACACTGGGCTGCTCAGTTTTGGCCTCTCCTGCTGGAATTCTCTGGAAGTCAAAACTACCAGCTTCTTTGTCTTTTATAACCAACACACATAAAATAGTTGGTTTCTTAATAAGGCATTTAGAGGATTTACTAGTTACGATTCTTCATATGCATTGAAAATGGGCATTGATGAAGGGAGGGTAAGGACTATTCCAATGGTTAATAAAGTCGTGTCTGATGGTTTTGAGATTGGATGTTGAAACTCCTGAAATGAGAGTTCAGTACAGTAATCCTCCAGTAACTCCTTGTATGACCTCGAACAAGTTAGTTATTCTGTCATAAACTCCCCTTGCATATTTTGTCTGTTTTGTGATGTTTTGTCCAAAACTGTGGACAAAGGAGTTGGATGGTTAGTAGGAGTGGTAATACCCCTGGGAAATAGCACATAATTCTGGCTCTAAATTCTGTTGCTTTACCAATAGTCGTGATGTTGCTTAACTGAACAGGATTACTTCCCTGTTCCACACCCATTCCAATCCCTGGCATTGTAATTACTATCAATTCTGCCTATGCTAGTAAAGGTATTTATGTGTTTTACTACAAGGTAGAGTTCTTAAGGTTTTTGTGTTATTCATATGTAAAGAAAAAACAATGAGTAATGGAATCAATGACAAAAGGAAAATGAGAATTTAAAGAGACTGCTAGGCAAGTGAGACATATTCTCAGGACTGAGCACATTTTAATTTTAAATCTGTCACACCCTACATAAAGTGTATTAAAAACACAATGAACACTATGTTTGTGGTCCCAGAGAAAGCTATGAGTGCACGCCTCCTGTACCTACTGTTCCCAGAAATGATCGTTGTATTGTTCTTTTTTTGGGTGCACATCTGCTGTTTGAGTGTTGCTACTGTGTATACAGCATATGGGAATTAACACACCGAGAGCTTTTGTTGAATCAAAAAAAAAAAAAAAAAGATCTGTATTTTAAGTTTCACTTTCGAAGTACAATAAGAGAACATGAACAGAAATTCTCTTTGTTTACCTTGGCTGGTACTAATGGCTGCTTCCTTTTTCGTGTAGCTATCTGTCATTGTTTTTTTCTCTCTCTTTTTTTTTTTTTTTTCTTCTGGAATAATGATTGAAATATATGGTTAATAACTTTTATTGGTGAAGAAAACTATTGTTTAGTACATTCATATGATGCTGAGCATGAAATTGAGGTTCATAATTGCCATACAGAACATAAAAGGAAAAATGACTCCAAACCATGAGCAGGAACATACTCTTGTTCTTTGCAGTTGAAGTCAGAGATAAAGATCACCGTGAATGATTAGAAATATACGGATATTTCCATTGGGAAAGGCTTACATGGGCTATAACTCTGCAGCTTAGGATGGATGTCGCTGAAGGAACAGAGTATGTGATAGTTTTTTGTAGGAAGGCATGATTGCTCATTCCTTCTAAGTAACATAAGAACCAGAAGGGACGTGATAAAATGATCAAGTGACAGACTTACATTAAGCAAGAAGTACTTTAGAAAACAATCCATAAGTTAACAATAAAAATTAGTTCCTACAGGTGAATAAATGTATTAAAATACTATCAGTCAATTTTATGGTCTGCGAATTAGACCAGAAGAACTATTAGACAGGATGATACAGACATAATCTGTCATAGCTCTTTTAGTCTCTAAGTCCTGTTAGCTAGAGAGTCTACTAAAAGAAGCATCATTCCACTCTTGCCCATATTTATGTTTTTGCTCTAACCAACCATTTATGGCCAAAGAAAGACATAAGGCCACTTTAACTAATTGTCTTTTGGTATGGACCAGTATATCTTTGCTTTTATTTCCATACCAATAGATTCTAACCCTGGTGATCAAATGAAGGCCTAATAAAAATTTAATATTGTAGAGTGATAATGGCATACAGTGCCTGTATTTTTGGAGAACTACATCCAACCACAGCAAGATGATTCAGCATGCATACCATGAAACTTGTACACGCTTATTTCAGATACATGATTAGCTGTATGTATGTTTTAAATCCATTTATGATAACAGTATTTAAGTAGTTGTACATAATCTATTTGATAGCACGAGCAAAATACGTTTTGAGTGAAAAAATCCCAATTAAAATTTTGGTTGATGCCTTAACTTTAGCAGCGATGACACTGTTTGGACTGGGAATGGCAAAAAACTTTCCTTTACATTAAGATACAATCCTTCCACTGTAGTCTGATGGAGAGCAGTGAGAAATTTTGAAGAGCAGTTGAAGTACATGCCTACACGTCCTATAACAGGCATTCTGGCACCTTAATTCAGACAAGAGCTTGTTTCATAGAATCATAGAATCACAGAATATCCTGAGTTGGAAGGGACCCTTAAGGATCATCAAGTCCAACTCTTGACACCGCACAGGTCTACCCAAAAGTTCAGACCATGTGCCTAAGTGCACAGTCCAATCTCTTCTTAAATTCAGACAGGCTCGGTGCAGTGACCACTTCCCTGGGGAGCCTGTTCCAGTGTGCAACCACCCTCTCTGTGAAGAACCCCCTCCTGACGTCAAGCCTAAATTTCCCCTGCCTCAGCTTAACCCCGTTCCTGCGGGTCCTGTCACTGGTGTTAATGGAGAAAAGGTCTCCTGCCTCTCGACACCCCCTTACGAGGAAGTTGTAGACTGTGATGAGGTCTCCCCTCAGCCTCCTCTTCTCCAGGCTGAACAGGCCCAGTGACCTCAGCCGTTCTTCGTACGTCTTCCCCTCCAGGCCTTTCACCATCTTCGTAGCCCTCCTCTGGACACTTTCCAACAGTTTCATGTCCTTTTTATACTGTGGTGCCCAGAACTGCACACAGTACTCGAGGTGAGGCCGCACCAGCGCAGAGTAGAGCGGGACAATCACCTCCCTTGACCTACTAGCGATGCCGTGCTTGATGCACCCCAGGACACGGTTGGCCCTCCTGGCTGCCAGGGCACACTGCTGGCTCATATTCAATTTGCTGTCTACCACGACCCCCAGATCCCTCTCTTCTAGGCTTGTCTGTGAATACGTATCACGTGTCTCAGATTTGTACCATTCCAGAGAATATTTAACGAGAATTTATGACATACATTAATCACGAGACAAAAACCTCAAGATTTTCCAGTGTCTGTTTGTCTTGTGTGAAGGTAAGGCTTTGCTGGATTTTCTCTCCATGTTGCTTTCTCCATTTCTACAGTCCCACTTGTCAGGCTGAAATTATATGTGGAAGCTCTTCCCTCTAAATCACATATATTCCAGGACTCACTGGATTTCTAAACGGAAAATGCAAAACCTGTTCTTCCAAACTGAACCACATACACAGCCAGATTGGAGAAAAGAGAAGTGGCTGGAACAAGGAGAAAAGCAAATCCAAACTTTTCAAGCATGCCTTGATTAAAATAATGGAAAATACCAGGAAATCAGAAATGCTAGGAATTCCTCTGAGTACATTTCCATGTACAAAGGGGCTCAGTCACATTCCAGGCAAAGCTGATCATTTCATCCCTGGCCAGTTTTTTTCAGTCTTCCCAAACAGGTCACCAACAGTTCTGGATACGTTTAGAACCCCAAGTCAAGTTGTTCTTATCCTGGAGTTGCTAATGAATCCAAGAAAGAGCCTAAAGTTTGGCTTGAAAGTTTATGCCTTTTTTATTTTATTTTATTTTATTTTTATTTTATTTTATTTTATTTTATTTTATTTTATTTTATTTTATTTTATTTTATTTTATTTTATTTTATTTATTTTATTTTATTTTATTTTTTACTTTTTTTGGGTCAAGAGCTCTTAAAAACCATCCTTCCCAGACAGAGTTCTGTGTGGTCTGTTCAGTTGTGGCATGTCATTAAGAGGTTGGTTCAGCAGTTTCTGGATGTGGACTTCAAGGAAGATTATTGCCAAACTGAAAGAAAGGAGATATGAAAGAAAACACTAAGGAGAGAAAATCTGATAAAAAATGTATTAATCCCTGCCCAAAATACTCTGTTGAAAATTTTACCTGGTTTTATTTACCTTGTTTATTTTTTTCTGCTAACGTAGCAGTAGAAGCTCTTCTTAGGACTGATAAGAGTTTGTAAATTTTGTTAAGACTTGAGGCTAATAAGAACATTGTATTTTCCAGGTTCCCTGTAGTAATATGAAAAGGTTTGACTTCAAAAGGATTATCAACTTTTATAGATAATCCAGTTAAACTATGTCGTTCTGCATTATAACCTACCTCAGGCTGGGAAAAAGTAAAGATGGCAAAACAACAGCATGGCTTCATCAGATTCCTCCTGGAAGATTCACAATGACATCACATGAAATGTTTTGAAAACATTTACAGGCCCTACCTGTGAATAAGCTGGCAAGAATGACATAGGACCCAGGGAAGAGCAGATTACCGTCTCTCTGCTACTTGTGATCATGTCTGCAACCCTAGCAGGCATTTGTTTTCCACCTCAAGAGTCAGTTTATAAGCACATGGATTCCTAGACGTTTGCAATGTGGACATGATTCATTGGACCATTCTCTTCTAATTAGTGAAGAGGAACAGGCACTTTTAGAATACTGGTCTCTGACTTCTCAAGGAGATGTTTAAAGCAAAGCAGATGAGTCACACTGCCTATCGTCTCTGTTGACCATAATGGGAACTTGCAGAGACTAGCTGAGATAGAGACATCTACGTTACAAACTTCAGCTGAATCCCACCCAAATGGTTCTGTCTATTAATATGCCTAGAAAAGTTTTCTCTTCAGTCCAACCTGTATAAGTTCTCAGGCGTTCTGTCCATGCACATTAACCATGTACTAGATTTAGGATTTATTAATGCTTCCTGCTTGACTGAGAGAAGACCAAAGTGTAATTATTTACTACACGTGAAGGTTTGAAGAAGTGTGCAGAAAGTGCATTTTTCATGCTGCTGCATTAAAGAGACCATCCCATGCTCCTGAAGTCACATTTTTATCCACCCTGGTGGCAGACTTCAGATTTAGTTGAGCTCTTATAAAAATTTACTGTTTTTTTTTTTTTCTTTTTTTTTTCTTTTTTCCCCACAAATAAAAGGGATTGTGGTGCCATTACTGGTTTCTCTTCATCCAGGTTAACAACTATAGCCTACACTGTAAAATGTATTTGCAAATTTCTGTAAATTGAATTAATATAACTGCAGTTCTAGAAACATTCAATTAGATTAATAATATTAACTGAAATTACATGTCAGCCTTTTTCCAAGATTATACAAATGAGTGCAGTCAGCTTTTATTTTATTTTATTTTATTTTATTTTATTTTATTTTATTTTATTTTATTTTATTTTGTAGCTATTGCTATAATTAGTTGATAAAGGTTTAAGGCAAACAATAAATAAAAAGCCATTGATAAGAACAAGCTTGTTTGTGTTTTTCTAATAAAATACAGCATTTACTTTCTGATGATTCAAGTGGCAGGTTATGTAAACATTTCTATTTCTGATCCTTTTAAGGCTTTTGTCTTTGACTATTAAGTGTTTTGTAGGGGAAAACATGATCATCACGTCGGCAATCTGCCTAGGATTTCAGAATGGCATGAAAATAAATAATTACACACGATGAAAACATTTAGGATATTACATTGTGATCATTTCATATCACTGGCAGATGTATTTCAGGAAGAAAAACAACATTACATAAAGTCTAGTGGTACAGTAAACAAAGGGATTTAAAGACTGATGGATATTGCTCTCTTCTTTCCCTAGGATAAAGTATCAACTGTAATACTTTAAAATTAATTTTTTTTTTTTTCTTCTCCACAACAGAAATCTGCAGGTGGCTGGTAATAACTAATAAGACTTTGGCAATCTGTAATAGCTGTTATTGGGAAGAGTAAGCTAGAGGGACCAGAAAACCTAGTTTAATAGAGGGATTTCCCCTGAGATCACCTACCTGGATTTGTAAATATGGTACCTCAAACACCTGCATAATTATTATGAAGAGGAAGAAGGCTACTCAGTTCCACGTTCCAGGTTCCAGGCTTGAATAATACAGTGTCTGTAATATTCATAATTCCCGTCAGAATCCAAATGCAGCTTTTATTGCCCCTTTATTTATTTCTTTTGTCCTTGCTCTGACTACAATGCTAATACTGGCTTGAACTTCTGCCCAGAAGGAAAGGTTGGGTTATACACTGCATCAAAAGAGGAAGTGAAAATAATCATTAAACTGCAAGATGACCTCATTTAATGTAATTAATCTGCTATGTTAAAAATGGTTTAGACATTTTTGATTTTCAGAAGTGCCACATTTCCACAAGGCACTAGCACTTTCACAAAACAATTCCTATGCCCAAATATACATGTATATGAGATCATAAGCTTTTGATAGGTCATATGGAAGTTTACTGGTTTCTGTATTTTTAAATATTTAGCTTGCCCTGTGATCTTGTAAGCTGGATCTACTCAAAAACAAACAAACAAACAAAACACTTGATGACCTTTTTAAACAAAGTTCAGAAGTTGTTACAGCCTTGTTTTCTGTCAGCTCTTGTGCTTGAAACCCTTGAAGTAAGGAGTGTGTCACTTCAGTGGATCTTCTGTGTGAACCTGCTGTTGTAGCAAAGGTGTTCCCGGGGCCTCTCCCACTTGGAAAGCTGTGTGAGCTCTGTGTACTATTGAATGAGTGATGCAAGGTCTGTTTTCGGATTGATTTTAGCCTGGATTAATGGGAGTTTGATACAGAGTAAGTAGAATGACACTGAACTAATTTTGTCCTTCAAAGAAACAGAGGAGCTGTCTCACCAGTAAGGAGTCATGCAAAACAAAAAGCAGGTAATTCATAATGGGGTATTTGCACTACTTTGCAATAAGTAAATGAAGACATAGAGCTTTTATTTCACAGGGGTGGCTGTGGTGGTTTTACCCAGCTGGGCAGCTGTACTCCACCACAACCACTCTCTCACTCCCCCTCCTCAGAGGGAAGGGGGAAGAAAATTTGATGAAAAGGGCTCAAGGGTTGAGATAGGGACAAGGAGAACACTCAATGATTATCGTCATGGGCAAAACAGGCTCAACATAGGGAGATTAAAATGATTTATTGCCTATTACTAGTAGACTAGAGCAGTGAAAAACAAAGAAAACAAACTAAAACCACCTTTCCCCCATCATCACACTCTCCTACTAACTCCCCCTGAGCAGCACAGGGGAACGGGCAATGGGGGCTGCGGTCAGTCCCTGGCACTTCGTCTCCGCCGCTCCCTCAGGGTCCCTCTCTGACCCTGCTCCCCGTGGGGTCCCTCCCATGGATGCCGTCCTTCCCGAACTGAGCCTGCGGGGGCTGCCCACAGGCTGCAGCTCTTCAGGAACTGCTCCCACACGGCTCCGTCCCACGGGGTCCATCCCCCAGTCCCAAACTGCTCCAGCACGGGTCCCCCACGGGTGGGCGGCAGCTCCCCCCAGACCCCCTGCTCCTGCGTGGGCTCCTCTCCACGGGCTGCAGCTCCGGCCCGGGGCCTGCTCCTGCGGGGGCTCTCCATGGGCCGCAGCCTCCTCCAGGCCACATCCACCTGCTCCACCGGGGGCTCCTCCACCCATGGGGGGGCTGCAGCGTGGAGATCTGCTCCATGTGGGACCCATGGGCTGCAGGGGGACAGCCTGCTCCAGCAGGGGCCTCTCCAGGGGCCGCAGGGGAACTTGTGCTGCCTTGTGCCTGGAGCACCTCCTGCCCTCCTGCTGCACTCCCCTTGGGGGCTGCAGGGCTGCTGCTCTCTCAGCTCTCACCCCTCTCTCCCAGCTGCAGATTTCCCCTTCCTTCCATCTGCTCTCCCAGAGGCGCAACCAACATCACTTACTGACTTGGCTCTGTCCAGCAGCAGGTCCCTTTGGCACCAGCTAAACTGTCTCTCAATCTAACATGGGGGCAGCTTCTGGACTCTGCTCACAGAGGCAACCCCTGCAGTCCCCTGCTACCAGAACCTTGCCATTTAAACCCTTGCCAAGTGGCCCTTGCATGCTTTATCTTCAATAGTAACATAGAAGTTAATAGATACCATACACTATGTTCATGCAAGGTGATGCAGTTTAATACCCTTCAAAGAAAATTAAGGAGTCTTCAGAGTCGGGCACTTAACTGTGTTACAGGCTTCTGGGAAAGACAAATGCTTTGCTGAATAGAAGCAGCACCATCTTCATCTGTCTTTGCCATGTCTCCTCTGTGACTGCTATTGCACCCATGTTCTGTAGTGGCAACCTTTTTCAGCCATTGTTGGGAGAGGTTTTTCCCCAAGACCAATAAGTGCCACTTTCTTCCATCAGACATTGTATTGTGGAGTCCTCAGCCAAGATGTAAACTGAGCCTGTATGTATTTTATGAAAGGATTTTAAAGTTATATACTTCAGAAGTCATGAACTAAATGTGAGTCCATAATGATATGCTTTTGTGAACAAGTCAAGTATCATCTGAAAAATAGTTATCATACTTTTTCTATTTGACAGGCTTGACTGCTCTATTACACCAATTTTGGGGAGGCGTGCCAAGAAAATAGTGGACTGGTCAGAGAGAGTCCCAAGGAAAGCAGATGGGTTTGTCAGGGAACAGGAGAGCACAGCCAATGAAAAGAAAATTGAAGGGATGGGGCTTGTCCAGGGATGTGAATAACGGGGGAGATAGGATGCCTTGAACTATATAACACATCTGTTAGAACAGGTGGCCTTTTAATGTTCCTTCTCTACCTATTACTTATGAATTTATGGTAACTACCTACAATATTGATGCTGAAAAGGTAAAAACTCAGAAAAACACCAGTTTATTAGAGTGGCCTTATAGGATCAGACCGAAGATTAAACTGAGACACTAGATCAGCATCACCAAGTACCTTTCTGTAGTGCCTGTATGCTAGTGCATGCAGTGTCAGGAGCGAACAGCAGGAGTTACAGGTCTGCATGCAGTTGTGGGGCTACAGACTCACTGTGATCACTGTAGTGTGGTAGGATAGCTGCAATGAATGGGAGAGACAAGCTGGGAAGACAAGGAAGGGAGTACGAGGGACATACTGGAGCAAGGCCAGTGAAAGGCCATGAAGATGATTAAGGGCTTCCTTAGTGAAGAGAGGTTTAGAGAACTGGAACTGTCTATCCTGGAGTTAAGAAGGGTCAGGGGTCCTTATCAGTGTGTATAAATAAGAGTGTGTAAAGAGGATGGAGCCAGAGAATTCTCAGTGGTTTCCAATGACAGGACAAGAGGCAATGGGAACAAATGGAGTAAAAGGGAATTCTGTTTGAACATAAGAAAAAGCTTTCTTATTGGGAAGGTGGTCAAACACTGGAAGAGGTTGCCCAGAGAGGTTGTGAAGTCTTTCTTCTTGAAGATATTCAAAACCTGACTGAACATGGCTGTGAACAACCTGCACTAGGTGACTCTGCTTTAAGCAGGGCTATTGGAGTAGATGATCTCCAGAGGTCCCTTTCAACTTCAGTGAATCTGGGATTCTATCAAGCAGTGGTAAACAGTGGATGCATAGGGAAACATTATGGGTACAGATTGCCTCTTCCCCAGGTTTCTCCTTCTAGCTTCTGGAGTAAGTTAGATATTAATCATGTTTAATAGTTATTGACAGATCTTCTCTCCATAATGTGTTTAATTATATTAAACCTATTTATGCATAGAATCTCTCTGGCATGTTGTGCTAATGAATTCCAGAATTCAATTAGGTGTAACATAGTTCATGCAGCCAGGACTATAACATCAGGACAGTGAATTACCCAAAGAACAAAGCTCTTAACTATTGATATCAGCAGGGAAGTTGCACAGAGGGCAAAGAGGATGGTATATATGTCCTTCTGATATATTCAGTGCCTTTTGTTTACGTTTGCAATTCAGTAAGAAGATCTGGTCCACTTTAGGCTGTATTGTGTTTTGTTCACTTTTTTCTCTCTGCACCTGCTGCAGGCCAGGGTGACAATGTAAAATAGTTCAGCTGGATAGGACCTCCAATGGTCATCAAGTCCAACTGCCTGGCTACTTCAGGTTTCTTTCCGTTTCCTTTCCTTTCCTTTAAAGGCTTCTCTCTTATTTTTGTATGTGACCCAGCTCTCAAGCGCTAACACAACTATTTTCACTCCAGTGCCAGCCCACCCGAGCCAGTATTATGACTGGTTCTTGATTAGGTAGTTTTGATTCCAGATGCCTTTTAGGTGCTTTAAGACAGATAGTCCATCAAAGAGGGACTTACAGCTGTGTACTTAGGTAGGTATTCCTGGATGAACTTGTCTCTTGCTTGTAAGGGTCTCTGCGACCATGAGAGAGGCTAACATGTTAAAAAAAGGTGGTAGATGGATTTCTAGAGATCTTTATACATTTCTATAGCTATCTAAATGTATCAAGGCATCTCACACATTGCAAAGCCTTTCTATAAATTCATATGAATTTGTCACAATACAATGTAAAGACTAATATTAATACTATCTTTTGTAGTTTGACAACACTCAGTCATACATTGAATTACAATCCTATAAAACTTTCCCCAAACATTACAAAATGAATGACTAATGAATTTTCAATAATGTAGAAAATAACTTGTGTTTTTAAAAATGCTTGAAATACCATTTAAATTACTAAAGCTATTTTTTCACTGCTATGGTTACTGCTACCATTACCAAAAATAACAAAGCTTTGTAACTGGTCCTGATCCAGTTGAAGTAAAGATTGTTTTTGTGTGTAAGAGAAAACCTGGTTGAGGATTAACTTGAGTTATATTGGATGCCATCCATATTGCTTTTTTTTAAAATAAGGTACCATTATGAACTTTATTTCTTGCTTTTTTTATAGCCTAGTACAGAACATTACAGTGTTGGACTACTTAAAATACATGAATCTTACCTCATTTTTCAAAGAACATTTTGGGACAAGCATTTCTTCAGTGCTGTGTTGTTTTAATGAATTAGGAAATACTCCAGTTCTTTCCAGGCCATTTTGAAATTACCTGAATTTAAAAAAGCTTTAGAAAAATAAGAAACAAAGGTGTGAAATAGAGCAAGACAGAGAGATGGTGTTGGAAAGGCTGGACTGTGGATGAGCCTGATTCATGATGTGGGAAGTGCTTGGCTGGCTGTGGAAGTTAAGTCTACTCACTTGGCCTTTGGCTTGGACACAATTCTATAGCCACAGATCTCATGGGCCTGAGTAGTGCAGGCCTGTTTACTCTGTACGAAATTGTAGCTTTCTCCGTCTGACCCCATGTTATCACCTCGCCTGGATGTTTATGATACCATGGGTTGGGCAGCAGGTGTGATACTGGACCTGCTTCACCTCCCTTCTTGTTGCATTCAGATCTGCTAATTCCTCTCTTTGAAGCCAATGCTAAGAAAGGCTGGAGGGCTTTTATGCGTAGGGTGACTGTGGAGAAGGTTTAACTAGTGTAAACCACAAAATCAGAGGAACTGGGATTAGGAATGTTTCCTGAGGAAAGCTTTCCCCTCATTGCATTGACGAAGTGGTGAGGTACATATACAACAGAAACCAGACACGGGGGTCGTAACCTGATGTCTTGCTGAGCAACAGAGAATTAAAAGAATTTCTTCTCTTTCTGCTTCCTTCGGTCCTTCATGAGTCTGCTGAGTTGTAAGTTAGAAAGATGAAGGGTGTGCAGGGAGGCAGCATGGCTTTCCCATTTGTCGCAGAGCTCAAGCAGAAGGAGCTTTCCATCACAAGGAACATGGAGGGCTGGAATAACCATCCTGCTGGATGCGTATGGAGGTCAGAAAGCATCCTTCAGCATCTCCACTGTGGCAGCCTTCCTCTTGGGAGCTCTGCTGCTGGCACTGAGCACGAAGGCTTGCCTGCTGTGCTGGGAGGGAGGGGAGAGCATGCAGAGGTCAGAAACCATGTAAGCACCCACATCAGTGCTGCTAGGGCTCGCTAGGAGCTACTTGCTATACACTTGTGGTTCAGAAAGGTGAAGCACATTCCCTAAGAATACTACTGTGCACAAGGCCCTGGTGAAGACCCTTGTGGAGACAAAAGTTTTTAGGCTAACTGGGAGGTAGAGTAAGTTAGGAAGGATCAGCACTGAGAACTAACCCACTTCCTTTCTTTCCTTTTTTTTTTTTTTTTTTTTTTTTTTTTTTCCCAAGAGCTTTATTTTTAAAAGCTGTTTAAAGAAGGCATTCCACAATGTCTCTGTGGAGAAGCAAGTCAGAGGCTTTTGAATGATTGCCCTTTTGATAGCCTTTCCTCTGGGAGCTGGTTTAAACTCTATTACGTTGCTGTGGCAGAGTGCTTTGAGCACTCACAGCTCATTGAAGGAGAGGGAACCAACACACAAGGAGATGGACTTTCATAAGTGCATTCTCTCACTTATATCAAATGTTAGCAAAATCTAATTAATCCAATCTAATCTAATCTAATCTAATCTGATCTAATATAATCCAATCTAACCTAGTTTTTAATGTGAATATTTCACTAAAGAAATGGGAAGAAGAAAAATACCTTTATGTGACATTGTCAAGCATGCAATGAGAGACTGGGTAAGAGAACGACATTGTTATTGCCAAAAAAAAAAAAAAGTTTTGGATTAGTTTTGCTTATTCTGCTAAGAGATTTCCTATATTTTATTCTCTGTAATATCTTTTGTCAACTCATGTAACTCACATGAAACTGTTTTAGTCATGATAAAAAATGAATACAGCTGTGAGACAGAAAAGGTTCATCAGGAAAAGTAAATAACCCTGTAATGTTAGGCAGACAACATTAAGTAATAACTATAGCAGAATAAATAAATTATTTACAAATGGAGCATCTTAGTTTTTATCATATCAAGATGAAAAAGATCTTGAAATTGGGTCTGTCAGAGGCTACAAACCACTCAAGATCTAACAACTGCCCTTCAGGTAAGTGTGTAGTGAACAAAGATGTGCAAAAGATTGTCAGCTTGCAGCTGTGCAGAATACAAACCACTGGGAGCAGATCCTTTCTGGACTAGTGTTTGCGATACAAATTTGAGTCTTTGTAAGCCAGCAGGGGATTTGTCTCTAGCAGTTTAACTATAACTGTCTCCACCAGGTTTCTGAAGATGACTGGATTCAAGTCCATGTTTTGATATCATATGGCACCCTTCTCAGTGGGCTGTTGTCTGTGGTCTCAGTACTGTAGAGAACTTAAGAGTTAAATTTTCTAAAGTGTTCTCCATACACTGAGAATTTAGAAAAAAATCTTTTACCAAAGTGATAAATTTGGTAATCAGCTGATTGAGTGTCCACATCCAAAAACAAGACAGTCTAGCAAGTAAGATTTGCTGAATACATGCACAAGAACACAAAGCTAAGCAATGAGATATATACATGTTAGCAAGATCTCACTGTTGATTGTGCAGTGGTCAAACACAACACTGGATCTGCAATTTTGCCATTTGGTGTGAGAGACAGTGCTGGAATGGATACTTCAAAAATAATGAGAGAGAATAAAAGTGTGGGAAAAGAAATTAATGAGGAAAACAAAACAAAACAAAATCTTTATACAGTTATTCACTTCATCATCTAAAATGTTTAAAAAACTGCACTTGGAAGACATTGTATATTTCTGTCTCTTTTTACTAACAAGTGATGGAGAAGGGGTTTCTAAAAAGCATGCTAAAAATGAAGTAACACACCTACCAGTGGTCCAAATGCTTCATCATATGGCTACTATGTTATTATATGATTTACTGAAGCGTTTTAATAGATATTATAGTTACTGATTCTTGGAATCATTATTTCTGTGTTCATCACCATATTAAATCACAGATATAAATAACTTAAGCTTTTCAAATAAAGTAATTTTTAGGTCAAAGATTATGAAATTACACGTGATAAAAAACAAGTGATGCTTACACCTTGATATCATATTAATGTAAAGCATCATTTATCAGAACTACTGTTTGTTCCACACAGGAGTGATTTGAACAGATCAGGCTCACTATACAAGAGAAATGCACTTTATTTAAGGAAGCAAGGAGAAGCTACTGCCCACAGTTCTTGCTTTTCTGAAGGCTACATCTCAGTCTGCCTGACTGTGATATCTGTGTCCTGCTGGTCTGTGTCCAGCCATTGGATAGGTGAGGTGTTGCATCAGACCAGAAGTAACTTGCTTTTCAATTTCTTCCTCTTTATAGTTCCTCCTTTGCTTCATCTGCAAATGGCCATCTTGTTCTCTCTATATAGTGTGATTTCTTATATTCTAGTGCTAGGAGTTAATAAGAACAGAGAAAACCCTTTTAAACAGTTGCACATGGGAAAAAAAAATAAATTGTAATGTGTGATCTTCTTTAAATGATGCCGAACCAGTGGTCTGGGGAGAGGGGCCAATTGGAAGTCAGACTGTCCCAAATAAGTCAACACATTTAACTGTAATGCTTTGGTTTTGAAAGTTCTTGCAATAATACCTGTATATTGTAAATGTTGTTGGTAGTTACAGTGTCCAGGTGTAAACATGTCCTGAATTAAAGAAACTATTCATGAAAAATCACTGTTATTATTCTTCACTATCTTTTGTGTTAACTGTTAACTGCCATGATTGCTAATAGCCTTTAGAACCTCATCTAGTTTTGCTTCAAAGGTTTTGCTCACCTACTTTTAGGACAGACCCGTTTACATATCTACATGCTGAATCTCCTACTGTCTTTCCTCTGCTAGCTATGACCCATACGCTTTTAGAAATTCCTCTTCTGTGTAGATATCTAGACTGATCAAGCTCTGTTCACCTTGCATTAGATAAACTGAGTAGACAAAGCTTTTAATTCCTTGATAACAAAGCTCTCTCTGGATATGGAACAATTGTTTGAACTGCTTTCTGAACCCTTGTCAGTGTGACATGAGGACTGGACAAAAAACTATGTACAGAATGATTACCATTTCACCACTTCTACTGAAAGTGTCTGCTAATGCACTGTAAGGTTGCATTTTTGCTCTTACCTAGAATTAAATTGCTCTGAGCTTGCATTCATTTGGTAATGCTATCATACCCTTGTCATTTTCTCTGCTTTCTAAGGTACTTTCTCATTTTCCAAATTATACTTTTTTTTTTTTTTTTTTTTTTTTCCACTCAAGGTTGCAAACACAAGTTATCAAAGCTATTTATGTATTTATGTGCATATGCATTTATTTAACTATACCTTTGAAAAGGTATTTAAAGGAAAAATGTCATTATGAGAGTATGGGGTGCATAAAGTTGAGATCTAAAAATTAAGTGCTCCCTTATTATTCCTTCTTTTTGTACTACAAGTTCTGAATCTAGTAATTTGATGTACCTGACAAATAAATAGAGATAAGGAGCCAGAGATTGTTTTAGCTTTCACTACGATGTTTTGCATATGCAGCAAATGGTGATACGGTGGATAGTCTCAGCACTATAGCTCCTCTAACTGTTTAAGTGCCCATATTGCTCTCATATTTTCTCCCAAGCATTCTGACCAAAAAAAATTAAATTTTTGGGGTGGTTGTCCTGAAGGACATGCTCCAATGTTTGTGGGTTTGGTTCTTTCTTTTATGCTTGCTCTTTTCAGTTTCTGCTTACCGATTTGCAAATGTCTTTCTGCAAGTCTAGTTCAAATTTTCAGGGTCATTTACAGAGGTACCAAACACCAGAGAAAATGTCAGTTTTGGTTTAGATCAGAAAAAAGCTCCAGACATTGTACTGTCTAAAATATTAGAGAATGGCTGAGTTGATTTCTTCCTAAATTATAATCATCTTTACAGCTCTTACAATACCCAAGATATTGTATAGACAGAAATATTCCCCACAGAAATTCAGAAATCATTACTGGGTCCAATCCTCTGCTATATTCCTTTTATTCCTTTTTTTTTTTTTTTTTAACATTTTCATTAATATAAGTGAAGTCAAACAGATATAAAGCTGGTGTGAGAGAATGGAACATCAGATCCCTCTGAGTGCCCTGATTGTTTTGCAATAATGTGTTGTGACCGGAGTACTCTGTTCTGACATTTGGAGAAGATAATGTAGCTGTGAAAATGTCATGTTCATTATCAAGATCTGAATGTCAACATCCTTTGACCTCAGAATTCTGTAAGGATTGTTAACTGTATAAGAAAAAACTGTTGTGTTTTTCATCCCTATTTGTCTTCTAAGTAGGGTTTCCGGTGCTTTGGGAACAACACTGACATTTATTTGAGAAATTAGTGGCAGGCAAAATTTTTATCCTGGAAAAACAAACAAAACCAAAAAAACACAAAAAAAAACATACAGAAATTCATTGAGACATGCTGGGACCTAGATACTTTCAACTGTGCTGCTTTTCAGAAGATCTCTGTAGGCAGATGTTTTGTAGAAAATGGGTGTCCTAGAGGAAATATGAGCAATATGGATAAAAATGCCTTCTTGGTGCTTACAAAATTCTTGACTTCTGAGAGGTTATGCTCTGAGCCTAGGTGAGAGTGAATGAGAGGAAGATTATGGGCACTTTATATGGCTGCATATCTGACAAGTGACTGACTTGCACAACCTATAGAAAAACTGCTGTATTGCAAATGCTAATGCAATCTGTGACCTTTGCATAATAAGAACATTGATCATGGATTTTCCAATAGTGCATTCATTAATAAAGCATAGGGAATGGGGCTTGTTCGATGGGTGTGGGGCACATATAATTAGTCAGCATCCTTAATCATCTCTTCTGGATGACTGAACTGCTTCACATACATTTACCTTGGAGGCATGAACTGGAATTATACATCAGACCTCTACAACCTCATTAATATCCAAGTAGAATTTAATAAGCTTTTCAAGATGATGGTAGACACCTTTCAACCTGGCCTAATGACTGAGAGGCCACAGGTGCTGAAATCTAACACAGACAGGATATGTTTAGGAGGTTATCAAGTTTTCTGTGAGCATGAAGGGTTGTGCTGTACCAAATGTTCTCTAGAGTTCTTTCCAGTTTTAGAAGCCACTGACAATGATGTCCACTTACAGCAGAACCTGAAAGAATTAATTTTCTTTGAAATGTTCTGATAATGATCTGCTAATTTGTACTGAATTTTCCAAAGAATATTAACTTTGTCCTAACCTGGCAAGGAAGCCACTCTGCTGCTGGAATCAGTGCTGGCATGCTTACCTGAAAGAGAAGTGACATGTGTGTATTTTGTGAGGACTTACAAACTTTAGCAGTACTACTATATTTATTGTGTACAAGAGTACTGTGTATATTGCATACAAGTTCTGGTGGAAGTTGTCCCCACCCATGGCAGTGAGGTTGGATTTAGATAATCTTTAAGTTCCCTTCCAACCCAGAACATCCTGTGATTCTATGATTCTAGGAGAAACATCTTCAGGCATTAACCTGGATGGGAGCACTGGGCCATGCAAGGTTTAAGAAGGATCCAAAATTTAAGGCAGTAAATTAAGAAAACACACTCTGCCATCATCATATGCAATTATGCTTCATTCAGATAACAATGAAGCCATCGCTGGAGGCATCATAAATCCCACTGGTATAGCAATAACCCAAGAAAGTAAATATTAATCTGTAAAGTGCTGAACAGGCAACTTATTCCAACTACGTAAATACATGAGAGGGCTGAACTCAGACACTCTGCCTTTGTTAAAAGGCATTTGATGCTTTTTTTGAAACATGAACCTGAGAATCTTGGTATAGAGTTCTCTGGTCAATTCGTATCTGTCTTCAGTACAAACTTATTTTGGTAGTTCCTTAGCAATACAAGACTTACACTGTCAGATATTTCCTGGAAGGGGTTAGTTTTAAACAGAAGTCGAGTTCAGGAGTGGATTGAGTAAGTATTTGACACTGGGGATGTTGCTAGCAATTTCTGTGTTGACAGTGTGAAAAAGTGTAATTATTATTTTTGGAATTAGTTTTGATACTGTCAATTTGTTGCCAGTGCAGCATGTGCACTCTTTTTTAATGAAATAAATGTTACCATGGGCACATGCTGAAAATATGTATTACCTGTCAACCCCCTAAAGACAGAAATGCGGTCCATAATGGGGAAAAATGTCCAAAGTAAAGGACAAAGAACTGTGTGAGGGCTTTCAGATGGTGTGGAATCTGCTCTGTGTTTCTCTAACACCTATTACTTCAGCTTCATGTTTCAATTTGCTATTGTCAAAGAAGTAAGATTGCAGAAGATCTGTATTTTTTGGTAATAAAATTGAGGGATGGTAATGGGAGCAGCTTCTTGTTTAGTTGAGGACCTAGAAGCCTGTAAAATGCATCTATATGAAGTAGATTTTTGTGTGCTTATTTGGTGGTGAAGGCGAGATGTATTTAGTCACCACCTGTTCTTGCATGTTTTGATTGAGTTTAACTTGTGACATACCTAAGTGTCAAATTGGGATACTGCTTTGCTGTAGAGAGAAACAAGAGAAAATCATACAGTTCATTTTGAAACAGTTTAACCGTATCGAGGAGAAATCACGCTGTTCAGAATGAGACCACCTGATTATTTGTGAAATAATAGAATATTCTGTGTTACAAGGGGACTGAGTGGATGTAATGATCAGATTGCAGCCTAGTACACAGTGTGCTGAAAAACACTTGCTCTTACTTCATTATTTCTAAAGCAATTTGAGTTCTTCCTGTGCTTACAGCTACAGGCCTCTGGCTTTTTTTCAAGAAGGGCCATTCACATTTATTCAAAAGGAAATTTTGCCTAAGTTAAGATTGCAGTTTCAGGGTGGGTGTTTAAAATTCTCACAGATGTCTTTGCCATGTGTAGAGACTGAAAATTACAGTGACACAACCTCTGGGAAATGACATGAGATATATTAGCCATAGAAAAAACATCTCTTAGGAATTAGAGAATAGAGAAAAACATTGAGAAACTGTACAGTCAGGAGCAAATGTGAACTGGCATAAGCATGAAATGTCAAGCATCTGCCTTTCAAAGTTCTACCATTTTGTTTTTTCAAGCTTGCATATATACAAAAAGTTTTGATAGATTAAAAGGACTTGTGGTAAAACTGAAATCACTGTCTCACCAGTTGCCAGGACTGGAAGTGTTCCTGGCACACTGCTTACTGGATTTGAAGCATTATATTACAGTAGTAGGAAGAACAAATTTTCTTAAATAGATAAATTGTAAGATACTAAAGAATAAAAATGGTATTCATTAGACAATAGGAGGCCCATGAAGCCTTGCCACCTGAAAGAGAGGTCAATAGCAGATGCTTAGGTAAGAATGTAAGAAATGAGCAGCATTTAGTGATTTTTTTCCTATCATTTTGATATGGAGGAATAAGAATTTCCTGCAGTTTTGTAGATGTAGTTGACTGCATTGTGACCTGTGATACTTTGCCCTCCAGTACTCTTAATATAATTGTTTGTATTTTTTATGAGGTTATCAAACTATTTAATGGAATTACCCAGTGGCCTTATTCCTGAGTGGCAACTGCCAGCTCAGAGCTCAGCATCATAAACATACAATTAGAATTTCCCTCTTCTGTATCATTTTGAGATTTACCTGCACTGAACTTTTCTGCCATTTTGTGTTTCAGTCACTCGGTGGGAAGGGCCATCTACATTTCTGCAGTCAGCTGGCATCTTTCTTACCTGGCATAACTTGGTATTGTTTAACAAACACTGACAGCCCCCACGCATAGGGGAATGGTGTGGTCCCAAGCAGAGATTCAATGACCCCACAACATTAAAGCTAAGAAGGTATTCTTACCCTTTGTTTTCTAGCCATTTGGCTACATGAAGACCTTTCCTCTTGTCCACGTTAGTTTGCTTCTTTAAGAGCCTCTAACAGTAAACCTTGCTAGATGCATTTTGGAGTTGAAAGTAGATTATATCAAATATATCTTTTTTGGCCATATGTTTATTAAAAGTATAATCAGAGAATTCAAGTAACTTCATGAGACTTGACCCCTCTGTGAAGGCTGTGTTGATATTTCCAACTGGTAACTGTTTATTTTTCTCCCTTCATGAGTTCCTACCATCTTGTCCTGTCCAGTTATTCTTGCTCTTTCTTGTTTTACTCCATAACCAGTTCTATTCATACTTTGAGTTGAGACAGATCTTCCATGTGCTTACCAAATGTTCTGCCAAATGTTCTGGTACTAGTGACCAGTGTGCCTTTTTTTTTTTTTTTTTCCCCCTCTAAAGCAAATTAAGTTAGAAAAGGCACTTAGTTTTAGTCTTCCTTCCTTCCTTCCTTCCTTCCTTCCTTCCTTCCTTCCTTCCTTCCTTCCTTCCTTCCTTCCTTCCTTCCTTCCTTCCTTCCTTCCTTCCTTCCTTCCTTCCTTCCTTCCTTCTCTCGTTCTTTCATTCTTTCTTCTCCTTCTCCTTCTCCTTCTCCTTCTCCTTCTCCTTCTCCTTCTCCTTCTCCTTCTCCTTCTCCTTCTCCTTCTCCTTCTCCTTCTCCTTCTCCTCCTCCTCCTCCTCCTCTTCCTCCTCCTCATATTTCTGTTGTAGATTCATCCTCTATTGTCCCTGCAAGTCTGATGTATTTCTTGCTCTTACTGTGTTTGAAAATTAATAATGCTTTTATTCCTTACTCTGGTTCAGTTCCAGTTATTTGGATTCTCTTCTCTTCTTACCTGAACTCTGACAAAGTTTTGCAGCTATCAGTTCAATTACTGTTATTTGTGGAGATATCCGCATTTGATTCTTTTCTCATTTGCAACAGGTCAAGCTAAGAACAAGACTAAAATCACTAGAGTTTGTCAGTGATACTTCTGAAGGAAAAGAAGAGCTAGAAACTGTGAATTTGCCAAAGGATTTCTGTGGCGTCTAATGAGAAAATCCCACATCTGTTGGTCTAGCAAAACCAGGACGTGGTCCTACATCAGTCTCCAGACATACTGTTCCTTTACATGAGATACATAAAATTTCAGCCTAATATCCTTTTAGATCCCCATTTAGAGTATAACAAATATTTACCACATGTTCAAGGCTATAGTGTAAGTCTTGTGTCTCTAAGACTTTGTACTCCAATCCTCACTTGGGCCCCATGAAGACATGTGGGGGATCCATGCACTCTTTTACAAAGTCTGTGATTCAAATGCTCATGTGTCCTAACCAGAGCCCAGTCAAGTCTGTTCTTCTAGACCCAGAATTTTAGGAAAAAAATGTCCTTTGCATTCTTTATCTTTTAGTGTTTTTTTTTTTTTTTTTTTTTTTTTTTTTTTTTTTTTTTCCCCACTAAGATTGCCCAGATGATTTCCAAAACATGAGATACAAAATTATTGAAGTTTTAGGCTTGTAATTCATGCTTTTAGCTAGGAATACTGAAAAGAATAATTTTAATGGAAACAAAGCAAACATATCTGGATACATCAGATAAAGTAGGTAGCAAAATGTCTTCAGGCAATACTGGCATTTCAGGCATTCACTTTGAATGGCCTATCCATGAACATAATACTGAACTGGCTACCCTGGTTTGAAAGGCTGAGGCACGTGTCCTTTGCCTCTAAGCTTTTACTGCAAGCTCAGCAGTTGGACAGAGTATGTTACGTTTAGAATAACAAAACTGAAGGATTTGAGGTGCATGATGTAAAACCTTTTTGTTCTCTATCTCGCTTCTCAGACCTCTGGTACTATTCCATCTGTTCTGGATCACAGATGAAATCATTTAAATGCAGAAAAAGTGAGAATATAATATATGCTGTGTGAATATAAACAGACTTCAGAAATCAGATTTATGAAACTCCTCAAGTCCTAATTTATCACTTGCAAAATTTACAATTAATGAGGCCAAACAAGCAAAATTTGATTTCTTTTGCAATAATGAAAGCAGATTGCCTTTGAGCAGACTGGTTTCCCAGATCATCTTGGATGATTGACAGTGATGTTTGAGTGAATGTTGGTATTTGAACTACAGTGAAATAAATCAAAAGAAGTCTTTCTCCCCATTTTTAAGCTAATTTGGGAAAATTTTGCCCCCATGTTACAGAAAAAAGTGGGTGTAGGTGGGATATAAGTAAAGGATACTTATGACTTCATTAAAATGTAATAATGTAAATTTCTAGGAACAATAATTGTCATACATAATTCTACTAATGTAGTATCTACTTACAACATAAGTTGCTTTTGATAAAATTCTTCATAATTATATGCCTATGCAGAAAGTGATGTATTTAATCTCACAGCCCCAAGGAGATGCATCTTTGTCTCTTTGCATGAGCATTTTGGAGATGCATTACCTCAATTGTATAGCCTGGAATTCTTCACCATTTCTTCACCAAAACACAAATGAGACCTTTCATATTTATATTATTTACCTGACAAGTACAGGATTATCTTCTTACCCAAAGGATTCTAGTTGTGACCTTGGGCTGTGTAGGTTGCTGGAGCCTTATTCTTTATGCAGCGGAAGTCCCATTACATTTTCTCACCAACCAGAAGAACCATGTGAATCATAATTGCTCAGAACAGTTGGGATGCAGTTCATGACAGGTTAGTCAGTTCCTGCTATGAAAAAGAGGCCTCATTTTTGATGTAGCTCCACATGTTAGAACCCTGTTTAGAAATGCCAGAGAAGTAACTCTGGAACCACAGTGTATTACTACCTTTGGCAAAGGGAGAAGGGCTAGAGGTTTCATTATTTGGAGAGTAAGATACATTACACAGAATAGTTAAAACTTCTCTGAGGTAAGCAGTTTAACCCAGCAGGTTCTCTCACTCCTGTTGAACTGGGATGGGGGAAGAATAAAAAAAGGTAAAAGTGTGAGAAGTCGTGGGTTGGGATAGGGAAAATTTAATAAGAAAGAAAGAAAAAAGAAAAAAAAAGCAAAGAAAAAACAACAACAAAAAAGAGATGCATGACAACTGCTCACCACCAGCCAAATGATGCCCAGACAGTCCCAGAGCAGCAGCAGCCTCCCCTGGCCAACTCCCCCCAGTTTTAATGACAAGCGTGACTCCACATGGCATGGGGTGTCCCTCTGGTCAGCCTGGGTCAGCCGTCCTGGTTCTGTCCCCTCCCATCTCCCTGTGCACCTCCAGCCTCTATGCTGGCAGGGCAGCACGAGAAGCAGAGAAGTCCTTGGCTCTGTGTAAGCACTGCTCTGCGACAACTAAAATACAGGTGTGCAATCAACATTATTTTCATCACAAATCCAGAACACAGCACCATATCAATTACTACGAAGAAAATAAACTCTATCCCAGCCCAAACCAGGACAGATAGATACAACGGTGGTCATCCTAAACACTCACATGGTAGAAAGAAAGGTTTTGCGGGAAGGAGAGCTGTTTTACTATGGAATAATTTCTAAAAGGAATGAGAAGAACATGGAGATCTTCAATATTAATAATTGGCATGCTACAAAATGTACTGAAACTGTAAATAAGAAAATGTAAATACAATTGTATAGTTGTTAGGAGGTAAAATTTGTCTTCCATTTAGTGTTCTTCGTCTCTGACTTCAGTGATTCTTGCCCAAGTTATTATTCTTCCTGTTATTCATGACCTAAGGATTGGTTCAGAAACTGAAAATAGGTCACATCAAGATGGAAGATGAGGAGAAATCGATGGCAATATGAGGACAAGATTTTTATTTTAAAAAATGGGTAAAGCTTGTTCCAATCTTATTTGACTGTTAACAGATGGGAATGCACTCCCATTCTTGGCAAATTATTTTAGTAGGCTCTCTGAGCAAATGCATATGGGGGCGGAAGTTATGATGCAGTTCTAAAGTAGAAAAATCACTTTTAACTGAAGCTTTATATATCTTAAGCTATTATGAGCAGCTGTGAAAACATGTATTTATTTTGACTATTTGCCTTAAAATTTGTAACTTGAATGAGAAATCACAGGGTGTTCCCTTTCTATTTCCTTTTTTTAAGGATTTGTGCACAGAGCTTCTCTACACCTGTGGATTCCAGAGCTATAAGTAATGCAATTAAAGCGTGATCTAAATTTCACTGAAATCAGCAAGTGGCTTTCTATTGGCTTTACGGGGCTTTCTGGTGGGCCTTCTCGAGCTTTGGTTCAAACAAGATGCATTACTGCTTTTACTTCTGTGTGAAAAAAATGTCCATTTTGAAGGTCTTGCTTAGATTCTGGGGCAAAAAGCTCTGATATGCCTGAGTCCAAGCTGCACATTGCAGAGTTTCAACTCCGTCTACTGGGGTTTAAACTGAAGTAGAAAGGAGAGCACGAGGGGCCTAACGTCTGGACTGCAGTGGATTCTAGGAAGATGCTGAGCTCTTGGATTGAACATGCACCCAAACACAGGGTGCCAAGAGAACTTGGTATCCAATCTATTTAACTAGGGAGTTTTGGCAGTAATAGACTAGAGCTTTCTGATTTGGCTCTTGGATTTGGAAACATAAGCTTCCTCCACAATCCCAGTATGATCACTTCTGCATCTTGTTAATGTTGTGTTTCCCTCAGATAGTCTACCATCTGCTTTACCCCCTTTGTTTAGCAGAAGATGGAAAGAGTTGTTTTAAAATCTGAAGTGGGACTACACCTCTTGACTTGCTATAACAGGAATAGTTCATCCTTAGTTCATTTGAGAGTTTAAGTTTTGAGAGCACCTTTCCAGAAAGCACAGCAATTTGAAAATTCAGATCATCAGAAGAAATTCATACCATAAAAAACAGCGAACTGCAGACTAAATTTTAATGTTGAGCAGTTCCATGCAGGTGCCTTCACCACTTATGAATAAAAAAAAGGAAAGTTGTCTTCTGCCAGTATTTCCTGAGACCTTACAGGAAGCTCCATGGAATGAAAGCTGATAAATGGAGCTGCTTGGAAACTCTTGCTGTTGCTGGTTGATTGACTCTTTCTAGTGCCGTGAGGTTTCCCATTGAGTACTCAGCAACTGTAGGCTTTATTCTGTTCAGCTATAGGCTTTACTCTGTTTTTCTGGTCCTTTTCATGGGGAAGAAAATATCTCTTTTAAAAGAAACACTCTCTGTGGTATCCATGGCTATAAGATGCTAATCTCTCTGATCATAAACCACTGTGAAACACTACTTACATTTTGCCACTCAATAAGAAAAAGTTTATATTGCTTAGCTATGGTTGCTGAGATTAAATCTCCAGCCAGTGGCTCCAAGGGACTCCAAGGAGGTTTGATTATATCCACACAATGTTTACTTTAAGCTCATTAAGTTGCAATTAAAATGGTATCTAGGAAGTTTGTTTGAAAAATTAAATTGCTTTTAAGGTTGCTATGGGCTGTTTCAAAATAATGAAATTTTGCTTTGTAGGATATAGCATCTAGTTTTTAAAGAAATCATATGCTTAAATCACTAAAATGAATCTGATAACATATAATGCTATTCTTTTTTTTCAGCAGTAATGAAATATCTTCACATGTATCAGAAAGATTTTTTTTGTGTTTACATGAAATTGTGAAGGCCAACTATTCCACTCTGTTACATCAGTTTTGTTCCAGAAAAAGTCTAGAATTAGAGAGTCACCTTTTCGTTAAGTTCTTTTTTCCAGCACTATTTGTGAAGTGCTTAATTCCTACTTAGTCTGCTTGTGCCTCTATTGAAGATTCAAGTTCATGTTTTCCTTGATTAGCAATAAGATTGGTACAAATATGGAGCTCCATTTAAGTTGCAAAAGCAGTAGACCTGTATTTACTCAAAAAATGCAGGAATTGCATATTATCGTCTTTAAAACTGTCTTTCATTTAAGTTACTGACAAGATGCAAAATGGAATGAATTAGGATTGACCGTGCTCTCTAAATCCTGACATATCCTGTCTTTCAGTCATAATTTAGGCCACAACTTCAGGCATCTTAATTTCAGAGAATAGGGTGATGGGGCCCAGGTTACCATTCACATTGACACCTTTCCCATATGTAGTTCCCACTTGCACTGAGAGTGGAGTGAGACAGGAGCCTTCTTGCAGATTAAGCTTTCCACACCTTACAGGAGGACCTCACCCCTCAGTGGGGCTGGAGGCTCTCTCCAGTGTGGATTTTTCTCTGGTCCAATCTTACAGGCATTTGCCTGCAACATGGAATCTGAATTCAAGGCTGGGGGGACTTCTACTTCAGCCTTCTTTTTTCTTCAGCACTGCTCTAATTTCTATATCCATTTGTACAAAAAAAAACCCTCTTAGACTCTTGATTTGCTGCCTTCATTACCTCCCTCCCTTCATTGTTCTCCTCTCCTCTCTCTCCCCATCAGTGTCTATCCCCAAATGAGGGTGTTGGAGTCCTTGTGAGTGGCAGCTGGTGGCCATGGACAAAATGGACAAAATTCTGAATATGAAATATTTTGACCCTAGCTGTATCAAGATTCATGATGAACTGTTTTTGGATTATTTTTTTTCCAAATTAAAAACAAAAAAAAATCAACAAACAAACAGGAACAGTTAACATACCTCCCATGAAATAACTGAGATGAAAAAGTTACTTCATACCTCCATGACCCATAATTACTTTCAGCACAGTTGTGATAATTTTTTTTTTCTTTTATCAAAATGGCTTCAGTAATAGGAAATATTTTAGTTTTTAAAATGTAATCTGTGAAAGTAGTTTGTCTTGAAGATTAAACGTACTTTGCACATTTATTCCATTACCACAAAGTAGAGAATTTAGTGTTTTGATATGAGGATTAAAATTGGCAAAACACATAAAGCCTTTGGGCTACTGTTGATAACAGTTATGGATAATTTTGGCCACTGGAGGATAACTATAATGTTACCTCTTCCAAATTCTGAATAATGTACTGAAACACTTGCATATGGCTCAGTTGTCCCACACTTTTATTCATTAACATCACAGAATACTCTTAACTCCCTTTTACAGAAGCATCCTGAATTAGTAATTTTTCAGAGCTTGCAAAACAAATCCCTTTATGAGATTTTACAATTTTCACAGATGTATGGTATTAGATAATTTTTGGATGTAAGTGTTTTGTTTTGTCTGAATTGCTTCATGTGTGGTAAAGAAATGACACACAAATGCCCAGTTACATTTTTTATAAAGGAAAGAGTCCACAAGTATCTCAGATTTGGTTCTCCATTTGTTATGAAATTCATGTTTTATGATGTAACAAAATCAATTTCAGGCATTAATTTCAAAAATGTCTTTGATTATTATTATTTTTTTTTCCTGGAGCTTAGTTACTTTTCAAATATAGTATGTTATGGATGTTTAATTGAAATTTCAATACTGTCTCAGAACTTTTTCTGAACAAAAAGACAAGCATTTCTTTTTGCCCAAATTATCTTTCAGTAGGTTTGTAATATCATATCTGAGGGGGCTTATTCTTTTGTAGTGGTATCCTGCTGCACATTTTGATGCATTCAATACTTTTAACCTGAATTTTCAAAGAATGACAGAGTAGAAGACAATATAATTTCTTCTATGCACTCCCTGTCAGGTAGTAGCTTTCCCTGTTGAACAATAGAACATGCCACTTAATAGTTTTATAAAGAGTAATGTTAGTTTTAGTCCCTGTTGGTGTTCATCCTGTTAAAATGAATTAGAAACTTTGCAGAGAATTAGAAGCAAATTAAAAAGAACTCTCTTTAAAAAACTCTCAACTCTTCCTTCCTCACAAAGTACTGTAATCTCACATTCATTTAGACGAGTTGATTATTTCCTAAGCATGGTGCTCCAATAATAAGGTTTCTTCTTTCTTCCACTTTGAAAACTTTTTTCTGTGATGCCTTTCAAAATTACAATTAAACAATATTCTACAGTATTTTTTATTTTTTATTTTTTCAATAATGATTTGCTCTGCTCTTTCATTCAGTCACTATATGCTTGAATACCTATCATTTTTGGAAATATCTACTGGCACTCAGTTTTACATTTTTACCTCTAGGCCTCACATTATGAAGCCAAACAACTTGGGTCATAGTCTATGTATGTAACACTCCACACCCCTCAAACTTTTTAATGCACTTTGAACTGCATTTATCAATCTACTGTCCCAGAATTTAAATAATAAAGTCATTTGCATCAAGAGAGTCAAGCAGGTTGCTTCTGAAAGGGATGCAAGTGGGGCTTGGCACTCACTGGTGCACAGGAATTGCCCCTGAGCTACGCAGTTCTACCAGGGAGTTCACTGCTTCCCTTCAAAAAGCTTGCATGCAAGGAGGCTTTGTAGGGGTATGTTAGAAACAAATCCTTTCATAATAAGAAGTGCTGTAGGTATTATTTTTGGTGCCCACCCAAACCAGTGTCAGTGGTTCTGGTGTTTCATCAATACTGGCCCAGATGTCTACCTGGGCTTTTGTAGCTCTGAAGTGGGGTGTCTGGAATAGAGGTACAGAAGCTGCCCACCACCTTTCTTCCACTTCTCTCTCTCAAATTTGTTACAGCTCTATTGCTGCTTGTTTTCCATTTAATCTCTGGTGTTGTTCATCCTATCTTTTGAACACTCTTCATCTTTGCATCACTTTAAATGCCATTCTAGTTCTACAGTCATCCTGCTCAACCACCTTTCTGTCTCTCAAAATAAACTTTCCAGGTCACTTAAATAAGACATTGCTAACAAGCACTGCATTTTTTATTTATTTATTCATCTTTACAAAAGTGAAGTCTTCAAGTAAGTATAAAAAGATAAATCAGAATGTAAATAAATACACATTCAGTAAATGGCAATTCGTGGCACTGAATGTATGGTACTGAGCTTGCAAATAATTATCCTACAAGTTTCTGAGGCATTAAATTGGTGAAATTTTAGCTGAAGTCCCTTACTTTAAATAGTGACTGATGTAAATCTAACTAACCAGAATCAGGAATTCCCCAGAGCTGATGTCAGCAAGGGGCTTTCAGTAATTTCAGAGAGGAGATAGTTGTAACCTAAAAAAAAATATTTTTACTATGCTTATTATGAGGATTAAGATAAATACTCTTAAAACCTTTTTAAAAATGCAGTTACAAAGTGTTAACAGCCAAAACTGAAGGAGACCTATGTGAAGTAACAGGAACTCTAAATGCCTTCCTGCCCAAAACCAAACTTGACTCTGATACCTGAAGTACAACTCCCTTGGACTGTTGTCTATGACAGCAGAAGAAAGTCTTTCTTCTTACGCCTTCAAATACACAGATGGCCTGTGTCAATGCAATCACCTTTCTTGCTTAACAGAGAATGGAACAGATGACAGAAGTTAAATTTGAAGTGGAAAGTGCTATGTAAGAAAGTGCGAGAGAGAGAGCTGTTCATTTCTCTCACCTCCAAGTCTGCAATAGCCTCAGTGTGTAAAATACTGATGCCTGAGGTCTGCAGGAGGGCAAGGTGTGACCGGTGGAGGGGCTGGAGGCTATGAAAGGGCAAGCTGGGAGGCACTGACTTCCAAAGGACCTTGATATGTCGCACAGGAAGAGTAGGATAATCTTCAAAATTACAGTAATAGAAATGGAAAAAAAAAAAAAAGGGCAGGAGTGCAGTTAGGAAGTAATAGAGAAACATCTTCTGCAGTAATGTAGGAATTCATCACTAAAAGAGGTCTGACTAAATAAAATATTTAAGTTATTAAGAACTGGATGTAATTAGCAGCAATCTTGGGTTCACTATGAGCAACAACTGTATTATGGCCATGAAATACACATATCTGTTCCCATAATGAACAAGGCAAGATGTTTCCATTGGGTATAGTGTCATCAACACGTGCTCCCCTGGAGTGTTGTGCTCTGCTCTGACAGCAGTGCTGAAGGAAGTCAGTTGCAGAGGAGCAGATACAGGGGAGGGTTGTTTGCATGATGGAGGGAGTAGAAGGAATCTCCTTTGAGAGAAAATAAAAAGGGCTTGGTTTCTCCTAGTGATCTGGATTTATTGCTTTCTGTAATTTAACTGGATATGGCAGAAAGAAAGGGAGGAAGGAAATGAATGGGTGATATAAATGCTAGAGGAGAAATAGCATTATCTAAATGGTATTGATAGTTTTGGTACAAGACCTAGATTGACCCTGAAAGCTCTCAATCACACAACTGAAGTAATATTTTGTTCCAAATGGGGTCCTTAAGGCATTAATTCACTTTTGCAGTACTGGCAGAGTGGGTGCCACAGGAGAAGAGCAGGAAAGGATGGGGGCAGCAGGAGAGCTGAGGGAAGGCACCAGTGTCTATCTGGGAGGAACTGGTTAAGTTGGGAGACTGGGAGAGCTAATCATACTTTGGCAGGGAACTATGGAGGTAGATAAGGTGGTAGAAGACATCAACTTCTGTAGCTGTAGAAAGCTTTAGTTGTAGGTGGGAGATTTTTGCCTTCATCCTCCTGTGCTCTTCAGGAGAAAGGAAGACCTTGGCCCACCTCACTACTGGGTATTCACAGACCTGCCCCTCTCTCCTCAGCTACCAATCTACTCCTCTCCTCTACTCCTACCCTGCTGAAAGAATTGATTCAAGTGAGAAATGAGAAGAACCTTTTTTTTTTTTTGCCATCATAGAAAGGAAACTCTAGAACAACATTAGTGGAGACAAAATACCTTACAAAATTAAAAGTAAAACTTGTTTACTTCATGACGGTCTTTATGAAACTTTTACTGCAGAGCAAAGCCACACCCAGTGATCCTGTACATCCTTTCTAGTTTTGTATTTCCATAAAACATCCTTTTAAATTCTGTCATTTGTATCCTTAAATACAAGTTTTATGCTCGGAGAAATAAAAACAATGAGAGCTTTGCTAATATCTATATGTATCAGTCGTTTCTACAGAAAAATCACAGGGCATAGGCAGTCCAAGGTGTGCACTGGAAACTAAAACACTTTTCTGAGAAGATCTGAGCTTCTCTGTGGTCTAAAATCTTGCTTTATTACAAATCTGACTTATAGACCCTTTCTGTGTAAGTTTGAGCAGTAATAGAGTAACACAGTTGAATAAAGTGATGCTACCTTGAGCTAAGTTTTCTGTTCATTCTATAGCAAAGGAATGAAGGACTGGCCCCTCACCACATCACTTTTTCTCATCACCAGTTCATTCCAAAATATTGCTATGATATGTATTTGCTTCAGATGAAGAGGTACCAAAAATTCCTTTAAATTCAAATTCCTCTGATTTTCATTACACAAAAACCATGAAGCACTGAAAATTCAGGGTGATTTTGTCCATGAAGGTAAATATTAACTGCATGAAACTGAACAACAGCTATCAGTCAAGCCTGTCATCTTTATCTGCATCATTAAATAAAATGTTTTTTGTCAGAAAGAAGGCTTTGGCTGAGTGGTTATGATTAAAGCTTTTGACATCTATTCTGATGAATAACTACCCCGAATTTTCAAGAGACAGCTCTTTTCTCCTGTCAGACATAATTCTTCCAGAAACAACAAATGTGCTTTGAGTATATACTGTGGAGGGAGGTCAGCTGTGATGTGAAATAGCAAATGCTGCTAATGCTGGACTTGTCTTCCCTCTGTCATGCCAGAAACAGAGGTTTATCATCTACAGACTTCAGAAAAGACTCTTTTAAAGAGGTTTTCAGGTTGTTTTCATAAGGAGGTCTTCTCCTGTCCCCAAGGAAGTTCTCCTACCCCATTTAGAATACCTGTCCAAGTATAATTTAAGCATCCTTTAAGACAGAAGAGCAAAAGCTGCAATGGGTGTTGAAGCATTCAGCCCTTCCTAAGCCAGAAAGCTTTCCACAAGGCAATTGGTGTTGGCAAAAAGTGCAGCCTCCACCCCAAAGCTATTCCTTGCACAGTTAAACAAGCTTTTGGACTCTTTTCCATGCAGCATATACAGTTTCATTTGGAAAGAGAAAATCAAGGTCAATCCATCAAGACCATGATCAATCAGTAGTGGATTTTCAGGCGGGGAGATGTGCTGGGTGGTTACAGTGCAGCACCCCAAAACCACAAACTTCATACCAATGGGGTCAACACATTTGTTTTATTTTACTTTTTTAAAATGAAGAGGGAGGATAAAGGTCATGGAGAGATCCCAGCTCTTCCCTCATGTTTATGAATGCAATCAATAGATCTGCTTTAGATTAAGGAACCAGTCCTTCCCTTCTGCTGTCAGGGATTAATGTCAACATCAATGAAGCCAAGCTTCTCTCTGGAAGAGAAAGTCTCTCCCAGATCAACAACAGAGATGTGAATCAAACCCACGAGTACTTTGAACTCCAGTGACACTTTTTACCTTTCATTCTTTGAACACTGGAGAAAAACAATCTGATTGTGTGCTGTACATCAAGGAACACATATTTAGATACATATAGACATGTTGTGTGGCCAGTATGGAACTGGGTTGCAAAGGGGGAGAGCATCCATATCACGTATTCAGGTCGATGTGAAAAAATAGCACTCAACACCTCCAAAGAAATCAAGTCCAAGTTATTTTAAACTGAGCACTTCTCTACATGAATGAAGTTCATGAGAATTAGTGGTTAGCCTGAAAATGTGTATGTCAGTGATTTTCCCATGCACAGACTGAAGCTAATAAAGGTTTTGAAATACCAGGAACATTATAGTCAGTCTAGGAATGTAGCTGGTTCTTTCTCCTCGTCTTTGTTTTCTCTCTCTCTTGTGGGCATAACCTTTAATCAATCCCCATGAGGGGATGTAAATATGAGGGTAGTTCCAAGAAGGTGTTTTTTCAAGGTATCTTTGTACATCTTAACAGGAGACATACTGAGTAGGAAATGTCTGTGGTTTTAGTGTAGGTGTCAGCATAACACGTGTACACTCACATGACAAGTGCCAGTCCTGTGCTGGATTTTTCTGCTGAACAGTAGAGTTTGCATTTATATTGCTGAAGGAAAAATTACAGTGGACAACACAGGCAGTGACCAGCATTCAGGCCTGTCAAGATTAGCCTTTGAAAAAGAAAGCCAACCACCTGTTTTCTCACATTGCCAGAAGCACAGTAGGAGGTTGGAAGTAGGTGCTCCCCATGTCCTGCAAAAGGTATTTAGAATAAGTGGGAACAAATATACACAAGTCTTTGAGAGCAGCTTGTGCTGCTGTATGGCAGAATCTGCTGTTGCCTGTGGTTAGACCGTAAAAGCAAAAAGATGCCTATTTGTTTGAGTAGCTGCAGAAGTACTAAAACACAGCCACAAAAACATCCTTTATCTGTTTGAACAGCAAAGACTGTTCCAAAGGGCAATAGTCATGACACCAGATCTCATAAACCTTGCTCTCAATCTGTGCTCTCTGGCTCAGCCATGAATATTAGTGCTGAGCACTACAGAAGCCACAGCCACAGTCCGGCACTCTGTGCTGATTATTTGTACTCTAGGGTCTCACCTGCACCTGACGTTCAGCTGGTGGGACAGCAGTACTGAAATACAAGTCACACAGTGATGGCTTACCTGACAGAGTCATAGTTATACCAGGGGCTGCAAAGCCAGGGTAGATATGCCTCCAGACAAGAGATGAGTTACAGATATGTGTGACCTCCATTCATGGAGCTGCCAGTTTTCAAAAATCTGTGTTGTTTTTTTTTTGTGCTGACTGGGACATGTGCAGCATGTGGTTCCTTCCCGTTGAGCATTAATGCCCCATCGGACAGCATTAGCCTCTTTCATCTCAACAAACATGAATATCGGTGGATATGATGAAGCACTCACACAGCAAAGCCCGTCCCCTCCCTCCCTGCTGATTCTGCCATCCCTGGAGAATCGTGCCCCATCTCACACGCAGCCATCCAGGTGCGGGCTGTCCCACTTTCTGAGGCTGTGGTTGCTCTCGTGTAATTCTGCATAGGCATCTTTTTCTGGCACAGAGCATTTTGAAGCTTGTTTTACATTAACTTGCATCATGCTCCTTCAATCAGCAGCGTGCAAGACAAAGAAACATATGGGCCTTTATCGTTGCCATCACCGTAATGATGATTACCCAAGGAAAAAGGGAAGATGGTTAAGAGCAAAATCTACATGACAAGATTCTTATATTAACGTGCCATTCTAATCAAGTAATCTGGTTTAAGTAATTGCATTATGATTACTCTGAAGGTATTCATTTTAAGATCCAGAAATCTAAATTTATGTAAGGCTGAAGCCCTATAGCATCTGTGTTATTACTGCAATACATATCTTGCTGTATGGACTAGGTGTAGGAAGTTTCTTTCTAGGGTATTTGTTTTGCAGTGAAAGCAGGTTTCTTTAGTATGTGTAAATAGCTTAAATCAATCCCTTCTTGTAAATTATGAATTGTCTTTACTTCCTTTTAGATTTCAAAGACAGATGTATTTAACTGTCTATGTCAAATTTCTCTAATTTCTTCTGTGTGAAAAGGAAGATAAGTTTTTAGAAATAACTTCTATGCAAATCTGCAACAATTAATGATAATCAATATTTTGCCTAATGTACCAATATCTTGTAAATCATAAAGATTAGCTAATGACTTTTTCTTTTATGGTTACACGATATGCAATGCAACATTGCGCAATGGCTGAATAAATTTAATTTAGTGTTTTTGAAATACTTATTTACTAGCAGTTTGTCATGCATTTCTAATATGACAGTCATAGTAAATTTAGACTGTTTTGTTCTGTTACTATCTCATCTAATTAGTTTAAGCATACAGCAACGAACAGAACCCGCAGTTAGTAGGACAATCAAAAAGCAGTTCTGGGTTCACAGCTGCATACTTAATTTCATTTATTGCTGCAAAAATGCACATATGGCTCATCTGCCTTTACCAATTTATGTCAGATGGATTATTTGAAAAGTACTTTCCTTGTAATTTTACTCTGTTTCATCTGAGACCTCGTCTTCAGGTATGGCTAGCCAGCTTGATCTCCTGAGAGGTTCCCTGAGAGCTTCAGGCTGCCCTCATTCCCAGTGAAATATCTTCCAAGAAGTATTTGGTGTGATATAAGGGCAGACCATAGGTTTGGTGCTCCTGCTGAGCTTAAATGAACCATTTCCCTGGCTTGTATGCAGGGGCTCTTCCCTAGCTGCCACCCCTCTCGCTGTGATCCTCTGCAGTGGCTGTCTCCAGGAATACCTGCATCTCTGTGTCTTTAGTCTCCAACTCCCTGCTGGCCTTTTTTTTTTTTTTTTTTTTTTTAATTCCCAAACTCTGCTATTTTCCTCTGTATCTGTGTATTTACTTCAGTAGAACTTTTTGGACACAGCTTACATATAAAATGTTAGACAAAATAAGTCTTTATTGCATGAAGTTTGGGCTTGCTTTGCATCCACAGCTGGTAGTAATAGAAAAACTGAAACATTATCAAGTTTATTGTGATACAGCTTGAATAAAGAGCTGTGATTTCATATAGACTCTCCATGTTTTTTTAATAGAAAGCTCTAACATGTCTTTCTGTGCAATTTCATTAAAAAAGCACATGCTTCAGTTTTGTTTGGCAGGAAACAATGGGCACTAACAGCCCAGTGACCAGCATTTGGCAAGTACCATGTCCAGAACACGTATTTGCTGGGTAAACAAGCTATATGGAGTTAGGAAACTGCTGATTTGGTGGTGCAAAGACTGTGAATATCTTCTCATGTAGAAAGCATGTGGTGCCTTTCTCATAAACCCTACAGGTAGAGTATGTGTCATTCTTTAATGCTGCTACGGGGAAAATTGCAAAATGGAAAAAATACTAATAAGCTTTTCCAGACGGCAGTATAAAAATATTATTGCTTCTGCTACTATGTCTGCTATTTATTATATCTCCCGTTACGCAAGCATGGCTTAACTGTATCATAAGTTTCCCTCAGTTCAATTCTACTGGAAATTCCTAGAATGGAAATATGAAGGTTTTCTAAGCAAGCTTGAGAGTATGCTGCATTTTCATAATTTTGTTTTAAATTTTAGGATTTTTTGAGACTGTTTATCAGTTTCTGAGATTGGAAAGTAACTTTTTTAGTTTGATTCCAATTCACATATTTGTTATTTTCCAGTTTTGACATCAACTGTGTAGAAGGGAAGGAAGGGAAAGGGGAGAAAGGAAAGGAAAGAAAGGGAATAGGAAGGGAAGAGAATAGAAAGGGAAGGGAAGGGAAGGGAAGGGAAGGGAAGGGAAGGGAAGGGAAGGGAAGGGAAGGGAAGGGAAGGGAAGGGAAGGGAAGGGAAGGGAAGGGAAGGGAAGGGAAGGGAAGGGAAGGGAAAAACGTAAAACATACAAAGCATCAAAAGGCAGAGACACTGTTTTAAAGTCTGCTTTAGTTAAGCCGTTGAACTCAACTCTTATTGGTATGCCAAGATGTGATGATGCCATTATGTATTCTGTGGACCACTAATGTGTAAGTGCTTTGGAAGATGGTTTCTCAATGCTCAGTCAGGGGTAAATAAAGGAAAAGAGACTTACCCTTGGTAGTCACGTTGAAAACCATTGCAGAAGACTGATGCCCAGGAGGTGCCCTGTGAGGGATTCAAGAGGAAGCAGAGAAGCCTAGGCAGTCTGTAGGGTGGATCCAGCCTGCCGTAGAAATTGTTGCTATTGTCTGAGCCTGCAGCCTCCTGCCAGACTTCCCAGGAGCCCCTCAGTCATCTTTCTAGTACCTGGAAGTACCTGTTCACTGGGTGTCCCAAATGGAGCTGTGCCCTGCTGCACGATAGGTCCACATACACATCCACGTTAAGTGCTGTGAACATATTACAGCTGTAAATGGTGGCCTAACCGTGCTAAGAATTCCTCCCATAACAAGACACTGACCCAGTCCAGAGAAGTAGCATCAGTTTGCTGGAAACAATACGAATCAAATTAATTCTGTGGAAAATCTGTGAAACCCTATAGACAGATTTTGGGGTCACATCAAATAATTAAGCTTGATTATTATTTTTTTCCTTAGAGCCTTTTTATTACTGGGAAAAGACTTTGCTCGATGGATATGGAGTGGGAACAGCTAAGCAGGAACTAAATTTAGGCTAACTATGTGCTGTTTAAGAAGGTTAAAATCTGAGTTACCATTTTGCCACGCAAAAGGCTCATAAGCTGTGTGGCCTAAGAGGATACAATTTTCTGTTGTTATTAGTTACAGCTAAGTGGAAATTTCATAAAGAGGGAAGTGTTGTGAAGGCGTTGAGGGGTCAGAGACTAGTGCCATGTAGGTCCCCAAGAGGAATAGAGTTGTTGCTTACACTTCACAGAATGAATCAAAGTGTGCTGGCTGGTAGCCCATCTTCAATCATAGAATCATAGAACCATTAAGATTGAAAAAGACCTTCAAGATTATCTGGTCCAACCATCACCCTATTACCAATATCACCCACTAAACCATGTCCCTAAAAACCATGTCCAACTTTTCCTTGAACACCCCCAGGGACGGTGACTCCACCACCTCCCTGGGCAACCCGTCCCAGTGCCTGACTGCTCTTTCTGAGCAGAAATGTCTCCTCATTTCCAACCTGAACCTCCCCTGGTGCAACTTGAGGCCATTCCCTCTGGTCCTATCACTGGTTACCTGTGAGAAGAGGCCGACCCCCAGCTCCCCACAACTTTCAGGTGGTTGTAGAGAGTAATAAAGTTTCCCCTGTGCTTAGAGAAAAGGGTCACTAAGGAAGAGTTTCAGGCCAGCAAAAAGGCCTTTGCTTGTAGGTGTAGTCTTGTAGTCTGTGAGATCAGTGGTTGAAGACTGCAAAGACAGTTCACCTGTTTTAGAGTATCTCTATGACACTGTTGTAAAAATGATATCCTGAGCAAAGTCTGACTATTTTCACCCTCTGGTATCAGTGAATACACGGTATTACAAAAACTGACTGGAATTCTTCTTCCAGAATTATGGGGCTTTGCTTTTCCCAAGGATATGCTGATGTTATAAAGTATTTGGTGTTAATGGTTTTGACTTGAGTCATTACTGAATCTGAGAGCTGGCTCATCTGCATGTTGCTGGCTTGCTTGCTCTTAAACATTATGAATTGCTGGGCTGGATTTTGAGAAAGTTTATGGAAGAACAGCTTCTGGGAATCTAGTCATTGATATATCCCAGGGTAGACGAGTGTCTGGCATTTATAACAATTCTGTTATTCACCAATTAATTATTCTTTAAGGAACTAAGAGATACCTCTAGTTCAGCCACTGTTGACCTTATGGGTGTCTTCAACTTCCCAGGCATTAATTGAGAATGCTGCACTGCTGATACAAACAGGTCTAGAAGATTCCTACAACACTTCGATGATAACTTCTTGGTACAGGTACTAAGGGAGCTGACTAGGAAAGGTGCCCTCCTAGATTTGCTGCTTGTAATCAGAGAGGGTCTTGTGAGTGAAGTGGTGATTGATGGCCATTTTGGCCATGGTGACCATGAAGTAGTCAAGTTTAAAATCTTTGGTAATAGGAGGAAAACTGCCAGCAAAACTTCAACCCTGGGTATTGGGAGAACAGTCTTCAGGCTGCTCGGGGTACTACTTATTAAGGTAGCTTGGGAAACTGCTTTGAAGACATTGGGGTCCCAAAGTGGTCACTTTTTAAATACCACCTCTTAAGAGTACAGGAACAGACAATTCCAAAATGTTGAAAGCCAAGCAGGCAGGGCAGAAAGTTGACGTGGCTGAGCAGGGATCTTCTTCTAGAGCTTAGGTGGAAAAAGAAAGTGCATGGCCACTGGAAGTGAGGTTGGGCGACATGGAAGGACTACAGAGATGCTGTTCAGATTTGTAGGGAGAAAATTTGTATGGCCAAAGCTCAGTTAGAGCTGAAGCAGGTCGGTGCTTTGGGGGACAATAAAAAGGGCTTTTAAAAATATGTTAACAGCACAAAGAGGACCAGGGAAAATATTTGTCTATTACTTGATGGGTATAGTCAGCTCACAAATAGGGACATAGATAAAACAGAGATAATAAAGAAAGGCCTTCTTTGCCTCTGTTTAACACTGGTGATGGGCTTGGGGACCTCTGGAGCCCTAAGTTGGAGGACCGTGACTGTGGTAATAATAAACTCCCAGCCAACCCTGAACTTATGTAGGATTTGCTGCTCCATCTGGAAGCATATAAGTCTATGGGGCCTTATGGGATTCATCCCAGGGTACTCAGAGAGCTGGCTGATGTCATCATCATGAGACCTCACTCAATTATTTATCAAAGGTCTTGGGAGATCTGGAGAGATCTCAGCTGACTGGAAACTGGCAAGTGTTGTTCCACTTTTTAAGAGGGGCAAGAAAGAAGACCCTGGTAATTTCCGGCCTGTCAATCTTGCTTCAGTGCCTGGTAAAATGATGGAGAAAATTATTCTGGGTGTTATTGAAAAACACCCGAAAGGCAAGGTAGTCATTGGTTACAGCCAACACAGTTCATGAAGGGAAAGTCCTGTTTAATGAAATCAATTTCCTTTTATGACAATGTTACCCAAATAGCTGAGAATGGGAAGGCAGTTGATGTAATCTTTTTGGATCTCAGCAAAGCTTTCAATACTCTTTCTCACAGTATCTGGTCTACCCGGAATGCATCAGGCTCAGCATGGCTAGCTGCTGGTCGAGGGAAGGGATCGTCCCGCTCTGCTCTGTGCTGATGCGACCTCACCTGAGTGTGGTGCCACCTCTACTGTGCATGGTTTGGGCACCACAGTATTAAAAGGACATTAAAAGTATTAGTGTCCAAAGGAGGGCTACAAAGATGGTGAAAGGTCTAGATGGGAACACGTATGAGGAGCAGCTGAGGTCCCTGGGTTTGCTCAGCCCCGAGCAGAGCAGGCTGAGGGGAGGCCTCATGGCGGCCTGCAGCTCCCTGACGAGGGGAGCGGAGGGGCAGGCGCTGAGCTCTGCTCTCTGGGGACAGCGACAGGACCCGAGGGAACGGCATGGAGCTGGGACAGGGGAGGGTGAGGCTGGGGGTTAGGGAAAGGGTCTGCACTCAGAGGGTGGTTGGGCACTGGGACAGGCTGCCCAGGGCAGTGGTCATGGTGCTGAGCCTGCTGGAGTTCAAGAAGCATTTGGACAATGCTTTCTGACAACTGGTCTGACTTTTAGGTGCTCCTGTGTGGAGCCAGCAATTAGACTTGATGATCGTTATGGGTCCTTCCCAACTCAGGATATTCTGTCATTCTATGCTTCTGTGTTACATCCTTTGATGGATGAAGCACCAGCTTAGGTGCCTGAAGGTGAGAGTCTGCATATGTGTTAGAGATCTTAACTGTGCTTGGAATTAATTGGGATCTAGTCATTACAGTCAGTGGAGCTAGTGGGATGCATTGGCTGATCCAAGGCAGCTCTGAATCTTACATCCCACAGCTGTGTCAGACTGTACAAAGCCAGTTTATTGGAAGCCAGCCTCTGCAACATTCAATCCTCATTCTTTGGTGGTTTTTAATCAACTTGGGTCAGATGGAGGAAGACTATTATACACTGAGTAATATTTACAGAGAGCAATGGAAGGGATCCCAGTTCTCTGCTGTGGCAGCACACCTGGATCTCTTATTCAGGGTAGTTTACATCTATCTTAGTAAATGAATCAGGTTAAGTACATTTCTGGGTGCTGCAATTTGACTATTTATATGACTAAGTGGTTAGAGCAGTCCCAAGTGCATTGTGTCCTCCAGTGCAGGAGTCAGCACAAATGAAGGACCATGACTGTTGAATAGTTTGGATGTATGTGAAGAATTAGAGTTTAGTTTTGACTTCAGTGTCAGAAACTACAATTCCACACACACTCAATGTATATATATATTTGAGTATATAAATGTATATATGCACATATACTCATATATGTAGTATCTATGTGTGTGTATGTGTAAATATATAGTCACTGAAAGCACATCACTCAAACCAGCATTTTTTACTGAGTGTTACATGACCAAGAACAGGTCATCGTGTAGATGAGTGCACTGACATTGCTAATGTTTCTGTCCATAATATACAAGCTGCTTGGGCCTTGCTTTCTTTTGTCCACGACTGCATAGAAAGCAGCAGCAGCTGGACAGACAGAGAGACAGTATGTGAAACACAGAAACAAAGTAAAAAGACTTGCCTTTGAGGAGTGGGAACAACTCCGCCCATGGACTTGTAGTTGCTAACTCCAATCATATGCCTTTTTGATGTGATTAATGGCATATTCTTTAAATGTGCTCTGCAAACTGGTCCAGAATTGGCAAGTGATAAAATGTTATTCAGTGGCTTATCAGGGTCACTGCCAAAATGTAAGACTGTTAAGGCAAAGCAACCCTTGAGATAAATAACTAAATGGCTGTCTGTGCCACTTGGGGAGGATGCGAGCATTTCTTCCTCATCAACTTTGACTTTTCAGAATAAGCTGCCGGCGTGGTACTCACTGAGGCCTTGCTTGAGCTACGACGACAGCACGATGCGGGTTGGTCTCTGCCTGCTCCCAGACATTTTACGAGAATGATCTGGGACAAGGAAGCCGCCTGAGCGCCGGCTGTCAGTGCTGCGGTCCTGTTGGCCACGCTAGATGCTGATCTTCACCATGGCAACAGTCAAGTTGTCTCTATTGCTTTCAACCTTTTCATATTCTTGCTGTGCTTTCTCTTGATTTTCTGACACATGCTGTCACTTAGCGATAATAAAGCTGTCAATAGTATCAACAACCTATCTTTTAATATGGCATCAAGAAGTCTGACAAGAGCAAAGGGGGTGCCAGATTTCCAGTGACAAGTTCATTTATTCAAAGAACTCTGAAAATTATTTCTGTTTCTATGATATGCAGATGATGCCCAGCAAGGCCAGTGTCTGCTAGATGGGATGCAGGCTGCAGAATGATTCGGAGTGCAGGAATCCTGTTAGGTAAGTGATTTAGCTACAGATCAGGCTAATAACTAAAAGCTGTTTGCTCAATATCCTGAGGCAGAGCCTGTAGGAATAAGTGGAATTACTATTTATTTGAATAGGCTATGAATCAAGTTTTCAATTCCCAATTCTCAGCAAACAGATAAGCTGTTACAGAAGTGCCAGCACAGCAGTGGGCCATCCTGGGAGGATTGATTTCCAGAGGATCCTGGGACCAGTATCATGCTGAAGCATGCAACACAGGGCTTGCTCTAAAGAATACATGTATGTTTTAGATCTGGGATTGATGGCAAGTGGACCTCTTAGGCAATTTATTGAAATGCAGAGCGAGAAACCAGTTTTTAAATGGACCTTCCAACAAGGCCTTCAGAAACAGTCTTCACATTAAAACTTTAGCTGTAACTTTTTTTTTAATTTTTATTTTTCATATATTTTTAAAGTTACCAGCAATTTTGGGTCTATCTTTTATCTTTATCAAACACATAAAACACCTGGTATATAGAGGGGAGAGATCTTTGCTTTCCAAAAGAGAAGCATCTTTAAGATGAGGCATTGAAACCTAGTAGTCACTTAAAAAATATAGAAAAGCATACTTAAGAGATGACACAAAATTTGAAAACATTCTAAATATCAGTTGAAGACTAATGAGGAATTTTTTTCCTGAGGCTGGATTGCAATCATTAGAAAAATCAAGTAGTTATCTGTAATTCTTAGGCAGCCCTCACTGATATTTTAACACTCCTTTGATGAGTTTTCTTTGTCACTAAGGAAGGCAAACACAGTGAACTGTAATGGCTTTCAGTTGAAGTGAAAGGCAAAACATAGACTGCATTTTTAAATGGTGTAAATTTTGCGTATTTGTGTATATTTTTTTTTTTTTCTGGAATCAAGAGGGTACTAGGGCAAGAATAATATGGAAAATGAGGCCATCCACAAACAAATACATTGGGTTATTAAAAAATGCTAGCAATTCTTATGCTTCAATACATAGGCCAATCACAGGATGTAGAAAGACTATTTCATCATCTGATTTCCTCTGAAGCATTGGGTAATTAATTAAATTGGACCAATTTGTTCCACTGTGTCACCCTCTATGTTCAAGTGACAGAAAAAAAAATTGTGCATAGCAAATCACACATTTAAAAATCAACTTGAGGATTTAAGATAAGTTAATTTCACCTTTTAGTCTCTCCTACCTCTTGTGACTTTCTCACTGAATACCACCTTAACAATGTCCCAAGATTTTCTCCATGACCTGACCCTTCCTAATGTTTTGGTGTCTTGGCTATGGTTACTGCAGGATGTGCAGTGTCTTGGGAGCACAGCTGAAGATCAAGTAGTACAGCAGCACTGGTCAATCTGGCTTTGGCATCCTGACCTTTCTTTATGCTATATCTGAACAAGGCAGATTTACTGTTTGTTTCTTACTTCTCTTAGTGGCTTTTGACATTCAGAGGACTGTGGGTAGGATATGCAGAAGCATGGCTCAGGCTGTGCTGTCTGACCATGTACATTTTGCAGTATGCTTTTCCTGTCTACTCACCACACCATTATACATGTCCTAACTCTTATCATACCCAAGTCCCAGATGACATTTTTTTGTATGCCTGCTGGCAGGGAAAATGCTATTTTTGTTCCGTTTACAACAATGAAGAGATCTGGCTTCAATTATGTTGGTTTCCGAGGACAATCACAATTAATTTCTCTTTTCACTTTAGATATTCCTTGGGATGAAAGCTGAATTAACTCATTAGTATGAGGGGAAGATGCAGATCCATGCCCTGGTCTCCTCTCAGGACTTTCCTCTCCTGCCAGAGGAAATGCTCCAGCTGGTTATGTACCTTCTCCTGGAAGCCTGACATCACTTTATGTCTCAGAACATATTAGTTTGGTTTTAGAGAACCAGCATTGCTTCTCGTCTGACAAACCATCTATTTCACAGATCCTGTTACTCCTGACTAGTCACAATGAGGTACTGCAAGCTGACAGATTTTCTGCGCCCTTTCTTCTGTTGTCAAAAGCTCACTACATGCAATACATGGGACAATACCAATGTTTTTTCCATGAAAAAGAGAGTTACAGGGGAATTAAAAACAAACAAACAAAAAAACACTAACAAAACCATGGATTTTCAGAAGTGGCTTGCAAGCATATAATCTAAGTCTTCCTGAAGGGTCTGTAAAGATCTAAGATGTATAAAGATCTAGGACTTTGACATCTGTCTGTTCGATACTTCTGAAAATTGTGCACATCATAACTGTAAGAGAAAATGACCTGACAGGTCTATTGCTATTAGCAATATATTTTGCTTTGTGGTTAGCTGTGTCTTTGTTTTAAGAACTGACTGAAGGCAGAGCCTCAGCAAGAACTCCTCTGAACAAATATGAAGAGCACTGAGGTCCTATAGTCAGTCAAGAAAGGCAATGGTATTGGTCAGTTAAGTAAGGTGCTAAAGGGCTTGAATTCATAGATACTGCCAACATCAGTACTGTGTTGTTCAAAGCACACACTTTAAAATCTTTTATATTCAGCAATAATTCCCAAGCCCATAGTATGATAGAAAGGAAATTATGAAGTTGTGGTGAAAGCTTTGGGTTCTCCTTATGATACCCAGCAACAAGGACAAGACAAGACTTTCAGCAGAGATGGAGAGTAGAAAATAGAGGTGGGGCTTCTGGGAACTGGTATTTAATTTGCTTCTTCAGTATCAGACTTTGAGCCATATATGAGCAAAGTGCTATTAAAAAGTCATTTCTAATTACAGTAACTTATTAAACTTTAATGAAAAATCATGCCTTATTTAACTGCTCCTATGAAGTTTATATTGCATTCATTCAAGGTAATTTTTCTATTGTCTCCTTGATCTGGGAAAAGATCTCTCCCAGACTGCAGGACAGTTAATCTTAAAGAGTAAGAGATCAAAGCATTCCTTTAAATTGCTTTAAATGGATATGAGAAAACGGTGAAGTCTGTTTCTCCTTTTCCTTATTCTTTTAATCTGCCAATTTAAGGACTTTTTGTAGACTATTTTCCAACTGGTAAGTGCCTAAAAATCCAATTATTAATTAGAAAGATTGCTCACATTCATTGTGAGGAGAATACACCTCTGTATTGGATATATTCTGTTGGGTTCATCTCAGCTATCACTTTGTATGACAGATCTTTGAATTTACCTGGCTATTTTCTCTATAGTTTTCTACAAAAGGTAACGGCACTACAGCAGATGTACCAGATGGGCTTACTTGGGAGAGTTCCTACTTCAAAACACAAGTGGCTCTGTAGGATCCCGGATCCTGGTTTCCTGCGATCCTGACTTAGACATGGTCTTTAGAGCAAGAAGGATGAACTGGTGCAAAAGTAAACAGATTTCTAGCTGGTTTCCATTGGAACAGATATGAAATCCAGCCATCTTTGGGGACGTTTTACTTTCAACAAACTGACAAAATCTGAAGAAAAGTTGTTCCATCAGGACTCTTTATGTGCAGCTTTAATGACATGAATAGAATGGAATTCAGGTGATTTAGATTCAGTTCCCAGCTTTGTGATTATGAGATTGGATGAGTAACTTCACCCATGTCTTTTGTTGATTCTCCTGTTCTTTATCTGTGCTGTCAGACAGGGTGTCCTCTCTTTGGTGATTTCCTCCGCTATACTTGCATGCATGGGGTTCCATCCCAGTAAAACCAGTAATAATATTCATTTATTAAGCCAGTCTGCTGTTTTGTTGTATCATTTGTTTTGCAGGCTGATAAATACTTCTCTATTTCACACCTAATCAAGTATTCATTTAAAATAAACTTCATTGCAATTCAATACATTATTTCTTCATTTAAGAAAAGCTATCTTTTTATCCTATCACCACTGCAGTTGTCTGAAAACTTAATGTAAACTTGCTCTTCCTGCAGCGACATGTGCATTTGCATCAGCAATACTATAGTACCTAACGGTAATTATGCATCCTCTACAGATTTAAAATACTGCCAAACTCTACATTTTTTTTTTGGATTTATTTTCTGATCAGTTCTGGTGAGGCACATGGTGTCCAGCGCTGGGCTCTTCAGCCCATGTTTCTCCCTCAGAGACACATAAACATATTGTAGGTGAGTCTAGCAAAGGGCCGTAAGGGTGACTAAGGGACTAGAGTGTCTCTCATATGAGAGAGGCTGAGAGAGATAGTACTGTTCAGCCTGGAGAAGAGGAAGCTCAAAGAGGGTCTTATCCATATCATAGAATCAATCATAGGATCATAGAATAGTTTGGGGTGGAAGGGACCTTAAAGCTCATCTAACTCCAACCCCCCTGCCATGAAACACCTCCCACCAGACCAGGTTGCCCAAAGCCCCATCCAGCCTGGCCTTGAATATAAATAAATACCTCACTGGGGGAGCAAAGAAGACAAAGCCACACTCTTCTCAAGTGGTGAGAAGAGTCAGCACTACTTCTTTATTTGTAGTTAATAATCTCTGCTTACAGTTATGTTGTGAAGCCAACAAGAGACCTGTTAGAGATGGCCTTCCCCTACTTGAGGAGACACCATTAAACATAACCTCTGACTGTAAGACCTGCTGCTGGTGTAACCACCGTGCCTGGGAGATAATAATTATTATGAATACTTTCTATTTTTTCACTTGCTTTGTACATAATTACTTCACTAAAATAGTCTGATTCTGTCTTTTCACATGTGGATCTCACTGCTTTCTTCCACTACTTTGCAGTGGAATACTCGTACTTACCAGTATGGATTCAGTGGGGCTTTGCCCTACATGTATGAAAGGAAAGATAGGCCTTCGTTCTGAACTTCAAGCAATGCTCATGAAAATGTTATTATGTAAACTTCAAGAGGTACTTAATTCCTCTTCAGGAGTAAAAAAATAACTGCTTTATTCCATATATGTAAATCTCATGTCAGTAATGGGGGCTTTCAGTCACACAAGGGAAACTTGAGGTGTATTCTGCCACCAGGAGATGACGAGTCTTCATTTTCACAATAAAATGCAGCCTGTTGCAAGATGAAATGCTTCTGAGACTTTTTAGAATGAAACAATGATTTATTCTGGATTCTGTTCAGCACCAGACATATACATTTCTAACATCCCATTCAGGCTCTCAAATAAACTTAATGAATGAGTAGGTTTTCTGTAGCTTTGGTCACAGGGATATATTTTGTCCTGTCAGACTGTCCTGCAGCTCAGATTTGTTCCTGAATTATTCCTATATATATCAGCAGAAGTGATTTCTCTTCATGGATTTATGCAGATCCTCACTGTTAATACCACAGGTGCCTCATAGGTGAGGATGTGCCCTTTGGACATTGTCTTTGTTCATGCCCCTTTGATCCTCTCTCTGTGTGAAAATGCATGTACTTACCTGTGTATATATTTTCTAAGTCCAAAACTGCAAGACAGACCCATAGTTGCAAAGCAAAGGAAGGTTAAACTGATATTGATAGCAATTCCTACAATCTGGTCCAACCCATTTCTCCATGAGAGTGTCTTTCTGCCCCCTCAGACAGCCCTGTGGGCAGCAGGGACTCCAAGTAAATGTACGAAGCTGTCCGATGGATCCACACCTTTGCTCGCTGCTTCTAATGGCAGCCTGGAGGTCAGAGTAGATACACTGTCTGTTGCTTCATCTTGTTTCTACTGAAGCCAAAACCAAATTTATTTTGATATCAATGATTATTCCATTACCTGTGTTGCAGCCTGCGAACCTATGCAAACTGTCTGGGTTTACCCAGACAAACTCTCTGACATCTATAATATATAAATTGTAAAGCCAGAAAGGGCCATCCTCTTCATTATGCCACCTTTTCATAATGCAAGTCATAAGATTTTGCTGATTTTATGTGTGTCTGATGTACAGAACCATTTCTGGAAAAAAAAAAAAATAAATCCCAATTTTTAAGTATCTATAGATGTGGACCACACTGTAACCCCTAGGGAGCTTTTTCTATGGTTAATTGCTCCTGCATTTAATTCAACTTCTACCTACTGACTCTCATTACATTTTTTTTTTCATTATACTGAAGAAACTGTCAAAGAAGAAACTGTCAAAGAACCTTATTATGAAATTTCATATTAAAAATGTTGCTGAAGACTATCTAAGATGCCCTTCTTGGTAAATTGATAGATTATGCTTTCTACTGATTTGACAGCCTTTAGTCCAGACAATACATGCCATATTGACATTGTGTGATTACATTTTGTTTAAAATATCGTGGAGTCTCAAGTCAACTTGCTTACATAAGTCTGCTGTTATTACATCAACACCACTCTTTTTATCATCCAAATATATAATCCAGTGAAAAAAACAAATTCAGCTGTTTCATCAAATCTGTTTTCTATAAATCCACATTGATGTGTAGATTGCACTAACTTCTGTCATTCTGTATTAACTGAGTATATGTCATGTGCTTTTTTATTTTTCTGGGGATCAATGTCAAGCTGACAAGCTTGTGAGTGCACAGGCCATATTAACACAACTCTATTTCTCTGAATGTCAAGATGTTATATAAAAACAACAAAACAACCAGGCCTTGAAATGTCCACATTTCTTAAGGACCAAATCGAAAACCTCAGCATGAATGATCCAGAAAACTCCTGGGCTGGCTCCTTCAAACTCTCATGTGATATTTATGAAGATATGCTTAAATAAATGTTTAACTTTAATAAATGGTGATTGACATTGCCTCTTGTTGTTCTTGAAATGAAATTACTTTGTCATCATTTGTTATTAATACTTTTTTTTTCTTTCCCCAGTGAAGAACAACAGCATTTATTGAAAACTTCTGCCTAGTTTTTGTAATTACCTAGGACTAACATTTATATACTGTATAGGGATTTAATTATTTTTAAAGTTTCTGTTATTTCTAAGATATGTAAGAGCAGATTTTTCATAATTCTGAAGCTCATGTAAGTCTTGGTGGCTTTGATTTCCTTTTTAATTTTCTTAAATTTCTACCTTAAAATGTGAATATGCTTATTTGCATTACTCCTATTTTCCCTGCTTGAATTTCTTTAAGCCAGCCAGCTAACCAGTCAAACTGTACTTTTAATTAGGGCACTGCGGCCATTTGGGCATCTGAGGAAATGTTCTGAACTCCTCTCAATGCTCATTCATCTGTTTCTACTTATTTTTCCTTAATAACCATAGTGCATAACAGCTTCTGGCTTTATGAAACCACAAAGCATTTTCAAGAGGCCAAGTTTAGTGGTCAAGACTATAAGAACAATAATCAATGCACAAGCACTTTTTCTGGAGCAGCCACTCCAACTGGAGCAACCTTTTCTATAATCAGCTTTATTTTCTGTGTCAAGATAAAGCCTAACATGGATTTTTTTCCACATTTTCCATGAGTTAGGAAGCTGAAATACATATTTTTAGAAATCTTCAGCATCACTTAGTATCAGCAGCATAAAAAACTGAGCATATGTCTTTCAAATCAAAGGCACCATCAGAGCATTTTTATTCTCACCATATAAATTATAATATTTTAAGAGCTGTATGTAGCAGGTATCAGCTACTGTCCTCCTATATATCTTTTATATAGTAGAATATGAGTTTTTAATTGAAAGTTTTTTTGCTTCTGAGCCTTCAGAGCTATGAAGACAGGTAATGCCATTTTTGGGCACACCAAATATAATACTGATTCTGTAGATGTTTGCATCTGCTCTAGTGATGTTTATCTTGGTCCTTTTGTAGCCAGCAAACAGGCACATTCAGGCCATGATATTTTCATCCTAAACTTGAAGTGAGTCAGAAGAGTTGTGCCTATAAAGCATCTGTGTCTGTGTGCCCTTGGCCACCAAGGGAGCTGAATTTGACAGTGAGGAATCTCAATGAGGTTGTCATTCCCTGTTTGGAGGGCTTGGTCCTTCCCACCTAGAAGGGTTTTGCGTATAACGCAGGTGCCTACCGTGGAAATTACGCTGGTCTAGCTGAGCCATACTAGGAGGGACTTGCACCGATTTAACTTTACCAAGGTAGTTAAAGCACTGTAATTTCTGGACCTGGGCACATGATAAAATCCAGGATTCTCTAACTACATCATCATGGCCTGGTCTTTGTTGGAGTTTTAGTTGCTGGATTTTTAGGCTATGTCATCATGCTAAATAAGATGGGCTTTTGCTTTAGAAGATGTTAATTAACAAAGGCGGTCTACCATCATGGAGGCAAATCATCAGACCCTACCCTTCTTTCTGAGAAAAGGACTGTTTTTAACTAGATCTGGTTAATTAATGCCATCTGAAGTTCCTGTAAGGAGGGGGCAGTCTGCAGGTTTTATTGTCTAGTCATGCTGGGACAGACTCAGCCACTTCTGATCATCCTAATGGTAAAGGCCATCGCTTCGCCAGGAGATGTCCCCAGGTGCAGCTGGTTTGCAGCTGGGATGTGTCTGCTTTCTCCACGAGAAAAATCAACAAGCATCTGTCACAGTCACCAGGAAAAACAACGTCGTGTGTATAAGGTGTCACTAGTCTGTGTTACTGACACAGAGTGCACATTAACAGACAGGTGATCACTGACTTTCATGGGCTTTAAAGTTAACAGTTTTTGAGCACTGTAAGGTTTGAGCAAGAGCTTAAAATCTGCATCTTGACTTGCCATTATTAAGAGGTTTTGAGTGAGGTTGTTTTCTTTGTTTCTGAGTATTAAATCTGCAAGAGACACACAGTGCCTTTTGCTCAATGCACCATGTGGTGCAGTTAGAAACTGTGCTGTTTTCATATCCATTACTTTTATCACTCTCCTTCTTGTACTTCTTTGATTGACTATCGAGAGGTACAAGGCTGTGATTTTATTTCCTGAGTCACTCCAGCTTTTCCTCAAAGAACATTTTCTTTCACTAATCCTTTTGTGCCCGGTGCTTTTCAGTGCACTGTGTGGTTATCTGCAGGGTTCAAAGTGCGCAAATCTGGTGAAAAAGCCCTGCTGTTAATTGTTAAAAACAAACAAACAAACAAAAAAAAACAACCAAAGTTATGGTTAGTCTTAATATTTCAGCTTCCCATATTGGCTGTTATCAGACAATAAAATCCTACTTGTTCCTTTCACCTCCTTTGACAAAGGAGGGCTTTCATGTAACACCCAGAGTGGTAAAAGGGTTACACTTGTCTTCCAAAATCTGCAGTCCTGTAGGTGGAATATTTCTAAATGCTTTGATTTTTACAGAGCAGCACTATGAGATGGCACAGCCTGTTCTTTACACAGTATTTGAGATAATAAATAATTCAGGGAGAGCTCAGGGCCTACAGCTATACTCACTTTCTTAATCCCATTGAAATCAGTGGGGCTGCTGACCAGAGGAAAGCTTGCTTTCTTTGGTAGGCTGTGGTGGCTTTGAACCTGTGAAGGATTGTGTCCTTTGGACTAAATTTTTCCTTACTCCCCTGCTACACTACTCATCCCCGTTTCCAGCTGGCTTCTCTTGATTTGGATCCTTACACCATGGTCCTCATGCCCTGCTCTCTAATTGCTTCCTTATTTCTATTTCCTTCACTCCATCTCCTTCTTGCCCCAGAGAAACAAATCTCCAACTTGTTTTCCCTTGTTTGGATGGTCAGCCAGATACCTGCCTCACCTTCCCCTGTGCAAGGTGAGGAGCAGAGACAACCTGGCTGATGATGGAGCTGGGAGAGTCGCTTTGGGTGAGCACAACATTGACAGACACAGAGCTGGGGCCAAGGGTGGACAAAGATGGGACTGAGTCGAATGAGACACCAAAGCTGTGAACACTTAACTTATAAAACTGGACCCCACAGGTAAATGCTGCTCCTAGCAGCTCAGTTTATGCCCTGAGGAAAAGCATGACACTGTGTACTTGCTGAAGGGCAAAGTCTTCATCTCTGCTTGCTTGTACCTACTGAGTTGTACTGGAGAGGAATGGCAGAGCACGGTGTATAGAAATTAATAATTGTAATGATCCTGAGAACAGAGCTGTATGGACAATCTAGTCATTTTGGTGTTAAAGTAAAGTTATCTTTACCTATTTTCATGGTCAGTTTGGCGGCAGCTGCTGCTATTGTCACAAGAAAACTATGAAGATTAAATCACAAATGTACTGTGGATGAGTAATAACCTTCGTAGTGTCTAGCTCTTCTAATGTCTGAAAGTGCTTTACAGAGGTGGTGACTTAAATCCATTTACAGAGAAGGGGTCCAAGACGCAGGGGAGTGAAGTGACTTTCATTGAGCCACCCAAGCTGCCCAGGAGGAAACCCACATCTCCAGGGTCTCAGCCCAGCATCCCGCCCACATTGTGCTCCCTTACAGTGCATCTGCTTTTATTTGGCAATCTTGGCAGACCTTTTTTTTCCTTTTCTTGTACATTACCATAAACACCGAGCTTTTTCACTACCTTTATTGTTTCCTGTGATGCTTTGGAGTCCAATTAAAACAGAGTTGAAAGTGACTTCTTGTGGCTTTCTGGATCGTTGTCATCACCTCCCTGCTTTCCCAAATGGGAAACTGAAGGAAATGGCTTTAGAAGTCCTATTCTTAGCAGCTATTGAGAAATGTCAGGAACACCACAAAGCTGTCTATGATAACAGGCTTCTTACACCAGCCCACACAGAGAGAAATTTTCAGTACTGTGATTCCTGTGAGAGTGTAGTTGTTTAAAGCAAATATCTCAGCTGGTATGAAACTAACCTGGCCTGTACAAAATGACATTTTACAAAGGTAATAGCTGTGGCTATAAGTGAGGTAATATTGCAGCTGAAAGCCTTCATTTTCCTAGAATTCAAGGTTGATGTGGCTGGACAGATAAATTAATAATCTTTTGTTACATAAAGAAGGAAACTATTCTCAATGCAGGTCTACTTGTATTTTATTAGTACTTAGATTTCAAAAAAATAACAGTATTTCAGAAAAATAATATTAAAGCTCATGCAGTTGCCACTGATATACACAAGGCAGGACAGGAAAAACAATTATTTATTTCCTTAATGAAATCATTTAAGAGATAGAGCTCTCCTGTAGCAAGGGCACAACAGTTTAAGATAGGAAGTGAAAATAAGGATATTACTGGTATCTGTAGGGAGGATTTGAGTTGGATAATTATACTGTTTTGAGTTTGAAATGAGGCAAACAACATTAGCTCCTCTCCTCTCCTCTCCTCTCCTCTCCTCTCCTCTCCTCTCCTCTCCTCTCCTCTCCTCTCCTCTCCTCTCCTCTCCTCTCCTCTCCTCTCCTCTCCTCTCCTCTCCTCTCCTCTCCTCTCCTCTCCTCTCCTCTCCTCTCCTCTCCTCTCCTCTCCCCTCCCCTCCCCTCCCCTCCCCTCCTCTCCCCTTCTCTCCCCTCCTCTCCTCTCCCCTCCCCTCCCCTCCCCTCCTCTCCTCTCCCCTCCCCTCCCCTCCCCTCCCCTCCCCTCCTCTCCTCTCCTCTCCTCTCTATAGCTCTCATCTGAACAGTACTTCCCAGAGTGAATTCCTTAATATTTATTGTTATTATTATTAGTAGTAGTACTATTAGTAGTAGTAGTAGTAATAGTGTTATTATTATGCATTTTCTGTCCTTTCAGTTTAATTTTATTTTTCAGGCAGTGGTTTAATTCTGGATGTTTGAGAAGATAACATAGATGTACATGGCTGTGGCTCTTTTTGAGGAGACAGTCAAGGAACCGTGGTCTGCCCTTGGAGTAGCAGGCAGAAAAGGCTGGGGACTGTCTTTAATTCCAGTACAAGTTCACTTCATTGTTTAGTGCTGTCTCCTGAGGACGATTTTTTTTTTCTGCCTGTACAGAGAAGTTTTTCCTCTTACTTTAGTCAGGCTTATTGTGCTGGGGAAGTGAAGTGTCAGCCAGAGACTTCATCTAGAAGTAGGTGCATGCTGCAGTGTGCCTTAGGGACCTGCCTGGGATCTTGTTTCAGATTTATTACTCAGGAGAAGCCTAGGAGAGGCAGTGTGGGAGAGTGAGGATAGTTTGATTTGCTTCTTAGACTTAGCATGCCTGAGGATATCTCAGATATGAGCTAACTGGCATCTTCCAAGTCCTGCAGGGTTCCCGTCCAATGTATTGCTTATTTAACACAGCTCATTAACAATATTGCTAATATTGTTACAAAAACTATATTGTAATTCAAGAAGGTTGTAACAAAGCTGTAGAAGCCAGTGGCCAGACCAAAACTTGAGGGAAATGGAAGCTTCTGGCCAACCACAGAAAGTGAAGCCATTTGGGGCCTCCAGCACTTTCTTGTTTTCAGGAAATCAAGTTTTCATTTCTTGCAGCAAAACATGACCATATTGAGTTTCTGGAAAGTTGAGAGTGGAATATATTTTAACTTTAGCAGGGAATTTACTATTGGTATCACATGGTTTTCACCATAGAAACTAGAAAAAAATATGAACTGGATGGAAGAAAAAAATGAACAATCATCCTTATCATGAAAATACCTTACATGTGCCAAATAACTTTGTTACTCAGGTAGAGGTAAACAGCTGCTTAAGAGAAGTGTTAGAAGAAGACTTGGCCTCACCATTCTTCTCAGTACAACGCTACGTTTGCAGTGTATGGTAGGACTGAAGAGCTTGGCACAGACCTTGTGTATCTGGAAGAGGGTATGTGGAAACACGCCGCAGAGAGCAATGTCAAGCAGCACACTTCAGCTCACTTTAAAGACTTCACATCTCCGATTACTGCAGTGAGTTCAAACCTCAGAGCTGAAAATATTGCTCACACAGTGCTTGGGATCATTTCCTCTGAAAGATGAAATGCAGTGTTCAGGTTCCAGAAATCTCTTGAGTTACCTAGAGTAGATTTGAAAGCTGAAATTATGAAACTCCAGAAGACTGCAGCATTTAGATCAAATTTAGTCTTTCTGATAGAAATCAGCACCTAATTTTCACTGAGAGGAATAGATAGTAGAAATTGAAATGTTTTGCTATGAAGAATTAATTTATCAGATTGTCTTCTTGCCTAAAGCAGAGTTTTCTAACTGCATTGTCCCATCAGCCTGGAGAAGAGAAGGTTCCAGAGAGACCTTACAGCAGTCTTCCCCGAAGGGAGGCCTAGAAGAAAGCTGGGGAGGGACTCTTGTCAGCAACTGTAGCGACAGGACAAGGGGCAATGGTTTTAAACTAAAAGTGAGTAGATTTAGATTAGATATAAGGAAGAAATTCTTCACTATGAGGGTAGTGAGACCCTGGTACAGGCTGCCCAGAGAAGCTGTGAATGCCCCATCCCTGGAGGTGTTCAAGGCCAGGCTGGATGGGGCTTTGGGCAACCTGGGCTGGTGGGAGGTGTCCCTGCCCATGGCATGGGGCTGGAACTGCTGTGGTCCCTTTAAGGTCCTTTCCAACCCAAACCATTCTGTGATTCTATGACTTTATAAGTCAGTGCTTCAAGAGAAAGATTTTCTATAAGTTTTTTTGACATGCTATTCCAGTGTAATGAGCTTTCCAAACAGTTATTACTTGCTAATATTCAGGCTCCATTTTTCTTTCCAAATCTGTATGGTGATAATCCTAGCTTTACGAATTACAACCCAAGATTACTCAGAACTTCGGGGCTATTAACAGAGCTGGTCAAAACACAGAGTTCCCATCTGTGAAGCATTTCCTCACTATGGTATTTATCTTTGTTCAGGGCTTGAATCTGGGGACATTCTGAATATACCTTATTATTTGTAACACAAAATCAAATATTATATTCATTACATGTTATTTTGAGACATATTATTATTTTTGTCTGCAAATCAAATGGTTTCCCATTCATGTTTTAATGAACAATGTCATGCTTTGAATAAGAAAAAAGCATAAGCGCTGCATACTCTTGAGTAGCGCAATTGTTGTCAGTACAGCTGTATTAGTCTTGGGGTGTTTTCCTCTATATTAAAACATTCTAGCACAGGATATGGTGCTTAGTGGATGAGGTTTCATGAACAAGGTTTGGTTTCTTCAAAACTGTTTTCTGGGAGAAGCCTACCCCACAAGGTTTTGACCAAGATTTGTCACCACCAGAATTAGAATCACAGAATCACAGAATCATTTAGGTTGGAAAAGACCTCTAAGTTCATCAGGTGCAACCTAGCTTTGCCAAGTCTATCACTAAACCATGTCTCTAAGCACCACATCTACATGTCTTTTATACACCTCCAGGGATGGTGACTTAACCACTTCCCAGGGTAGTCCTTTCCAATATTTTACCATTCTCTCCATGAAGAAATTCTTCCTGAAATACAATCTAAACCTCTCCTGGTACAACTTGAGGCTGTTGCCTCATGTACTGTTGCTTGTTGTTTGGGAGAAGAGGCTGACCCCCACCCCACTACAGCCTACTTTGAGGTAGTTGTAGAGCACAGTAAGGTCTCCTCTGAGTCTCCTTTTCTCCAGGCTAAACAACCCCAGTTCTCTCTGCCACTGCTATATGACTTGTTCTCCAGACCCTTCACCAGCTTCGTTGCCCTTCTTTGGACACACTCCAGCACCTCAATATCTTTCTTGCAGTGAGGGGCCCAAAAGTGAACATACTATGTAAGGTACTGTACCAAAGCTGAGTATAGGGGAAAGTTAGAATTCAGATCTTTTTGTGAAGCAAAACAAGTTGAACCTTGTAGGCCAGAGAAATGCCATTCAGGTTTCTTCACTAGAAATGGCAAATTTGAAGTCACTTCAGAAGAAGTTTCTGCACTTATTTTTCTATCTGTAGCTCTCAATTGATATCTATTCATAGCACAAAACTGAAGATAAATCTAATCCTTTCTGACTTACACTGTTGATACTTAGCAATAGCTTCATTAAAATCAACGCAGTTATAAATATAAGTGAGTGGAGGTCTGGGTCCTTGTAACAACATCCTGAGCGATGACTTAGTGAAGAAGGTAGATGGTGGGTTGGTTTGACAAAGGATACACAGGTGTGGTGTCACTCTGTGTGGAAGGCTGCTGAGGGTGATGGTGGTGTAACAGCTGGTCTCAGCTGAACTGGAAATTCCATTCACTGAATTCCTATACTTTATATATTCCAGGATGTTTATCTAGATATATCATTACTCTTTTCAGGTATCTTGTGTTACATTGAAAGCACATAGTTCATCCCTTTTTTGTAGATTCTGGCAGGTTAAGCAATCTGCTAACATTGTCCCTAGACTGTCTGATTGCAACAAAAAACTGTCTGGTCCAGATGGGTGACCAAAGGGAGAATCATTTCCAGTACAGCAGCTAACATATTAGTCAACATTTAAAAATCCAAGATGAAATATGGGATGTGCAGCATGAGTAACACCTATCTCTCATCTGTTCTTTCTGCTGTTTGAGAGACAGACACTGATGATTGTTGTAGTACTTCAGGATCAGTGTAATCTGCTCGTCAAGGGAGAGAAACTGTATCAGCATTCAAATAATAATACATAATTTTTAGCAATTAAAAAAATTGTGAAGAAAATTATCAATATCTGGAGATTTCCTCACTGACCTAGTAATACTTCTGTAGCTGTGTTCATATTAAATGGAGAAGGAAATACTTAGTCATTCTTTTCAAAAGAGAACCAAATCTGCCTCCAAATACGTTCAGTGACTTTTTCACCGCTGATGTCAGTAAGATCAGGATTGACACCCGTACTCATTTGTACAGAAAATATCTACCTGTGAGGCCAGATTGGCATGATGTGTAATAAATTCCCTAAGTCCCCTTTTAATTAATGAGGAGTCCAACATTCATACAGAGATAATTGTGTGGAACACATTATTTGTATTTCATTAAATTAGACAGAGCCATTTTCATCTGAGAACAGGTTCCAAACATCTGCTTCTAGAAAGCATTATTACTGCTTGTTTGTACAGGACTAACCATGTGCCAGCTGCATAACCAGCAGAGAGGAGCCAGATCTTGGCTCCAGAAAGTTTGCAAACTCAGAGGACCAAAGGGGATTAAGGTAGATGAAAGACAGCAGTGCTGTTGAGACAAAGAGCTTCCTGTGATCCTGTCTCTGATTCTTGCAGTGATAGTGAAAAATGTCATTCATTGAGTATATACTATCTGTACACATATTGAAGAATGCCAGAAGTATCCTCACCCAAATTTAGCCACTTGAGGGAGAATCTAAGCGTGTTGTTTGGTCTCTTCCTCTAATCACTGGAGAGAGACAGGCACTCCCAGGAGATGATTCATCCTATGTGAACTTTTTCAAGAAGAGTAAGTCCAGGATGCTTTTCTAGTCCGTGTGGTGCTTCACTCTCCATTGTCATAGCAGGTTACTGATGGCCAGCCCAGACTAGAGACCTAATGTGTATACTGGTGGAGTTGGAGGAACCAAGTCCTACCTTGAAGCCTCACCCAGTGAACAGTCCTCCCTTTCCTTTAGGAGCTGAACTGGCAAAATGGGCCAAACTTCAGGAATTTAACCTACTTGGTACACAATAAGGAGGAATATAAAAGTTGGTAGGAGGCAACACATTCTGTTAAATATTTAATTTAGTCTCTGAAGTGGTTGGAATGACTGCCATTCAACAGCCCTGTTCAGGTGTAGGGGTTTGCTTCCTGGTGGCAAAGGGAAGGAGGGCACAGACAAGGTATCTGCTCCAGGTGTGCTTCAAATGACTGCTGTTCTGAACCTGGGACTAGAAGAGAGATCCCTGGGGAACACCATCAGATCCCAAGTCCCAGCACACACCACATGTACCACTGGGGCTCTGCACACCAGCTGGACACATGCTCCACATGATGATACTGCACTGAGTGTGGCAGGAGAGGCAAGGCCTAGATTTGTTTTCAGCTTTCATCATGTTTCCAGCAGTACGGATTTCTGGAGCCTCCTATTTCTCTGTGGGCAGCTGTCTCTGACACATTTATCATGTGAGCTTCTCCCTGAGTGGGAACATGTAGTGGAGCCGTGCCTCTGGCACCCACTGGCACCCACACGGAGGAAGCACAGCTCTCATTTCACTGCGACATATGGCAGAGAATATCATGCAGCAAGAACATTAAAATAAACACATCAGGGACAAAACAGATATGAAAGAAACATGCTGGAGCACTGCCATACTCCAGTGTGAGAGAGGGTTTTGGAAGTAACACAAAAGAGACACCCAAATCAAAAACATCTAATGCTTGAGAGGGCAGATAGCCATTGCTACAGGGACTGAGCCTGGGAAAGTCTCTTAGCAGAGCCAGGTGGACCTTATTGCTGTACTGTGAATGGGGCAATGTGATGTATGGACTCATTTGGACTCAGGTGTTAATGGTGTGTGCTTTTGTCAAGTGGTTTTGTCAAGTGGTCAGATGCCACCAGACTGGGATCTGGTGATGTGCTGGCTGTATGGATATAATTCAGAGGGACCCAGCCAAGCTGGAGTGTTGGGCTGACAGAAACTTCATGAAATTCAGCAAGAAAAATGCCAGGTCCTGTTCCTGGGATGGAAGAGACCTCTGCAACAACACAATCTGGACAGGAGTGCAGGTGGAAAGGCCCTGGTGGGAAGTGAGAGGGACACAGGCCAGCAGTGAGTCCTGGCAGCAGCAAAGGCCAATGGTGGCCTTGGCCTTATGAGCAGGTGAGCGACTAAGAGACAGAGAGCAAGGGGATTCATTATCTTCCTCTTGCACACCCAATACAGGACAGATAACAATAAACTGGATCAAAGCCGGTGGTCCCTGAGAAGGTAGGGGCTGGAGAGCACCTGCCCTGTGAGGAGAGGGCTTGTTCAATCAGGAACAAAGCTGGCTTTGGGAGGACCTAAGGGCAGCCCGCAGTGCTTCTGTGGAGGTCATCAAGAAGATGGAGCTTGGCTGTCCAGAGTGGGGTTAGATGAGAGCAACAAACATGAACCAAAACAGGAAAGTTAATCCTGGATGTAGAAAGAGAAACTTTTACCACATGAGGAAAGCCAGAGATGTGGTGCAGTCTCTGCCTTTGGAGGTTTTTGAGTTCCAGCTGGATGCAGCCATGAGCAGATTGGTCTGACCCCAGAGCTGACCCTGCTGAGGGCAGGAGGTTGGACCAGCGACATCCTGAGCTCCCTCCCAGCCTGAGCTACCCTGCCATCCTGTGATCACACTGCCCTTGAGCGACTGCTGAACATGGAGCCAAGGTCTGTCCCCCATGACACACACCAGCTCACTGCATGCAGGCTGCCCTTGTTGGTCCAAGACAGTTGTGTGTGGTTGGTCCGATGAAATCTTTAAATATTTGAAGCAAAACTGAGTAAGATCAAATGCCATTAGGAGAAGCTGTTCTTCTGCCCACACTTGGAAAGAGAAAAGCATTCTTAAGAAGACTCTGAGTTCATCTATAACTCTAGATAAATGACTAAAGCCACTCTTTTCATTAAGAATAATCATGTGTTTGAGATCTTTTATGAACCTAAACATTTTGCTGTTTGTTGCCCGGAGGCTTAATTCTTTTACAGACCCCCAGCTTTCTCCCTGTGAAGTTGCAGTGGCCTTTTCAGGTTCATTCTTGGTTAACACCCCAGTGAGTGAGGGGGAAACTTTTCATGTAAAAGTTTGCTAATCCTGCATTTCTAAAAGTGCTGAGCACCACATTAGGGAAGCAGAAAGACATGACCCAGATGAAGAGCAGTCATTAAAATCTGCTCTAATTAGCCCATTAACACATCCCCTGCACGGACTGTGGCTGCCTGTACTGCAGCCACAATCTTGTTCTGCAGATTGTCACTGGACATGCCAGCTGGGGCAATGCTCTCCTGCACTCTATTAACTGCATTATGCATTAATTCTTCTACCAGGGCACCTCTCTGGTAGAAGGGGACAATTTCCCTCTTCTATTTTCAGTTTCCGTATCCACATATGTAGGAAGCTTGAGGAAAGAGATTTGACCTTCAAAGGTTATCGCTGTGCAAGGAACATACGCACCTTTTTGGTCAAACATGAAAAGCCGCAGGAGCTTGAAGTTCCTTTTCAGGAACAGCTCAGTAATATTTTTTTCTGCATTTGATTTAAATATAAAAGATCATTTATCTCACATCTTGACTAATATATACCTTGACAGCCTTTCTGAGCCTGTTGCTAGAACATACAGCAAATATCAGACAGGTAGCTGCAGGATAGGAGCAGTGGAGGACTAGCACATTGTTTTTCAAAGCCTGGTTTTCTGCCAGGGATCAGTAATGCTACAGCCTGAAGTCAGCGTGTTCATGGGGCTAATGGAAGAAGTAGCTGTCCATTACTGGCAGAAAGCATTTTAGAGTGGGAGCTCAAAACCAGGCTGCAGTTCAGTGTAATATCTGCAGAAAGGCTATAGATCTGGCTCACAGACATTTAATTCTGGGGTCGATTTAGCCCTTACTTTCTAACACGACTTCTAGATGTTGCTTTTCTCAGTAGCCAATACCAGGAGGTGGGCACAGTCCCGGCTTGTGTGAGAGGGCTCAGAATTACTACTTTGCCGTGTTATCACGTGGCAGGAACATACACTAAACCAGGCACTGCTAATGGAGGAGAGAAAAGCTGCATTCTTTACAGAGAAGAAAACTGGTTCTTTTTGAATTCTTTATCCTGATTACTTAACATGTAATGAAAATCAACACCATTACTTTGGTACAAAATGATGCAGAGCCAGTGCATTTTGAAGAGTAGCTACAACAACTGTTATGGTGATAGTGTGTTATTCTCCCATCATGCTGAATGAGACTGCCTAATTATTTTTTTGTGTATCATGTATCTAACAGCTGTATTTTTTCTGCTTGGACTCTAATACCTTTGGCCTTTTTTGTTTGTTTTGTTTTGCTTTGCTTTTCTACTGTACCCAGTACATAACTAGTGCTCCAAGCCCCTGGGATGATCTGGTGATTACTATTTTGGCTGCTGTTTCTTGGAATATCATCTCATATTTCATATGATCTCCTCTGAAATGAAAATTTGCCAGATTTTCAGTTCAGGGACTATTAAAATATTTTATTTCAATAGAATGATATAATAGAATCATAGAATAACTAAGGTTGGAAAAGCCCTCCAAGATCACCTGGTCCAACCATCCCCCTACCACCACCATCACCCACTAAACCATGTCCCTAAGCACCATGTCCAACCTTTCCTTAAACACCCCCAGGGACAGTGACTCCACCACCTCCCTGGGCAACTCGTTCCAATGCCTAACCACTTGTTCTGAGAAGAAATTTCTCAGGGAAAATGTCAGTGAAATGTTGACAAAACACGGTGCAGTGTGGCAAAGAATGGGTTCATAGCCCAGATGGATAGCTTCTCATCATGATGTCTGCAAATCCTGTGTGCAGGATGGGAAGCTGTTGGTGTGTCCAGGAGGGTCATGATCATACTCTGAAAAGGCAAGAGAGGTTGGTGAGGTCAGGCTGCAGATGTCCAGCATGCCCAGTGTGACTTCTCTACTTTCATGGTCTTAGAGCACAGCCTTGGCTTGTCCCTGTCTCCAGGGAGGTGTCAATGCCTGGGGCTGGGGCTGCCCCTGGCTGCTCCTCAGCCTGCCAGGCTCCCTGTTTGGTGGGGTGGGACAGATCCTGACTGCCAGACCTCCCTAGGGAGCCTCCACTGCACCGAGGGCCCTGCAAGGAGCCAGGATCTGGGTTACAAAGATTTTGTGATCAGACCCACTTCCATACACGTGCAACTGAAATCCGTCTTCTTTGTCCAGCTCTGTCCCAAAGGCAAACTCAAATCCACTCCAGACTCACACAGAAATTAAATAGGAAGAGATATTTGAAAAGATTCTGGTCTGGAGTTAAATAAAGCGTAAGGCATCAAGTGGAATAAATGCTGGAGAAATCAAATTGGACTCCTGCTTGAAGGCAGAGCACGTCTGCCAGCTGGGGCTGGGGCTGGGATTTTCTCCCTGTGACGCAGCTTTGCACAGCAGTCCAGGTGCATTACGTGCTGTGTTTCTGGCTCCTCTGGATGGCAGAAGCAGGCGGCTGAACCAGATGAACCCCTGGTCTTTATTTTGGTAGAGCAATTTCCATGAAAGCATGTAATTTGAAAAACAATGCATTATCTCTTTAGGGCTCCCTAGTAAATAAAATCAATTGCTATTCATTATGTACTTCTGTATTTAGTTAAAAGGGTATTTTTCTCCAGAAGTATAAAAGTACAAATGCTAACAACTCATGTCTTCATGACTATCTCTGCTATAATAGATCTATGATTAAGAGGTTGCTAAATTATTTTAATGTTTATTTATGCTTTCTGTCAATCCCCTCTGGTCTGCACCTTCAGCCCATTCTCTTCTACTTTTGAGCTAATCCTAGATGACCTAATTTGCACACACAAATTCAGTTAATATTTATATTTTGGTGAAGTACAATAACCTTTCTATGGCTGAATTCTGTGTCTTTGTAAATAACTGTTCGCTGTGGAAGTGGCTTGGTGAAATTCTGAGACTGGTTTGTAAACTTTATTTTTGCCCTGGAAATCAATGAAGCTCCTCATATGAAGCTGGCATTTCATCAGGTATCTCTGACCTTTCATCCTTGGTTCAGATTCTTGTAACAGCTGCTCTGCTGAATTATTCTGGATTTCCCCTGCCACCCGAATATAGACTTAAAATTTAATTACTGTGGTTCTCTCTCAAATCTCTTCACTTCTTATACCCTGGAATGGGGCACCAAGTCAGCCAAAGCTCTCAAGTGAATGTGCAGAGGCATTTTCCATGAGGTAAGCATGATATAGGGTAAGATTGGACTTACTGACTCAATTTTCTCAACTTCTTTCTCCAGCGTTCCTCCCTGAACTCTGCAAGCTTACCAGATCCTAAGAGTCTAACCTTCTCTCCTCCCTCTTCTCATCCACTCTCTCACTTGCTTGTGAAAAATACATAGGACCCTGCTTAACTGCAGACTGACAGGGGGGGTTTCAGAGGAGGATCCATTGTTGCAATGACAAATTGCAATGATTTAATGATACTGAATTTCAGTTCAGCAGTCTATCCCACCTACTTGTTTTGACACATTTACATTCTTGGACTGGTTCCAGAGATCTTTGAAATAATTTAAGATTTTTTGATGGAATATAGGCTGTGGTTTAAGTACTGGCTTTCCAAATGGCATTCAGAAGGTGCTAAGTGTCCATCTTTTTCTTGTCTGAGCAGAACAGAAGAAACATATCATTATCATTGTAAGGTCTGATACTTACAAGTGTGCTCCCTGAAAATGTTTCTATACCACCACTATGAAGCTTAAGAGCATCTGTTGAGAACTTACATGAAAGGTAGGAAGAGATTTTGTATTTGTCTGCTTTCCTTGGTAATTCTGGAACAAGCCGATTAAGCTTTCTGGCTACACAACTTCTAGATGCCATAAAATTTATTATAAAACCAACTGATGCTGACACATTTTTCATTCAGCTCTTACAAGTAGAAAGGTTACATTTGCATGAAAGTACATTTGCATTTTCCTATTTACAGAATAAATACAACTATAGACAAAGCAGAAATAAAAATGCTTTGTTGGTTATTTACCTCTTCCTTATGTGATATGTAAGGCTTGAATAGAGTTGCTTGTAATGGAATTCTTAAAACTAAAGCTCTGTGGAATGCTTGAAAACCGTAAAGGTAGATAGGTAGAAAAATGAGCTTGTACATACCTAACAACAAGGTAAGAGTAAGAAGAGTCTTATTTTTATTTTTATTTTTATTTTTATTTTTATTTTTATTTTTATTTTTATTTTTATTTTTATTTTTATTTTTATTTTTATTTTTATTTTTATTTTTATTTTTATTTTTATTTTTATTTTTATTTTTAAATAATATTACTTACCTTTTTGTCTGCAGGAATCTGGATCTGACCCTTCCATCTCAGCACAACAAAGCAATGGGGGCATGGTATGAGACATCTCCTCAAACCAGAGGTTCACCCCGGATGAGCTATGAGTGTCTGCTGTCATTTATGGGTCATGGTTGACGTGGTTGTTGCACTAATATATTTGGCCAGCTGCATGGGTTACCAGCAAGTATAGAACTGGCTTCATAGACAGGGAGCCTTAACCTTCTACCAGTGAGGTCTCTTCTCCCTTTGTGCTCCAAGAAGACTGTAAGGTCTCTAAATGTTTCTGAGTGCCAAAGCTAGGACTGTTGTCTGCCCAGTTTCCCTGTACAATCAGTGGGGAGGCTGAGGGCTCTGCTGAAGGCAGTTTGAATTCTAGATGGGCTGGATTAGCTGGGTGCCTCAGACAGATGGCCAGAGTCTGGACCTGAATGTGGCCAGGAATCTGTCTCACAGTCTCATGTCTTGGGCTCCCAGTTGCAGTGCTGTGTACACTGTGCTGAAAGGCTGCACTCCCCTGGGGCACATTTGGCACAGCTGACCCCAAAGGCACAGTTAGTATTTCACTAGTTCTGTAAAGTGTTATGCTCTCTTATAGGCCTTTGGGCATAAGGGTGAACAAGAAAACATAAACAATGTTCTTATAGCTCAAGAGACCTGAACATTGGCATCTACATGAAGGTGTCTACCTGTGTGCTAGGTGTCTAAGTTCTATTATAATCAATGGAAATCTAGTAAGGAATTAATTTCGGTCAATTTAGGTGCCTATTGCTAATTTAAGTGCCCTGGGGTATTCAAGAGAGCTGCATAGGGCTTTCAGACATTACAGAAGAGCTGTGAATAACTCCTGTCCTGCTGGATACCCAGTGCAGGTGCAATACTTAAGAGCAGCTCAAGATGCTTTTCTCTAGGCAAGAGTCAAGCCCCTCATCGATCCAGTTAGTGGAGTCCAGATAGCCACGTAGGTACTGTTCTGTGATGAGCTGAATCTCTGCCTGGGCTCCTTGGCTGACTTGATTTTACCTCCTCTGACAACAATGGGAGCAGAGATACCTAGTGCACATGTAAACATCCAAATTTAGCCAAGTTAATCTGGGAGCTGAACCCTGCCTGAAGAGTTGAAAACATAACTGTGACAGACCTGGCTTACCGAAATTTCCACAGCCAGTTTTCACCTGCCAAGGCAGGAATGTCTTTCTTTGATGTATGATTTTAACCAGAGCAGCAGGTGAAAAATTTATGGTGGGTCTATGCTAATTGCTGTTAATTCCTCATTTGTTTTCAGCTGGGATTTGGCTGCTGCTGCTCATTCTGTATTCTGACAATCCACAGATAATTTTTTTTCCCCTTCACTCTCCCTACATACACTGAGACCCCTCTCTCCAAACTTTTTTTTGCCTCTTTTGGCTCTGTTACTCCGTCTCTCTAACTCCTATACATAAATGGATGGCATTTGTTTTAATTTGACACATATGTTAATAACTGCCAGTTGCTCATATTGATTGGGATACCACTTATCATCTCTACCGGAGTGGCATCCAACATTTTAAAATACCATTGGGCTGCTAGGGGAAGATGCTGCCTGACAAAGAGTGAGTCTGCTAAACAGTGCATGGCAACATCTGACTGAGATCTGCAGAAACCATTAATCCACTGCCATTTTATTCTAAGCTTCTTATTTCAAAATACACGCTGTTCAGAGGAACACTAGGACAGATGGAGAAGAAAGGCTAGAAAAGCCTGGGGTATTTACTCTAGTGCTGTAGACACAGCCTCCTACCTGGTGATATTGCTGTCTCACTAAATGTATTTTTCAGCTTAGTGTTTGTTAAACAAAAACAGAGGCTCTTTTATTTAGCAGCTCATTCCACAGAGCTTTTTGTTCACAAGGCCTAAGGATGCTGTTGATGTCCTGGGCAGCATTTTCTCTGTCTCACAGGAAATTGCTCTAATGTAAAAAGCTGGGTACATGCTATTCCAGAGATTGTAATAGCTGTCGTGCTGGCTCACACAGGCACAGCACTATCACTGTAATGGTCTTGAAAGCTTCTTAATAGGTAATGCAGACCAAACTCAGATGTGTTAGATCCTCCTGCATTATCATTACAGAACACTCTTTGATCAGTAAGTTGGCTGCAATAAGTGAGAATGGGATCAAAATCCCACTCTGAGTTTTTGTGCTCCTGCAGGTTTATTTTGCCTTTATATAAAATCACTCCCCTTTGCATGTCACCTAGGCACATGAATATTGTGAATTTTGTGCAGATTTATGAAGGCTTGCTTCATTTCTATATAACTCAATTTCTTCTCAGCTGCTAATGTGTGGAGGGAATTGCGTTTGTGCATGCATGCTCTGCTCAGCATATGGTCCACAGCCAGAAGCAGATAACATCTCCTAGCTGTTGTATCCTCCAGGAATGCTGCCAGGGATTATTTGGTCTCTTCAGAGGCTATTTTTCATAAAGCCCACCTGTAAAGAAGCGAAGACCCTGGTTATTTACAATGGACACAGCAGTAGGTAACAAGATTTTTAAAAAATATCTGTAACGTAACATGGAAGTAGTTGCATGTAGGTACCCTCAGTTACACTGGTGTGAGTCTGAAGAAACTCTGTTGATGTCCATCTAGCATCTATTTTAACCTTACTCTTGTTTGGTGACGGCAGGAAGAGCTGTTAGTTTGGCACTGGATTTATAACTTGAAATACAGGGTCCTTAGTCCACTGTGAGCAGGGGGAGTAGATTACCTTATTCCACCTTTAATTGCCTACTGTAACCCAGTTTTGACTTCTGTGAAAGGTGAGAACATGGGGCAGTTTTCTGTTCCTTTTCCAGCTTCTACCTCTTTTCCCAGTTCACAATAACAGCTGCCAGTGACCAGGATGGCAGCTTCTCTGCCACAGAACTGCAGCAGCTGAAAAACAAAGTGACACCATGACACAATTTCTCACATGGTGCTGCCTGGTTGTCGCATCGTAGCAGGTTGCAGTCACTGCAGATTGGATTCAAAGTGGCAACTAAACCATGTTTTCTTCCCTGGTATCTTCCTTCCAAGATCGAGCACATGATCTTATGCATCATTTATAGGCTCAGCAAAACAAGCTTGTCCTTCTGATTTATAACACTTTTAACAGACACCAGGGATTTGGTAAGTCCCTTGGCATCCCACATTCTGCAGCTGCCTATTATGACTAACTCAACTTTGGTATGGCTCTCGCTGGCTTCCTTTGTACATTACTTTGTTTAAATTGGAGAGTTATATTACTTCTTATTGGCATGAGTTTACATCTTCAGAATACCGTACTTTGGCTGAGACTAATCCAATTTATTCCTTGTTGACAGGAATATGGGAGGGACTGTCACTTGCTAGTCTGTGTATGAAATGTGATTTCATGCTGACTCTCCCCAAAAATGCAAAGCCAAGCAAGAGTGTTACAGAATGGAGATATTTTAAAGATCATGGCAGTTGGGAAAGTTTTGCATTTTCCTCAGCCTTTTTTTTTTTTTTTTTTCTTTCAGATTTTGACAGTTGTGTTGTCTTCACAGTCTTATTCTTATGGATTTATCATTCTTAGATTTAACTCTCCATGATCTAATATTTGCAAGCTTGGAGAACCAAAATGCTTCAATAGCTGTTTTAACTGAAGGAGATTCAGCTTCCTGTGAGACTATAACAACCTGTTTTAAATATTAGGTCAGGCTGTAAGTGAAAATTTTAGCTTCTCTTTCATCACCACAATACATGACGCAGTAACAGCCTTCTTAAGGAGGGGACTTTCTAGATGAGCATCTCTTATGTGGTCCAAGGCATGCTTGATTCTCTTCGATTCCAGTTACATCGTGACTTAAATGGGGAAGGAGGATTTGAGGAGATCAGAAATAAAACATAGATACCTGGTTACAGAACTACTTTATTATGGAAGCAAAACAAAACAAAACAAAACAAACAAACAAACAAACAAAAAAAAAACAACCAAACAACACATGTTTTAATCTACCACCAAGAAAATTAATTTAAAATTTAGTATTTTACAAGGTAAAACCCAACATAGTACAATTTAGCTTTATTTTTACTAAAATATTTAGCTACTGTTCAGGTACGGTAGTATACATTTAAAATACATGTTTGCAGTACTTAAGAGGAAATGCAAGGAAAACTCGATGATTCTGGTATTTATCTGCACCAAATTCCCAACTATGTTGCTCCACTTTTTGTGATGTATACATCTCATTCAATGTTATATTTACATTATTATTGGCCTCATGCTAATAGTTATGAATTTGTTTCTTTTATAGTTGGTTATATAAAAATCTAGGGTGTGTGATATAACAACTGTTATAGGACTTGCCTAAACCTGGTAGATACCTAGACTGTGATGTCAACTTGTTTTGTTTTGTTTTGCTATTATATATATATATTTACAATTTGCTTTTGTTATGATAACATGTTCCTACAGAAGTATTGATCTGATGGAGAAAACTTATGAAAACTGCACTTCTGTGAGGAGACAAGAAGGCTGTCCTCATTCACCAAATCCAAAATAGTTCCTCACAAAGTGTGGGCAGAAGACCTGAAATACTCCTGCTTTGGGGGAGTGCTATGAACACAAACCTTCACCTCATGTGACCAAGTTTGCACAACATGTAAAAATGGTGTAAATATAGTATTGCCCCTTCCATACTTGCTGAAGCACAATTGCTGAAGGAAGTCTGAGGGGCTATATCCCATGTGTAGCTGCTTTTGCTTTGCATCTAGTATGGCACTGATTTCATTAATATCAGTACAAAACACATGGCAGAGCAAAAGTTTAATGCATCACCATGTACTAAAGCATGTGCTAGAAAGGAATTACATATATATACATATATATACATATATATATATATATATATAACAGGTTGTGCAGGTCCATGTCCAGTCCAGTTTTGAGTATCTTCAGGATGCAGACTCCACAACCTCTCTAGGCAACCTGTGCCTGTGTTCAACTGTCCTCACAGTAAAAAACATTTTCTTATCTTAAAACAGAATTTCTTGTATTTCAGTTTATGCCTATTGCCTCCTGTCCTGTCACTGGACACTGCTGAGGGGACTCTGATGCCACCTCCTTTGTACCCTCCCATTAGATAGTTACACATGCTCATAAGATTGCCACTGAGCCTTTTCTTCTCCAGGCTGAACTGTCCTTCAAAGTCCTTGCTTAAGTCAAGATAAACAACATCCACTGCTCTCTTCTCTTACACGAGCCAGTCTACCTCCTGCAGAAGGTACAGATGAAAGCACTGTTTCCTACGTTGCGTAGGCCCAGGCCCTCCTAGTGTTCCCTGCAAGTGTTGAGGGATGTGGATAGAGGCAACTCAGCAGAGAGGGAGCTGGTCCTGAACAGTGTGAATGGGAACGGTTCCAGACCACTTCTCTCAGAGGCTTGGACACCAAAACCAGCACAGACATAGCCTAAGAGGTGGGAAGCTCTGAATCTCCGCTGGGTGTTTATGGATCCTGACACTAGCATTAAGTGACTTATCTGCAAAACAGAGGTACCAGGACTTCATTGCTTTGTGGGACAAGATTCATTAGTTATGTACCAGGCTTATGTTTCTGTAATACCTTGACCATCTGAAAAAATAAAAAATGCATGTTTTTTTTTGTTTTGTTTTGTTTTTTTCCTGAAGAAAGTTGAAGCTTTTCAAATGTACATCTCCTAGACACTATGAGAAATGAATAAGAACAAATCTAAATCATCCCATGTATTTGTATAAGAAGTTAGAACAGGTTTTTTTTTTTTTTTTTGTCTCCTGTGTTTTCAGTCGAACTAAGAGCAGAAATCACACGAAATGAAGACTTGAAGCTTTATTTATTAATTTATTCATATTTGAACTGAGCCATAATTACCTTCCTATTTTTACTTTTATTTTCTAATATGAAGGTATAGGCAGGAAAGATTATTTTCCACCGAGAGTTTCATGTTATATTGGAAAGTATGTTGTGGTTCCTTTTATTTTGCAGCATCTTACATGATTGTAAAGTCACATCTAAATTGAGAGAATATCTCAGTTTCTGAAAGAGGAAACTGGTGTATAACTGCCAATTTTTAATCCACCAGTGAGAGAAGCCAACAAAAGCTTTGCATAAAAATTCTTTTCATGTTTACATTTATTGAATTGAGTATATTCAACCACCAACATACCAGCTACTTCCCTAGAAGTCTGTATGAGAGGAAATCAATTTAATTGTATTAGAACAAGGCTGGATTTGCAATCTGAAGGGCTTGGGTACCTGGAGACTAATTTTTCTCAAAACAGTTAATTTCACAATCATTTCTGAGATTCCATTTTGCATGTGGTTTGAGAGAGTGTGTTAGAGTGCTTTGGAGCTTAGAGAGCAATTACTTTTGACATGCTACAGAATGAATACTGTACCCATTGGAATATAAAATTATTCTGTTTGGAAGCATACTCGGCCCATGATTCATAAAAATATCAATATGTTACTATGTGTTATGTGAGGTTTGAAAATCACTGTTATATTGCCCCTACCATTTAAGGAATGTTTCTTGGTTTCAGAATACAAACAAGAATTATGGAGCTTTGAAACAACAATTTTACTAGCCTTGACAGTAGCCTTAGGAAGGCGCAGTGACAAAGGTCAGAGTCTCTTGACCTTTATAAACATTTCCAGTTGTGATAGAGTCTGTGTGGTTGTTTTCAATTCAGAAGACCACAGGATGCTCTCACTTCACAAACTCCCCTCTGACTGGTGAGTGCAGTATTTGTACAAGCAAGCCATGGCCTTCCAGTGCTTTCAGGCTAAAGCTAGATCTGCTTAATGTTGTATAATGATCATGACTTTGGTTTGTACTTTAAAAGTCTCAAAATGAAATTTGTATAAAATACAGAATCTACTGCAATTTATCTATAACTGTTTCCTGAAGTACTGCCAAAGATCACTTAAAAATGGACCAAATTCTGAAATCTTCCCTCTGTCTGAATACATCCTATATCTTCAATAGATTCAATGGTTTTTTTTTTTTTTTTTAATTATTATTATTTCTTTTATTTGTCTTTGTGCTTTTGTTCATTTGTTTGTTTTCAACAGAGTTTGGAAATTAGGCTTGAATTTGTCCAACATAATGAAATCAAGAAATACAGTGCATTCATATGTGTAAGGGCCTTGTGGTTGAAATCAGACCAATATTTCAAAGGAATCATGAAGTTAAGATTCCAGTTGTTTCAACTACCCAAATGGAAAGTTTATAATAAAATATTTGAAAACAAAAAAGCAAAACAAAAGCAAAATCCAAAACCAAACCAAACCAAAACCCCCCAAAACAAAACAAACCAAAACCAAAACCAAAACCAAAACCAACCCCCCCCAAAAAAAACAGTGAAAAAGGACTTAGTTGAAAGTACTATTTTTGTAAACCTTTTGTAAGCTTTTCCTGCCATGTGGTTGGATTGATGGAGTACAAGATTTAAGCAAAGAAATCTAAGTAATTCAGGGCTGACATGTGGATTTAGGAAGAACATGAAGCTGGACGTAGACACATTAATAAAAAATTTACAGCACTGGGCACAGATAGGGACAGTCTCAGATAGTGCAGTGTCCAATATTTGGCACTTCTGAAGTTTTGGAATCACGTTTGCCTTGGAATTACATCAGTTTGTGCTGCCAGAGGACCTTGTCCCTGTGTTGTTGGAAGTCAGCAGGAATTTTGAGCAATGTTTTCAGTGAGGAGACACCAAATATTATTCAGTAGAAAGTTGCAGATTGCACGTAGGACACTGACAGGATTTAATCTGCAGCAAGTAACTGCTTGTATTGCTGTAATGCTGTCACCAGTGTCTGGTTGTTTGACGTCACTGTTGGCATACCAATTCACCTCCCAGCCACCAGGAATGACAAAACAGATCCCACACTCTCCTTCTGCAATGGTACGGGCATCTGAGGGGGTGAAGGGGAACTGCTGATGCCTGTTGGAGAAAGCCTATGACACAAAACTGAGCAGTTCTGGCCTCACCCTGTGGACAGTGATGGCACGCACCAGATCACTGCGAGATACACCGGGTTACTGCAAGGCTGCCAGCCTTTCCTGGGGGGATCTCTAAGGGATTTGGTGATGGGAAGGTGGATGTTACCGCTTCTGTGTGGTGCACAGACTGCAGAGCCATGCTGTGATGGAGAATGAAATAGTGAGCAGGTGGTCTGAAGGTGTGTCCCTCGGCTATCCCACTGTCTCTGGAGACTTCAGGAACTGGATTTGAGAAAGCATTGCTTAATTAGCTCATCAGACTCACTGAACCTGGAAGCAATTGAGCTTTAATTCACTTTTCATAATATGCTTTGTTTTTATGAACCTCATGTGAAGCACTCACTCTGTAAATAAATTATATTTGCCCTCTTTTTCCTCTTCTTGCCACACTGGGCTCATTTAATACTCAGTTAACTTGTATCTGAGAAGCAAACAATCCCAAACCGGAAAGACCAGAGCTCTTTAGTTTTAACAAACCCTCCTTGTTCTGGAGCTGCAAGCGTAGCTTAGTCTCAGCAAAGTAAGAAGCATAAGCAGCCTTTGGAGGCATTTTTATTAATATGTGGAGTAGCTTATTAAATCATTACTTCCTGTCTGCCTTAGTGTTTAAAGACTGTCTAAAAATATAAGGTTAACTCAATAATATAGCAGTCAGGTATCTGCAGCTGGATTTAAGTGGGATTTGAGGCACATCTCCAGAGAGTAGTCAGACACTGTGCCGAGATGTCTCAGGTAACGATGGTTGGGATAGTGTGGCTGCTGATGGCAAGAGAGCAAGCAACACACAAGCAGGGCTGTACTATTATATATGGGCTCCCTGGCCTACCTCCTCTGCCTCCTTGTGCTGGCTCAGGGATCATCGCAGGCTGGGCACAACCAGCCTCCTCCTTCCACCCCTGGCACTGTGACCATTGCAGACCATGTCCTGCTCAACCTCGGCATGCTTACAGAAAACCTGGAGCTTCAGGGCAACTTGGCTGTCAGATCCTGTGGAAGTGAGCAGTGGTTTTCAGAGGCCCCAAACTCCCTCAGCTGTGGGAGTGTTTTCAGCCTCAGCACACCCCTTCTGAACTACAGGGGTCTTCTCCAGGAAGGGAGAGTACTAAAGCTCCAGAGGAAAACATACTGTTGTGGGGACAAAAAGGTTCCCCAGCTTCTTATTGAACACCATGTTTTCTCTGGAAGTTTCCGAAGGAAATCAACCTGAGAGATACCAAGGATAGAAAGACTCAAGTTGGGCGAAAGTTATCAGCAACTGAAAATAAGGCTTCATAATAGCAAATCTGAGGGTATTTTCAGCTGCGTGTGTTGCTATCTGCACGGCCTGTCGAAACAAGAGCCTGTTTCATCCCTCCCGTGTTTCTGACGGGTTCATGTGAGGTGTTTATGGACCAGTTCTGCAGGCAGGGTGAAATACATCTGCTTGTAAGACGGTCGCAGCACTGAGCACCACAACATTTCTGATCAGGAAATGAAGACAGAACAATTCATCAAGTGCGTCTTTACAGTAAATTTTAAGCAGGCAAAAGTTAAATATTCTGCTGGAATGTAATCAGGATACCAGTCCTCTGCGTAAAGTATGATCAAACTAAAATGCTGAATGAGACTTTCTCTTTTCATATTTTATTCAAAAATATTAAAGCGTTTCAGAGAAAATAATTCAAGCTTGTAAAAAATCTTTATCGAAAGAAAATAAAATCTCATAACAGCTGTAGCTGAGACAATACTTTTGACTTACAACACTTCTTAGATAATTAAGCTGAATATTCAGACTGTGTATGGGCCTCCAGGCAAACACTTAATCATCTGCTTTTTTGTTGTTAGTGTAAGGGCAGTTATTTATGGTAATTTACCAGTGATGAGTGGAAAGCAATGCTGCTAATCTTCATCTTTCTTCCCTGTTCTGCTGGGCATGCTGAAATGCAGATAACACACTCTGGTGTATTAATCTTGTGAAGGGATTTATGGTCACTGTTCTCACTGATGCTAATGGAGATAACGTACATTCACAAATCCTGCAATCTTCCAGATGACAACATGCTTACTAATAGCAGATCTGGCTAGATAATACTGAGAAATATACAATTATTGTCTTAATTTTCTACAGACTGAAGGTTCCCTGGAGAACCCATGCAAGCTGAAGACGCTTTGGTAAGTGTAAGCAAATTATGGAGTATGGCAAGTGGTTTTTGCGCATGGTTCAAATTCCACAATAACAGGCCTTCTCAAATGAAAAGCTAAAATCCCAACCTGACAAACCATCCTGGAGGCCTTCTTTGTGAGGGAGGCAATGGGGACAGTCAGATTTCCCTGGCAGCAAGCCCAGCAACAGCCAGCAGATTACAGCAGATCCTTGCCATGAGCTCATCCATATGTAAGCTCATGTACGTTTTTCCTACCCTGCCAGCTATGCTCACAGGAGGTAAGGATTGATTTGATTCTCAGTTGTGATTAGCATGATTGCCCTTGGATTCCAACCCAAGGAAGGGTAAAAGAAGTGATGAAGATTGGCTAGACAACCCCAGGTGCAAGCAGAGCACTGACACCCTGCAGCATTAGCCCCGAATTCTGAGGTAGAAAGGAGATCTAATAGGATCAAATCCACTGCACACAAGTTGTGCAGTCAATTTCATAAACTCATAGAAGTACTGGTGGGAAGAGACCCCAGGAGGTCTCCAGTCCAGCCTCCCACTGAAAGAATTGTTTTTAATAGCACTACATCAAGTCACCTGGTGCTATCAAAAATGTTAGGTCAAGGCAACTGTGGCTTTGTCTAGCCAAGTCAGGAAAACCTCCAGAGACAGGTTTCCTCAGCCCCCTGGCATCTGCTTCCAGTGTTACACTGCCCTCCAGATCAAGGAGTTTTTCCTAATGCCCAGCCCGAACTTGCCAAGCTACAGTCTGTGGTCTTATCTCTTGTTGGATTTCTGCCACTACCAAGAAGAGTTTGTACATCTTTGCAATTGCCCCCTCACATAGTTGTAGGCTGCTGATAGATCCTTCACATATCCTCCCCTCCACTAGGCAAAGCAAGCCCTCCTTGTAGGCCATTACCTCTACCTCTCTTGACCATGTTGGAAGCACTCTACTGGGGGCCCCCTCCAGTTTTATATCCTTCTTTAACCGGGAGCACAAAATACAACACGTCCATTACACTGATTTTACTGTGCAGGAGTTACTGGCAGGTGGAGTCCAGTCTGAGTGCTCAAGCAATACAAAATCCCATCGTAGTGTGTTTATGATGTAGAAGCACTCCGTGTGCATGCATACAGATGCTGCTTAGAGCCTCCTGGGTTAAGCAGTCTCTGCAGATGCCTGAACCTCTAGAGCACCCTGGAGAACAGGAGTGGAGCTTGACTAAACAAAAGTGCGTTGGCTGTAGATTACAAGTGCCATGCATTAGGTGCCTGGATTGCTGTGAAACTCCCTGATTAGCAATGGTTTTAAGACTGCCTTTTCTTCAGGCAGATAAACAGATCAACAAATATTTTTGTTTCAAGCACTAAACAATGTCTTTACAGCAATCCTTTTTAATGTCTGTAAGCCTAATTAATTTCTTAAGTGTATAGTTTTTGATGCTAATTTGTAATAACAAAAACCCTCTGATCCAAAGTTGTCTTTGGAAAGAAAAGAATCATGCTGAAATTGCAAAGAGAGATGAAAGGCATTGTTCTAAACGTATGTATTAATTAACATTTCTATATTACTAATCCTCAAATATCCAAACCTTTGGAGCCCTGAAATTGCTTGCTAGAACTTTGACAGATGTGTTAAGAAGTTATTCTCATCATCTGGTCTCAAGACAAAGTTCTTCCATGCTGCTGAAAATGTAGTTTTCTTGGCAAAAATAGGGAAATTTTCTTTGAGAAAAATTAGGATTTTTTTGGCATAAGGAGTATTCCAGCTGGCAGCTCTTAGAAATTTTACATCTGAAGAAAAAAACTAAAGTGAGAAAGGAAAGCTGAAGCATCTGATACCATGTATGGCCTTTGTTTAAGGGCTTTATTTGGAGGGTGATGGACTTCTTCCCCAACTATACTGCACAGTTCATATGCAAAACTCATACTAAAGCTATTTTTCAGGCCAGATGGGGCTAAGGAGAGCTCTATACTTTTCCAGTGGCTCACCTGCATATATCCATCTCTCCACTTGGCAAAACACTACAGTGGGATACAAAAAAGCAATCATGTACTAAACCATGATTCATGTTTTTTGTGTAGTTCTATAATCTCTGTTAAATATGATTCTTTCCTCGTGATGCAAACTGTGGCCAGTGCTCGTATGAGCACCGCAGACAACTTCTGAGTGGAATTCATTTCAAAAAAAGTTAAAAGCACGAGAGCTGGCCAGATTTAAAGTTCATCATGTGAGCTCCCATCACAGTCAGAAATAGGCACCTTCTGAGGGTGAGTCACCCTCACTCTTTCGGAGGCTCATGCCTGTGCCTCCCTGCTGGCTCCCAGGGGAGCCTCACGAGCTCTCTAAGGCTGACAGATAACTGTAGTGGCTGCAGTTAGGTCCACTGGACCTCATTTATGGGGATTAAACTGAAATATCAGTCTCTTTCTTTGTACATTTTTTTCACAGACAAAGCTTTTTTTTTTTTTTTTTTTTTTTTTTTTTTTTTTTTTTCCCTCCTCTTATTCCTCCCACATCCAGGCACAGGCTTAGTTTTGACTGGTTTGGAGACTGGAGCCAAACAATTGAGGGTGACAATCAATAGAGATTATTGTTGAGGGTGCAGTCATAAAACTGCATCACTAGAAAGAAAAAATAGAGGCTGTAGACATTAAAATGCATGTTTATGCAATGCTTGCCAAAAAATAATTTATTAGACAAGTAATACTGCTCCAGTTTTCCTGATAATTCTTTGTTTATATCATCCAGCATTCCTTCACTTATGGTGGTGATCTATCACTTATTTCTTCAGAACTATTCCAGAAAATAAGAAGACCATGCTAAGTACTAACAAGACCTCTGGGACACAAAACACTGCCTAAATACTTTGAATTCATTCTCCTTTTAAAGTATAAAATAAATCATGAACTAATCAGATTCTTCATTGAAAACCCGCCTGTAATCCATACATATTTTTGAATCCAGTTTCTCAAAATGTCCTCCTTATTAGATCAACCTTTTTCAGCAATTCCTTTCTAATCTTAGTGATGCAGCAACAAATCAAACACAGTAATTTTATTTCTAAAATGCAGTAAAAAACCCCTTTGAATATTAAAAGTATAAACATACGTCTTCACACGTGTGTTTTATTACCTGTGCACATTTGCAATAGCTAAAGTGATACAGCTAAAGAACATTAATAAGAAAAGAAAACCCCTTGATATCATTCACGCATCTGGAGAACCAATTATTCTTTTGACCAGTGATGTCATCTTTCTAGTGTTGAGGGGGGCCAAGGGATAAAACAATAAGTCATCTTGTAATCTTTATAATTTTTTAGTGGTCTTGTTTGTAAGATTTGTAATCGTTTTTACTGTACATGTGCCTGAAACAGATGCAAAAGCACACTTTAGGAAAGAAAAACAGCAAACACTGTTGGTATTTCATGGGTCTCAGGCAGAAGCAGTTGAGTAACTGTGTCTGCACCCCAGTGGGGACTGTGCCTGGACGGGATGGCCCCAGCTGCTCTGTCAGGGCTCCACCTAATGTGTCACAATTTGTGTGTGGCCCTATGAGTCAGGGAGTAGGACTGAGTCTACACAGCTGGTGGAAGAGCAACATGCCATTCAGTAAGGATATAGAATGGGAATATAGAAGATGTGAGAGCTGTAGAGGGTAACATGGTTATCAAAAAATAAATGCTTTTTCTCTCCTGCTTGATGTCTGCACCTAAACACACCATGCGGAAAGATCCATCCAGGAAAAGCCCTGTGTGGCTCAAGAGAAGTGGTAAGAAGACCATGAAAGTGAAAAGACTGTAATTTACAGCATGTAAAGATTACCCAACTGTGAGAACAGAGCACCCATAAAATGTGGCAGGTCAAGCATGAACAGGAAAATAAGAGAGCTAAAGAAGAATTGAAGTGTGCCTTGCAAATCAGGGTAACAAAAAGTTATTTAAATATCTCAAAAGCAAGAATCCAGTAAGAAAACTGGTAGTACCACTTGATTATCAAAATCTAAAAAGGACACTCAGAGATGATGAAGCCAGAGTGGAGAAACTCAGTGAATTCTCTGCTTCAGTCTTCACTGTGGGGAGATTATTTGGCAAATAGGTCAGATGATCAGGTTGAGATGAAGACAAAATATTAGCCCAAACAGGTAATCTAGATAATTACAACTCAAAAGATCTGGATGATGTTGATTTGTGAGTGCTGAAGAGCTCCTGTATGAAATTAGGTGGCTGTGGGCCAGGGTTTCTGAGTTGTCATTATGGTCAGCTACTGTGCCAGAGGTCTTGGGGATTCCCAGTGAAGCTCCTATCCACAAAAGGATCTGAAAGGGGGACTATCAGGCAGTGATCCTGGTTTCCCTCCCTGGCAAGATGGCAAGAAGGCAGACTGCATGCAGGAGTCATAAAATGTCACCCATATTTACAGCTGTCGTGCAGCTGGTGGAACAAAATATCCTTCAGAGTTTTGTGCTGAACAAAGAATTTCTGATCCAAGATTTTGTCCTGACAAGGACGCTCTCCCAAGCGGAGAGCAGGTTTGCCTTTGTTCCTCCTGTGCCCCTTTGTTTCCTGGCCTGGTTCTCTCTGCTCCTTCTGGTAGGCCTCCATCCTGGGCACCCACCGGTGGAGAGCACTTCCAGGCACATTGTGGCTGGAAGAATTGGCTTGTGACTGGGAAGAGTCCAGTACAAGAGTAGGCCAGAGACATCATTGTCACCGCCTGGGCCTCTGCTGTGGGCTGTGAGCTGGCAGCCCCTTTGGTAGCTACCCTTCTGCCTTGCTCTCCCCTTGTTTGTCCTTTCCACCTCAATGGGCCCTTTTCAAGGCATGATTTATCTTCATCTGTACAAGTCCCAAAGCCAGCCTGGCACCCACCTCCCACAAACTTTCCAACTTTCCTGCTAGAGGATCCAAATTTTGTGGTTGGTAGTTATTTCTATTGCTAGCTAGGTACCTTTGAAATTAATGTCTTAAAATACATTTTGAAGTGAAAGGTGTTTTTTTTTTTTTTTTCATGTGCTGTTCCCACAGGATTTCTCACATCCCAGGTGTTCTCTGATTTCTACTGGGAGAGGGATTAACTCTTGGACTAACTGTTGGATGGTGTCACGGTGTAATGATGTTGGGAACCAGATGTTATTTGCACAGACTTATGCACTTTTAATGTTGTGTGTGTAGTATTATTTATGAAAGTTGTTCATATAAGCATTTCACAATCTTCCCTACTCAGCCCTGACTGTCAGTCATCTCTGCTGGAAACCTCTAACTATTGTGATTAAATGGTTTTCAAATAGTGAAAAATCCAGGCACAAGTGGCTTGATCTGAATTCCTCTATGGTATCTGAGTATGGTTCTGTGTGACAGACTGCTTATTGCTATGTATATACATTTGTTTGGCAAAATGGGGTCACATGGACTTACAGGAGATAAAAATGTGCCTCTGAATATGCAGATTTTAGTTGTATGATAGCTGTTTTCCATTTTTTTTCTTTCATATGTTGCTCTGAGTTTGTTAAATTGCAGCTAGAAAGTACTACATGGTAAATATAATCCTTATGCCTCTGTGTTTTATTGTTGAAGAAGGAAAATGAAACAAAGGCATTCTGTTAAAACGAGCTGCTTATTTACTATAAACCTCCATGCACTGTTGGGAGGTTTGACAAAAATCCCTGGAAGCAGAAAAATGCTAGGGACTCCAGAGAGGTTGGAATATGTCTTTCCTCACAGGAGACACACCACTTGTCTAGAAGATTCCTAAAACCCTGACAGGACAGAAAACTGTGCTCAAAAGCTCCTATTTTGGAGGTTTAGAGAGGTGGGTTAGCTGGGTTAGAAGTCGTAAAAACAGTGTTAATGCTGTTACTGGCTTATCTTCACAGCAACAAAGGCCATTTGTAAAATCACATTATTAGCATCAGCATACAGACAATTTAGGGGAATTTAAATATTTTCTTGGGACAAAAAAATCCTTAAAAAAAAATATTTCAATCCTGTTCAGAAGCTGTTACTCCACTGCTGATGAGAAGGATGGAATTCAGTCTTTGAGAGGGAAACTGTGATAAAGGGCCTTGTGGGACCATGTCTTCATCTTCACGAAGGCTTTATGAGAGCCTGCTGATCCTAACAGAGGCTCCAGAAATGCTGGCTGGAGCAGATCTTTGCACCCTGCTTGGCACCATATTTTTCCTGAGAAACTGTGGCTCAGAGACCATGACAAGCTCCTGTGGGTTTGGAGCCTCTCCCTAAATATCTGGAGGCAGACTGTCTTTGGGCTGCTGAGGTGCTTGTAAAAAATGTGTAGAGCTCATCCTGCCAGGCACTGAACACTCTAGATGAAGTCAGCAATGAATTTAAGCACAGAACTGATTCATTTGACAAAATTATTGAGTTTTTAAACCCACAACCAGATTCCTTACTGGCCTAAGCCAATGCACCCTGCCTTTGGCATTCTTCATCCTAAGATCTTACAGGAAGTAGCAGTGCCCCCAACAAAACCAGTGTTTTTGCTGTTCCAGCATATCTGGGGGAGATTTTGTAAGAGATGTGGGGGAATCAGGTGGATTGGTGACCAGAGGGACATGGATTCTGGGTCCTAAGCCTGGGAGGGATCGCACTGAGAGCTCAAATTGCTGATCTGTAATCACCTTACCATGGGCGTCATCCACAGCCAGCTGCCCAAAAGAAATTAGCTTGTTGTTTGGGCATTCAGTGCAGGGGCAGGCTCCAGGGACACGGGGCTGTTTTCTCTGATCACTCATTATAGCCTGTGCACCTTGCTTGAGGAGAAGGTAACAAAATGCTATCCTGGATCTCTTTCATCCCATTCCATGTCCAGGATGAACAATCATGGAATCATTTAGGTTAGAAAAGCCTTCAAGGTCATCAAGTCCAACCATCAGCCTGACCTACCAAGTCCTATCACAAATCCATGGCCGTTAGTGCCACGTCCATATGTCTCTTACACGTACATACCTACAGGGATACGGATTCCATCACTTCCCTGGGCAGCCTGTTCCAACGCTTGGCCACCCTCTCTGTGAAAAAACTCTTCCTAATATTCAGCCTAAATTTCCCCTGATGCAACTTGAGGCTGTTGCCCCATGTCCTATCACTTGGCACCTCACAAAAGAGACCAACACTCTCCTCTGTTGCCACCTCCACTGAGGTAGTGTGGAAGTCTCTGTCTCTTCCAGACTAAACAACCCTACTTCCCTCAGTTGTTCCTCACAAGCCTTATTTCCTACTCCCTTCACTAGCTTCGTTGCTCTTCTCTGCATATGTTCGAGCAACTCAATGTTCTTCTTGTAGTGAGTCATCTCCGCAAGTCATCTTGAGTAGCTCTCATCTGGCCCTTTTCTGGCACCAGCAGTAGTGTCAGTTCTCGTGGTACATCAAAGTCCTCTGCCTATCTGTTGGGACGTCTTCCCTCCATCACAAAAGCGATCCCTGCCAGGGTCGTGCCAGCCTGCCAAACCTCCATACCTTCCACTTCATCTCCTTTCAGTCTGCTGTCCTGGAGGTTTAATAAGGATAACGGCAGTCTTCTGCCTCAGGCCATCCCTGTAAGTCAAGAAAGAGTGCTCTGATGTTGTAAATTGTGTTGTAACTTTCCTACTTACCTCTCAGGTTTTGTTAGTATATTTGTTTCACTCTTCCTCTGCAGCTATCAGCTGGTGCAAGGCAAAGGAGACCAGATCAGACCAGTCTGACCAAGGATTCAAGCCAGCATGGCAAATCTGGAACAATTTCTCTTTTTTTTTTGTAGTGCAGCAGCAGCAAGTTAGCTTTCTAGCCAGCACTTCGTAGTCCCTTGTGACTATCATAGATATAAAAATCATGTGATGTTGCTTGGAAACACTCAAATACAAGTACTTTACATGTCCCACAGACTGCACTGTATTTAATCAAAAATAACAAATACTACATAAATACACCAAATTCAGGGGCATCTGCTATTAATTGAAGCGAGTAAGGATAATAGTACTGCTCATGAATCTGAAATTCTCTACTTATTGAATAGGAATTGCTGAAAACACAGCATTTACCATATAAGCTGTAGAAGTGGGGAAAAATATGACTCGCTGGCCATTGATAAATCGAAGAAGTTAAGCCTATGGAGTAAAACCAAGATAGAGTGAAGCAGTTTGTCAGAATCAAGCAAACCAGCATCCAAATTAACCCAGGCGAGATCCAGAGCTGGGCTATAGCCCCAGATCAAAACATTCCTCTGCACATAAACATCCTGCCATGGGGGCTGATCAACATCTCACGTTAGTAATACTATATTCCCCAAGAAGGGCTTTCAAGGCACACATCAGTACAAAAGATGTGAAGTTCAAAGCCAACAATAAGAAAACAATTAGAAACAGACATCTCCTACCCAAGGACTCCACCAAGAATGGCAAGTTTTCATTAGCACAATAATCCCTGCAGTGGCAAGGAGAGCTCTAAGAGAAGTCATAGAAGTAGTTGTACAAAGTAGTCGGCAAAAATTAGCAGACATGCTTGTGGACAATATTTTATATGTGCATAGTGGGAAACAAAGAGCAGAGAGAGGATAACACATCACTAAGTAAATAAAATGATTCAGACTTTAAAACCCGTGAAAATGGGCTTCAGTTTATCTTACATGTTTTTATATCGTTCTGCCCCCCAAACTGGAACTCTTCACGGTCTTTAATGTATTTATGGACATGAAACCTTCCTGATAAAGGGATTATTCCCATTGCACATGCAAGGAAATGAGATCTTACACAGGTATCCTGTGAGAAAGCAGTGAGTTGCATCTGTTCTTGTCAGTGTGGGGCCAGCCTTGAACCATGCTTCCTTTCTTTACCATAGTTTTTCTCTAATCTCATATAATTAGATAGCATATATGTTCTGGTAGATAGCATGTATAATGCTGTCCTAATGTATGTAAATATACATGCAATTATGCATGTAATGCATGTATAATGCTGTCCTAATCCATTAGAAAAAGCTGTCTTTCTGCTACCTAGATATTTTTTTTTTTTTAGCTGTTAGAGAAAACATCTTATAGTTACCATGATAACATGTACCATAAAAGTGGTAAAGTGAACAGGACTTTTAATGCTAAAATAAAACTATGCAATGACTGTGCTGCTGGACCATGTTCTTAATTCTTCCCTCTTTCTGTGCTCTGACAAAAGCTCTGTCAAGAGAAGGGCTTTATTACCCGACCACGGAACTGCCTCCGTTACTGCTATTGCTGCAGGTGTTGTAGGTCACAGAAATCAGCTCATCCTTTCCAGTATTTACCGTTCTGGTGATTTTGTTCCTGTGTGTTTCTTTGGAAAAAAGTAATCTTGGTGAACTGACCCTGAGGAACCACCGAAGATGGATGGCTTAGAGGTTTCCTGAGCAGTAATACAATCCAGAAGGAGACATGAGGCCACTGAAGATGCCTTAACCACAGGTGAAACCTTGCTGGCATGGAGGCCAACAGACAGCAGTTTGCAGCAGAACACACTTGACCCATCTGAGAAGCTTCTGGGATCTCCCTTAGTACAGTTTTTGCTGAAATGCAGCATCCACAGCACTTTTTTTTAAACAGAGAAGACAATTACACAGGAAGGTTTATTTGGGAATCATCAATCATCACCAAATGCTCTATGTCATTCATATCAGCACTTCAGTGTGCTGTGTCATAATAATGCTGGAAAACTTTGGCTAACATCTAATAGCAGATTTGTACCATTCCGAATTATTCCTTCAGACATATAGAACAAGACAAAGCTGAGCTAGAGAAGGAGGCTTTTACACTACAGGAGTGAGTCCCTGCAGCATTTTCCCTGCATGAATGCTGCCTGTTGAGGATGGCCAGGGTTAAATGGATGAAGAGAGGCGCTTCAGCAAGAAAAGGAAAGAATGGGTGCAGGAGGACCATGCAGCCTTTCACATCACATGGAATAAGCTTTTTCTTAATTTCATTTGGGAAAACATAAATCTCCCCAGGGCGGGCTGTTGGCGTGAGCGCAGAGCTAGCTGGGGAGTGCAGCCTTTGGTATGGGGAGGGGGTTGCAGAGAGGTTGCCTTGGGGTAAAGTCAACCTCCCTCTCTTGAATCGCTCACATTTTGGCAGCCCCTAGGAACATAAACCAAGTAATTTTGTAACTGTGCCTTATTAAAAACAAGTTATAGAGAAAAAAAATAAAGTTTAAAAAATTGATAGGAGCGGTGATGGATTCCAGACCTGGTCCTGAGCTGCAGGTGGTTAACGGGAACCTTCCGAGGAGCTGCACTTGCAAAGGTACCCGAGGGATGGTCTCTGCAGTCGTATCTGCTAGCAGTAATTTCTCCAGCAATTCTCTGAGGCTGTGAAATAAATACAGGCTCCAATAAAATAGATGGTGCTTGTATTTAATGATGACTTTGCTCAAAAAGTTTTCACTGTGTCAAGAGGGCCATAAGGTGAAGAAAGAAAGGGAAATGTAACCTGGAGAATATTACTCAGCTCTGAAGCTACATTTGGGTTGATTAAATGGATGAAGAGAAAAAAAAATCAATGCAGGTCCTATGCTTTGGGATATGATTGTGAATGTGTTGCTCTGAAATCCTCCCAAGACATGTGCCAAGCAAATGCCCACATGGGTGTTTTTCTCTTTCACTGACTGCCCTCATCTTTTTGATTAAGGTAAGACTCTTCCAGGAACCCAATGTCCAAGAAAATCAGCCTGCTATAACTTCAAAGTACAAAGCACAGGCTCCGGTCTCCTAAATATTATTGCTGTTAAAAATGATCTTATTGTGAAGTTTTAACGTTGAACCATTCTGTGTATTTATTAATAGTAATGAAACTCTTTCTGTACATAGAATATATCAAATAGCAATTAACCATTTATTTGATCTGAGTTTCAATCCTCTGTCAGTCAATTGCCTTCCCTGATGATTTCCTTTTTAGCTTGTTCTGGGACCTACAACCTTCCACCTTTCCTTCACATTGACATAAACCTTCAGGAAAAACAGCCAGTGACATTTCTTCATTAACATGCCATTTTGTGTTAGAGAGTTGTGCTAGAGAAGCCACTGTTATTTCAGCTACAAGAGTTTATAATGGAGCGTAACTGTTTCTTGGCAGTATCACAAGTCAGTGTCAGCAGTTTATACCCCATCCATAACAATGATTCACTGGAAATTACTGAAATAACTGTAATGAGCTAGCCATAAACTTTGTCATTAGACAAGATGGATGTGCAAGGACACTAATCCCAGCAGAAGCACCTTAACAGTCGCATAAGTCAGTTGCTCCAACACAAATGGCAGCAATACACGATCAAGCAAAAACAGTGAAATGCTTTGGAAGTCTCCTCAAGATGAACCCAGATCCAAGCCCCGCTGCCCACAGGCTTCTGAACAATAGATTTCAACTAGGATGAAGGTTCAAGTGTTACAGCTGTTCCCATTTATTTATTTATTTATACCAGTGTATAGCCACATCTTGAAAAGTGTGACAGTACTAATTCTGTTGGTTTCTACCTTAGAACTTTGCCCAAATACAATAACTACTTCTGTAGTTATTTTGCATGTGATGCTCATTTGTCTTCTAAATTCTCTCCCTTCTCCTACTACAAGAACAGACTGTCATGTTGTTGTAGAATTGCTCCAGTGTTGGGCTCATGGTGGAAAAAAAACCTGAAGCATTAGCCTTCTTTTTCCCTGTGCCCTCTATTTTTCATCAAAGATAAATGAAACTCTGTAAGAAAAAAAAAAAAAAAAAAAACATGCATTTTTTCACAGCTGATTTTGGATGCTGTGCCTTGTTCCATGCTTTCAATTGGAAAAATGATCCTATAAAAGAAGTAAAAATCCATTTGTGTGTTTTGAGATGGATTCTCTGAGGAAAGTGCTATGAATCACAGTGCCCCAGCCATTGCAAGGGGGAGCAGCAGGTCCTCCAGCCAGCAGAACACCACTACAAGATGCTTCCTGGGACTGACAAAGTGCTGTGTGGCTGCTGGAGAGCCACTGCAGCCTGCCTGGGGCTCTAACTCTTAGCTTCAGCCATAACAGATGAAATGTAAAGGCAAGGTAGCCCCTGTAACTCAGGTCAGTTTGTTCATTTGATGCTAAACTGCTCTGAAGGGTCAGCGTGTTATTGCTATGTGGAGCAGAGGAGGTCAGCATGAAGGTCACGCCTGGTTCACAAGGCTGTGTGATGAGGTTTGTTGGGACCCACCAGTGACACAGGATCATGCATGTGTTGCTGAAGCATTGGCACAACAACCTGCCAAGGGCATTGCCCTCTCAGTGGGAGTGCTGGCTGGTGGGCCGACGGTGCTCACACACTGTTAGAAATTGAGAAGCAGATCACGCCCAAGGCAAGGTTCACCCCTGTGACAGAACATCAGAAAGAGCCTTGGATATGCAATAAACAAAGACAGAGCTGCTGACTGGAAAGCTTGTGCTGATCCAAGCCTTTGGAGTGAGACCTTCTCCAGGTTCCCACCTGGCCTCTCACATGCTGGGAGCACGGCCTTCCCCTGGGCAGCAGAGAGGAGCTCACTAAAGGCTACCTTCAGAACAGTGCCTGCAAAGTGGAGACAGGGAAAAAGTACCTGGGAGGGGTTGCAGGAAGGAAAACAGTGTTGCTCATGTGAGGAAGATATGGTCTGGAGACAAACGCATGAAGATGAAAGGGGGCTGGAAGGACAGAAAGTGCAAGTCTGCTGTGAGAAGTGATGAAGGCATGAGGAAGGGCACAGACAGGCCGAATATCTTTGTAATGCATGATAGCAAAGAAAGCATGGCTACACCTCTCAGTAAATTAAACAGGCTAGGGAACATCCCTGAGCGCTGCAACTTGACTGTCCTGTACTATTCCTAGTTCTTTATCAAGGATAGCTTCCAAATGGCTTCAGTTTTGGAGACCTGTCAGCCACCAGGCCAGCTGGCTTTGCCTCTAGAGGGCAGTCCCAGGACCAGTACAGATACAGCTCTTTTGCATGTGATTTGTAGATCACTGACATCTCAAGGACATCTCAAGAGGTCCTGGGCAAGACTGAAGTGCTTGCAGAGGGGTAATTTGTTATCCTGCTTCACTAGACAGGCAATATAGGGTCTAGTCTCATGGCTCATGTGAATAGGTTGGGTTGATCTTTGTCATGTGAAACAAGGTCTCACAGGCCAGGTAGCAAAGCTCTGGTCAGGGCATGCATAGAAGGTCTGGTCCTCGCTGTCTTTGCACAGAGAGCTGCCTGGTGTGTGTGCAGTACACACAGCATTAAAATGATGCCATAGTAGCTCTGGAATTTGTCCAAAGAACATGTCGGAGTAACTGAAGGACTTAGGTCTTACAGGGGCAGTGTTTAGAATAAGTTAATGAAGTCAAGTAGGAAAACAGAGAGACAAAGGCTACAAGATAATGGATGAGACAATCACAGAGGTGTGTTCAGAGAGATGAGGAAAGCCTTAGAAGAGCCCAGGGCTGCTGAAGGTTGTGCAGAGGAGCCATTGAATATGCCGAAGGCTCAGAGAGGTGAGAAGAAGAATGCATAGGTCACCAAAGACTCTGGAGGCAGCCAGTCTCAATTGCACAGTGCTGAAAAATGTAGTATTTTAGGGGATCCAGGAAAGAGCTAGTAGAGGCATTAGGGGGACAGGTCTGGAAAAGCTTACTGATACAGGATAGAGAGAAAGCAAGGTGTTCACTGTATGTGCTTTGTATGAGAATGAGATGTCATCAGTGTGATTTTGAGGAACAATGAGAAGATGCAAGTAAAAATAGCTTGTCTGATGATTTTAATAGGGAAGCTTTTCTCTACAACAGCAGCTTTCTGAAATAGCAGTGTGTTACTGCAGAAATTATTCTGTCCCTACAGTAACAGATAACCATTTGTTTGTCCCTCCCTCCCTCCTTCTTATTCTTCCTTCCTTCCTTCCCTCCCTCCTTCCTGCCTTCCTTCCTTGCAAATACACACAAACTGGAACGCTGCAGGTCTAAAGCAAGCAGATGGTTTGCAGGCAGGAGATGTTCAAGCTGCCTGGCCCAGAGGCATCACTACACATCTATTCAGACCAGGGTCTATTTTGGGCTTGGCCCCCTCCTTGGCACAGTCCCGAGCTCCTCCTGTATCTCTGCCAAACTGTGGGCTGCGTCTCCTTTTTTGACAGAACTGGCACATGTTGTTCTTCATTCACAATCTGTTTTTTAGAGTCATTTTTACAGCAAATAGCCGAAGGAAACAACATTTTATTGCATAACAAGGCAGCCTAGAAATAGTGAAATGAAGGTGAGAAAAGTGACATCAGGAATTAAATTAATAATTAAGGAAAAAAAAAAAAAAGAAAAAGAATGATGTTTGAGAGCAGGTTAGCTCATGCCTTTGTGCTATTTTTATGACTCCTACTATTGCATTGTCAGGTCCTGGCATAGCAGCATGTCTGGAGCTCCAGCCTTTGCTGCTGACTGCAAAATAAGCACTCACTTTGGAATGTTTTTCTCATTTTGTAAAACATCTTTGCCTAAAGAAAATCAACAAACAAGTGACCCAGACAGTTGGGTTCGCTCACTCCAGCCTGGGATGCTGAGGTCTGGCCTGGCTGTGCTGCTTCCCACATTGAACACTGCTTGAATGGAGTGGGATACAGAACACCTCCAACCCATACCCAAGCATGGTGTGCAGGTGAAGGCTCCTCTCTCAGAAAGGCACCCGCTGTGCTGCCAGCTTGGAACGAACAGCAGCCACTGAGCCATGCTGCCCATATTTCCAGCATTAATCTCCTTGGCATCCCTGCCCAAAACACAAACATCTGTCCCACGTACCTCTTCTTGAACACCCGCCATCAGCTGCTCCTCAGGCGGCCGCATCTCTCCTGACAGTCTGCATTGCTCCCAAAGCTCACAGATGCTCCTGGAGGTGCCTCGTCTCAATGGCAGCTTTTCCTACAATGGCACCAACACAACAGACAGGTTGTCCTGAAAGCCCAGGGGCTGTATCTGTGCAAGCACGTGGGACATGCCCCGGACGGTTGTTTGGTGCTGAGTACAGCACTGAAGCACCATGCAGTGCCAGCTCTGAGTCTCTCTGAGAGGATCTTCCCAAATTTCCTGGTCTTCACCATCCTAAAGTTCTGCCTGTCTGGAAACCAGAGGTGTCTGCGATGAAAGTGAGAAGGGGCAGAAAGAGAGAGGACATTTTCCTTAGCCTATTTTTTCCTATAGACCTTGTTCTACCACAGAGAGCAGTTCTGGTGCGATGAAAGAGAGCCTTACCTTGGGTGTTGTGTGGATCAATGAATGGGTGGAGAGTAGGACAAAGGGCAAGCAAGAAAGGGTAGTTATAAAATATTTAAAGGCTGTAAATATAAAACAAAAAGAAAGATAAGGAAATAACCGTCTTTCTAGGGCCATCTTTTTATTTAGGCACCACACAATGTACAGCAATACCTTCTGGCTGTGGGGACCCCCAGGCGAGTCTCAGCAGCTCTGGCCAGGCTCCTTGGCAGTCCCACCACGAAATGCCCACTTCCAGCAGCTGAGCTGCTTGTGGCATCCAGCCCAAGTGCAGGGAGGCTGGACAAATACCACACATTTTAGTTTACTTGAGTGGGCTAACGCAGACAAAAACAGTGTTGCTGGAGTCTCTCCAACCGCGTTTCACGCTTAGTTCTGTTAGGAGCATATTTGGTCTTGGTGTCTGTGTAAAGCAGTGCCCGAAAGCACTCAGCTAATGACCTTCTGGGTAGTGTAATGCTCCTGGGCTTTGTAGGATGGCTAAAGCTTGTTAAACACAGCCAGGATTTCCCTCTCACTGCTCTTCAGGCTGCCACCAAGATGCTCAGTTTGCCCAGCCCAGCCTGCGGAAGGCATTTTTCTGCCTGATAACCCCCTTCTAACCACAGACCCCGGGTAACTTCCAGCTATAAACATAAAAACATTACACAGAAGCAACTTCCCTTAAAGTCATGGGAGACATTTTACACATTACAACTATTTTTAGTCTAAAACTTATCTTCCCTGCCCTCATATTCCAATAGATGTTCTATAGACACTGACAAGTAATGTTTTCTATACAGCCATCTTCTAACACATACACCAAGAGAAGCAAAATTCAGGGTATGTTTTCACCTTCCCATGTTTGTTGGGGCAAACTAACAAAATGAAGTGAATATTTAATAATGAACACATCAAATATAAACTGTTTTGTTACAAACTGACATTGGCTAGATGAGTTTTTAAGTTTTCAAAACCTGATGAATGGAAGAATCACAAAGACAGATGGAGAAATTTTAGCCTCCAATTTTCCCTAGAGGTTTCCCTGTGAGGAATTCAAAATCCTCAGTGTTGCCCATAGACAGGATGATGTCTGTTAGAAGTCATGTGGCAAACACTCCAGTTCATTAAAGAGTAATAAAACTTAAGTCTCTGCCATTGTAAAAAAAAATAATACTTCTCACCTGAATCACCTTTAAAGAAAGTTGTGAATGTTTTCAGTTGAATTACACCTGAAATGTAAAATGTTATTAAATCAAAATATTTTTCAATCATGTCACGAGTTTCATTCATATATTTCCTTTACCTCTCACTTTCCTCTTTTTTTTCTATTGCTATTCAATAACTATTAAAAAATAAAAAATAAAACGAAAACCCATAAAACCTAAGAAAATTCCAACCAAATATTTTGGTTTCCTGGGAAGGTGCATACTCACCTGCCATTTTCCCACAGCAGAAGGAACGCACGCTTCTTGTCTTCTCCATCTCATGGCTCTCAGCTTTGACTGACCAGGTCAGATTTGATTGTGGCTGCAGGGATCCCTGTCCCACCCTCCTCTCCTTTCTAGCAGTTGTGTGAATAATTTGTTTGGTGGTGCCAGGGCTATTCCAACAGATAAGAGCTTGTCAGCACAAAGTGCACGTGAGAGAATCTAGGGAGAAACATCCCATGCTCTGTAGCTGGATTAAGCTGCATTCTCCTCATATAAGAAATTATTCAATGATAATTGAAAATATTCAGTGATAAAACCAATTAATGACCTTACTTTCTAACTTCAGGTACTGCAATTATTGCTCCTGTGAAACCAATCCAAACTGATGAAATACATTTTAAAACATTTTTACTTGCATAATTCAAAACTCAAGTAATTTTTCCTCAACTTCAAACTCTGCATACATTTCTCACTGGAAATCTTGCCAGAAAACAATTCTTCTTTGAGTGTTTTTCTTTATTGCTAACTTATAAATTCCAGAAAACAAGACAGAGTATCTAAATGTTAACATAACCTTAACTCCAAGCTCCTACATGATATTAGAATAACAGCCCTGGGTAATTGTGCATGCAGCCAGGGAAGCTGCTCTGCCTGGGGATGGGGTGTCTCAGCTGCTTGGTGCCCCATAGCCCCTTACAAGGACTTTGCTAGTCAGTTAGCAAAAGGCTAATGCAACCTACATAGTGTCCCCACTGACAAAATATTATCCAGACAGCAGCTTTTCCTTGCAAATATTATGCAAATGAAATGTATCTCCTCTAGCTACTCTTAAAGGCAGAAATTTCTCAGTACTCAGCACGACAACACTGGAAAACAACTGGGCTATAAGCAGGAGAGCTCCAGCTTTTATTGCCTTGCTTGCCCAGAAATCTGTGCCTGTTAGAGTGGAACCTCTGTTACAGCTGTTCATAAACTAGGGAAATTACTGCATGCAAATAAAGGGTAAAGTACCTTTTTTTTAACTGCCACTGCAAGGAGTTGGTTTCTGCTCTCCATTTGAGGTGAGAAGGTTCCAGACAATCCTTCATCATACCGCCTCTTCCTGCTGTTACCCATCCCCACTTGGGGTTTACATTGCATCTCTCTCTGGAGCTGTCACTCCACCCCACAGTTTGCATTTTGAGCTCTACCACTGTCTTCTTTGGTGGCATGTGAAGGGACTTGCAGAATCTGGGCTCTTTTTCTTTTCTTTTCAGTAAAATATCTCAGTCTCTCAAGAAGGGTGGATGATTAAGTAGGAGTCCTGACCAGAATCCTAACTGTGCAAAAGGAGTTTTCTACCACCAAGTAACAACTCAGTCCTCTTAAGGGTCTACTGACACCCCAAATCTGAGTGTGTGTGGGTTTATGGTGATTTGTTGGGATATTTCAGAGGGATTGTGTGTAGCCTGGGATCACAAGCAATGCAAGGAAACTGAGCACCATCTAAGAATGTATCCAGGAAGGGAAGCAAGAGCAGCAATAATGAGGTCCTGGCTGTGGTTCACGATCTGGGGAGAAGGTGGGGATGATGGCAGCAACAAAGGCAGACTAAGATAATGGTAGGGACCCCTGGCTTCGGCCAGCACTGTTTTGAGGGTTCCCGGGGGAGCAAAGAGAGGGCTCTTCCCCTACCAGACCTTTTGGCCACAAAAGTCCCCCACTTGATAGAGAAGAAGACAGCTTCCATGTTGGCACTGGGTCTCGATGGGTGGTGGACAGACACCTGTGCTCAGCGCACCTCCTTGCACAGCAGAAACATGTCAGTACAGAAATAACCCCAAAAGCCTTCCAGTCCAGCCCCCAACATCTATCTATTTGTTTATCTCAATCCCTGGATGCCTCTGCTCCTTCCTCCTGTGTACATCCACCTGTGCCAGGGCACACGAGTGTGCTGCACATCCTCTGTACTTGGCTCTACAGAAACATCAGGACTGGTGTTACTGAGTTTGTGGTCAGGGCACTTCTGTACCTTATTGCTGTGCACTGAAGTGCTATGCTCAGAAATGACTGGGGTGTGGAAAAAAAAAAGGCACTGGGGGAACCGTGCAAACATCCTGCTCATCACTCACAAGGCTACCTAGCAAACAAAAAAGTTGACAGTCTATCATCTAATAACAAAGGCAATTACTCTGCATCTGGCTATATGCAAAAGAGACAGCAAGAAGATACAAGATGCTTTTTGTCTTACAAAAGATGAAGATCTTCATTTGTGTCTCTTATCCTGGGAGATGTTGTTCCTGTCTCTGCCTTGGTCCTGAGAGGGTAACGGCTCCGCTGATGCTTTCAGGATCAGGGATCAGGCAGGCCCTCTGTCACCCCAGGACTGGATTGCTGTTCTCACGCCTCTGCGCTTTTTGATGAATTTCTCTATTTTTATGAAAACATTTCACAAGTGCCATCATGCTGGGTGTTAGCATGTGTCCAGGCATACAATCTAAGTCACAGTGAAGCTGAACAAGCAGCTTGGCAGCAGAACAGGATCCCCAGGACCGTGCAGTGGGCATCCCTGAAAGAACGGGAACGGGCCTCATGCTGGGGGAGTGGGAAACTCTTCAATAGCTGGTAAACAAGCTGAACTTAATGAATGAAAATTGCTCCTTGTTTTGGTTAGTGCAGGCTGCCAGCTTTTCTCAGTATCTGCCCTGATGTGCCACCTCTTCTCCAGCTTCTGGACTTTGGCCCCCACAGTTGACCACACTCCTTGGAGCCACCGCTGGTTTCTCTGTCTCCTGCCTTGGTGGCTTGTTAGGTGGATACTGCTTCCACAGGCTGCTGACCAAACTTCACCTCTCTCAGACAAACATTAAACACCTACAGGTGCTGTAGTAGGAGGTACTGTGGTCTTCTCTCACGTTGTCTCAAGTGTCTCAGCCCTCAGAGCTGTGCTCAGGTTAAAACCTCAGATTTAAGAGGTACACGCAGAATGATGCTCCTGGAAAAATATGTCAAAGGAATAAAACAGTGATTTTTTCTACATCTTTTCCATGCATTTTCCTTCAATATAGTGCCTCATCCATCTCCTCATACAATCTGCTGTAGATTAAGGTTGGAATGGAAACTTGTGTAACATATTTTCTAACGCAGACAAAAGCAACTTGCTTACATCAGTACTTGACATATCAACGTGCAGATCATCCAGAGAAAATGTCAATAGCTGGGACCAGCAATTTCATCAGAGGGAATGAAATTAAAGTGAGCAAGTGTAATTGTAGATAATTTCCATTCTCTGGGAGAACATGCTATTGAAGGTTGTCGTAGGCGAAAAAATAGCTTAAATTGTGAATGTGAACAGCAGATCATTGGGAATGTGCGGGGGGTGCATGGCTGCCCAAAGCCAAACTTTTGCACACTGGAGCAGAAACTTGCTGCTTGCTAGCTGTGACTGGCCTGGGATGCTTGCAGATTTCAGTGATGCATGAGCTGAGGAACAGCAGCATGTCCTGAGTCCTCCACTTAACAAAGAGACATGAGGCAGAGGCACCAGTTAGGTGGTGGATCTTGTGCCAGGCTTCCACGCATGGACCATTTAGATTGGGAAACCTTGGGGTTTGGGGTTTTGGAGAGAGGAGCCAGTGCTGAAAAAGGAGGATACCCAATCAGAAGTGCTCTCAGAAAGCAAAACACCAGAGGAAACCCACGACCAACCCTGAGCAAAGCAGAGAGGACTCCATGGATGGGCAAGGTGAGGAGGTTTTGTTTAAACAGGCGCCTGTGGTACAGAGAGGGGAGGAGGTCTGCCTGGACATCTTCTTTTGTGAATAAATCATTGTTATTTGAAATGGGAAGCAGTTGGCCCAACAGCTGCCAGTTATTTGACTGCTTAAGATTTACAAAGCAAGATGAGCATACTTGGAATATATATTTTGCTACACTATTAAAAATAAGTTGGCAACAGAAGAGAGAGTTAAAACTACTTTTTAAAAGTGTGCAGACTTGGTTTTCTACATCTGCAAATGTTCCTTTCCTGAGTGAGTGAGAGACTTTGTAGAAGTTGTACAACATGCAAAAAAAAAAAAAAAAAAAAGAAAAAGAAAAAAAAAAAGACAAAGCAAAGAACGATAATCCCATGTCACAGAAAATTTGGGTATGTGCAATGTGCTTTCCTTCACACAGGTCAGTGGAGGCAAGCTGCTGCCACGAAAGGAGGCACTCCGCTTTTTCCTGACCAGCTTTGCAGTCAAAGCGCATCTAGAGTTTGGAAAAGATTATTATTCATTACCTGGGCTTTGAGAAGGCTTGAGAAAATTTTGTCAGCTGTGTAAGAAGATAAATGATGACAAAAAGCTCACAGACGTGGTAAAGGAGGTGTCCACGGGTAGCTAGCCACAGCAAGCAGGGAGGCTGCTGGCAATGTCATGGCTAGCACGGTGAACCTCACCTGCATCTCCCACGTAAGCACATTTCATTAGCAGGGCAAGCATGAACCAGAGATGACATTTAATGATGGATAATGGTTTATGCGGCCTGGTTCAAGACTGAGAAATGCACAAGAATTCATATTTCCATTGTCAGGTCCATGCCCTCCTTTCCCTGTAGCAGAGAAGAAGGACAGTGAAACAGTTACTTTAAAGACTGGTTATTATCACCCTGTTTAACCCTCTGCTTGATGTCTTTTCCTATTTTCTTTGTTAAGCCAGGTAAAACTATATTTCTGAGCACCAGAAAGCTCAGTTAAACTTTCCAAAATTTCAAGGTGGCTCAAACTGATATTTCATTGGTGACCCCAGAAATCTGCACTTTGTCTTTTCACTGTTGGTTAGAGGGGTTGGAAGAGTTACCCATAATAAAGATCCTGCTGCTGGCTCTATGTGTAACTTACTTTTGTCATTTCTGGTTTTTAGGTGAAGTTCATTCCCCCACCATGTGCTGGAAGCCCTGAGTTACTCCTGGGAAGCTCCAGCTCTGTAGTGATGATCTTGGGATTTTTTCCATTTTCATCAATAATTTCTCCTCTCTCCTCCTCCATCATTTCCCACAGCAAGGCTTATGCCAGACACAAACAGCACTGCTTCTCAAATAGCTCAGCCTCATAGAAAGAGGCAAGCTGTCATTTATTTTTTTGTCTTGCTCAAATAACTCATAATCTAGATGACTAATTTACTCCATGCTGGAGAAGGACAAGAAATATCGGGGGAATATAAATAAGCAGCCAGATTTTGTAAAGCCAGCATGCAGGCAGGATCAGTCTTCCCATTTCACATAATGTCCCATCCCCACTTCTGCTCTCAATTTCCACATCCAGCAGATCTGGAGTTCCTCCACAGCCTCAAAACATTTCTCCACAGTTGTGTGCCTGAACATGCCCCATGCATTGTGTTTCTTCTTAAAACACTGCTTAAATGCTACCAAACTGGAGCACAGGGTCTGTCTCAGCCCTCTGGTGTCCTCTGCCCCAGTGCAGGGGGAGGCTTGGTGAATCCCCCAAGTGCATGTGCTGGAGACCACATGGGAGATGCACATTGCTTGGACATCTGCACATCTGCTGCGACTTGTATTTGTTGTCATAAGATGGATGAATAGATTAAAGATTTGATTTTTTTTTTTTTTTTTTAGAGTTTTACCCAGCCCTGCTGTGGCAGCACCTTGTTGGAAGGAAAATCCCTCCTGTGGCTCTGTGGGGAGCCTTCATGCGATCTGCCCTGTAAGGGTGTCACCTCCCGAAATGTCAGCAGGGAAATGAACGCTGATTTTGGCATGACAAGGCCAGCTCTGTGGGTACTCCCTCATCTCACAGTAGGAGCGGGCAGATGATGGACCATGCTGGTGGGAAAAGCTGTGTCCTCCTGTGATGCTCATGAGGCCACAGAAAGCTCATGACATTCCAGCCAGCTAGTGTTGTGCCAGGTCCTCAGACAAAAATGAGCTCCCTGATGGTGAGCCTGGAATAGCCTTAAAGACGTCACAAGATGCAAGAAGATTAAGGTGATTAAGATTCATAGCTTTTATTTGCTCAGAAAGCTCTTCCAGCAGGGAAATTTCTGTCTCCCATAAGCTGTCCATAATCTTCAATACATATACCATCTTCCCAGGAGCAAATGCAGAGTATCTTGCTGTCGTTCCTTCCAGCAAAGCTGCACATCTTCACAACCAGATTCAGTGACAGTAGCTACCCTGAAGCAAGATCTTGTTCCCCTTTGCACATCAAGCTCCCTTCTCACTGCTGGCTCTAGAGAGAGCATCACCCTGGTAGTGGTACTGAAGGTCTTTTAATGCCAGTTTTCACAGAATCACAGTGTGGCTGAGGCTGGACCTCTGGAGGCCACCTGGTGCCCCCCCTGCCCAAGCAGGGACACCCAGAGCAGGCTGCCCAGGCCCACGTCCAGGCGGCTTTTGGAGCTCCCCAAGGAGGAGACCCCACAGCCTCTCTGGGCAGCCTGTGCCAGGGCTCCATCACCCGCCCAGCGTGATGGTAACACCGTCTGTCTGCATCTTCTTGGTAAGGCAGCAGTGGTCAGAGGGCTGTTGTGACTCGCCTGGCAAACATTGCCAGCCCAAAGCAGAATAAGCTGTGACAATGTTACACAGAGTTTCCTGGTTAGTTGTCAATCCTGCTTTGTTTTTAAGGCAAATCCTATTTCCTGAAAAGCATAATCCTTTATTTATTATTCTTTCCTCACCTGTGTGGATGATGCAGGGTCACACAGCCTCCGTGGAGTTTCACATGGTGCCTGTTGCCAATTCCTGGACAAAAATGAAACCACCACGAAGGAAGGACCATTTATTTTCTGCATTTAGCTTGATCTCTGTTTTCCTCAGCAGTAAAAATTGACTAGGATAACTGATGCATGCAGGAAGGACAGGCACACCCAGCCGAGTGGCTGTGTCAGACTGTCAGAGTTACCCCTGCATTCAGACAGAGACTTGATGATGCCAGATTTGAAAACAGACTGCAAAAATGCAGGTCTGGCCCTGGTATGACTTGCAAAATCCTGTATTGCAGGGACATTGCTTTTGAGGAGTTTCCCATGTTTCTAAGAGCTGGAAGAATTTATGAGAAAAATTGTCAGTAAGGAAAACTGACCTGGATATATGTGAGCAATGTTTGGAAATTAAGAGCACTTTTGTATGTGTCCTAAAACTGTGATCCCACAAGCACATTAGATTCCTACATAGCTTTAAACAAGCAATGTGATGTAGAAGGGAAGAGAATAAATGAGGAAAGACAGAAGTCCTTAATTTGCAGTTAATCCACTGCAAATTAGGGGCTCCACCTGGGCACCAAACTAGCTCTCCCCAGCAGCAGGACAAGAAATGGTTAAGCAGGAGGTTATAGCAGTGAGATATAAGTGGTAAGGAGATCCACAAGAGAAGCAAAACCCAAACTGGTGTCCAGTAAGGACAGGGAGATTGCCATCCTGAGGTCCCTTCCTACCTGCTGGCCCTGTCATCCTGGGGTCCTGTGACTTAAAAACACTTTGGGGAGGACCTTGGTGTGCTGCTTGGTAAATAGGACAGATGATCAATGACAGTGCAGACAATGCTTAATGAACTTCTGTGCTTCTTTTAGATTATCTTTAGTGTTTTATAGTGATAAGGAGGGTTTTTTTTTTTTTTTTTTTTCTGTCCAGCAGTAACTGAAAGGGATGCTGAACAGTAATTCCTAGCCAATTAAGTCCCACTGATTGGTACATCTTATATCCAAAAGATTGTCTCAGATGCACTGGGAGAGCAGGTGTTGCTTTTTAATACATTTTGGAAACCCAGTGAGCATGTGGCCAGAAGGATAAGGCCATAGCAGCATTTAAAAGGGGGAAATTAATGCCTGAATTCAGACAGGTTTGCTGCCTTGTCATTCCCCTTGCACAAAATGGTGCATCGCCTGCCTCTTCCTTGCGTTTACCAAGCACAAAGGAAGGGAGGCAGAAATACTGGGGGAAAGCCCACAGGCAAAATCATTCCTATCCAACATCATCAGCCACCCCAGTCATCGGCTCAGAAAATCACGACAAGACCCATGGGGCTGCCTGCATCCCATGGCAGTGTCCCCGGGGAGCCCTGCATCACCCAGGAGCCACCCCCTGTCTCAGCAGAGCAAGAGTGATGTGTGGCTGCAGATTTCCCCTTGGGATATGCAGTGGATTCAAGGGGATCCACAGCTACTTCAGTCCTTCTCCACCAGGATACCACTTTAAGCAAAAACCATCATAGAAAATGACCTTAAATTAATCTTGATTTTGCTTGGATTTCGTCAACGTGTGTTGTTGCGTACAGGTAGTGCTACACTAGCTACAATGGCTGAAGTTCAGCATTTATATATATATATATATATATATATATACATATATACATATACATGTATATATAATATATATATGGGAATGCTCCTCCCTGGATGCCTCCAGTGCTCACTGCTCTCCAAACAGATGCTACCTTGGCTGCTTCTTAAATGCTTCGTGTATGTGTGCGTTTTCCATGTGTTTGTGTATCTAGTTCCTATTTTGTTCTCTGCATCCATTTTTAGAAAGTAAATATATCGTTTAATCCAAATATTTCCATATCCTCAGCAGAGACATTTTAATGACGTTTTGAACAATTTTCTCGAGAGAAAGACCAGTGTTACGGCTGTTCTGTGTTAAAGCTCTCAGCCACGTTGTTTAACTTCTTCTAAGTGTCAGAAATCTGTTCTTTAAATAAAAGAGGGCTACGAAACCCTAACGGGGACCAGACAAGTACTTAAGCTGGCTGTTTAAATGTCACCTGTTTCCATTACGCGTGCTGTCAGGCATCTGCATGGGCTCTCCAGGAGCTGTTTTCTGTCTCGAGGTGCTGTGTACGGCCGTGACACCGGCACGATGGCTCCAAATCGCAGAGGGGTTGTTGTGGTGGGCTCTGGAGAGAAGGACCAGGTGCCTGCAGAGGGCTGCAGGTACCTGGGGGTTGGGCATTTCAGATATCCGAGGCAGGTGACCTGGTAGCATAGAGAGCAGAAAGTGCCTTGAAAGAAGATGCTTGAATACAGGCTGTGCTTCAACATGGGCTGGATGATCTTGCAAGAGCATCCTTATCATAAAATGCAGGGAGTTATCTACATTTTGCTGGCAGGTGTAAGCAATGTTTTGATAACACATCCCGTGATTTCCTGCACAGAGGAAGTAATGCTTCCTGGGTCGTGGCTGAGGGCCAACAGCAGCCCGCTCTGCTGGGCTTTGCTGGCCAGAGTTGAAGCTCCCAGCTGCAGGCTGAAAGCCTCTCCTGCAGTCCTGATGAATTCCAGCTCATTTTGCATGGGACATTAATTTCAGAGCAGGTTCTCATGCTTTTATGCTTGTTAAGAAATGTCATCCTTCATGCTCAGCCCCGTGGAGTTACCCGAAACCATTTTTGTTGTCATCAGCCTAAGTAGGTATAGCAGAGATCAAGGTAATTCTCCTGTTCACACACTGCTTCTGATTTTGACCTTGCTGATCTGCTGACATGATCTGGCATAGGGCATGACATTTGTCTTTTATGTCAGCATCCAGGTCCCCATGCAGAAACTGCAGTGGTATAGTCTCTCTGAGACATGCATCAGCCTTGGAAACTCCACGTACCATTTGATTTTGGCAATTCTATGCTATTAATGATTTTTCTCTGGCTTTGGAAAACAGATTCTGCCTCCTACCTGCTCCCTGCCATTGCTGAGGCTGGTGGGCAGGAGGCACAGGGATACCTGAGAACCTGTAACCACTGTCTGTATGATACAGACCCATATCTCCTGACTTCTGTAGCATGCTGCAAATTCCTCCTACCCCTGTCCAGCCCCTTGGGAAGTCAAAAATGGGAAGCAGCGAGAGATCCTGATCTCTTTTCTTTATCTGGCGTAGGTTATTATTACCCCTTTATCTGTGGTAGGTTATTTTAATAACAAAGTTCTGGCAAACTATTTGCTTTCTGCAATATAAAGCATGCCCCTACATCATCCTGTAATTAAGCGTAAAGCTAACCTAGAGGGGTTCACTTGGAAAAATATTTTCCTGGTTGGTAGTGCTGTAACCAGAGGGCAAGGTGCCATGCCTCCTCCATCCCAGGGCTCACTGTGTTCCTCCAAAATGCACAAAGGCTGTATTCAGTGCCCCCCTGCAGCCTGAGAGGTTTGAACCCTCTCTAAAGGCAGCCATCCACAAGATATAAGGTATGGGACACTCAAGGGAGGATGCTCTTGGGGAGCATATTTGACCAGCATTGGGAGTGGAAGACCAAAAATCATTGTCTTTTGCAATGGGTTTATCAGTCTAGGTCTCACCTGGTTGCTCTGCCTTCTGTGCCATCCCCTGCAGGGGAACAAGTTCTCTGCAGACAGGTGGTGTATTTCAGGTTAACCAAAGGAAAGAGATGAGCAGAGAAGGTTTTATTTGTACAGCACTGTCATGTCTCAATCGGGGTGCATTGCTACTTCAGGAACCTGCCTAAAAGAAACAAAATTCCTTCTCTCGTATCCACATAAACTTTTCAGGAGCTATTTTAAAAGTGCTCCTTTTTCTTGTTTTGCAAAGATACCGAGCTACAAAGCTGGCTGCTACAGTAATGACTGAAATAAGGCACATTATATTTCACCTGATGTAAAATGACATGCAGAAACAGAGAGAAGGTGATGAAGCCTCCTGCAGTTTGCCACGAACACATCCCCTGTGTTGAATGTGGAGAGAAGTGCGGAGCCAACAGCATCCCTTGTCCAGAGCCCACCAGGACGGATGGGTGCCAAGATGCCAAGTGCTGTAAGAGCTCATTTCTCCTGGGCTTTATCATAAACAGCAGTGGCTGTGATCCCAGAAGCAGGGAAATTGCCCCAGACCACATATTTGCCGTGCACTGGAGGACACGTTTTGTTGTGAAAATAAACACAGAGACAGAACAGCAAGCAGACGAGGTAGGAGGTGCAGAAAGGCAGGTAATGGCCCCATTTTGTCTACAGTTTTTAGGCCAGTGTGGTTTATGAAATCAGGCAGGTTCTGCTACAGGCTCACTGTGTTCCCGCAATATCCTTGTCAATGTGCATGCCATTAAAACTTACCAAGCAAAGACAAAGCCTGATGCTGAGGAGCCCTTTGAAGCACGTGTTTCATTTACCCGTGTCTCTGGGAATGTTTTTCTGCTTACATCAAAATCCTGCCCTGACCTGCCGAGTCGAATAAAGATGGGCAGAGAAGCGTTTTTAGCTCAGCTTGGGGAACTGCAGGAATATGCATTGGGGTACCCAGGGCAGCACCAACCTGTGAAAGCGGTGGCCAAAACAGCCTGGACTTGTGGTCACGGGGCTGGTGGCAGTGACCTGGCTCTGTAGGATCCCTGTGTGGGAACAGGGAGGGGATTTTAATTTCTAGATGGGGGGAGACACAAGGCCAAATATAAGAGTCCTGGGAGGTTTAATATGTTGCCCGGGTGCCTGCTCTCTTCCCCAGGGCAGAGGTGGTGGCTCCAAGGCTGGTTGGGAAGTGTCTGCCCGTGCAGCTGGCAGCAGGCAGTGACCTGCTCCTGACACGGGAAAAACGAGGACCTGCTTCCTCTTCCAACATCCAAATGCATAAACCTGGAAAAACTCCTTCGGAGCTGCCCGCTACTCAGTGTCCAGGAAACCACGTGTAAGTGCTGTTAGGATGGATTACAAAATTAGTCTGAATTTAAGGGTCTAATTCTTGGCACCCACGTTATGAAAGTCTTTCTGGTCTAATCCATCATGGGGAATTCTCCTTTTCTGCCTTTGCCAGCTTTCTTTCTCGATGTGGCTACATTAGAATAACATCAAATATTTCGATTTAATTCATGAGACACTTTGGGGGGACCAAATGTTACTTGCTGTTAATATGGGATTGAAATGGTGGGAGCATTCTTAACCAAATATTATGAATAGGAAAAGAGAAATTGGGGAGCTGGGGAGAGAGGGAGTAGAAACATGGCAGCTTTAACAAAGGAAAAATGGAAACAGTGAAGTATATATAGTTTGTGCAGTATATGTTATTAATTGGACAAATCAAATGAAATACAGGCCAGCTTTCCAAGCAGCCCGCTGTGTGAGCTTACAAGTACATGCGTTTCTCATCCCCTGACATCCTGGAGATTTGGGGATTGGTTGATTTACGGCCACTGACTCCAGCTAATTCTCCTTCATGAGCTTTATTTCAGTAACATGAGTAGCACTAAATTCACTCCAGCCGTAAATCCTGGGCTGGTAATTCAGTTACAAGCGGCGATGCTTTGTCAGCACTGCCTGCAGAGAGCCCGCAGCACGTCCCGCTTGGCCGGCCGTGCTCTCCTGCTGCATGCCCCTGCCCTGGCTGTCTTCTCGACCCCATCCTCCTGATGAGGTCCACCTCAAATGAGGGTCCTCGGGAGGGGTCCAGCCTTCCAAAGCTGGGAGGAGACCCTGTGTTCATGACCAAGATGCATTGTCATGGAGAAGTGTTTAGTTACTGTCCTCAATTTGCAATAGAAATGAAGATCCATCCACGGTAGACCAGGCAGGGGACCCAAAATGTAGAAGTGTCCAAGGAGGGAGGAGGATGGAGGTCTGTCCCAGTCCCCATGGCCGGCGGGTGCTAACAGTCCCAGCAAGGAGCTCTGCGGAGCTGGGAGTTGGCCTCTTCTCCCAGTAACTAGTGACAGGACTGGAGGGAATGGCCTCAAGTTGAGCCAGGGGAGGTTCAGGTTGGAAATGAGGAGACATTTCTGCTCAGAAAGAGCAGTCAGGCACTGGGACGGGTTGCCCAGGGAGGTGGCGGAGTCACCGTCCCTGGGGGTGTTCAAGGAGAGGTTGGACGTGGTGCTTGGGGACATGGTTTAGTGGGTGACACTGGTGGCAGGGGGATGGTTGGACCAGATGATCTTGGAGGTCTTTTCCAACCCTTAATGTCTTGGTGATTCTGTGATATGTGTCAGACCTGTGTCCTGCCCCTGCTGAAGGTCCCAGCACAGATAGGAAAGATGCTCCCAACTTCTCTGCTTTAGTTTCTCATTGATCAACTCTTTGATCCCCTTCCTATAAAGCTGCTGAATCCTTCCTGGCTGCATCATTCCCATCATTCTGGCTGTGGGATGCATTTTAGATGGAGATTAAGTGAATTGAAACCTGTTCTGGCCATAGGAAAAGCTGCAAACCCTTCCTGACTATACAAACACCACTCGCCTACCAAATCTTCCAATGTCCTGTCTGAACGATCCCCTCCTAAAATAATGACAAGGTAAATGAATACGGCCAAAAGAGAGCAGACATTGAAGATACTTCAAGAGCACCATGAGGTCCATCCACTTTTCATGCTTAATTTTACGTGGAAGATGCTCACAGGCAGTGGTGGGAGGCCAGGAGATAGTGATGTATTCAGGCAGCTTTGCAGGAAAGAATATGATGTAAAAGTGGGTTAAGCAACAGGGTGTCTTCAGATTTCCTTCCCTGATGAACATGTCTCATCTAATGTTAGCCATCCAACATGTACCTCTTGGGTATCCTGCTCTGCTGTGGTCAATGGAGAGACAGAAATGCTGCTTGGACTAAAGAAGCAGCAACATTTTTGGTGGTTCACATTGGATGAGACAAATCTCACCCTCGCTGTGTTTTGCCCAGATATGGATACTGCGAGCACTAATGAGTTAATATTTATAGCAAGCTGAAAATGAAGGCTTCCAAGACAACAATCCCTGCAAAAATTTTAAACATGGTTACGCAAAGTTGCTGAGCCATAAATAGAGCAGCAGGCTTTGCTGTTTGTGGTTGGTGCAGGCTAAAAAGATATTGAAGCATAATTTCCCCCCTCCTTTTTTTTTTTTTTTTTTTTAAAGGAAAGACCAACACACAACAAATTTCTCCTCTTTGATGAGATGGGAGATTACATTCCTTTCAACTTCAAATTTTATGGTATGCTGTCAGAGCACGGGGGTGATGGATATTCTGCGTACAAACTGTTCCCAGCTGCTGATAAAACCCTGATCACCCAAGGCTTGCCCTGGCCAAATGCTGTATGCAGTGCAGTCTCTGGAGCCAGATTTCAAGGAAAGGAACTGCTACTTTTTCTTAACTCCAGAGGCTTTGCTGAGCACAAAGAGAGCTAACTGAATTTATCCCAACCTGCCAGTTTTCTGGAGTTGAGGTTCATCTACTTTTTAAGTTTAATAGTTCAAGATATATATATATATATATTTTAATATCCCTTCCTTGTGTTTTTTTTTGAAGTTGCTCAGTGTGATGCAACGGGACGAGCTGTGTAGCCCCTTGCTTGATTGCTTGATGCAGCTGGTGGAGAAGGAGGAGCAGGATGGCTGTTTTCAGCTCATCCCCTATTGCAGGTCTGCACGTGGTCTTGGTGAAGGAGCTGTGAATGAGCAGTGACACCACAACGGGTGGTGTTGGCAGGACCCCTGCCTGGACAAATTCCTAAGGGCAGTGCCAACAAACCCCATGATTAATTTTTGTGGAAGAAGCTCCCCAGGCTCCCCAGGCCCACACCCCCAGGGGACAAGATGGGGAATTCTGATGCCTTGATATATGCACCAAGAACATTTTGGGCTAGATATGTAGGATCACTTCCTGGTGGTGCAGACAGTGGTGCAGTAGTGTAGGATGTCCGTGGAGGCACTGGCTTGTCTGTCACTGGAAATTTTTAATTAAACACATCAGAGGAATATATCAAGAGCAGAGGTTCCTGCCACAGGGCAGTGGGACAGACCAGCAGGGAGCAGAGACCATGGAAGTCCAGAAAATATATCTCTCTAAAACTCATCATGTGGTCCAGAAAACCATGTTTTAGGGTTGCTAATCCATATTTCTCCTCTGCTGCTACCATTGAAGCTGTAGGTAGGAAATATGTGCTCCTACATGACTGTGTGTGCCTGTAATTATTTGTATTCAGAACTGCAGAACTGGGAGGACAATAAGGTTGGACGTGGTGCTTAAGGACATGGTTTCGTGGGTGACATTGGTGGTAGGGGATGGTTGGACCGGATGATCTTGGAGGTCTCTTCCAACCTTAATGATTCTCTGATTTTTTGTGTGACCTCAGACAATGCAGTGCCATAAGCTTATTTTTTTTCCTAAATTGCACCAGAAACCACCTATGCTGTTAACAGGTGGCTAAAAGACAAAGTATTGGCTGCTCTTTATGTCTCCCAGCAGTGGCACCATGTTTCTTTTCTACCCTTTTGGAGCCAGATAGTCTCACTGCTCTGCAGTCCTACCTGTCACTGCTGTTTCTCCAGGCTGTGCAGGGTTCACTGCTGGCTGTATGCAGGCTAGATGCATTCAGATATTGAGGATTTCTTCACGAGGAAGAAGCACTGGAGAGATTTATCTGAAAGTAATAGAAGGCTGAAGTTCTGCAAGAGAAATGAGGAGCTCATGAAAGACTAATGCATGGTACAGTCATAAGGTGATTTATCCCACCAGTGGGAAACAAAAGCAGGCTGTATATTGAAATTTCTATGCTTATTTTTTATATATTTTTTTGAACAGCAATCATATTTGCAAAACACCTTTTCTTGCAGCTCATTAGCAGGAGCACAGGTGTGTGTGCCGTGAGCTGGTTGTCTCCTGACCACACTTTAGCAGACCTCACATCTCCACCGCCGGGTGCTGGAGGCCTTTCCCTGCTCTGTTTTGATGAGTGCTCTCTGACAGGGGAAATTTGAAGTCGATGTGTCAGAAATGCCTCCCCTGGGTCTCTTCTACGGAGGGGTGGCAAAGTGGGGAGCCCAAAGTGCACCTGAGTGATTGCTGCCTGCTGAAATTTATTCAGGCTTCTCCAGCCTGGGGAAAAAAAAAAAAAAAAAAGTTAGATGTGTTGCGAGAATGAACTGTTCAGTTCTTACTGAGCTTTTGGCCAGGTCAGTAAAAACAAAATTTCTGTCATGTTGTGTAGAGCCTTATCTAGCCAGCCTGTCAAGGCATTTGTGCTGTGCTTATCGCTCTGGCATTAGAGTGCTTCGGCTGAGGAAATGATTGTGGTGCTGTCACCAGGAGGGCCCTGGAGTGCAGGCAGGGAGATCTGGGAGGAGATAGCACCTTTCATTAGAGCAACAGGAAGAGCTGACAAAAAGAAATGTGGTCAGACCATCCCTTTCCCAGAGCTGAAATGGGGCTGGTGCTTTCCCATCCTTGCTCTTGGTAACATCCTCTGCTCTCCCACATGTATCTTCTGAGAGTCAGGGAATTAATACAGCCAGACTGAACCCAGGGCAGCTGTTCTGGACCTGCATCATCTCCTTTTGCTGTGCCAGTCCTGAAGAAAGGTCAATGACTTCACCTGGTGCACCGTGGTTTCATCTCCTGCCTCTGCTTGCAGACCTCTTGACCTTCAGGACCCTTTTTGCCCCCTGACAGAGACCACTCTCATCCCTGAACCCCTGGTTTGCTGGAGAAACTGATGCAGGGGTCCCACTGGGTGTATCAGTCAATAGAGGGGCTGATTTCTGTAACTGGGTAGGACGAGTAATTCCTCTACAAATTCCTCTCCTCTTCCTGTCAGTGTTCAGGGTGTTTATTTATTCTCTCTCAGCTCTTCCTTATACTCTATCTGCATGATTTATCTCACTGATCCAAACACAGATGCTATTCTGAGATCAGCAGGAGCCTTCACTCTGATGCAGCTGGATCCTTGTAAAAGCAGTAACAAAGCACAGCAGCACCGTGCCGTGCGGTGCTGCTACACCGATACCCAAACAGGTGCCACCTAATGCTTCAGTCACAGCTCGTCTCTGCCAGCACAGCTATATGAGAGTCTTACCCCAGGCTGGTGGAGCTGAGACAGTGCTGACAACTCGTACACAGGTGAGAGAGCTGGTATTATCTGGGCAGAACAGGTCCTGCATGCACCCTGCTAGCAGTTCACTCCCAGAGCCCTTTACACACCAGCCTGGTCACCTCCTTTTGAATGAATTTGCCCACAGCACTGGTTCTTCTTGAAACGCTGCCCCGAGCTCTCACACTAGAGGTGACCTGATGGAGAAACGCCTGTGGAGCCATGAAGTGTCCATTGGCCAGGGAGCAGCACCAACGTGTTTGGGAAGCCCCAGCATGTCACAGACACCCCTGTGAGCAGCAGGAGTGCCTCCAACAATGCTGTTCCCTGCATAAATGTATGAGAAATTTCATCCATGTTTTGTGAAGGATGTGTATGTATCTGATAGTGATACCTTTATTCACTGCAGTTTTTGCAGATGTATTCCATCTCTTTACATCAGACTCTGCTGGGTAGGTATTGACATCAAACACTGATCGCCCAGATGGGGCAAAACTTTGCTTTTCATTGCTGGCCAAGTACTTGGAGCAGAAAGTGCTCTGGGCATGCAAAGGCATGTCTTGATGTCAGCCAGTATTTTAGGCACAGAGCTCGCCCTGCACAGCTCTTGGTACAGCCACCAGTGTGTTAGGTCCTCCTGCTTCCACCTCCGTGTCGCTACAGCCAGGCGTCCCAGGACTGAGTGCAATTCTTTATGGACTGCCAGAGAAACAAATTACTACGCACTACAAAATGAAACTGGCATTTTAAATCTAAAACACATGACATCAGCATTACATGTGGAACCAGATACCATCACATCACATGCCACCTCATAAACATTCGGGTTGGTGGGGCAAAAGAAATGAGAGCTGGATCGCTGGCCAGGAATGCTCCCTGGGGTCTGCTGTTTTGTGAACGACTTCTAAGCACCATGAGAGTGCAGCCCACTTCGAATAACTCACTTCGAATAACTCACAAGGTGCTGAGTCCACAGCGCTTGCATATTCACTGAGAGGCTGTAAGGGGAGGTATTCTGCACCAGATCCCAGGTGTGGGTGTGCAGATATCCTGCACAAGGGACACATGAAAGGACAATAAGGCAGCATTAGGAACAGGAATAACATGATGAGCAAAGTCATTTGGCTTGAAATCCAGGAGGGGCATTGATGTTCAGTGTCTCCTGCTGACCTGCCAGTGTGTATGGAGTATGGGAAAGCACCTGCTTGTTATCCCTTCCATAGAGCATCCTTCAGAGCATGGAGGGCATGCTTGGTTTGTCCCCAAAAGCAACACCTGAGGTACCTGTTGGAGGAGGACAGGGCTTCATGGTCACCTTGCTGAGAGCCCAGAAAGTTCATGCACGAGTTGTGGTGAGGAATCAGCCCCCCCTTGCAACCCTCCCACCCCAAGCAACTTCTAGATACTGGAAAACTAACCTGAATAAACTTAGCAATTGATTAAAATAAAGTTTGGTGATTTTTTTTTTTTTTTGGTGGTGTTGGAAAAATTTTAATTTTCAGAGAAATAACTCATCCAGACTCCAAAATAGCTTGGTACATTAGAAATGTGATTTTCCTATTATCTCTCTGCACAACCTCTGTGAGAAACTCTATTTAAATCGCATTTACATAATTCTAAGAATAGACTATTCTGCTCTTAATATCCATCTATCTATCCACCCTTAATTTATTATGGGTTCACCAAATATTTGCCCTTTCTTTCTGAATGTAAAATGGTTATGAATGTGGAAAAGTCTTACAGCATAACTTGATGCTCAGCTTATGAAAGATTTGAAAAGCATCCTTATTATGAGGCACCTAAAAGCTGCTCCTAGGGGCGATGAAGGGGGATCTTCTAGCGTATCTGTAATAATCTGTATGCTGAAGGCAATGTGCTGCAGTAACAACTGGTGTCTGCTTTTTATGCTGTGCCTTTGTGAAGAAGTGTTCCCAAACTCAGGGAAGACAAGTGGCAGAGATCCCCCTGCAGTGCTCCTGGCCATGGAGGTAGGAGATGCCCTGTCCATGGGGAGAGGCGTGCTCCAACTGGAGGACCTCCTCGCAGAGCTTTGTCACAGGAAAGTCTTTGCCACACTGCTGCTGGCTCCAAAAGGGAAGGCAGGAAATCCCAGAGGGAGATTTTGTAGGAATGGAGCTGCACAGTGTACGCAGCCTGGGTGGATGGTGTGCTTCTGACAGCCTGAAATTTGCATGGAGAGTGGACCTGGGCAAAAATGGGGTTCCAGATAAAATTTAATGGAAGAAAAGATGCTTGATGTCACCTTGACTGATCTTGCTGGGATATTGCTGACTTCTCTGCTGTCTCTGCGTGTGGCTACAGGACAGGGAGTGGTTTCACATGACTGCAGCAGCAGACAGGAGGCCCTGTGTGAAACCAGGCTTTGCTTGGGTAGGACCTTTAAGCAGGTTTGAGGGACATGTTAATCTTTAGAGTGAAATAAATAGCATTTCCCATGTAGGTTCATTTCTAAAATTGTGAGATTTTTCCCCAGAGCCTGTCTAAGAGCCAAGTCAGCCCTGTGAGGATGCTGGGGTACCACGGTGGGGAGCCAAGGCCCCACTGGTGCTCAGGGGCACAGGCTGGGGAATACAGGGCTGCACTGTGCAGCTGCAAGGAAACCTGAGGGGGAATCACCACAAAACGAGTTTCCCAGAGGTAAATCAGCACAGAAAGGGGTAGCACACGGCAGAAGATGCCTCTGCTGGAAACACAGCAGCTTGAGCTCTGTGGACTGCTGCGGCAGTGGCACAACCACTGGCTGGGGATGCCCGCTGAGCTCCCTGTGGTCTCTGTGGTTTTGCTGTGGTTTCTGCAACACCAGAATGACCCAGCCCTTGCTGTGAGCTGAGCTGGCAGAGGGGTCTCCTTTCTCATACAAGGGTGGCTGTGGTGGCCCTGGGCTGGGACATGCCGGGTCATGGGAGCCACGCACTCAATGTCCCCGGCACAGCCGCAGCCAGGAGCAAGGCGTTTCTCATTCCAGCTCTTACAACCAGCAAATCTCCAGCTGTAACAATTACGGGGGATATCTGGAAAAGCTGACCTGCATGGGGTCAAACACCAGCAGGCGGAGAACAAGAACCCGTTATTCATAACTTTTACGGCATTCAGAGCCGGCCCATAGCTGGGGCGGGCAGGGAGGACGATGGCAGCTTGGGGCTGTTTGCACAGCTGGGGCTGGCACGGGGCAGCCCCGGGGCAAAACACACCTGGCCCATGCCTGGGGGACTTCTGCCCCCCTCCACAGTGTCCCTCCCTCTCCCTTCCTTTATATGAGTGTGTAAAAAACATTTTTACACATGCACTTTTATGTGCAGAAAGCCAAGATGATGGCAAACAAGTCGGTAGCTAGCACGCTCGGTACCCTGGGCTGGTTTGCACTCTGTCCATGCTCTCAGCCAGGAGCTGAGGCTGGGTGATACACAGGGGTGAGTGGAGATCCAGCTCCTGGTTATCCACCTGCTGCCCTCCAAGGGGGATTCAAGCTGTGGGGACACCACACACCAGGGGATTCTCTGGAGCTTCTCCTTGGGCAGTCCCGGCTGGGGGCCAGCACCATGTAGGATGCTTTCTAGAAGGGCACCCTCATTTGTAATTAATTTAAAATAAGGTGCACAGAAGCAAACAACAGAAAAGCAAGCAGTGAGCTCATTATTATAAATCGTAGCAAGGCAAAAATGAAGCTCTTTTTGTTTAAATTTTATCCTCCAATTTGCATTTAATTGGCTGGCGAGTGCTGGAGGGGTCTCGGTCTTCTTCCCACCTCCTGATACCATTTTTCTAATAAAAATGTTTTTTTCCCTCCAATGCAAGCATAAAAACAACCCCTAAAGAGGGAGAGCGATTGTTAAGACAAAGAGGCAATAGATGGCTGCCAAGAGATAGAGAGCTGTGTGAATGCACAAATTAAAGAGAAAAAAAAAAAAAAAGGAAGGAAAGAATAACAGGCACTTTTCCCTCTACCTTGTTTTCACTTATACCGAGCTACAGTTTCATTTGTAACAAGGGACAGCAAGTAATTTCCAGGCAGAGATGTGGTAATTTTGAAACTGGCAATGCCCTTGCAAGTACCTGGTTGTATTTCTAATAAATACATTTAGTGTAAATCAAGAGAATGGAGGAGAATCGGATATAAATATGGCCTTTTGCTGTTCCTACAGACCTCTGGTTTTTATCCTTTTCCCTGCAGAGTGAAGGACAGAGAGTTAGTGTCATATTTTCCCCTCTCTGCTGTTAGAAAAAAACAAACAAACACAAAAAAAAACACAAACAAACAAAAAACAGAAACTGAAAATGAAAAGCTATTTCAAGGAAAGTACTAAAAGGAATGAAATAATGTATAGCAAAATTGCCACCACCTTCAACAACTACAGAGAGGATTGTGGAGGTTAATAAGGGCGTATTTTAGAGTGCCTGCTTACCCTGAGCTCCACTCACGGTCAGTTAACCCCTACAAATGCTGAGTAATTCCAGTAGAAGAGCACGGCCTGCTACGATTACAGGTAACTAGAAGAAGCAGTGGGAGAAATGTAAGAAACAGCAAGATATATGCTGTATCACAAAGTTTTGGTTTACCCTACTTTTTAGTTACTTGCCAGCATATATTTATGAGGCCACATCTACACACAGTCCTGTTCTTGCTTACCTGTGGCTGAGACCGATGGTTTCTCCTTCTGTGGGCACTTGGATGCTGCTCACTTCAGGTAGGTTGTAGGTGTAGGATTTATGGCAGCTCCCCCAGTTTTCACCTATTTGCTCAGGTACTGAAGTGGTGAGCCTCAGTTAGGTGGGCTGCAATGGGGTTAGGTTGCTGCCACGTTCCTACAGGGGCAAATTTGGGCAAAGCCACCTGCAGTGCCCATGCTGGGGCACATAGCTTGGTGGAGAAGGGAGACACCTGCCTGAATAATGGGTGATCCCCTTGGGTATCAGGGTGCTGACGAGGATGTTAGCAGCTCATGCCAGATCTGGCTATGGGTTCCCCCCTGGCCGGAGCTAACTCTGCCCTCAGCTGACCCAAGGATAGGGTGAGGGGCAGGGATAATGGCCTGGAAAATATTCCTGCTTGCAACAGACCAGCGAAGCTTGCATGGCATTCAGGAAACATCTCTTGGCACTGCTGTTGGTGCTAAGTGAGCATACAGCTGCAGGCCGGTGCCTGCACACTGTCACCGGGGAAGCTGCTAATTCATTACCCCGAGTATAAACACCATTAGAGCATAAAGGGACACCGTCAGTCTGCCCCTCCATACAAACATGCACATGCACACAGAGCCTCTGCTCGGTGGGACTGTTTGTTTCCAGGGTCTTCTGAAATGAGGCCGTGTCTGTGAAAGGCCGTGCTTCGTGCTCTGGCTGAGCCAGTGCAGCCTGCTGATGAAAGGGTCAGCCCTGTCTCACCTTGGGGCACCCTGGCTCCAGCGAAAGCTCATAGAAAGCAAGGACGTGGCCAGATAGGGCAGCTTCCTTATTTTTAAAGCTGCTACTAGATTCTCAGTCAAAGAAATCCCAGGCCTCCAGAAACACATCTGACCTTGACCTGTCACTGGTCCAAGGTGCCCTGATACGTCTATAAAGGAGTTGAACTGTTCAGATCTTCTTCAAGATTTGGTTTACACATCAGCATTTCTTGTAGAGGATGCCACAAAACACTGGGTGGGCCCTTGTCTGGCCACCCCTGCCTGGAGCACAGGGGACTTTTTGCTTTGTTGTCAAAATAGAACAAATTAGACTCATCTCAGTTTGAGGTAAGGGATCCCGATTAGATCTTGATCCTGAATACGAGTTGTGCCCATCAGCCAGCTCCAGGAAGTTCGCCTCTCTTGTTACTGGACATTAATATATTAAAAGGCCCAATTCTTCTAAATTAAACAATATTTAGTAGCCAGTTTTGCCTGTTTTCTTTTATTAGGCTTTAAAATATAAGATGTTGGTCTAGTGGTGCTTTGCCACTGACTCCAGTGGGCAAAATGGAGTAACTGGGATTTGGCAGCTTCATCAGCTGTTTTTCAGATGTAAAGACTTCGCAGAAGTCACTTTCATGGCTTAGCACATGGCTTAGACACCATCACATCTTGCATGGTTTCACATTAAGGTGGGTACAAGGCAGTCCTCAATATGAACTCCAGCAGTGTGTGATTCCCCACCAGAAGACCTCATCATGACATGAATGATGAGTGACCTGAGCAGCAGCACAAAGCCTAGACGGAGCACAAACAACAGTTTCAAAAACAGTTGTGGACCATAAAACCTCAGAGTGCTTATGTTCCTAAGAGATCCTCAGCTAATTACAGATATGATAGCCCTTGCTTCTTCTCTTGATTTAACTTCAACACTGCTCTCTTCTCAAGAATAGGAGACCAGATGTACACGTATTAAGCATGGATTCAGAGTGCATTATTCAGGGAAGTGTCATGATTTTGAAATCCTGTCATTTGGCTAATGTTGCGGTAAATTATGAGCCAATATCTTTCATTAAAGAACAATTAATCACTAAGAAAAATTACTCAAAAGGATTAAAATCTTTTATGCTAATTTTCAAATCTCAAATGTGTTGTGCTATTCAACAGTCAGTGTGTTTCTTAGCTGCAGAACGGGCTGAAAATACTTGAGGAATGTTATGTGCTTTTTGGAACTGGCTGCTTTGGGTGTTTTAAAACTTTCATATGAGATTCTCTGTAATTTTGGTAGCCAAGAAGCAGTCACACCTCAAATTGTGATCATCTCTCTGAATCTGAAAGCACAACAAGCATCCTAGACATAACATGACAATTCCCCCAATTCATCACCCTTTTTTTCAGTAAAGCCTGCTCAATGAGCGGCAGCATACCTGTCATTGAGACACAATTCTCAGCGCTAGAAATGAGCCCAAAGTATCATTATTTAGCCCTGTTTTGATAAGAGTGATTGCATTTTTGGCAGTGTGATGCTGTACCTTGTCAGCCCAGTCAGCCAGAGACCAACGGTGGCTGAATGAGTGGCAGTCCATGACAGATGGGTTTCCTTCCTTGCAGCTTCCAAAGCTGTGCCTAACAACAATTATTTCTGCAAATTGCTTTCCATCAAATTTCTGTCCATCCCATGTCTCATCCTGGCCTACAAGAAGGTTTCTCGGTGGCTTCTCTTTTGCTACATTAAGGTTCATGATGCCACTGTTCAAGGTTGCAAAGGAGACCACCCCAAATACTCTGTCACTATTATAATATTACTTATTAACAATGTAAATGGGTCTTGAGACTGACATCCCACGGGAACAAGTTAGATCATCAGTTTCTAGGATTATTTTAACAAATCAGTCTGTAGTCTTTAAATTAGTACTACCAACTTGTCAAAGTGTCTGCCCTGACTTTATACATTTCTGATATGCAAATCAATCATTCCCATAGCAAACCAGACCACCTCCACAACCCCCAGTAAGGATGAACTGGTCTAACAGACTTTGTCCTTAAAATATTTTTGCAGGATACTGGTACACTTGGTCAGCCAACGGAGATACAGAGCCCTTTCCCCCCAGCTCCATTCGATGACTGCTTTTAGGTAAGTGGCCCCCTCCAAGTGCAGGTGCCCAGCATGTTGAGTGGGGTGGGAAGGAGGGGGCTCTGGAGATGCAGGCAGTGGGAGGCAGAGAGTAAAACTAGTATGGGGCGGGTGGAGGAGAGAGCAGTGTCTGTCTCTTGTTTAATTTTGGAGAGCATACATTGCCTCAAGGTGTCCAGAGGCTGCCTAAGGCTTGATCTAGTAGAGGCTCATTAGGGCTACCCAGCTACAGTCATACCAGTGTAGATGTGGTTTTATCATCTTGTTTTTATTACACTGGATTTGAGAGCTGGGCGTTTGGGACTGCTGTGGAATATAAGCATTGTGATCTGTTTTTATCCGAAATGGCTTGCAATCTCTTTGTTTAGCTTGTCGGCTGGCACACTGCACATCAGTTGTTTATTCAGAGCTGAGTATATTTGTTGTACATTCTCCTCTGCTCAGGCCAATGGTTGTTTTACTCTACCAAGGACAGAAGGTAACCAGGTAGGATGAGTGTCTTTGAGTGTCTTATGTCCTGTGACATTTGTTCACTTGTATTCCTTTGGCTTCTGAACGAGACCACTTAGCCCTCTTGGTCTGCGCTCCCCTCTGCATTACTGGAATACAGGCAAGTAGCCTGGCTATCAGAAAAGCCAAATCTCTGCAAAATTGATGAATACGAGATGTGACTCAGACCAGCTGATTTGATTTAGCCTGCTTATCACAGTCGCTGCTACTTTGGGGCTGACTTTAGAGGTGACTCATGTTGTACTAGTACTTGCAAAACACCTACCTTGAAAATATTTTGATAGGCCATCTCGAGTAATTGGCAGCATTTCTGTTAGAGCTGTATCCTGTGAGTGCCAGCTAACCTTTGCAAACACGGTTCAGAGAAGGCAGAGACGAATAAGATGAATCTGATTAATTTTGCTGGAGCTGAAATTCATGACATTGGCTGGCACAAAACTCTGCCTCACCGGCTCTGCGTCGTGGCTCTCCCTTTGAGGACATCTCTTGCTGTAGAAATGCAATCTTTCATAAGGTGGGCACTCTGACAGTTAACAAGTCCTTGATTAACACAAGCTACCTACATAATTAATCACGGGCCTCAAATTAAATGTCTGGGGAACTGATTCAGATGAGGAACTGTGAAGCTGGATGAAGGTTATTGGGGTTGTGGGTGCGGATCTGCAATGGAAACCGTTCAGCGCAGGAGGCTGGAAGGCAGCTTGTTGTATGAGACTGAACTTCCCAAATCAAAGCAGTTTTCAGGTGAGGGTAACTGAAATTTCAAAATGTGATGGTGAAGATGATCTCCAAGAGGTTACAACTGGTGTCAGGTGAATTCAGCTGTTTCGCTGATGTCCCTGGAGCAATGCTGGCTGGTGTGGATCAGGATCTCACACCCGGGCTTTCAGCAATCATCATCATCCTATTTTACAGTCTCAGCCAGCATTCCCCAGCTCCTTCAGCCTAATGAAACAATTGTAAGCTGGGAATGGCTGATTGCAGGCAACACACTCAAGGGGCACCATGCTGCTCATTGTGCTGCACGTTGCAGGGCACTGATGGCCGTTCACTTGCCCTCTTTCAGGTCAGGTTCTTCTTTTACTAGTGTTAGAATTTAATAAAGAAAAGCAGGAGAATAAAATATCTGGTGCGATAGTTGGTAATATGCTGGCCAGCCAGAAAATGATGAGGAGTTGAAAGCAGTTCAATAAACAGATCTTACCACACAGTGTGTCTGCATGGCTGGAAGACTGTTTTTATTTTCCATAACCATTTCCCTCAAGTGTCCCCAGCCTTCCAACATCTCGGTTGTTTAGGAATCATAACATGGGAGTTGCTTGGGTAACCAAAATCTGCCTGACCACCTATATCCAGCTGCTGGGGAGACTCCACGTTCCAGGACATGGATCAGCCCTGGAAAGAAATCTTGGCCAGATGTGGCATGGCTCCACTGCCACATGCTCCAGCAAGGTGCTTGCTGCAAGCTGAGAGCCCTGCACGCACACTGCCTGTGCTGCTACACAAGGAGGGGACTTGTGTTGGTTTTTCTGGCCAGGGTGAGCCTGTGGGACAGCAGCATTTAACATTTGCAGGCAGGCCTGAGCAACACAAACAGTATAATTTGCACAAGACTGTGCAAAATCACTCATGAAGTAGAGAACTGAGTGCAAGGAAATCCTCAGATACAACCTAAATCATTGGACCTTTCTTCTCACAGCTTCTGGTCGGTGCTCAAAAATGAGACTTCTGCAAACTCAGTGGGAAAAAGCATTAATGATTGGCTTCACTGAGGTCACTGGGAGCTTTATTTATGATTTCAGTGCAACCACCACCTTCTCCAGAAAGACCAGTAGCAATCAGTACCTGTGCCTATAACTGATCTTACAGCATGGTTCGATGTATCCTCTACAGTCATCACATATTTTATTTTATTTCTTATTTGTTTTAAGTTATGCTGGATTTCTAAAGTACAGCTGGATTTGTAAAACAGAAATTCCTACTCATCCCATATATAGGCCAGTGCCATGCTAGGTAGCACTGGCAAATCTTGGAGCACATCCCTGTAACCTCGTTAATCTTACAATGTGGATCCCCAGATACATCCCACACCCTGCCAAAGCCCTGTCTTATTGTTCTGTCTCAGAACTAGTGCTGTTCCATTGCTGGTATGTTGAATGCCCTAATAAATTTGGCACCAAAGGGTGGCCTTTTTCCCTGACAGATGCAAAACTCGTTGCACATGTCCTCTCACCACAAAGCATGGGCTGTCTTACAGATACAAAAGCAAGTAGATTAATTTTATCCCAGGAATTATTATTATTATTATTATTATTATTTTAATCTCTATAGTCTTTTCTGTCTTGAGCTGCCAGGCTGTAAGGCACAATAAGCAGAAAGTTTCATCCTGCAAGCAGAGGAAATGAGCTGCTGCCCTGGTGCTGGACTGGACCCCGATGGTTTTCAGCACTTTCCCTATTGCTCTTTCATGCATGTTTTGAGCTGTGAATTCTGATCTGGTGGTTGTATGGGAAGTTTCAGCCTGTCCCCTGAAGATACTGCACCAAAAATCTTTTCATCTTCCTGATTTTCAGAACCGATGTCATCCTGGTCCCTCTTAATTAATCTGATTGCTCGTGTCGTGCTACCACTTTTGTAGTTATGCCTATAACTGCTATTAGAAGTATGATGAATCATTTGTCTCTGCCTGGAAATGTACTTGAATCTTCTTCAGACTTGTCTCAAGTCCATCTTCCCCATTCCAGTCCAAAAATCTGCATATGTCTCTGCCGTGCTGCTCAGCTGGAAAGCTTTACTGAGTTCAGGACCGAGCTACTCTAAGAACTGTTGTAACAAGATGTTCTTTTGAAAATAATTATTTCCCCCACTTTCTCCAAAAAGACATGAAGTGGTCAGGAAAAATATGAGCTCCTCGCTCTGGATGTTCGTCCTGTGGCAGGATGTCAACAGTGTGGACCCAGGGCCCGTTGCAGCAGGTATTGCATGAGCACGGCACAGATGGTGCTAATCCAAAGCGCTTACAATTTAATTGCCGTGTCTACATACTCGTTAGCACGTGGGCACTCTTCCCAGCCCGTGGTGTGAGGCTGTATGTGTGTCTGGCCAGCTGATCCCAATTCCACACCGGCACTTATCTGCTTGCTCACTGCAACCCCAGCAATCCTGGCCTCAAGCTAACAGCTTCCAGGGCTGGGCTCACAGCTCCTACATCACCTCCTGACCTGCTTCAAGCATCACCTCCAACGCTGAGACCTCCAAAGCATCTTCCAGATCCCTGCCTTCTGCTGTGCTGCTTGCAAGTGGCTCCTTCTGGGACCAGCGAGGCAGGAGGCTGTGAGGATGGATCCTGCTGCACTTGTTTGACCCTGTTAACAACAGCAGGCAATGCTTGAGCACATACCTAATAGTGTGCAGATGAGCTGGGGAGATGTTCTCTCCTGTCACTGTCCCTAAAAAAACACACGTTGCTGTCTTATAATCAAACCTCTGTTTACCTAAAAGCTAGTTCTATGCCCGTTTGAGGATGAACATACATGTAGATTCCCAAGACACACTTTCCCTCCTTTTGTGGTTTCTTCCTGCTATATAGGTTGCCCTGTTTACTTCTTCTTTTTCATACTCCTAATTTACTTTCTCTGAAATTTTCTGTGAGCAATTAAATAGCGCTAATATACCTCCACCAAGGGATGCTGTAAAGTTTTTAACTGGTGATTGGGTGTTTGGCAGGCAAGAGGGGGATTGCTCTGTCTTTCCATGATCTCACACATCACATAAAGGTGAACAAGGGATTTTCTGAACTGCGAAGTCCCAGTGCTGCTGTCATTTGGCAATGCTGGGAGCCTACAATGAACAGATCCTATTTTTATTGGAAATATTTCGCTACAGTAAGAGGGGGTTGCAAAACAAAATACCATCCAGTTTCCCAGCTCTGGAGGTGGTATTCTCCAGGTCAGGGCTCTGGAGGATGCTACGGTTGGGGCAGTTTGCATTGCTGCACTGGGTGTTTGAAATTCACCCCTAAATAGAGGATTTAGTTAGGATTAACATCCAGGCCTTTTATTTTCCCTTTTTACTGAGCTGAGTTCCACCCTGAAGAGATAGAAAATATCATTCTCCGGTGCCTTCACACAGGTACTTTAAGAAAAAAGATCACATGAATGATATACAGAAATGAACCACCCCTCTGTGTTTCATGTGTACCCAGAAATGTGCCTCCATACAGATAGTCGTGTCCTTGCCATAACCTGTGCTACTGAGTATCACATGCACTTAAGCATCCTCAGGGCCAATAGACAGGAAAACACGATCTTTCGGATGCTTTCTGGTTTTAGCTGTTTCCACGCAGAGTGACTCCTCTTCCTTTTTAACCTATCCCAAAATACACTAGCGAGGAGCTGGGGCAGAGTGGCTGCATTTCAGTGGTTGTGTCTGGAACAGCTTTATGTTGATGCTGAGCGTATGTTTATGTTAACAATAATGACACATAAGACTCATTCCCACAAAGAAACACATCCAAATTAGCCCGTGCACATAAAGCCAAGGGAATTACTCATTGTGCAGAAGGTTACACGCGCCTGCATCCATTCTGAAAGGGGACCTGCACTTGCAGGCTGCATGGTGAATTGCTGAACCTGTGCATCCCCCACCACCAAGGCCAAAGGAGAGCTTTCTGCTGCTTCCAAAAAAGCCCCACATGGGGCTTTGGTGCAACTGGGAACAGCCCTGTTATCTGCAGGAGTTACACCTGCTGCTACACACAGCCTCCTCAGCTGGAGCTGTAGGGCTGGCAGCATGGGCTGGGAAACTGGGAGAGGAAACCTTTGCCTGCTGCTGTGGGAGAGGCTGGTCAGATGTTAATGCCCAAGGCTTGCGTAAATGTGGTTTCTCAGGAGGGTGGGAAAAAAGGAACTTGTTTTGTCTCTCTCTTTTTTTTTTTTTTAAATGAAATATAATCTGGTGCATAATGTTCTGAATTATCAGTGTCTCACATTGTGTGTTGCTTCATCCACTCTAAATATCATCTCTTTCTGCAGTCTGGCTTGACATATTCCTCTCAGATTATCTCATTTGCCTGTGTACAAATGCATCTGTGGCCTTACCCAAAATTATTAAGGACATACCCATGAAAGCGTGTTGTTCAAACCAGAGCAATAAAGTTTCTTCTTGGTGCCTAAATGCAAATTTCCCCGTAAGTGTCTTGGTACTAGAGAACCAACCTACTCAAGTTAAATAAAATAATGTGGGTCACAATTCATCAAAGCACATTCTCAGCGTCAGGTGCCTGGCTGTTCCTGTAGACGCCTAGCAGAGAACATCAGGACGTGCTGAAACACCATTGAAGGCAATTCAAAAGTGTCTTTTGTGCCTTTGCTGCTCAGATCTCTAATAAAGGGAATGTAATTCACAGCTTTTAGCTCTGGAAATTGGTTGCTGTGCAGGTGCCTTTAGCAGGCAGGGCAGAGGAATTGGAGCACAGTGGCAGTAGGCAGTGGCAGCGGTCGTCCCACACCTTCAATGTGTAGCACCGCGGCCACGTGCTGCCAAGCCCCACGCTGCCGTGTTTCCACGGAGATGTTACATCACGCCAGAGTCTCGTAGGAGTCTGAAACCTGCTTCATCTGACATGTTATTTAATATTTCCATTAACAGAGCTTCGCGAAATGACCAAATTCTGGTCAAACTGCTCTCAAGTCAGAGAGCAGTAAGTGTCCTTGCACAGAGCTGGGAGCTTTGGTGTTTGTATGTTAAGTGATGTCAAAAATACAAGAGAAAGTGCAGAAGCATGCTTCAAAGTGGTTTGAGGTTAGAGAAGCAAGATGCAGTGAGAGATTTCAGCTGAATCTGGTTTGTGAGGGACAGGACTGAGACTGGGGATGGTCAGAAAAATCAGTGGCACAAATTTGCTCTCCAAGAACTTGTGTCTGTGAAATGTTCTTCATGAAACTTGCATTTTTTCTTTCTCAATGGTGACATCACATTGAATAGTGACAAGCACAGAATATACCAGAGATGTTCCCAGGTTGGAAAAACAAACTCTCCTGAGTCTGTGGGTGAGAGACCAGTGGAGGAGATGTTCACCTTCACACCAAAGGTGCTCATCTGTTTTCCTGCCTGTACTTGTCCTCTACAAAGCGTGACAACATTGACAACAGTTTCACTAGCAAGGCAGTAATGAAGTCTTTACTTTGGCCTGGATTTTAACCTGAAACAGCTAGGAGTTACCCATGAACACCCAGAAGCCCTCCTACCTGTTGTCCTTTACCTCCCTCGAGAGCAGCCTGGCACAGAAGAGGCGATCAGCTAAATCCTTAGGCGGAGAGATTTACTTTTAAAACTTCCTAATTATAAGGATAATGAGAGATTTTTAAGACAAGGTCAAAGAAGCATCCATCCAGGATGGTGTGGATGTTGTACAGCCCATCTTGGAGCAGTTTGGATGGCGTTATCTCCCCAGGTACTTCCCAGCCCTGTCTGGTTCAGCATGGCTGCTGCCAGCAGCCCAGCTCCGGACACAGCACATGAATCACCAGCAGGGCTCTATGAGCCTTTGTCTGAAGAGGGAGACAGGAGGCTCTCCAGGTGGTAGAACTTTAAAAGCAAACATAACCTTGCCTTGTAAATGACAGAGCTGAACCTCTTCCCATCCGTGCCAGAATCACTCATGTGTCACCCCACTGACTTTAATTTTCCTCTCGCTTCATGCTGGAGGAAACAAGGAGTGGGGCTGGGTCATGGACCATGACTTCAGAACTTGGCAGCCTTTAGGAAGGTGCTTGGGCTGCATGCTTGTGTCTTCCAGCCCCACGGGAGGCTCTCGTGTGAATTACAGTCGCTCTCCCACCAGCGATGTAGGTCATACCTGATAAATTTGCTTACCGGATTAGTGGGTGAAGGGGAAACGGTAGGCACGGTTCATCCAGCTGCCAGGGGTGCATTTAATACCACCCTGCATGACAGATTCATCTGCAAGGTCAGAAAGCACGGCATGGAATAAGCAGAAAAACGCTGGAAGGGATTAAAAATGGTTTAAGGGCAGAAAAAAAAAGGCAATGTTATTAAGAGGGAAATTTTAAAGTGAGGTATTGTTATTGCTGGAGCCCTTGTTCTGCTGCCAACCCCTTGGGAAAACAAGAGGGAGGATGGCAAAGGGTGCAAAACCAGAGCTAAGGTGCCTCCACATGGTTCCCCTCTGTCCTGAGCAACTGGGCACCAGTCTGCATCAGCTGCTGGCTTGGTCCAGAAAGCAGAAGAGGTTTGTGAGCAGAGCAGTCAGCCTCTTTCTGGGGGAACCCGGGCTTCCTGTTCACATGCCAGGGAAAGAGGAGAACTGAGGTTATCCCCTGAGCTCCCACATCTTTTCTCTTGTGTTCCCCGATGTTGGAAAAAGATATTTAAGCTCTTGGTTTCCACTCACCCAATAAGTAATTCTTCCTTCCAAGAGGTAACTTCCTTCTGCTACCTATATGGTTGAGTAATGCCAGAGCCACCGTGCAGGACAGCTCGGGAAGACCCTATGGAATGAACATCACTGCTCCAACTCCTCTTCTTCATATGAGTCTTTGCAGAAATGGATATCATGTGCCACTTCAAACAGACCCAGGCTGTTGCCCTCTTCAAGGACTTCTGAGACTTTCTTGGCTTGAGAAAATAAAAAAAGACAAAAATGTGCAAATGTAGGTCCCCCAGCCCCATAATCTTGCCTCACTGTTACCTTTCCTGACACCACTTTTGGAGAAACTTGTGCACGCAGTGATCAGTAGGCTTAATGTGGCTATGGCAGTATTGCTTTTGGAAACTTAGGGCTTTTTTTTTTTCCCTGGTTTTTAGATTTAACACATTTTCTTTTTTCAGCTATACACTAAGTAAAATCAAGCTGCAGCAAGAGAGAGTAATTCAAAAAATAACTTAAAACAGCCAAGGGTTATAAAAATAACAGATCCTGTGGGCAGCATCCAAAAGACTTTCTATCATGATGACTGATTAGAAGACTCGTTTAATTGTCTGTATGCAAATTGTGTGTCACTGATTCCTGGCACTCAGAAATCTTCAGATTATAAAATTAACTGGTTCACATCACTTAATTTGCCTTTTGGCTGATTTTTGGACCTCCACTCTGCAGGCTCCATTGTTTCTAGGTAAGGATTTTTTTTTTTTCTCAAAGCTTGAAGAAAATTAACGTTTTTTTTCTTTATTTTTTAAAAGCAAGCTACAAATATCTCATCTTCACTGGATTTCAAGTACTGTGGTCTTAAAATATTGCAAGTACTGGGCATGCCACAAAAGCTAGAAGGAACTTCAGGAGTCCTTTTTTCTTTTTTCTTTTTTTTTTTTCCTTTTCTTATTTTCTTTTCTTTTCTATACAAAGAGAATGCACAGACTTTAGTTTCAAAACCTAAAACCTCCCTTTGTCAGTACTAACACATTTCCAGAAGGAATTGGGCTCACTGGCTGCTGTTAGGCTTTCACTTGACCAGCAGTGTGAAGCAGCCAGAAACTAGTAGGGAAAATAGGCCATGCAATATCATTATTTCCAGGACTGGAAGATTAAAAACTCTTGAGCTAAAGTCTCCTGAAATCACTGGAAAGGCTGTCATAGCTCTTCCCTGGTTTAGTCATGCCCATCACTGCTTGTCCATGGAGGTTCCCAGTTTCTTTACAGCAAACCTTAGGTGCTTAAAAGCACTGCCACCTCCATCGCTGTCCATTTCTGTGCAGAAGGGAGCCAGCAGGGGCTGGACCCAGGAGATGGATCCCATGGAGAGCATGGCTCCATGGGGCAGCTGGCCTGAGACACACAGCACTGGCAGAGCTGAAGAGTGGGAGCTGGACCTCATCGCAGCCTTGCCCTGGTTGCAGGGATGGGATGGGACGTGCAGAGCCTGCAGGTACCCGCTGACTGTCTCTTCTCACAGCCTGCTCTTCGGTGCAGGTCAGCTAATGTTCCTCTCCATCCCTTGGCTGCCTTCTCTTTCACATGCTGCTGCACCAAGGACGTCTGCCAGTGCCCGGCCACGCAGAGGCACGTGAGCCCACAAACACCTCCAAGAAGAGGAAACACCGCTTGCACTTCCACCTCCCCAGGGTGATGTGCTGCCTGCTTACAGGGCTCTTAAAAATATTTCAAGTTGTGGCCAGGTGGCTTCAGAAAGCCACTGTGGGCGGCTGGGCAGCTGTGTGCTCTCCTTGCCCCACTGAGCCCCTGGGTCCCCAGTCTCAGAAATGTGATGGATGGGAAAGGGAAGCTTCGTGCCTTGTGAAGCCTCACGTTGACACCAGAAGTGGGCTGCATGTGGCCAGGAGCAGGGTCTGGGGCTCCCTGGGAGGGAGCAGGGCGTGATGCTCTGCTTGGCCTTTGGGAAAAGGGATTGTGTGGGTCCTGATGCCTGAGGCAGGACAGAGGACATTTCTGGAGGCCATGCCTGCCCAGGGTAGTGTTAAATGCAACACCTTGGGTGCTCTGCAGAGCTGGAAGCCAAGCATTTTACCTCCCAATTTTTCCCCTGTAGCTGAAGACACATATATTAGCCTGTGGTGAAGAACAACTTACAGAAGCAGTCTTTGGTAGCAGTTAAATTGTCCATGGCCAAACTTTCTTTAAAAGTTTATCACCCGCACTGCAGAGGACTCACGTAAGGCAGGGCCCCATTTGACCAGATAGGCCGATGTCTCAAAGCCTCAGAGCTGTGTAAACGTGATGTAACAGGGATATAGACGTGCTATCAGTTCTGGTACCAAACACAAATGTGGCTATGAGTGAGTTTTGTGTATACCGTCATTGTTTAAAAACTGTGCTCAGGCCAGGCTCTCCTTGATTAGGAGCAGCCAGATGGACACTATAAATCAGTGTGAAAACCCTGTGCCAAACTCCATGCTTGCACTGATTCATACGGCTCCATTTAATGTCACAAATGGGATTTGTGCAAATGGAACCCAGATCAGAATTTGGCCTTTTATGTTTGTTTAGATTAAGAAATTTGGACAGCAAAAGGCCGCTTATATTCTGGCTATCAGGCTGGGTATTACAGCACTCGAATAGTGGGAAGCCCAGACAGATGGTTACATGAATCACAGAGAGGCAGGTCTGATTATCTTGATATTTTCCATGTGATAAAGCAGAGGGACGGTGTGCCATATGGCGGAATATTGTTGAGGGACCCCAGCAGCTGTGCGGGATGTGAGCACTTCCATGGACATGGGGTGTGCTGCAGCACTTGCTCCTGGGATGAGGGGGCAAGGAGAGGAAGGGGTGGCTTCCTGGCACCACCAGAGATTTTGATCCACTGTGTGCCCTGAAGGGGGTTTAAAACAGTGCAGGGATCGCCTGCCTTAGGTGATTGTTAAAGGGTGAAGTACTTAGGGGCTGAAGGAGGGCTGAAAGTCCAGGTAAAAGTCCAGGCGCTGATCAGCAGTGCAAAGTCTAGTTGGAGGACAGTCATTAGCTGTGTACCCCAGTGTCCAGTCCTCTTTAACATCTTCATTAATGACCTGGATGATGGGGCAGAGTGAACCCTCAGCAAGTTTCCTGGTAACACAAAGCTGGGGGAAGTGGCTGATCCAGCAGGGAGGACCATGCTGCCATCCAGAGGGACCTCAACAGGCTGGGGAAATGGGCTGACAGGAACTCATGAAGTTCAGCAAGGAGAAGTGCAGAGTCTCAGGGCTTCTTGCGAAAACCAAGCCCAGGCACAGGACATGCTGGAAGCCACACAGGTGGAAAACATTTTCTCAGAAAAGGACCTGGTTCTTCTGACAATACTTTGCCAAATGTAACCCAGCATACTATTCACCTTCTTTGCAGCAAGAGAACATTGCTGGCTCACTTTTAGCTTGGTGTCCACCAGGACCCCCATTTCTCCAGCTCTTGGAGGTCCCTCTGGATGGCAGCATGGTGTATCTGCCACTTGTTCCAGTTTTATGCCATCTGCTCACTTGCTAAGGGTACACTCTGCCCCATCATCCAGGTCACTAATGAATGAACTTTGGGATTCAGGGACACATGGAAAGTGAAGGCACATGGGTGAGGGTGAAGGAAGAAGGAAAAAAGAGCTTTTGTGTGGAGTAGAAGAGAAGTTGGTGGCTTCTGTGGGGCTGAGTGTCTACAGAAAGTGCAAAGGAAGCAGGGAGAGGTCTGGCCTCTGTTTCAAAAAGTTGCTGTTGTTTTGCTGGACTTCACAGTTATTTCTTACAGGCTACCCTGAAACAGAAGCAGCCTGTGCTTCTCCGTGCTATCCTGAAAGCTGCAGAAAAAGGGAAATTGCATAAAAGAAGTGGATTTCCACAGACATCAAGGAGCTGTTTTTCAAAGTGAACTTGTGCACAGAGATCATTTACAGCCACTTCGCTTTCATAATGTGTTGGCTGGGGTTGCTGGTCTGAGGCTTTCATTCTGTGCATAGCAGATCTATTTGCAGAATATCATGTTTTAAAAAAATATACTACCTAAAAGCATGGAAATTTACCCTCCTAAGGCAATCAAAGGATGCAGTGGTTTTATTCCTCTGAACCCAAGTGATGATTACTGATACAAGAGCTCTCCAGCACCAGTACAAGGGGCTGTGGGTGCTACTGTGTTAGACCCACCAAGAATTGCTCTGCCCTCCCATTGGCACTGAATCCAGAGCACAGGGCTAAAAAACACATTGAGCAGTTAGAAAAGATTTTAGCAGCAGCTCTTAGGTTAACTGAGGGAGCGAGGGGCCAACCTCTGGGGCGAAGGCAGAGAAATGTGCAGTGCTGCATCGCAGCTTGGCCGGCGTTTGCCAGAGAGGATGTTGGTTTTCTTTTGCAGGGGCTAGCAGGAAAATCACACGTGTTTAAATTGGGGAAGTGTTGTAGATGTTTGTGTCTGGTGGCGGGTGAAACAGGGAAATGAGGAATAAGTTTTCTTTTGTTTGGGTTCTGTGGTTTGATTGCTGAAGCCTATGGCTGGCTGTATATTTAGCAGACCTCAAAAATAAGGTTAGATGCATCAGCAAGCAAGTGGAAAAGTACCCGGGAGAAAGTGTGAGATTGCTGTCTGGGTGATCCCATGCGTGCCTGCTGGGCTATGATGCATCGAAGCTGGTGCCCCGTGGTGCTGCATCCAGCCTGTGATGCTGTGTTGGTGGCCCTCCACCACGGGGACCAAAGCTCTGGGGCCAACAGAAGCCAGCCCAGCCTGTCAGGACAAGCTGGAATGACAACACTGGAAACCACTTTAAAGGGGAAACCATCAGTAACTGTGTCTGTAAGGAACTAGCAGTGTGGGTAACTCTAGCTAAAAGAAACCAAGATGAACATTTTCAAACCAGGTGTCTAACTTCACACAGGCATGGAAAGCACTGATAGATGCTCCCATTGACTGATGCCCAGCAGCACAATTCCAGAGCAAAGCCATAATTTCTACCTTTTTTGTAATGTAGGACTCTCTGTAAAAGCAGCTTGGGGTACAGGTGCAGTCACAGCTTTTGTATCTTCACAGTGGAGTTACACGTTGTTATTTCCTTAAAAGAAAAGGAGAAAACTGTACCCAACTGCAGTAAAGTCATTACCCCATAAAATACCCAACTGTCTTTTGCATGCTGAGGAAACAGCAAACGTCTCTTTTTGTGACATTGGAAGAGGACAGATTGCACAACAGAGGAACCGGGCCCTTTGCATGGAGAAGTCATCGCATGCCATGGGTGATGGCCTTTCAAGTTAGCAGACAGCTTTGTCAAGAAACATGGGATATATTTGCACAGACGTGGAAGTGCTGGTGCTGGGCTAACCTTTTCTTTGGAGGTGGTTAATGGGAGAGAGGCCCAAGGGATGGAAGTGGTGTGGAGCGATCCCATTATGCTCCTGAGCTGTGGCTGCACGTCACAATATGTGGTGTGAAAAGTAAGAATGATAAACTAGTTCGAAAAGGGCTGGATGTGTGCTCCCCTCACAACTGGCAGGGGACAGGAGTTTGGTTCCTGTTATGGCCTCCCATGGCTGCGAGCAGGAGGGGCTGAGGAAGCTTGTAGAGGCAGCTAACCCTCCAGGACACACAGAAGAGATGATAGTGCCTTTAATTTATCCCAAAGGAGACTTTCCCGTTACTCCATGGGGAAAAGCAATGTTTTATGGTGTCTGTCAATCTGCTACTATAATGAACCAAAAAGCCTGATTACCATAAAGTGACACTGAGTTTTGTGAGACTGAGATGAGGAAGACATAACCTCAACACGATAAGAACCAACCTCCCCCACAAAGGACAAGGGAAGCAACCTCTTCTCCACCTCTTCTTCTTACCTATTTTCGCAGTGGGAAGTTCACTACGGACAAGTGCCTGCAGAGGCCTCATTTGTTACTGCCTTGCCTGTGGATGACAACAACCATAAGCAACTGGAAAATATGTTTTTCTCTTTAGTTCTTTATGTAGCTGCGCTTTATGAACTAAACTATTTTACTAAGTGTCTTAACTGAACTGACCCTCACAATCCAGAAAATCTCAAACCTTGGCTTGCTTGGGCTATTTATTTTGTTTTTAATAATGGACTTTGTGAGTTAGATTTCCCTCAGACTCAAATCCGATTCTCCTCAATCACATCCCCAGGTGCATGCCCCTGGCCATCACCCCTCATTTTCTCTGGGCACCACCGCTTCACATTCTGCTGCCTCAGACTGCACCTCAGTGAGCTGAACTCAGTTATCTGAGCATTTCGATTTCAGAACAGAGAATGGTTTTGAGATAACTTGGTGACTCAGGAGTTTTCCTCAGGATAATTTAATTTAGAGATGTGACCAGAATTCCTCATCCCCAGGATACTGGAGCATTGCAGCCCCTCACAGTTGACTCACTTCACATCTCAGCAAGTCCAAGGTCTGGGCACACAGGGAACAGAGCCTAGTGAGGAACTCAGCCCCTCTGTGAGTGCAGCAAGCTCACTTGAAAATATTTCTGGGCAGCAAAACATGCAAAGCTGCTGAATTGCACACAGCTGTTGTCCTTGCCTGCAGGAAGACTGACAAAAAATATTGCTTTATCACAGACTTGGTCATAGTGAAAATCCCATGATGAGGAAAGGAGGTGAACCATTTCGGTCCTGTGTCTGGTGTGATGACCATGGCAGTGCCATACCACACAGCTCTTGCCTCCTCTTGTCAAGTGGATGCCACAAAATCTAAACTAAGTAACATTATCTCTGACATCTTGGCTATTATGGTACCAGATCAAAAGATTTATATCATGATCATTGTAAAGCATTTACAGCCTGTCTCTGCTGAGGGAAAAGTCACAACTGGAATTTGATGTCAGTTTTAAAATTTGTTTTTCCTTAAATCCAGACCTGCTCATTACGGTGATTTAATTCAGCCTATCTCCTGTCCTTACCACCAGCTGCTCAGAGATGCCTACTCAGCTTTCAGTCAGTGAAATAAATCTTTCTAGCAAGTCCCAACAGTGTTTTCATGCTATCAAGGCAAAAATAGAGACTCTATTTGAAGAAATTCAACTTCAGACATATCAGAAATATGAGCCACCCCCTTCCAAACGAGTTCATTTTTATGTTCCATACTGAATGTACATCTTTCATCTCCTCAATCAAATCCATTTGTAAGATTTCCAAGGACAAAATGTATATGCATACATACAACCCCCATGCTCACAGATACATGAAAAATGTAATTTATTTACTTGTCCCTGTCAGTTCTTTATTATGTATATACGATTTTATTTCCAAATCCACTCTCCTTGCAGTTAGTAGTAAATTGTGCAGTCACAGAAGTAGCTGAGTACAGTCAAAGTGATAAAAATTCTACTGAGGGAAGAAAAAATAGTGTAGGTAACATATTTAAACCTCAAGAGCTTCCATGAATATGCAGACTGCATTTGAAGAACTGTACATATAACTGAAATAGGATTAGACAGGTATAAAACAAACACATCTGCCCACCTTCACTCCACATTATTGCAACAGTTAACATTGAGAATACATTTGAAAATCTTTTCCTTCAGAATTTTCCAATTTGCCAATGCCCAAACGTTTTGTAATGTGAGGTCAAACTGACCAACTACGTGGGCTATCTTGTTCCTCTGGGGAATCTGAAAGCTGCACAGAAATAACTGTTCCCTAATTGTCACCCATTTCCTCAATGCTATGCATCTGGGAGAAGAATCTTAAAAATGGAAGTAAGTAGAAAAGCTGAAAGAAATCAGTGCAGCAAATCTCTCCCAAATCTTTCCCACCCCCCAATCGCTGTGTTTTCAAATTGGCCGAGGCTTGGCTTACTGATTAAAAACTACAGCTCTATGCTAAATTGTGGTAAGCTGTGGCATGGTGGTAAACCACAGTCCTGCATAAAGAAAGTTCTTGAAACCATTATAGCATTGGCATGGCGAGTGCATTTTACAAGTACTAGATCTGCGATGCAAGTTATGAGAGCAGGTTTTTGTTGTTTTTTTTTTTTTTTTCTGGTCTGTGAAAGTAAAAAACATCGGGGGGGGGGGCAAGGATAACCTTCTTGCTGAGAATTAATGATAGAATACACAAAGAGCCTAAACCACATGGAAAAATAGCACGGCTTCTCTTGCATATGTGCTCTGCATTATAGGAAATGTGTACATGCGTAAGAAAAGATTGGTCAAGTATGAAATAAATGCATCCCACCTTCCCTCCACACTAATGTAACACTGAGATTGAACATATAATTAGGAAACATCAAGAGGGCAGCAGAATTATGTGCAATAAGCCCCATGTGTTTCTAAATAAAAAATCTTGCCAGACAGCCTTGATTACATCTATGATGGAGTTTTACCATTACTGGACAAAGGTGATGATGTAAAGGAAATATTCTGGGATTTTAGTAAAGCAAATGATAGGGTATCTCACACCAAAGAATAATAATCAGAATTGGCCTGGAAATGAATATTGTCACATGGACTGAAACCTGGCTGGAAAACTACAAACACAGCACTATGAAGGATAACAAAACAGCTAGTAGAGAAGCCCCATAAGGGACCAGAGAGACTGGCCTTTGATTCATTCTTACACAACAATTGGGTCTAAAAGACAAGGATGGGGGTAAGGCAATAGAGATTGGAGCAATATTGTGCCCAGAACGAAGCCTACAGTCTGCTGTTTGCTGCCAGCTGTCCTCAAAGTCCCTGCGGGCGCAGGTGGGAAGCAAGCACTGCTGAGAGCAGATGACTAATGCCAGCAGATACTCAGATGAACAATTAATAAAATGGGATGAAACAAGGGAAAATACATCTTTTTGCACCTGAGATAATATTCCTTGCTGTAGGTAGCTGTAGAAGGTAAAGAGGAGTATGTGACAACACTGAAAGAAAATCTGAACTTTGAAATCAAGCATAACCAAATTTCTCAGAGGTTTTTGGATATCACTGTTCCCGCTGTCCCTCATGCAGGGCAACTAAGATACCAGTGACTTTGTATCAGCCACTGTTATTCCATTTAGCTACACTTTTTTTTTCTTTTCTTTCTATATTCATTACCATCCTGTGAAATTTTCTACAATATTGTGAGCATCTGACCTTTTACTCCAGTAACTCCTTGGTACCACTCAGATGCGAACATCGCTACTTTATTGGTGAATATGAGGGCGTGCACCACAGCTGACTTCATGCTACCATCCGGCCCTACAAATCTGTGGTGCCCTACAAGGGGTGCTGAGCAACATCGGAGCCAAGAGAGCTCCTGAGTTGACAGCTCTCACTTAACAACAAAATGATACCTGCTCCACATCGGTCAATACACAGACCAGGAGTAAAATCAGTTTTATAGTGGAAATCCATAGATATTAATTTAGCATGAGGACACTGTTATTGCCTAACAAAATGGCATTTATTTTACAGCCATGCTTTACAGTATTCAAAGCACAGAATGTAAAAGAAGCAGCTTTCTGTAATCAGCCCGCTGCAATTGCTAGCTTTTCAGTGCAGCTCTCCGGCAGAATTGTTATCCCCATTGTTATGCACATTATTCATTTGCTAATGCTCACATGCCAATTAGCTATCAATCCCCATGCACCAATTAAGCAATAAAGCAATCAAAACCACAGGCTGGCAAGCCAGGCTCACCTTGGTTCCCTCAGTCTCTGAGACACGGAGCTCACAGAAGTTCCCTGCTTGGTGTTGGATGAAGGCATGTCCAGGAGTGTGCCTCCCCCTTGCCAAGGGCAGCTCACTCCATAGTGTGCAGTGATTGTGCAGCAATGCATCCACGGCCTGGTGACCCCAAAACCCAGTGTGGCCACCCCACAGTAGATGGGAGGGATGCAGAGGGCTTGAATAGGGTTATATCTTGGCTTATCTTGGTTAGTTAACAGGTTAATTGATCTGCAAGTGACCTTGGTCTGCTGGGGTGTAAATGCCAGGATTTTAAGTTACAATCAAGAGAAGTGATATTATTCTCCAGATCAGGGCTTACGAGGCACAGGATCCACTCCTTTGCCCTGAGAGCCACCATGCCACCTAGAGCAGTACCCACCAAATTTTCCTGCAAGGCCTCAGCACAGCTTTACATCTGTACCTGGGCCCCCTTCAACCTCCCCAGCACCAAAGGGGGCCTTCAATGAAAGGGATCTTTCATTTAATGCAAGGAGCCTTTTACGTTGCTGGAATGGGCCGCGAGAGCCTTGCAGCAAATGGGAAGCAGGCTCTGAACTGGGCAGCAGCAGCACCGCTGTGCTTTGGGACCCGCACGCCGCAGCAGTCAGGACTTAGGAATTTGCAATGTAAACTATCCACAAGATGTGATGGGGGATTTTTATTATTCTGCCAATAGAAACTTTTGAACGGAGAAGACGGGGAAAGCTCTGGCACTGATATCACTCCGAGGGCTTCCACTGATAACACCGGAGGCCTGTGGACATGTGCCAGCCCAGCTCCTGGCCCCATTCCCTTCCCAGAGTCTTCGTTAATGTCAGATCACAACCCCCCGTTAAAGAAATATGATTTATGAGCATCTTGCATGCTAAAGCAGAGGCAGAGCTTTCCTGGAACATTTTTAATGAGTTTGCGTGCAGGTGGAGAGGGAAAGGTAAGCTGGGAAAAGCCTGGGTTGCCGATGACTTAGTACATGAAACAACCTTTGTCTGGCAGCTTTTTACTTTTCCTCATCGATCCAATGAGGTAACTGTAAAATTATGGCATCCAAATAACATTGCAAAGTATTAAATAAAGCACAAGGCCAGCATATATTTTAGAGTAAGTGGATAATGTGACATCAGTGTCAGTTCAACCTTTTGAAAGCAGCAGAAATATTCTGGGGACATAAAAATATGTGTCATTATGTCATACTGCGAGGCATAAAAAAATCCTGCAGAATCCAGACTGTACTTTTATATGCATTTTAATTTAATTTCATTGAAACGGATTTTTTTTTGCTGCCTTGGTTACCAAAATTGGCCTAGCAACCACATGGCTTGGCCAAAACCCATAATTCACGTGTTTTCTTGACAGGCCTCTCAGGATCAACAGTTTCCACTGACCTGCAGGTCCTCAAGCCAGCCACAAACCTCTTTGGTTCAGCATTAAGCAGTGATGCCCGAATGGCAGCAGAAGCAACAAGGTAGGCCTGTGATTACTAGTTCAGGTTTCTATTTAACAAATGCACAATAATCTTTCTGACATTCATTTTAGCTTTTTTTTTTTTTTTCTAAATTTTTGAGGTCCAGTACACATTCCCACAGCCAACTATGTTTCAAAGACTGCAAATACATGAGAAATGAAGCTGTTGGACCTTGTGCCAACCTGGGAAGATGCCACATGGGGCATCTAAGAGTGACCACCCATAAAAGCCATTTGCTTTATTTCTGCTCAGACCTGCCTTCAGCTTACATCTCTAGTGCTCTCTCCCATCTTTCTAATTACAAGGATAGCTCCTGATTCTGCTGTATTAATGACTATCCATGCTGTCTCCTGTTTCATTAAAATAACTGGAAGGTGATCTTGTATTCAAGTTGTGCTGCCATGTACGGCAGCATGTAGTAGTAATGCTGCATTGCTGCTGCTGTGCACACCCAGCTTTGTGGCGTCCAGCTAGCATACCCCTATCCCCTGGGCAGATCAGCTTCCCCAGGTACCCCTGCTGGTGTCCTGGCACCAAACAGCCAAACCAAGGCCAGTGGTGATCAGACATGGCTGTTCCCTGCTCTCTCTTCCCTCCTGTAGCAAGAGCTGTTTCATGGACCAGCAGCATCGCGCTGCCAGCCCCGTGCCTCCTCTCCCCTGCGTCTCCCTTGCCTTCAGAGCCTCTCGCCACTCCTCTGCTCAAAAAAAACTCAGCATTTGCAGCAAATGAACATTTTCACTCTTCCAGAGAAGGGATTATGTTTTCAAAATAGGTTAATGAAAGTGCTTTTTTTTTAAAAAAAAAAATATATATATATATATAATTTTATTTTTCCCTGATTTTGTGGCCTATAGGAGTTTACTTTTTAACCAAGTTTATGAAACAGTTTCTGTTTTGAAGCATCTGGCAGTCACTACCATTAAACCCCCTTTTTTTCCTGAAGCCTGAATACTAAAACACTTCAAGCCCACCATTATTTTACAGTTTAGGTTTCCATCCAAGTGAATGCACTTCAATACTGATCACCTCTCTGCTAATTTAAAAGCAATAACCTCTTAACCTGAGACAATGCTTTGCTTGATAACCAGGGCCAACATGCTGCTGATTCAGAAGGAGTGCTGTGTCACAGCTTTCATGTTAAGAAATAGTGCAGTATGGATATCTGCTGGAATCTTATCTAAATTTACACTATCCAAATATTGTAATAGCTTTACATATATTTTTATGGCTTCAACAGTTACAATGACACATAGGAAACGTGAAACCAATACATTTCTCCTTGCTAGGTGGCTTTCCACATTGTGGGGAACAACCCGTGTGTGGTAAAACATTAATACAGTGCTGCCAGTCTCCCTGTACCCCTCCTGACAGCTACACCCTTCTGCGGCTAATAAAAAAGCAGTGAAACAGTTGTTTTGGAGGTGGGGTGTGAAAGGAAGAGAAACACGTGCACGTGGTCCTTGCAAACAATGCGTACCGTGCTTTGGAAATTGTGATTTCGAAAGGCTCCGCACCAGATGGAAAGAACTGAGCGAACCAGATTGATTGGAGGTCCAGAAATCATGAACTGCAAGGGGAAGCTGAAGGATTAGGTATTGTTTAGTACAGAAAAGAGGATTGTGGGCAGATAGTGTCCAAATACCTAAAAGGTAGCTCTACGGAGGAAAGAATAAACTCTTTTTGTATCCGCCGGGCTTAGGACAAGTTGTAATAGGCTTAGCTGAGGAGAAGGCGATTTCAGCCAGGCTTGAGGAAAAATAGCTTCTAATTGCAGGGACAATGCAGGGACAGGCTCAGGAGGGAGCCTGCAAATCCCCACCACAGCACATTTCTGAGAAGTTATCCAGGCGTCCTTCAGGAAAGACACAGGTAAAGCTGCTTGACAATGCGGTTTACGATATCTTCTGCAGCCCTCCCTAAATCCGCTTCTTACAATTACAGTGTAGGTGTCAGGAAAAGCTTGGATCTGCTTTGAAACCGTTGCTTTTTCTCTTAAAACACTGAAATATTGACAGTAGCAAATGGGAAGCAGAGGGGCCATGGTGCGAGCTGCAGCGCGGCAGCAGTGGTGGCAGCCCTAAACGTGGTTCCTGCTGGCAGTGGAGGGAATTCAACCTCTTGGCACTGCAGCAAAGAACAGGCTCCATTTTGGAGTTTTGACAGTCCTCATTGTCCACATCAGCTAGAAGATCCAGGAATTTCCGTCCTCGTATAACGGGCCGTTTAATTTGTAAACCACAGGCTGTGTGGTTAGAGGCCGAGACAGGCAGGAGAGCCAAGTCCTTGCTTGGTGTGGTGCAGGGAAGTCTGGGCTCCCACCTTGGCTTACAGAAGCTGAAGATATGTCCATCAGGTTATATTGAGTAATTCAACACTTCGTGCAAGGAAAATATAGCTATTTCCTCCTGGAGTCCCAGTCCGCGGGAGGATGTCTAGCTCATTTTTTATTCATCTGAGTCAGTTTTGAAAGCATCCCACTCTTGCAGTGAACGGATTTGAGTGTGTCATGAAAGGACAACTAAAAATCTTGCCCATAATTTTTTAATGTCTGTCGTTTGCAGCTCGACAGTCCCACAGGTTGTTAGGAAAAGAAAGTTCCCTACGGTGACTGGAAAACAGTAAATCCAGGGAGGGACCAGAAGTGCAAAACAATCCATCAGTGTGTTAAAAACACAAACTGACAAAAAATATGGCCCTCTGGGTTCTTAAACACACTGACAGTAAAATCTGTCTAGGTTGTGAAATAGAGAAACCGATGCCTGCAATGACTCCAGAGCGAGGATGATAATGTGATAACTTTTATGGATGATTGCATGTTATACTCCAAGGGCCCCCCATTCATGGGAGATTCCTTTGCATCTCCTAAAACGCCAGCGTCAACAGTCTGCTCTCTGTTTCCCATAAATTCAAGTCCCATCAGCCATAAAACGAAGATGCTCTATTCTTGACGTGACCCCAATAATTCCCCATTCTAGTTACCGTAAATGTTCCTGTTATGGATGTGTAACCCTCACTGGGCACATATATGCCAACCTTACTTATGTTATGCAATTTATGACTCCGTGCCTCAACCCACCGAGATGGGAATCTGGCTGTCTGCGTGGCCAGCGCTTTGTGGAGCTCCGGGGAGTCCGTCAGCAACACCTAGCTGTAGCAGCAGCAACAAAGTACGGGTTATTTATGAGCTGTGCACAGACAGTCGTGCTTCTCAACAGGAACTTTGGGACGAACATCTGCTAACACACTCTCGTCAGATTTCAGGTGATAGGTTGTCTTCTCTCAAGAATATGTTGATGAACAGAAACCAGCCCCGTTGCTGAGCATCGCCACCAGTGCTTCTCAAGGAGTCACATAGTGTGGTGGGTGCACAGTGAGGTTTATGAAAACTCAAGCCCATTCTGAAGAGCTGTGTCAACCTCCCTTCTTCTAATGGCACCTGCGTGTTGTGCTCAGGATCACCTTGCAGGTTCAGCTCTGGGTATTTCCATCGCTGCCCACCTAGCTGAGAGCAGAAGCTACACAGCTCCAAGTGCAAGTGCTCAGACTTAGTTCGGAAATGTTGCCCACAAAGGGAAGAGATTAGGCCTTATCTTAAACGAAACGCCATCCTTTCATGTCTAATACTTCGCTCCTGAGCAAGGCCTCTCCAGTTAGCAACTTTTAATTTTGCCTCACAATTTGCAGTTGAAAGGATGAGCTCTGGAAAATGACCGCAAGGAAAACTTCAGTGTGGAGAAACAAAATATAAACCACCTCATGAGACTATTAATGCAAATGAAGGAAATAAAGCATAAAAAACAGAAGTAAGATGCAGGAAAAATAGGGACAGGATGAATGGGAGGGAAATGCAATGTCACTCACTGATGGGTGGTGTTGCCATGAGGCCGTACGCACACTGAGGAGCTCGTGCCAGCCGTATTTGCTCACAAGGATTGCACCAGTTCAGCTACGCCGATTATAAAATCAAGCTTAATTAAATCAGAGCTGCATTTGCATGCAGGAAGCATGCAGCCCTTCAAAGGCAGACTTCTCTTTGATGCGCTGGGCCGAGTTTCACACGGCATATGTAATAAGGCTGAAGTGGGTATTAAAAGGCAGCAGGATGGGCGGTCGGTTCCTGCGCGGGGCCAGGCTGTCACAGCCCTTCCTCGTGTCTGGGCAGCAGCTGTGGCCATGGGAGGATGGCTTCAGCTGGCCACTGGCCCTGAAATCAAAACCCGAAACTGGAAAGTCTCTGCAACCTCAGGAAGGGACAGAACGGGGAGTTTTCTGTCACCGTCAACCTACGTGCACAAAGTGTTAATAACCACCATGGCTTGAATCCCAGGACATTTGTGAATAGCACTCAGCAATTACTCACGTAGTATTTAATGATTTTATTAGCAAGCTGCTATCAAAAGGGAAGGACGGGGCTTGGTTCCTGGCCTTTCTTCTGTCCAGACCCTCAGGGACCGTGGAGCGTGGAGGATGCTCTTTGCTTACCGCAGCCTCTTTGGTACGGAGCAGCAGCAAGTCCCATGAGGATGAGCAGCGAAGGCTTCCCAGCTGCCCCCAAAGCTGCTGTGCTGAATTCCTGAAAAAGAAGGCGATGCCTTCTAGCCAGTGTTCCCAAGGGATGTTCTCACTGACACCAGGAACCAGCTGGACTGCTCCGAGCTGAGGATGACGTGAAGCTGCTAAGCCAGCCATCCTCTTCTCCTCCAGCTTTCTCTTTCAGCTCAGGTTTTCTCCCTCAGCGTGGCTCCTGCCTGTCCGGGATGCAGCCCTATTTTTAGAGGCTCATAATACACGAGCAGCATTGGGTTGGAGGCATTAGGTTATCAGAACAGAAAGCTGTTGCATCGGATCTCACTGTACATGTAATTGCCTCTGAAGTTTCCAGTTCTGCTCCGCTGCGTGGCTTTAATTGCACGAGGCGCTTGTGGGTTTCATAAAATTAGTATTCAGGAAAATGTATCCTTCTGGGGCAGATTTGGGGGGAATTGCATTTAGCCAGTGCAAGTTAAGTACAGCTCGCTCGCTCCTCGCCTACCGTGGCTCCTCGGATGCCGTGATTTTTCTTGGAAGGGAACCTCTGCTGGTGCTAACGTGCGTGGAAAGCTCATAAAACCTGGAGGCAGCAGCAGTCCCCGCACCCAGCGTCTGCTAACAGCTCACTGCGGTTTTCCCTGGCGTGGCAGATTTACAGGGCTTGCGTTCCCATCTGGATGGGCTTGCCCTCGAGTAATTCTCCCGTGTCTCGTGCACAAGCACGACTTCCCTACTACACCCATATATTTCTCCATTCCAATCCCCCCTTTATCCCCCCAGTGTTTTTCTTCTAATACTGTGGCCAAGGCAACAGAAAGAAAACCTCTCTACGAGCAGGCGTGTTATTTTCTGAGCCTTGCACATCTCGGGGCAGGGCTCCCGCAGGCTTTTGGCTGGTGCTGAAGGCAGTCGGTGCAGTTTAAGGGCGGTTTGGTGAAATTACACATCCAGGCACTGCTGCAGGTGAGCAGGGACCAGGAGTTTGGGCTCTGCATTCCTGCAGCATCATCCACAGCCCCGACAAGCAGCGAGGGGCAGCCAGGGCTTTTCCCACCCATCCTCTGCACACAGAGATGGATTAAGCTTCCCGGGCAGTTTTTTGGCACAGTGAATTAGCTGAAGGTGTGTGAAAGTTAGCATGTTACGGCTGTATGTCTGCATTCACGACGCACAGAGAAGCTTCTTCTCTGATCTTGCTTAACCAAATGGCAGGGTTTTAATCTGTTTATCTCTGTGAGCAGGGGAGAGTCAGCGTTCAACAAACATCGTAGGAACCACACATACGGGGTTAGATAAAAGGACACCTCAAAATCACATGCGAGCGTTCAGGACAGTTTATGTAACGTTTCCTTGGCAAAATAAATATATACTCACAGCCTAACTTCCAACCCCTCACCAAGAATGTCATCACTTGCGAACGTTTCTGGGGAGCAGGGTGCCAAATCGCTAAATGCATCCCGGGCTTGGCATAGACACGGAGCACAGCTTCCTCCCTCCCCTGCTCCGGCATCGGATGTGTCAGGCTGGGAGCCGGCAAGGTTTTGTCACGTCGGAGGAAAGATTGTGTGAATTCAGCGAGTGGGAAATGGCACAACTACACACACAGTGCACACACCTCTGCTCTGGTGTCCACTTCTCCTTGAGGACATTCGGGGCAGCCCAGGGGCTTTCTGAGCCCTGACGCACCACCATGGTGTCACCCAAGAGCCATCATCGAGCAGCCAAGTGCTTGTAAATGTCTACAGCTCGTTTTTTTTTTTTTTTTGCAAAAGGTGGTGAGGAACAGTGAAGAGGTGGACGTGGGAAAGCCCAGTGCTTCTGCAGAGGAGGCAGCAGCGCTCAGGCTGCATCCCAGGCGTTAATATTTCATCTGCCCTTCGCTTTCCATTACACGGTTCCCCTGCCTTGCAGAGAGCAGGGTGCAAGCAGCGGGCAGGTGCCCACATCGATCTCGGTGACGGGAGCACTGAAGCGCTGTGCTGTGGAGCTGCTGGGCCTTCACAACCTGCCAAGGTGGCCCCGTGAGGTGACACCAAACACCACCATTCCCTGCTGTTTCAGGTGTGCATAGCAAGTGGCCATTGCCTCGTGCATTTGTGCATCCAGAACCTGGTGAGATCTGATCCAGAGGAGAAGTGGCATTACAGAGCCGGACCAAGTCCTGGTGCAGAAGGAAGGTGGGAGATGGGAACAGCTGCACGTGCGATGGCAGCGCCTCTCTTCTTCTGCCTTTTTTTGGTGCTCAGCACGAGGAAACGCTCACAGAGCCTGTACCCACCGCAAAGGCAGGGGATAAAACCCCACCTCCCAACGTGGACAAAGGCAGGATGCGAACGAGCTCCTCCACAGCCTCACCACCCCTGCCTACCACCAGCACGCCTCCTCCCAGTTTCCAGCTGGGATTTATTCAGAGCCCATTCCCACATGGTGACCTTGGGCCAGTGCCAATCCAACAGGTTGCTGGTGGCCCCTGACAGCACCCCTCAGCACCACCTCAGCACCCCCAAGCACCCCTCAGCACCACCTCAGTACCCCCTAGCATCCCCCAGCACTATGTAGCCATCCCCTCAAGCCCCTCCTAGCACCCCTCAGCACCCCATAACACCTCCCAGCACCCTCTAAGCACCCCCAGCAACCCCTCAACCCCCTCAGCACCCACCCAGCACCCCCTGGGTATCCCCTCAGTACCTCTAGCATCTCAACACCCCCTAGCACCCCTCAGCACTCCCCAGGACCCCTTAGCACCCCCCAAAACCCCTCAGCACCCACCCAGCACCCCACAGCACCTCCTAGCACCCCTCAGGACCCCCCAGTAGCCCCCAGGACCCCTCAGGAGCCCCCAGCACCCCTCAGGACCCCCTTAGCACCCCGTCCAGGTCCCCTCAGCACCCCCTAAATACCCCCAGCACCCCCTCAGCCCCCCAGGGACAGCACCCCAGCACCCTCTGCCCCCTACCCCTCCAGCAGGGACCCCCCCAGGCCATGTCCCTGCCTTATGCAGGAGCCCTGGGACCGGGGGTGGGCTGAACTCGAGACCCCACAGCCCCCTCCCCAAACCCCCCCCATTCCCCTCAGCCCCACACCGCGCATGCGCACGACCACTCCCCCCCTTCCTCCCCCCCTCCAGCGGGGGGGGCCGGCTTGCTCGGAGGCGGGCGTGGCTTCGAGAAGGGGGCGTGGCCAAGAGGAAGGGGGAGTGGCCTGTCGAGGGGGCGTGTCCCGCGGTGGCGCGCCCTGTCCATGGTGCGGGCGGCGGGGCGGGGGCGGCGGCGGCGGCGGGGGGCCGCATGGCCGCGATGTCCCCCCAGCAGGAGCACCTGGGGCCGGCCCGCTCGGCCTCGGTGAGCGGCGAGGGCAGGGGCTTCGCCGCCGCCGACAGCAAGAAGGTGAGGCCGGCGGCGCTGCCGGTGCCCACCGGGGACCCTCTGCGGGAAATAGAGGGGAGGGGGCGTCGGGGGATATGGGGATATGGGGATATGGGGAAATGGGGACGGGGTGTCCTGGAGGTGATTGGGGATCCTCCGGGTGGGGAGCGCCCGGGGGCGTAAGGGGGGAGCTGCCCGCCCCGGGAAGGGGTTGTGGGGGGAGCGGGGAGCAGCCCGGGGTGAGCCGGGGGGGTTTGGGGCAAGGGAAGGGGCTGTGTGGGGTGCGGGGGTCGCCGTGGGGATGCGTGGCTTGGATGGGGTTTGTGGGGTGGTCCTACAGGGGAGCTCCGGGGGTGGTGATGGAGTGGCCGGGGGGGCGCTGGGGAAGGGTTTGGCTGGGGTTGGGGGGTGCTGGGTGCTCCCACACGTGTTTTGGGGGAGAGAAAAGGACGAGCGGCTTCCCTGAGAGGCGCCCGAGAGAAAACGAGAGCTGTCCCAAAGCCGAAGCTGGGTGTGCGATCTGCCTGCTGGGTGGCGTGGGGGCATCCAGCACGACCCAGAGCACAGCGCTGGCTCCTGCACGCAGCCGGCTGCTCGCCTGAGCGAGCTGCAACAACCACGTTCACCCCACTGTGTCCAACAGGAACCCCTTTTTTTCCCCTTGGTTTATAGCGAGTGCTGTAGTGCTTTTTGTACTGGGGCCAGGTGCCTTCCCGCACCAATTGTGCTTCGCTGTGCCGCTTAAATCCAGGCACCGTCTGCCTTTAGGGGAGTGCGGTGCCGCTGGGTGCCGAATATGCTGGCGGGATTAGAATGAGTGGCCAGGTGACGGTGTCCTTCCTTAAATCCCTCCACCTGATGGCTTGAATTTAGGATGTGTGGCAGAGAGGCTGAGCTCGTGTCCAGCCCTGCTGCCCAGCGGTGCCGGGGGCTTGGCTGGATGGGGAGCTGTGGAGCCAGGAGGGGTCCCGGTCCCTCTCCTCCTCCAGAGCATCAGTTTGGGCTGGGAGGCGATGCTGTGAATTTCCTTGGGATGTGTCCGTGTGTGCCGTGTCCCACCAAGGCAGGCAGCATCCAACCTGCCCAGGGCAGAGATCGCTGTGAAATGTTTGCCTGGACAGCCAAGGCTCGTGCCACGGTTCGTACCCGGTAGGTTTGTGAAGAGGGAGCACGATGCACCTGCACAGAGTGGTGGAGTGTCTTCTGCTTGCTGCCTGGCTGGATGACATGATGGAGAAGATGCTCACCCTCTCTGATCCTGCAGTCTGATCTGAGACAGCTACACGCGTGGCTTTGATTTTCCTTCTTCCACCTCTTCGATTTTTGCTGAGGACCGAGTGCCGTGGACCTTGCTGCCCCGGCGCCAGACACCACCTGGGAGGAGGAGGGATGCTGGAGCGCTGTGAAGATGAGCACTGCTTTCCTCCGAGGTCTGCTTTGGGATCCGGCGTTGAGGACAAGGACTGATGGCAGCACTCGAGCTTCCTGTTCCTGCTCCTGCCGAAGGAACGCAGACCTTGTTTTCGCCAGCGCTGACAGGGGAGTGGGGATGTTACTTTTTACGGATCTTGGCAGCCCTCTTGGAATTCCTCGGCGTGCAGGCAGAGGCGGCGGGGGGACGTTTGGAAACCTTCCTGCCCAGCAGCCTGCAGCCAGCCCAGCCCAGCGCCCCAATCCCCTCCCACAGTCCTGGTGCTCCCTTGAGCATCCTGGCACAGCATCTCTCTGTGCCTCACTGGGGTGGAAGCATCCTACCTTTTTGTTCAACCTTGGGCTTGAAGCTGGATCTCAGCGTCAATTTGAACATTTTTTTCCCTACTAAGGCTCCCAAGTCTCTCTGAAAACCTCTGTTTTGACTCCCGCACAGTGCCAAGGCACCACACTTCTTGACAATCCTGCAGGTCTTTGTTGTAGCAGGAGAGGTTGTGCTGCTGGTGTGGTGGCAAGAGATCAGCTTTGATCCTGGTGGCACAGCATGGCAAGGTGAAATACATGTCATGCTGTTTCTCATTCTGACACAAACGCCCCCAAATCCAGCATGGTGAGCGGCCACCGAACCTTTCTCTTTTTATTATTTCGACTATACCTTTGCCAAATGAAATTTATTCAGCTGAGATTTGCTGCCTTGTTCTGTGGTCGTCCGAATTCCTATTTTATCTCCCACTTGGCTGTCAAAGCAAAGCTGAAGGATCACATGCTTGATCACATCACAAGACCGAGAGATAGAAATTGTCTAGGACTCACTTCATGTATTTTGGGTGCCCCTTTAGACTATTTTTTGGGGGAACACTTCCTCTTCTTTCCGTGCAGAGCAGCCTGCACTGCTTGCATGCCTCACGCACGCTGTGGGGTTCTCCTATTAAACGCTTTTAAGGCATTCGAGACACCCTGCTGAAACATGACATTGAAGTCCAGTGTCTTAGTGAATGCTTTTGGAAAATCCTCAGCCAGATTCCCCCCTTTACTGGGCGTACTGGGGTTGCTGGACGATGCTGGGTCGGCCCACAGAGCAGTTTTGTACTGGCTGTTTGGTTTGGTAACCGCTACCAGTAAATTGATGCAACTCTGAAGTGGGCTGAAGTAACGTGAGTAAGAGTGATTTTACTGATAGAGCTTATTTCTACAGATTTATCAAAACAAACTATTCAGCATGTCTTTTATGCCAGGATATCTGTGTCAGCAGTAACAGCTGCGGTCATTTAACTGTATTTATAAGTTTCTGGTGTTTCACTTCTCCCTTCGCAGAGGGATTAGATTCCAGCCAGTGCCGCATATTTTACACAAGACAATATTTGTTAACATAAGCAATCACTCTTAGGATTTTTTGCTGCCTCCTTGAAAATTTCAAGTGACTACTTATAATTTTTGTGAGGCTCGGCAGTTCTTTGTATTTACTCACACAACGTGTACAAAAAGTTAACCATTTTGTACAATAATATTTGTTATTTGAGACAAAATGTGGTATCCCCCTACCATAAAACTATGTTTCTTTGTGATCCTGCTCACACATAGGGCAGCAGTTTGCTGTCAGGAAAAGGAAACTTGTTTTCCTGATGGTGTACTAAATGGATAAAATTCAAGCAAATTGAATTGGAAGAGTGAAGTCAGTCAGACATGGTCTTCATCCTCTTCTTTGTCTTACCCTATGAAGATGTCTTTGCCATTATGCTTGATGACACCTTGCACTCATGCCCTTATATATAGGTTTTTGACATAAAGCTCCTTAAGGCTGATTGCTCCTTCCTGTGAGTTTCTGGCCTCTCTGCTGTGCTCCTGCCTGAGGATTTGGGGGGCTGTGGTCAAAATCACACCACGCAGTGCCAGAAGTCTCGGCTCCCCAGGATCACTTCTGTGATGTGTTGGACATCAGACGATTCCTGTCATCCTGCAGATGTACCCTGTAGCATCTCTGACAAGGACTGAAAAAAGCCTCTGTTTTAATGAATTAAAATGAAAAACATCTGTTTTAATGAATTAAAAGGAAAAACCTCTGTTTTAATGAATTCATCCATGGGATGGAATGACCTCGGCGGGCAGTGCTGACTTGTGATAGCTTTCTGTGATGTGCCTGGTGCTGCTGCTTCAATCCAGAACTAGAATTAGCCATCCCTCCTCTGTCTGTCCATGAGAGAAATGGAAAATTAGGCATAAAACAATGTGTTCTAGCTCTTATGTTTCTTGGTCTTGTTTCGTTTTAGTCCCACATGATGGCAGTAGGAAGGAGAGGGACTCAGCATGCCATGTAGAAGCCAGCACCCAAGAACTGCATGTAGCACATCGCTGTCTCTTTACTTAACGCTGCTCGAAGTATCCACATGTAGTGGGGGCAGTCTGCTCCCTCTGTCACCTGTAAACTGCTCCAAAGAAAGCCTTGCTGTACAGAAACCGGGGCAGAATCGTGTCTCTGTGTTAAAGCTCCTGCTTGGTGAGGCTCGGAAGGAAAACCTGGGCTCCATCGCAGCCACCACAGGCAAAGTCTCAGCGGGCAGCGGGCGCAGTGCAGCTGCCGGCAGGACCCCAGGCTAAAGGCTCAGCACTGCCTTCCTCCACGTTCGTAGTCATCTTCCACATCTCCAGCCCTTGATGTAAATGGCTGGGATCCTTCCAACACATCTACATCCATGCTGCCAAGGTTTAGCATCCTTTGTGGGGTGGTTGGTAGGACATCTTTTACCCACAGGTTCTTCCATCAGGTTTTTCTTTCCACCTCTGGTCTCCATCTGCCCCTTGCTCTCCAGCAGCTGCTGGTCCAAGATGAGCAGCGTTTTCTTCCCCTCTCTTGGTAGCTCTTTCCTCCTTGCCATCATTTTCTCCATCCAGAATGGCTTTCTTTTTAGGAAAGCCCTTGAAAGTAGAAGTACCCTGCCAGCATAAACACAAGCACGTAGTTTTGTCACCTGCTCTGTGGTGATGGTAAAAGGGCTCCCCACAGGACCTGGCCGTCTCTCGGGTACACGTTCGGCTGCCCGAGCCGGCGGTGCACACGCAGCCATCTTGTCACCCTCTTTATAAGGGTCCAGGAATGTTACGGGTCACCGTAGGGCCATTTCTTGCTCTCCCCAAGCATAAGAGATTCTTGTCATTTGTGGTGTTTTTAGGCAGCCGTGCACTGTGAGTCTGACAACCGTCGGATTATGGCATGGGGGAAGAAGGGATTTATGGCCTCTCGTAAGAAGCCCAGTGATAGAGAGAGTGATGCCCACTTGCCTTGGAAAATTACCTCCTGGCTGATGAGGATTGTGCTGATTTTTTCACTGTTTGTCAGGCAGCGAGCTGAACTTTGTTGTGCGGGTGTCTGTAAAGGTTTGTGTTCTGCCCCTTGGTTCCTGCCTGGCTGAACCAGAAACGTGCCTCACGGATCTGTTTTGTTGCTCAGACAACAAGAACAGAGTTTGCATGGGTGAAATCCCTCGCTGTTATTAACGTAGATAGTTTTATAGAGCAGGCTTTGTTAAAATCGGACTTCTTTTTGTTAGAAAAATAAAGCAGCGGGAGGGAGAGCTTAGCCACTTGAGCGCAATCCCGAGTACATCTGGGTGCCGTCCCTGTCACCCAGTCAAATGACCCAGGCACATGGCCCAGCCTTGACCCACTTCTGGAGCGAGCCTGTAAATCAGGAGCCTGAAATCCTTTCATCTCTGGGGAGGCTTTTAGCAAGGGTGTCTGCGAACTGCTGAGGAGGCATTTCTGCTGCATCCACCTGTCAGTTAGGAGCCGAGTGCCCTTTTCAACTATTTCATGTATGAATCCCTCACATAGCATACAGGTAAAACCATTTCTTCAGCCTTAACTCAAGCCCTTCACTACGAAGACGATTGCACCGTAGGGTGTTAAGCTCACAAATTCTTCTGCTCCCCGTCCTTTACTCAGATAGCAAAGAGAGGATTGAGCTGATTAATTCAGCCCCGTTGGTCGCCTTAGTTTTCTTTTGCAGTGGGTGGAGGAAATCGGCACTTCTAGGTCAAGACTTGTTTCATCTTCACGAATAAAGCAGGACAGGTGAACCGTGCACTGAATGTGTCCTTTTCTCTCTGGGGACCAGAAAAGGAGCACGGAGCGGGTGGCTCAGGTGTGCAAGGCTGAAGCTGGGTGGGGGGAACCCTCCCGCGTGTCGGCCACGTGCAACGACCCAGCAGGATGGGTGCTGTGCTCCTGGGGAAGCCCAGCCCAGCCCAGCCCAGCCCAGCAGCCCCTTTTTCTCCTGCCCATGCCTACCTGCTGCCTCCTACACCTCTGCAGCAGCTGCAGCAGGGTAGCTGCACAGGGTTTTGCTGCTCTGAGCACTTGCAAAATGTTATAAACGCTCCGTATCTGGTTCCCAAGTTGTTTTTCACCGCAAAAGAAATGTAAGTGCCACGCATTTTTTCATGCGCTCTTTATTTTATTTATGTTCTGCCATTAGCTTTCTAAGCTTGACGTGGTTAAGTGATGTACACAAATCACAAGAGTGCTTTATCTTCGGTTTGATGCCTTTTTAAAGGCAGCACGCAGATGCTGCTGCTTCCTTTTTTGTGGAGTGGGGATTAATATCCCACCTCAGATATATTCATTTACATAAATTCCATACAATATCAGTATCCACTTCAACTGCTAGCCAAATTAGCTGGATGTAGGCAGTCAGAAGTAGGTTATTCCTGCAGCCACCGACTTGTGAGATACTTGTGGAAGTTGTGCTTTAAATTTAACCCTGCTCCCCATACGGGCTCTGATTCATGAGCAGAGCCAGCATGGTTTCCAGTCGTGGTTTGCGAGGTTGCTGCCCTCAGCCCCGTGGGCTGATCTGCTCATAAACCACCTACCACCAGAGTTTACAAAATAGTGGTTCAGAGCATAGGTGTGATCGTTATCTGGGGTAAGCTCGTTCTTTTGAAATCTGTAGCCCTACGTCTGTTTGCAGCAGGCGAGAAGCTAGCCGAACGCTGAAGCGTACCCCCGGTCCTACAACCACAAAAGCAGCCCCTTTTGGTTTCTGTTAAAAAAGGAGTCGAGGCAACCGCCAGCAGAAATGCAGAAAGTATGAAGTTAAACCTGAACTCGAGGGGAGGGGGTAGGGAACTGAAGGTTTTCAAAGTGAGGAAGGCAAAGATAACTCTGGTTTGTCCCGGCTGATACGAGATTATCATCTCTGCATCTGGCACACTGTAAACATTCATTATGGATCCTGATTTTATGATACATTTCACATGGCTTTGACTCAACCAGCAAGTATGAGGATTTCTCCCCATGTTGGCCTTTCTAATATTTACATGAAAAAATGGGAGGTTATGATGTGGGACGCGTTGTGAAATGCTTCTCCGTGTCCCATGCTTCGGTACTTGGTCGTTGCATCTCCTTTTGCTCCCAAACATCTGCTCTCACTGCAGCTGTCCAGGATGTGTCTGCTCCTCTCCACATTGCCAGGGGGACATCCTTGCACATGTAGCAGCGGGAAAACGGAGGGGGGCAGACATGTGGGTCCAACCCAGCCAAAAATGAATTCGTCCTATTCCTTCTCAAAATAAAATCGAGTCAAGTCATCAAGATGGACTCTTATTTTCACCATGCAGACTCTGTACATGGCAAACTAAGAACAAAACAACCCCTAATTAAAGAGGTTATAAACAATCTGTAGTTAATGTCTCTGGGTAACGTTTTTATTTGCATACAGCTGACCTGACTCACTTCGTTTTTGCTGTGAAGATTTTCCTTTTCCAAATCGCATCAGTGATCTTCTTCATGTTTTCAGGCTCTTCTTTTTTCTTAAAGTTTTGCTTAACAGCTTCAGTCTGTACTAAGAGGCTGCCCAGAAAGGCTGTGCAACTTCCTGCCTGGAGGTAACGCAGACCTTGGTGGACCACAAACATCCTGGGATCCCCTCCTGCCTTAGGACTACCATAAGTTTGACTACTTATGGTAGTCCTAAGATTTACCTTAGTCCTTGGATATATAAGTCAAGGCTGGAATCTCACAGGCACTATTGAACACTGCTAGCCCAAGCATGAAAAAGATTGCCATAATTGAGAGAGATATTTAGGATGTGAGGAAGCATCCTAGGACATGAGGATACGGCCTCAAGTTGTGTTAGTGGAGGTTTAGATTTGATATCAGGAAAGATTTCTTCATGGAAGGAGTGTTTAGGAATTGGAATGGGCTGCCCAGGGAAATGGTGGAGTTCCCATCCCTGGAGGTATTTAGGAGATGTGTGGATGAGGCGCTTAGGGACGGGGTTTAAGTCGTGGACTTGGTGTTAGGTGATGGTTGGACTTGAAGGGACTGAAGGGACTTTTCCAGCCTAAGTGATTCTATGATTTCAAAATGCTACATTTTTTTGTGTCTTTCTTTTCAGACCTGAGCAGTCAAAGTATATAAGATCTCTAGAAATAATCACCAACCCCCAACTGCGTTTACAGGAGCTGAGATGCTCCAGTTCAAACCACCCCCTGAAAGCCACCTGCCCAAAAATTGAGACTTGCAGTGAATTTCTGATTGGGAGTTGATGCTGTGTATGAACTCCTACAAAAACTGATGGTTAGGTGACATCTATGGCTTCCTTTCTGTAGGATTTTAGATTGTGTTGATGTACAGGCTTCCTTTTGCCTTCACATTTATAGATATGCCACTTTTAGAAATGCTAGCAGATTCTCAGTTTTTCCAGCTGTAAGGTGTACTGATTTCGTTCACTAGAAAAACGTAGCACAGTATTTTCTTTCCTTTTTGCTCAGTTAACTTTCAATTGGATAGAAGACATCTAAATGGTCTCAGACCTAATTTATCGGTCTTGAGATGGTTATTTCTTGATGACAGAAACGGGTAGGAGGGGATCATTTTTAAGGGTGAACTGAAATTACAGTTGTATTTGTGTAACTGAATATCTAAAAAAATAAACAAGCATGCTCTACATAAATAAAGGGGAACAAAAAAAAAAAAACAAAAAAAAACAACAACAAAAAAAAAACAAACCACCAAACAACACTAACATATGCATTGCAATGAGTAAAAGAGATACACTTGCCCAAAGCAAAACACATAGTGCTGTCGAATTTCTATCCTCAGAGTGAAGCTTACTGTGCACCTGCTCAAATAAAATGCGTCCCACATCCAGAGCATAAATGGGCAGAAATCAGTTGTTCCCTAATGTATTTGTTCCTGGCATTTGATGGTTAAATAGAAAATCTTGTTTAGTGATAAGCTGTGAGCAATGAGTTCATGACTGTCAGAGGCGTGTTTGTTTGGGTGCTCCCGGCGGTGCCCAGCCTGGTGCGAAGGACCAGCACAGGACACCGGTCTGTCTGGGTCTCGGGAGGAGCTCAGCCTCATTCCTCTTGTTCACCGGTTTACTATGAAAAATATTTGAGCTAAATAAGGTAACAACCATCCTCCTGGTGGAGAGGCAGTGAGGGAAGAGGTCACGCACCTCGGCCACAGGAGGCTGCACCACCGCTTCCTAGAGCAGCTCCAGGGTTTGGGCCAGGGCTCCTCAGTCCTATTTCTGGCTGCAGGAGGGGAAAAAAATACAGTGGTGAATATATTTGTGCTCCGGGCAATGTGTATTTCTGTCTTCAGCACATGCTTTTGAAAATTTCTGCCTCTGGAGAAAACAGCGTTGTTTATTTGCTGGGTATTTTTATTGCAGTATTCAACTTCACGCAATGGGAATCCGTACTCCCTTGATAGCTACTGATATTTTCATCTCTTACCTGTGCTTTATTTTATTTTTATTTATTTATTTATTTATTTATTTATTTTCCTGCTGCATTCCCTGTCTTTGAGTGTTTCCTTTTGCCTATTCCCTCCTAGTTTTTTTGTGCCTTCTGAGAGCTGCCCTGCCTCTCACTTCCCTATTTTGGCCCATACGTGATCAGGAATGAAAAAAATGACATTAATGACTACTGAGAGACAAGAGGTAATGCTCCAGTTAGATTAATAGGGAAGAAAACTGTTCGTACCTCTTTAGACTTCTAAAGATTTGGAAAAAGCTTTTAGCCCTGTGTAGCAGGTAGTCTTAGGGGGGTAGAATTCAGACCTTAATTTATGATATATGTCAGACCAGGCACAGAAATGTATCAAGCATTTGAAAATTGAATCACCATCTGGATTCCTGATCCACTTAAAGTACAATAGATTCTTAAGGGTCAAAAAGTGTTTTAGGAAATGCTCTAGATGTTTATTTCATGTATGCAAGACCTCAGGCATCTCTGTATGGACACTAATGATCAACTTTTCTGTATCATGGGCTTCCTGGCCGTGCTCCCGTTTTTCTCAATATGTGATATTTTGCAAGCATTTTCTTCTCCCAGGGCTTCTGATGGCAGTAACTTATCTTTTTTTCCCATGGCCTGAAATTGGAGTCTGCGACAAGTCCGTATGCATGCACTAATGGTTCCCAATCTCACCTATGGTTTCATTTTGTTTCTCTTTCCAAACAGAAAATGAAGAGCTTGGCCCAAAGGCGCCAGTCTGCACCATCTTTGATCTTTGTCAAAGCTCTTAACAGATCGAGATCCGTCTCAAGGTGAGTTTTGCTGGCTGTACACGCAGTACTAGGCACATCTCGGGCACGGTTGTTGTGGGATCATACCATTTAATTTGAGCTTGGTTCCTGCCATGGATCTGCTGCATGATACCATCTCTCCAGGGCTGTGGAAGCCCAGGCTGGTTTAGGACAATGCTGTGGGCCAGGGTCTGGTGGTCACCACCTACTCTCATCCTCCCATAGGAGCTTCTAGGACTGGGCGTGTGGGTATGTGCAAGTGTGAAGCATTCAGCACATCGTGTCTTCTGCCACGATCAGCCTTTCTCCTCCCTTCCCACCCCAATGTAAAGCTACCACAGAAATGGGAGCTTCTATGGAGCTCTCCCCCTGTCCGTCTCTGCCTCCTGACCTGCCATTTGGACCATTCTGCATACGTAATTTTATCTTCCTGCACCTACAGTTCATTAGACTTTAAACTTAGAAAACATAAGTGTTTATCGAGAAGTGAACCATCTGGTAGGCTGTTAATGCTTCCAGCTGTGTAGAGCTCTTTACTAAGAAACATTATTGAGGGAAATTAAAGTATGGCTTTGTAAGGAATATTTTTTCCTACACTGTGGTGTGTTAAGTAATCAGTATGTGAGCTTTGGAAAGTTTTCTGTGTTTGATCTAACCAATACCTGGTTTCATATTTGTCATCACACAGAATTCCACAGTATTTCAGAAACCTGTGAAAGTATTCTGTGAAAACATCAGAGTTGCAAAATAGGGAAGGAAAATGAGTTGAAACTACTTGCAGGTCTTTTTACTGGCTATGACATGAAAGAGAAAACTTAGAAATGAATTCCTAAAGGCGTTTGCACCTTTTTGTGTAGTCTAGTGGCCTGAGCATAGGACCGAGAGCCAGCAACATGTGTTCTGGTTCTGGCTGTAAAATTTCTTCCGTGGCCTCTCTTCGACTTTATTTCCAAGTCTTTAAAATAAGTCAAATAGGTATTTTGTAACCCCTTCATGGGAACATTGAAATGCTTTGATTGTCTGTACTATCCTATTTATCTTCCATTTACTACTGTTTCTTCACCGTATTTGTAATGTGCGTAGTTGTGATACCACCCGTGGGGCATAGATCACACATTCATAACTGAGGTTCTGAAATTAGAGATGGACTCTTGCTGTGGGGGCAGCAATACCTGAAGGGTACAGAGGACAAGAGATTGGATCCCTCAGCCCTCAAACTTCAGGGTTTCCTGCCATTTATACACCTGTGTCTGCACAGGGAGTCATGGAATCACAGAATGGTTTGGGGTGGAAGGGACCTTAAAGACCACCTTGTTCCAACCCTCTGCCATGGGCAGGGACACCTCCCACCAGGTCACGATGCTCAAAGCCCCATCCAGCCTGGCCTTGAGCACCTCCAGGGATGGAGCAAATGTCTTCCCTTCAAGCTGTTAATGCATTCTTGAAGGGAGGACATTCCCTTCAAGACAGTTGCCAATACTAAAAGAAAATTAACTATATTCAGAATTCATGTTTCAGAACTTTGTCACTTGCCTGCTGGGGTTCAGACATAATCATTTCTCTTCAATTTTGCTTTTTTTTGGTTGTTTTAAGTATCAGAAATTGGCCATAGCTGGAGAGCCTGTAAGTGAGATAATACTCAGCATGTAAATTTGCACCTAAGAATTTTACACTGTTTTGTAAGTGTAACTATGTCTTCCTTATATAGTCCAGGTCAAAATTCTTTCCAGATCTGGTGTGCGGAAGGATTTTTTTTTCTTTTTCTGTAAGACTAGTTTGCAGAAACTTTGTGGTGTAGAGGACTGAAGAGTGGGAAATGTTGCCTTGTTCTGCAGGAAGGGCAACACTGCCTGACAGACCCTACCACTTCCAGAGCTGGAATTTGTTGTTGGATTTTGCCTCAGCCCTGCCTGTCCTCTGCCTGTGGCATGCCATGGTTTAGCTGCTCCTGTTGTTTTGAACTGAAGTCTGTGACCTTAGTGAGAGGTGTCTGGTGAAGTCTGAGGACCCTGGAGGCCAGAGCAGGTGATTTTGTGGCTTTGAAGTCTATCAGTGAGAGACTAACACTTTGGATGATGTAGTGTTTATTATTGTTCGCAGGAGCAATAATTCTCACCTATGCCTGACTTCCTTGTTTGGCTGTGCAAAACACATTCCTCTTCATCACGAAACTGATGGATGAGCTTGAACTTTCTCCTCAGTTTGTTGTGTAAATGCTTAACTCCTGTGAAGTGCTTTCTCTTAAGGCAAGCTAGAGAGCAACAAAATGACTTCCCTTGTTTTCTAATCTCCTCCAAATGTTTTATCTCAGAACTGTCTCAGCTCTTAGTTCCCTTTCTTGTAGACACAGCCAGCCTGCAAAATCCATTATTCTCCTCTGGCAGTGAACCTTAATAGCGGGACTCCATAACACTTACTTGTTAATGGTTGATTAATGACTTGTAGATAATAAAGCTCCTATCTGAAGTTAGCAAACATCTGTGAGGGATTTATATGAATCCTCTCACCTCAGCAGCTGGCTCACCTCAACATTTGTTGAAATTAATGAACAAGTGCAAAGTTTAAAAGGGCAGGAAATACTTAGAAGCACAAGTCAGCTTGTATTTTTATACCATTTTATATGTCAGGTGCCCTTGGATTATATACAGGGCATTTTCATAAAATGTGGTGGCAGCCATTTGAGACCTACCTTTGGGCAGTTTAAAGTTTATTAATGGTGTTCAAAGAAGCCATTGTGACATCTGGAGATGGCTATTTCAGCATTTGGAGGACTGAGGTTTTTTAATGGTAGTATTGCTGTAGCTGTGACAGCCGGAGGATGCAGGTGAGACAAGAAGATCTAGCTGGAAAAAGCAGACACTTTTGTTCCAGTGCGCTCTTCACTCCTGAAAGAGAAGCTAATTGGAAAGTCTTGTGTGCTTAGAAGCTTGTCTTCTTTTTCCCCTGCTATACCATTTGGTTTAATGAAAGTTAGACCTTCTTTACAGATCTTGCCTTGCTGCATCAGCCATATAAAAGGAGTTACATGATAACTTGGCTTGTGGAGGAATTTTGAGATGACTTTGAACAGCATGGTCATGTACAGATGAGCAACCAGGCAATCCCCATCTCACTCAATTGTAACTGTAAATAAATACTAATAGTATAGATATTGTACTGGAATTCAGGCCCTTACAACCAACAGTTGAAAATATGCAGACTATTCGTTGCCTCCTGGTTTTGCTCCTTTTTTTGTACAGTTTATCTTTCCTCACAAAGTAGTGATGAATAGGCATGCAAAGACTGTTTCACATCATCCCATGTCTTCTTTGGAAGCACTTTGAGCAAAGTTATTCCAGAAATACACCAAAAAAGTAAGCTTTTGATATTTTTCTTGGCTGATACTCAGATGCAGAAAAAAAGTTTGATTTTTAATGCCATTAATATGTATGAAATCAGTAAAGGATTTGGGTTAGTTGTATTTGGCCCTAGACCTGTTGCACAGTTGTAATTTTCCTCTTAATTTTCCTTTTTTCTTGGTGTCCTTTAATGAAAACTGCACAACTTAATGATATATTTCAGTGCAACACAAATTATGGGTTTGAAACAGAAATGTGTGAGACCTTGATTTTTAAGCGTTAGGTCTTGTCTTCTCAAAATAATTGACATTAATAATAAAGACCTGTTTCAAACCAAATTTGCAGCCTTTGTTCTGCTGTCCCTCACAACAGTTTTCACATGTGACAGCCCAAGCTACTAAGTTTCTGCTCTGTGTTGGCAGACCTCTGTTCACGTGGAGGATACGTGACAGGGACAGCCAAATTCTGTGTTGCTGTCGCTAGCAGCTTCCTTTTTGCTAACGCGTGCCTCACAAGATCTTCCAAAGTGATATTTTTACGTGCTTAATAATATAATTATTTACATGCCTTAATAATATAATTTACATATCTGAGTCTTCATAACCATTTATAGATATGTGCCACTGCATGCTAAAGACATTAAAATATCAGCAATGAAACTGCTCTTTATTACAGAGTTAAGCATCTTTATGATATTATTTTGGTGTAAGCTGGAAGCAAGACCAGTTTTAAAATAAAATTAGATATCATTTTTAAAAGGTTTTATGAACAAACCTTTACAGAACCTGAAAAGGAAATACCTAAAAAGCCAGCCCTCCCCAATTTTATTATTTGTGTTTTACAGTCAAAGAAGTTCAAAGTGTAGGCTGGGGATTTGAGAAATCTCTGAGGTGTTTTTTTTTGCTTTGTAGGTAAAAGTAGGGTCGTGCTACTCATGGAGAAGCTGCTCTTTCTTCTTCCAGTGCACAGTAGATGACTCTGGCATGCTATCTTCCAGTGGCCAGTGCCAAATGCTAAATATCCCAGATAACGAAGATCATATGTGTAATCTAGTAATGCGTTCCACTTGGCTCTAGTCAAATACAAAGTGTTCCCGAAGTCTTGGACATTGTGTTTTCAGGGTTTTAGTCAGAAGATATGTGGATGATCCAAGCTATGTGACTAGATGAAGACAAAAATAGAGACTTCTAATAAATGTAAATTGCCAGAAGGCCTTAACTGTCTCTTTTTCACAGGAAGGATGAGTATTCGGTGTTTCAGACAAATCTGATTTTGGAGAGGAAGGGACTAAAAGTTCAGTGTGAATAACTAACTTAAATAGGTATTCCAGTTGTAATCATTTTGATCATTCTTCACTCGTTTCCATGGTAGCAATTAATTTTGCCTCTGCAACATAACCTTTGCAAGACGCCTTGGGTTGGTGAGGCTCCATGACAGGGCTGTGGGTAAGGAGCGGGGACAACATGGTGCCCGCTGGGCTGAGGGCTGCCCTGCCACAGGGTACAGCCCAGTGGTCGTGTGAGACAAATAGTGCCTGGTGGCTAAACCTGAGGGGCTTTGCGGAACAAAGGCTGTCATATTGTGTGTGTACCTGCTTCTGTGTGTGCCTGTGAGGGTTACACCTGTAATCAGGGTGGGTTTTCACCTCTGGAGCCATTATACACCACTAGTGGTGGTGTGGGGCTCAAAACCAGGACAGGAGGAATAATACACTGTCAAATACTGTCCCAGCCTATTCCCGTTTTAAATGAAGGCATTGCATTGGCGGGGTGCCTTTGAAGGCTGCACAATGGCGGTGAGGGGAGAGGATGGCAGGGTGACAAGTCGCTTCAAACCCAGCACTGTGAGAGGTGCTGGAAGATTTATGGCCACTCAGGCAGCAGTGGCTATGGGGTGAGTCAAGGCCGTGGTTTTATAACTTGGGTAGTGTGGGGTCTGGGGATGGCAGTGGGTTGAAATCAGACATCACTGAAGTGTGATGTCTTCACCACTTCAGTGTCTTCACCACTGGTGTGGTGAAGCACTGGGCGTACAAGATCTGTACTGGCTCAAATAAGAGATCAAAGACGTGGAGCTCTTGTCCATGGGGGATTGCTTCACCTCACCGCCCAAGACCACTTCTGCTGCAGCAGGCTGGCATTGGGTTAATGAGCAGTAGGCATGCACACACACAAATGAAATAACATCTCTAAAACCTCTCCCTGTGCCCTTGGACACCCAAATGGTCTGGTCACAAGTGACGAGGGCTGTTCAATGCCTCAGTTCACCCGCAGGAAGATGCATGCTGTGGAGGGCAGCCCTTCCAGGCCTTTTTGAAACCTCAGGGCTTTTTTTTTCTTTTTCTTTTTTTTGTGAGAAGCTGCCATTATGGTAAAAGTTTCATTAGAAATTAAGTTTCTAGTCATCAAGATGGAGCAAAAATCCAGTTCCTAAAGACTCAGCCAAGAATGCAAATGAAGAGCTCTTCACTTCTGGATTTAATTTGTAGATTTAATTTGACCTTGACATTTTGGACCAGGATTTTTTCTGAAATTTTCTGTTTCATGAAAAGTTTTGACGCTTTAACATTTTATCCTTAACCGGAATGGGCATAAATCTCTGAAAGAGAACTTCCCCAGAGTTCTCCCCTCAGTATATCATGTTTCTATAAGCAAGGCAAGGAAACATGAATTTGTGTAAAAATAGTGAAAAGTTTAAGAAAGACAAAACTACTTTGCATCAAATTGTTCTTTTTAAATGAGTTGCACATAATTAAAATAACATGATGATATTGTTCTAGTTGTCATTTTTATAGAATTTATAATTCGCTCTTGATTTAAGCTAATTATGACACTGGAGTATTGTTTCCTTAAACCACGTGCTTGAACGCAAAAGTTATTTTTATGTAGTAATAGCTGGGGATAAAATTTTATTAACTGTTAACAAGGAACAAAGTGAACTTTCTGAGGCCTCAAATGGCCTTTTAACTGCAAGACTGGCATTCCTGTCCCCCTGCTGGTTTCTTTCTGTTTTGTTTTGTGTGTGAGCATGTGTGTGTATGTGTGCATATGTTTGTTTTTGATAAAACACATCGGTTCTTCATTTATTATATACAAAGTGGTTTGTAGCGATGTTTGTACATCTGGAGATTGAAATGAGCTGAGCCTCTCAGAGATGTGCTGCCCTTTTATTAAAAGAAAAGAACTGAAGGTAAACAGAATGTGGGCCTGGAAGCAGGGTTTTGGAGGGATTGGAGTTTAAATGAGGGATTAATTTTACAATAAATGACTAATAGTTTAACACTAGTGCTTTAAGCCAATTCTCTTTTGGATAGAGTTGTGACAATTGGAAGCAAAGGCTGTAAGGGGCACTACTCATCAGGATGAGTGCAGGGTTCATTCAGCTCATGCAGATGTCTCACTGCCCACATGTGCTTTTGGATTCAGCCATTTGGGGTATTTTTGGATTAAGTCTTGAGTCCTGGCAAAATACAGCCCTTGTCCAGCCATTATGTATCCCTGGTTTTAGACAATAAAATCTCTGCCAAGTGACAGTCTGGCCAAGCAGTTTGGGCAGCAGCATACCTGAGGAAATCACAGGACTGACTCACTCAGACTTCTTTGTGGTCATTTATCTTGTGTAAACAAGCAGAAAGCCTCTAATGATGTGCAGGCTGATGTGCAGCTTCTGCTGCTCCCACCTCTGACAAGGACCAGCATTAAATACAGATTGAGCTCTCCCGGCTGATACAGCATCACTTCTCCTCTTCCAGTTGCTTTCTCATGGTCTGCAAAACTGCTGGTGGGAAGTTTGTAATCGCACCACGGAAATAACAGTCTGCCTTTGGATTTCTTCTGTGGCTCTCACAGACGCAGCTGCAAACATTGCTGTCTTTTAAACCCTCTGGCTGAGTCCCCTTTCCCTGGAGCAGTGTTTTTTTCAGTAGTTGTTTAGGGCAGCGGTCTGAACATGCAGTATCAGGGCTGAGGTGTGAAGGAGTCTGGCTCATCAGGTATTTTGGTGGGTGGAGACCACGGTCAGCATTGCAACAAGGGTTTGTGCCATCTAGCAGGCTTTGTATAAGCTATGCTAGGCATCTCTGGCTTGTTTGCCAGACAGGTCCCCACAGACCACCGTTGTTTTTGGTGAAGCTGCTGGCCACAATGTGTTCTTTCAGTGGAAATGAGTCACCCAGGTTCAGTTCTCTACATCCTCAGGCAACTTATCTTCCACTTCCAAAAGACTGATGCAACTACTATGTCTGTTCCCAGCATTTTTTTATTGCATGTCACCCACTGACACATCCAGGTTCAACCTTTCACATCCCATAGCTTCAAGTGGTTGTAAGCACTACAGTGAGTGTTTACACTTTCTGGCTCAGAAAATGCAGAAACGTCTTTTTCTGTCGCTCATGGTAAAGATCCTCACCTGAAGGAATAAACAGAGCTGAGGTGTTTTCATCTACCTTCCTTCCCTCTCCTCCCTCTGCATGTTGTTCTGGTAGTAAACCTGTCTCCCAGACTGCTCAGAGCATCTCATGTCTTGGATCTCCTGTCATAGACATGGTTGGTTGCCAAGCCCTCGACTATGTGCAGCCTCACGTTCAGTGTGGCTGTCCAGGAGTGGGACAGGTTTACATTGAATTTTTACAAGTAGGTCACTCATCAGACACAAGCAAGCTCTTCTGGTAAATCAAAGGCTCAAAGAAACATGAGGGAAAAAGTCATCATGTAAAAGGCTCATGTGTTTCCCCCTGCTCCACGCTGCTGCTCTTTGCCACTAGCTTGCTTGTGCCCACTTCTCACTTATATAATTACCAATTACCATCAGGTGCAGGGATTTTGGGGACGCTAACAGCTTTTTTTTTTTTTTACCCAGCTTAAGCCACTGCTGGAGTAGAAGCCTCTGACTAACCTGCCTGAGTCGCTCTGAAAAACTCCTGGACTGTATAGGCATTGGTTATAAGGGAGTGAACAGGTGCCTGTGGCTGCCACTAATTTGTCTGCTGGCTGTTCCTAAGGAATCTGGGTCATTACACATGCGAGAGCTGGCAGCGGCAGGCATATCAAGTAATCTCTTCAGTGTAATAGGATAATTCCTGCGCTGTAGTACGAGTATCAAAATATGGTTTAAAGCCCTTGAAGCAAACCAAAGCCAGATTTGTTCCTGTTACAGCCGGGACAGGTGCAGTGAAGTGACAATCCCGCCTGACACAGGCACCCCTATTGGTTGTCCCTCGTAGGGAATCGGTCCCAAGAAGCTCGTGCCAAGACAAGGGCTGGGCAGGTCCTTGCTTCAGGTCTTCACTGGAGCCCTGTGGAGCTCATCCCACGGCTGTGGGGACAGAGGCAAGGCGGGGTGGCAGCAGCTCCGGGAGGATAAAGCGTGGTGCTGGGGCTTATCTTTTAAGGGCGGCACTTGCAGCTATTTATAGGTTGCTTTGGATGTGATTACTTTGTTTAGAATCAGCAGGTTTTCACCTGAAAAAGGGCAACCAGGGAACAGCCACTGGCGGATTCTACCTTTGCTTTACCTGGCCGCATTTTTTGAAGTCTTGTAATGTTTTGAATGCATTTGCTTTTCCTCAAACTCGTTGCCGCCCAACCGCAGACTCTACCCATGTGGCAGAAGCCGAGGAGAAGAGCCTAGGTGAACCAATTCTTGAAGAATGGGAAAATCAGAAACTAAAGGGGAATGAGTGCTGAGCCACGGGACTTTGGAAAGCCCCAAGCAGCCACCCTGGTATTACCCAGTAACTGCGTGAGGTGACTGGCAGGCAATAAACCTTTGAGCAGTCACCTAGAAACTGCTGTGCTTCCTTGTTAAAAAGACACAGTCCCACAAGTGCCTTATTCTGGCTCATTTACAGCCTGTGTACCAGGTAGCTGCCGACAGTGGGGTGTGCAGATGCTTACAGGCTCACGGACAGCCATAAATCATGGCCCAGAAGGGATTCCTAGAGATGCTCACAGCAGGCTTTTCACACGTACACCTCAGCTTGACCATACCTGTTTCTGCTGAGCTCTGCAGCATGCCCTGGCTATTTCTGGTAGCCCCAAATGCCTGGCTACTGCATGACCTGCACTGAACTCTTGTGATATATTTTGCAAGAAGACACTTGAAACCCCCACTTGGGCGAAGGGTTAATTTCATCCCTGAGGTAACTCACAAACAGCTGAGTGGAGCTACGCCTTCAAATGTCCCTATTGTGATTAAGTGGGATTAGGTGTCCCAATTATGATTGCTGCTTCACAAAAAAGTTAAGGTGGGACAGAAACCACACTACTGAAATAATACTGGACCCTTCAGGGGGGCACAGACGAAGCTGGCATCCCGGAGCACTCCCCTATGTCCCACCTTGGAAGGGGTAGGATGGAGCCAGGGTGGAAGTGGCAGAGGCGGCCTGTGCATCCTGGCCTCTTGTAGGCCACGAGAAGCTCCAAATTCAGTGGGAACTGCAGTGAGGAGCAGAGGATGGATTCTTCCCAAGGGCAAAACAGGTTTTATTGACTTCTGTAGGTGAATATATCCTCCCCTCAACTTCTCCCCCTGTCACGGGGAGTCAAACCAAAATCCCTTGGAGCTGGTGATCACCAGTTGAGCTGCATGGCAGGACTGGAGGACTTCCACACCATAAGAGCTTTTCAATAGGGCTTAAATAACTTGCACTAAATTCTTTTCTGGTGGAAACAGGCAAAATATGACCGAACTGTGTGGTGCTAATTTATACCAATAGAGAATTTTGCCCTTACACTAAATTTTCAGTGTAAACACCTTGCAGCTGTTTGTTAAAATAAAATATATATATAAAAAAAGCTTGGAAGTAAACCAAACCACAAGCATGTTTCCTGTCTCCAGCCACTACACTGCAGTACATATTTGCTCTGCAGAAAATATTGTCCTTTTGGCTATGTAGAAATTACTTAAGTGTAGTTTGTTTGCTGTTAAGCTGCCAAGCTTCCATTCTGAAACGTGTGAGGAGTTTTTTTTTAAGATACTTTTTACCCTAAAGCTATATGTTGTTTTACTGCAGTCTTAATCATTTACTCATTTGTGGAAGACTGCAGAAAAAAAAATACACACTTTGGCACCTTGAGCATATAGTGTAAACCATGTTCATTCACTGTAATCATTTTTTTTTTAATTTTTAACAAGATTTTGACATCATGCGAGTACGATTTCAAATACAAATCAACTTTCAGAATTCTAGAATAATATAAGTTGGAATAATTTCTCAATATATTTTGAATTAAAATGTGGATGCTGAGTTTTGGAAGCAGTACCTGATGACTGAAATAGAAGTGGTAGCCTTGATTTCAGCCCTAAAATGTAAATTTATCTATTAATCGGGGCGAAACTTGCTCTATTAATATTAATCTTTCATTAGGTGCTTGTCCTGCCTGTGCTGGAGGTGGGGTTGAAGGCTCTGTGATCCCGTTGGGGCTCCCTGCTTTATCTGGGGTGCAGCATTTGCTGCTGCAGCTGGCTTGGGGCTGGGGCTGGGACGGGTAGAGTGAGGGCAGTCCTGTGCCAGGAGCTGCCAACTGAGGCCCATCTTTCGGTGAGATTCACAGACATAGCCCTTAAAGGACAACACAGCAGTGTGAAGAGTGCCTCTGGTTTGTTCAAATTTGGTATTCATAAAAAAAAAAAAAAAAAGACATTGCAGCCACTAAGGCACCCTTACTCAAACAGGAGCATATATTTTATTACTTAGAAAATAAATAATGCTTTCTGAAAAACTGAGCAGATCTCACGTGTTTTGTTGCACAAAAGCTACTGTACATGATAGTGATGGCCTAGGAGGCTTGAACAGAGTGCTGCAGAAAATAGACTTGCTATTTCTGGAATGCTGTGCTGTTTTCACAGAGCACTGCTCTAACTGTGTAAGATTTACCATAGATAACAAAAAGCAAACGTGCCCAGCATCCTCAGAAAGAAGCTCCCTTAGCAGAACAGGAATCAAGTTGACAGCAGATTTTCAGAAATGGGTTGGTAGTCCATGTGATTAAGAGTTTTATGCTTGTCTCTCCAAGTCCCTTCTATAAATAGTCAGTTTGAGATTACACCAGCATACCAACTTTCTGTCAGCTCATACCTTACCTACCACCTTCCTGGAAAGCACTCCTACCCTCCAGGCTGATCCGTTTTGTGCTTACCTTCACCCGCTGGGTATAATTCTTATTTATTATAATAAAGTGCTGCATAAGCCTAGATGAAATGCATATTCCAAATCATGAGAAGCTGAAGTGGGAGGACGCATGAAAGATCCTGAGCATGTGGGTGGCTCCCCGGTGCATCGGTCATGGCTGCAAGGCAGTGGCAGTAGCGAATGGTTAGCACCTTTACAAATGCAAAATTATTATTACTTTTTAAATTTATTTATTTTTTTTAATCTTCCTGTCTAAATAGGTCTCTGAGCTTGCAGATTTCTCTGTGTGGGTGAGCCATGTCTGTGTGGAGCCTCTTTCATGGCAAAGGAGCTGCGAGTGCTCAGCCCTGAAGCCATCAGGACTTGGCATGGCCATGCCAAAGAGCTGGTGAGGGCAGGGCAGGCAGGCAGAGCTGTGGGCATCCTCATCATCAACATCTTACCCCATCTATAAAATGGCTTGTGAGTTTGTGCCAAGCCAGAAGCTGTGTCACAAGGACATCTCCAGCTAGAAGGTGTTAACACACAGAGCAATTTGCCAGTTCCTGCCTTTTTCCATCTATAGCTGGATTTGAGCTAATGGAAAAACAAACAAACAAATGAACTACATAGGACTTTGATTGTCCCACAACTGTTCTTCAAAGGGAGAGTCCCTTGCTGATGAATTTCAGAAGACCTGCTGTGTGTAAAGTGGCTGCAACCATTTTTTTCCTCCCCCAGCCTTTCTGTTGTGGGCAGGGATTCTTTTCAAGCCATGCACCATAATGTGACACCAGTGGCACCAGTGTGACAGAGGCTAAATTCATCAAGAGCATTTGCAGGACCATTTCTGTTGCCTTGCAGTCCCAAGCATAGCCATTTGGTTTCAGTGTACTAGAAAGGCTCTTCTTTCACTGCGTTTTTTCCCTTTTTTCTTTTCACACACAGAATGTGATGATCCGTTATCATGATGCTGCCAGGTTGGCCAGGATGTGGTATGAGACACATCCAACCCATCATTTATGATGAAATTAGATAGGTGTTGAAGCCCTGAAATGTTAGCGCTGCACTTGAGTGCACTCTGAGCAGCCCTGGGACGCGGATCAGTGCTCACTGCTGTGTAACAGGTTTGGGTTTTTTCTGCCTTATCTCAGGGGAGACGGGGCTGCACGCTGCATCGAAGCTGTTTTCTTTTGGTTGATTAAAGAACAGTTCTCAGTACCTTAACGAGTTAGTTATCTTGGATGCAAAATACTGCCTAACCACACAATGCGAGTAATGTGCCTTATGTGTTAAACAATTTCCAACAGCAAACAACCTTGGCTTCAGAGCTCCAGCTAATAAAGCCTGCCTCATCAGCAAAAACATGAAGCGAGCATCTTCCAAGCTGACATTGAAGTTTCTTCTGACAGGAGGTTTTAGGAGCCCAAGTGTCTGAAAAGGAGACACAGGAAGAAAGCACAAATATTGTTACCTGATTTCCAGTACAAGCTCTGTTAGGAAAATGACAGGAATTTGAGAGAACTGCTTTTGGGCATATCTCAGCTGGTCCCAAATCACATGTCGTCCCTGACTGATCTATCCATTTTGGCAAAAATCCGTAATGTGGGCTGGACTGCAGACATTTCTTACTGTGCAGATAGCTGCTGTTTTCACTAGCCTCCAGCGGGTGTGAATAGCTCCTGCTTCTCTCAGTGGGTTGCTCTAGCCCAGTGCTGTGACTCAGTGATGAGAAAGTAGAGGCAGAAGTCGAAAATTCATGCGCTGGATTTTGCCTAAAGATAAGTTGTGGGTTCTTTAGGTCCATCCAGACCTGGATTTTGAGATATACAGAATAATCCTGTGGTCTCCGAGCACCACGAGGAGGTTTGGCATGAGGCTGACTTCATGAAGTTAACTTCAGAGGTTAAAGAGCAGAGTGTTGTTTTATTTCTATAGGTACCAGCCATGGAGAGAGCATCAGGGCTGTATCCTTAGCTGCAGAAGTTATCGTCAGAGGAGGGAAGGTCTGGCAGAGGACAGTAGCCAAAACAACGAAGTGAGACTGAGGATGGAGCATGAGCAGTGTGCAAGAGGGATGTCATACAGCTGAGATACCTGCAATAGCTCATTCCAGATTAAGGACCTTGGAGAACAGATTGTTCCTGTCAGGCATGTTACAGCTTAATCTAAATCATCGATGGAATGAGGTCATCATCCACTGAAATCAAGGGGGGAATGTCATTTATCCCGTTGGCATAAATGACATTTGGATCGTGGATTTTTTTTAACATAGGCTGTTAAACTCTCATTGGAAAATACAACTTCTTCCATTGTTTTCACTTCAGATAAAAGCACAATGAAGCTGACATCTCCATTGCACTAAGAATTAAAATAAACACCTTGGGGATCATACTGTTCAGATACATGTTTTACTGAGAAAACCCCAAGGAAGCTCCATAGGGGGAAGAACAAGAATTCCTTGTGCTTTTGTGGCTTCTGGTAAACAGAGGATTGGTGAAGTGAGCACTGATGTGTTTGCTTTCACGCTGAATGCCGTGGGGATGTATTTTCAGTGTTTGGCTGATTACTGATAGCTTTCGACTTCATACGTTACACCCACAAAATTGAAGTGTTCTTTTAAATCACTGCGTATTTTAAAAAGGAACAAAATGCTTATTTTGATTAATATGAAAAATAATAGGTGTAAAATCTAGGCCTTGGAAATGCCAGGAGAAAAGTCTTCAATTATCTTTCCACTAATTTCAGGCAGTACAATGATTTAATCTGTTCCTGAATAACTCTGTAGACATCCTCAAATTCTTGGTTAAAACCACGCATGGAAATCTCAGGCCCCAAAATAGTAAGTTTGTGAAGAAATGCCCACTTGAGACTAGACAAATACAATGGCAATGCCATCTGAATTTCAGTATTGTCCAGGCTCCTACTTGAAGTGGAACGTGACTGGTTGCTGACTTTGCAGAATAACCCCATCTTTCAGAAATTAGTTCACAGCTCATTCTTAACAAACTCAGAATTCAGAAAAGGCCCCACAACACTGGCTTTTACTTTATTAATGATACCAGAAGTCACATTGGCTTAAGGACTGATTTTTGCATAATTTTATTAGAAGAAATTTTCAAGAGTGCTTAGCACTTTTTAAAAATTAGACTCATTTAATGGCCTAAAAAATCAGCGAGCTATTAAAAACTGAATTCCAAAATCACTTCTCTTACATAAATCCCCACGCCTGAGGGTGTAGCTGATCTGCATTTTCCTCATTGTAACAAAACTTGTGTTTCATCCCTGACATGTAACAAAGGAACATCAATTGAGAGGATCAAAAGCATACTTTCTGAAATGCATTTTTGTCACTGCTGTTGAATTTCCCCTCGTGTTCCTCAGTCAGTGAGATTTAGAAGGCCTGGTTGAATTAATGGCTTTGATTTTTTTCTGCTTTGTTTCCAAAAAAAAAATATTTTTTCTTTTTTTTTTTTTTTTTATAAGACTCGTCAGGCAAACTATTAATCTCTTATTAAAGTTCAGATGATAGAGATGTATGGAAGGAAGTGGGTCCAAAAGCCAGATTTCATTAAAATGACCAATTTATGATAGTTCATTTTCCTTTTACAAAAGCCAAGTTCAATTTGCTTGACCCCTGGTGGCATCAGTAAACCCACTGCACCAGCCCTTGCTCATCCGCATGACAAAGATTTTGCTTAGTTTAACGTGGGAAGTTCCTGGGAAGATCCTGATTGGTAATCAGGATGATGAAAGGATGCCAAGAGGAATGCATCAACATATCAGTTGTTGATATGAAGATGAGTTGTTGATATGAATGAAGACTGAGCCTATGGGAGCGTTGGGTGGGGGCAGGCACTTCAGCATGGCTTTATGAGTGTTTCTGCTGATTTGGTTACAGCGGTAGAACACTGAAGGTTTTGTTCTGCCTATTGTTGTTACTGGATTCAAATATAAGTGAGTATTTCGCTGCTTAACCTTTGAGGTAAAGGCCACGCATGGCGTTTACACAGGTGGGCTGGTCATCGTTCCCGATTTCTGCCTAAGTTTCTGGGCCAAGTGCTGCTGGAAGTTTATGAAAGTGAGTCCCCGTAACCAGTCATGGATGAACTGGTGAATTGGTGAAATCCCAGTCACACAAAAGTGGTGGGGTAGGAGAGGTGCTTGCTGTTCCTCCCACTCATGTTGCTGGCCACACATCCTATAAACACCCAACGTGTTGGACCAAAGCCCCTCTCTCTGCCTTAACCTCAACACTCCTGAACATCCCTTCTGTGTAGGAACAACTGAATAACTTTAAGTTTGCATTATTCATTCTGCAAGCTATTCCTCTTCTTTCTTTTTTCCCCGAAGGAGTTGGTAATTAAAGACAAGGAAGAAACTGTCAATTAAGTTGAGGAATTCTTTCAAAAAACTTAAGGCTCCCAACCAGAAGGTGGAAACCAAGGAAACCAAGATCCTCACCAGCTCCTTGCAGATCAGTGAAAGCGTGTCCTTCTAATGTAGGCCAATCTCAGAGCTTATCCTTTCTCTCCCTGCTGTCAGGATTTCCTAAATAATTTCCTGAGTAATCCAGCCACAGGCATCATGGAGAGAAGGGTGGGAAATCAGCCAGGCTCTAAGAGAGGTGCTAGGAGGTTTGTAATCTTCAAAGAAGATTAGAGTTTTCTCTGCTCACTCTTGTTTTCTTTCATATCCCTCCCATGTGTTTTGAGACTTTCACTTTGTAATGTCCATTTCTTATAAAGCCCCAGCAAAATCAGTAAGTGTTTGTCTTTCTTTCCAGTGGGGACAGGAATAAACTGTAATCTCAAAGCTGCTCACTTCAGCCTTTCCTTGCCAAGATGATCCAACCACGTTTTAGCTTATTTTTTCTTCCTTTTATTTTCTTTCTAACAAGGAAAAATAAGTAAATACATTTGAATAGAACCAGAGCTGTTGCATTCAACCAAAAGGAAGTGTTTCATTTGGAGGCACCTCTAGGGAAATGAAATGATTGAAAAGGTACACTTACAAAGTCTGGGGAAAAGATGCTGGAGGTTCCTTTGGCAAGGCACACGCAAGGTACAGAAGACCCAGTTTCGGTTCTCTCATCTGCCTGGGAGAACTGGAAGCCATGTCTCTGGCTTTCCAGATTGCAGCCTGAGCTGCAATCAGATCCTGAAGAGCTTTAGAGGAGGAGAGTGTGCCCCTCAGCCCCTCACATTGATGCAGTTCAGCTCTGAATAAACAGACATCTGCTAGAGAAAGGTTCAAAAAGTAAGGAGATCCTGTCTGGGTGAGTGAGCTGACCATCGTGATAGAGAAACTGCTATTTCGGCTTCAATAACTAATGAGCTGCTTTATATCAGGCTGAAGTTAGATCAGGACCGAGGGAATCCTGTCACTACCATCAGTGAAGTATGACTGCAACCTACTCGATACCTGCTTGGAAAAGATAAGCAACTTCCATCAGGGAGCCTGAACGGTACCACTGCCTCCCCTAGACCCAGGTTTGGGTTTTCCAGCACAGCACAGCCCTGCTCCAGGCACACAACCAAACCCTGCAACAGGAGCTTGCTTCAGAGCTCGTGGGTCGTGTGCTGAGGGAGGGAGGCTCAGCAGCCCCTTGTATTGCGTCTAGCAGATACCCCATCTCCAGCAAGGTTCATTTGCACCTCATGTTTGCCCTTGGTTCTGAATAATTTCTATAAAGTGCTCTTAAGCCTGAATACGAGTCCCTTTCTGACCAAGGAGGGGTTGAGGATATCCATTCATCATGCTAATGCCTCCTCTCTCTTTGGGGAGCCTGCAGAAGGTGCAGTATTTCCTCTAAGGACACAAACAAAGGGAGACAGATACAAATAGGCAAAATGGAAAAGGCTGTACTTTAATTATTGTCATTTGCTAAATGCTACCCATGTGCTTGTGCTGTAAGAGATTCAGTAAGGACAGTCCCTAGCGTGTTTTGCATAAGAATCAAATGGATGAGGTGTCATTAGTGTCTGTCTAACCCTCCACTGAAATGTGCTCAAATAAATTCCCTTTGGTGGCAGGTGTGGGAAGTCACTGCTGGTCCTCACTCATGGGCAATCGGCTGAATTGTGTTCCTTTATCCCCTCTGCTTCGTTTCGCAGGGAAGGCTGCTTCTCCCCCATCAGCCCCGAGGCATGTCCCCTTGTGCAGTCGTTCATGTGCCACAACAGGACGTTCCTCCTCGACGGCCACGTGCAGCTGAAGACGGGCCTGCAGACCCAGGAGCGACACCTTTTCCTCTTCACAGACCTTCTGGTTGTTGCCAAGTCCAAGTGAGTATGGCACCTGGGGCAGTGCTCCTACAGAGCAGCCCTTTTACTCAGCAAAGCATAACATGGATTCCCTTAATGCTTGTTTTTCGTAGTAAATCTTCCCTAAATCATACAGCAGCCTTTTATTTGGTCAGCAGGAGTTAGGTGTCTGATCTCTCCAGGCCCTTCTGAAAACCCTGTAACCCATAGAGGAAGTCCAGGCCGCAGCATTTTAGAGGAACAGAAGATGTCTGAACACACTGCTTGCGTTGGGTGATGTTCCCTGCTTTGGGGACTCAGTGCCATAGAAAAGTCTCACCAGAGCTCAGTGGTGTCCATGGGGCTGCCTTGAACTAACAGCCATGTTTTAGGCCATCTTCAGTCCTGTGGGGTGGCTGTGTCACAGAGAGGTTACAGACCTTAAAACTTACCAGGGAGCTGCTTTGATACACTCCAGCAATGGGCAGCTGTATCAAAGCAGAGACTGCAGGCAGTACCACCGTGTTGGTCTTGTGCTGTGCCAGGAGAAGTGTGGGGACAGGGACAGGGACGGGAAGCAGTGCAGAGCAGTCTGGGTTGTGTGCCTGTGCAGTCAGGCTTGCTGCTGAGCTCTGATTATTCACTCTACCATTCACAATTAAATCAGATTTACAAGCTGCATCTAGCATGCCAGCTTCATGCAGCATTTGTGGTTTCAGGCAATTTTAGAGGGTGCTTTCACTTGTTGTTAGGGGGAAAGAATCGTAAAGGATTCTGATGCAGCTTCGTTCCCTGTTAGGCACTGTTTGTGGTTTCTCAGGGTGGGTAATCTGGATGTGAATCCTGGGCTTTCGCAATGTGTCTTATCGCTTAAGCAGTTGTTTCGGTGACTGCTGGGAAAAGCCAGAATAAATCTGCATTTTCTGTAGAAATCTGAGCTGTGTCCATTTGAATCACACATAGTAAACGTAACCCCCCTAGCTGAACTCCTTAACCTTATGTGGTGTGACAACACGGAGAATATTGTATCCAAAACATGCTCTGCTATGGGTGGGTGGTGAACGTAAAGGTATTTATTGGAAATCTTGCTATTCTACCACAGTAGCAGTAATATTGTTACTGCATTTATTTGTTTTTGTGTCGTATTTAGGATGGGGTTCACCTCACCTAATTTAAGCTTTCAGATCTTAGGAATTTGCAGCTCACCCAGGCTCGTAGGCTCCTTGCGTGTCACCGGGAGAAAACCAGCACCTCCCTGTGGCAAACTCACACTTTTAGGAAAGTGTTGATGGTGTTGAAGGCAGTCACACTGCTGGGGGGCTCTCCCTGGCTGTTCAGTGGGCACAGTCCCACTTCCTGAGGTGTAAACTCCTAAACTGCAGAGGACTGAAGCCAGGTGAGATGAATCCCTCCCACCGTGGTCAGTGTGCTGAGCAGAAGTGACATTACAGCCCCAGGCTGGGCTGTGCGGTACTGCGGGTTTGAATGGGTCCCAGTGGGACTGTTTGCATAGGAAAGCCCTACTCCGTGTAACCCCTCCGAAATATGGCTCCTGGGGAGTAATAATGGCTCTTACAGAACGTGATTTGATGCAGTGAGGAGTCTGCAATGTTTGAAGAAGGTGAAAGAGAACAAATTGTACTTTCGTGTGTGCAAAAAAAAGGAGAAAAAAAAGCACATCTTTGGTAGAAATGGTAAAAATAGTATTCTGAGTGGTATCGCTTCATGTATTTTAAAGAACTCATCGGGATGTTCTCTCTGTGGCTGCCCTGTCAGCAATTAAAGCATCAGAGCTGTCACTAATGAACACTGTTTTAAAAACAGCGTTTTTAAAGGTACAGCATACTAAAATACCATTACTAATAGAGGGAAAACTTGGCTGGTATGTATGGCTATGCAGCTGTAGTAATGATTGCTAAGGACTTTACTAGGGGATGCAGAGCCAGGACACCACATCACCAGGATAATATCTAGACAGAGTTAATGATACAGTTGAATATGATTTAACTTCAGAATTATTCCGTGTGCAGGTGCTAAGGATTTGTAATATTCTTTTGCGTTGGATAGTTTTTCAGCTTGGGGCATATACACACCTGAGGGATAGCCTAGGTATGGCTCAGTGCTCTGGCAGTGTTGTCTCAGCTGGAGGTAGCCAGTCACTGCACAAAGGGAGCTCACGTGTCATCAGACTTTGTGTGATCAGCAAATGTGTACAAGTTTTTTTCTGAATATAGCACCAAGTATCTTGTGGCTCATGGTTGAGTACAGCACTGAGCTCCTGCTTAAAGGCAAGGAATCAGCATTGCTCCCATGGAAATGTGTGGGGTGAGCCTTCTCCACAGCTGGTCTGCATGTGACTTTGGACAAGGTGCCTGTAGGTTTGTTTTCTGATACTTGCTAATTATTTTTGAAATGTAGGCATCTTTTCAGTTCATCCATCAGCCCAGCTTATGAAAATTAGACTAATACTTGCTTTGTGCTTGTCTCTTTTCTGCCCCTTCCTTTATTTACCTTCATGTGAGGTCTGTCATAAATTATTTGAGTTTTCCTCACTAAACCAATATTAAGAATATAAAAGTTTATATTGTTCTCTGTTTACTGATTAGATTTCTTGCAGAGAGTGTGTGCTTTAATTTGGCAAAGTAGGTATTTCAAGGGTCTTTCAGTTACTTGATCAAGGTTTCTCATGTAAGGTTTTGTATGGAAAGCACAGAGAAAGGGTTTCCTCTTTCTCCTTCATAACACATGCATGTATATATACACATACATTTTAATATTATTTTCTCAGCGTGGCTGGGTATACACATTAGTGGTTGAGTAAATACATGGAATTAGGGTAACAATCTCCCAGTAGCTCCATTAATGCTTTTGTCAGAAGAGTCTATGAAGGAGATTAGCAAATCTAGTGACAAGTTAATCTTCCATCTGTTAACAGCCGCAAGGTATCCAGTTGCCACTTAAAGAAAGCAGAAGGAACTGAATTTGCTCTGTGGAAGTGAAACAGCTTGGGGTGTATCAATACCTACACCACCAATGTTCATGAATTTTCTCTTGATTTCAGTGTGGTCTGGATCTGTCTGATTTTTACAGGACTTCCTTAAAAATCCTCTTAGGTAAAAATTCTTTAAAAAATAGATTGTTATTCTTTCAATTTTTCAACTGTTCAGCCATGCTGCTGCCTTAGTCAGTGAAGATATATTCATTTCTAGAGGTAACACTTTGGCACTTAAATGGAAGACCCGCATTTCCCAAATGCTGAAAACCCATGGACTGCATAAAGGACGTGGCAGATAGAGATAAAATTATACTTCAGGCTCTTTAGATGTTAATGGAGGCTACTGTTTCAGCGCCTCTGGAAACCAGGCCACTTGAATACTGATAATAGCTGAGAGCTGTGACTAGGCATGGCAAATGGGGTAAGAATATACATCAGGCGTGATTGGGAAAGCATCTTTGTGCTTCTGCCAACACCCTGCCAACACCCGCTACTGGCACTGTAGGGGTCTGGCTTTATGAACTGTAAATGCTAAAAAAGTGAAATGGTGTGTAGAGAGTTCACTCTACTGGGTATTTGAAGAAAGAAATTGAGGGGAAAGGGAGGCTTGACAGATTGATTCCTGGCGTAACACAGTCTTGTTGATAGAGTTGGACCAGGCATCCATTTATTAACGTTTGTGTCAGAATTCACGTCTGTATTTTTTTGTAAATACACATTTTTTGCAGTTCATTCTGTGGCCTGTTACAGCCATTTCTATACTCATCTTACCTGTTAGATCATAAATTGATTTGCTGGGGTGCAGATTGAAATATTCCCCTATATTTTAAGCTTCTTTTGAGTGGGGTAACGAAGTGTAATAGATTAAAAGGAAGTGAAATGTACTGCTGACAGGGAACACAGGTATAGTTTAAAAAATACATGAACTTGAGATGGTATTTTACAGTATTCTGTAGTGGTCTAATTCAGATGCATCTTTTTGCCAGTTGTAATATGCACTCATGGTCCTTTCTTACCCACTACTGCAAATGTTGCTGGGTTTTTGTCCATGCTCCCTCCAGAGATACCTGTTAGCACAACGCCTGCTGGAAACCTCAGACCAGTCAGGGTGGTGCAAGTTCATCTAAGTCCTCTTTAAAGCCACAAGCTTCGAGTGCTTTAGTGTTGCAGACTGTATTATTTCAGTCTGTCCTAAATCAAATACCTTGTAAATGAGACTAATCTCCAAGAAGGTAGTCCGTGTGTACCAGAGCTGTAAGAAACTGCTTACCTGGCATATTTATTTATAGAGCACTAATCACCGTGGTGCCTGGCACTGTCCCCATCCACATTTGCAACACTGTGATGAGCTGACATGCTCTTGTTAGCAGTCCTTCAGTTAGAAGGGCAGAGCATTCTCAGCGAAGGGCCATTTTCCCTCCAGCTTTTCCCTGCTCGCCCAGCAGGCTCATAGCTTTACTGTACTTGAACATTCAGTAGGATAAAATACAAGGAAGGACAAATTTAAAAAGTTTGGGGAAATCATGTAAAGTATCTTTGTTTTTGGTAAATGAGTAGATATTTTGACAACACAGGAAGCATTCTAATAGGAGCACAGCTCTGCAGAAAAGGACCAGGAGGTCCTGGGAGTCAACAAGTTGAACACAAGGCAGCAATGTGCCCTTGCTATAAAGAAGGCTAGTGGTATTCCTGGCTGTAACAGACAAAGTATTGCTAGTAGGTCAAGTGAGGTGATCCTTCCCCTCTACTTAGCACGGGTGAGGCCACACGTGGAGTGCTGTGTCCAGCTCCGGGCTCCTCAGTGTCAGAAAGACCTGCATGTACTGGAGAGAGTCAATGTAAGGCCACCAAAATGGCTGCCCAGAGAGGCTGTGGGGTCTCCTCCTTGGGGATCTCCAAAAGCCACCTGGATGTGGTCCTGGGCAGCCTTCTCTGGGTGTCAGATGTGATCAGATGGACCCAGAAATCTCTTCTGACCTCAACAGTTCTGTGTTTCTGTGAAGTCCTGGCTCATTCTTTACCACAGTTAGCTCATGGAGGCCAGGTATGACCTGTGCTGCCCTGAGCACAGGTAGCAGTTTTGTGCTTGTTCTTCAGGACTGCTACATTCAGTCTGGCCTAGTTGTTGCTACTCAAAGTCACCATAGTTGTTGACCTTGGAGCTAAGCAATCATACTATACTATACAATAAACACCTCAATGACATTGAAGTCACTTAAAGATGAGTCCATTGCAAGTGGAGATGATTTGGAGGGGAGCTCCAGGCAGAAGTTTCCCCACAGGAAAGGGTATGTCTAGGGATGCCATAAGCAACCTGTTTATCCCACATATAAAATATCTGTTGACCCCATTTAGGTCAGAAATTGCTCTATTTTTACACACAACCCAAACAAGACATTGTTTTCATTGACTAAAGCAGGAATGCTTCTTCCATCAAGTCCTTTCAGATGTTCCCAAAGGAAGAAGAAAAACTGGGTTGTGTAACCTGTCTTGCTATGTTTTCATGTGTGTGATGTACCTGTGAATTTCTGCCGGCAGGTCACACTCTCATTTCAAACTGAAGTGCCAAGCACGTCTCTGTGAGATGTGGACAGCATTTTGTACAGAAGAAGTTTGCGAAGGCAGCACAGACCCAGAAAGGTCTTTTGTTTTGGGCTGGCCCACCACTAACTGTGTGGCAAATTTCAGGTAAGGACTATGTTTTATTTACCAAGTTACTGAAACATTTTTAGGTTGACAGGTGACTATCACAGGTTCATTTCAGCACCATTGAATAGGAAGCCAGAATGTATTGATTCTTAAACTCGTTCCTTTATTGCTGTGAGCCAGTCACCCTCTGTGCCTCATTTTCTGTCTCTGTTTGCAAATGTGGCAGTGATACTTCCTTATCACTTAAAAAATTGTGAGAAATATGATTTGACAGGGCATACTCTGTGCTGCAAGCTTGCTCAGTTGGAATTTTCTTTTTTTGGATATAATTTGACAAACACAGTGGTTAATTAATAAAATGAACAAGCTGTAGTAAACAGTCAAGCTAACGAAAGGATCAAAGAGACCCTCACAGGACAATTTTAAGCAGAAAAGCTTGTACTGGAAGTAGCAGGAAACATAGAGTGAAATACTGACCTTGTCCTGTTTCTCTTTTTAATTAAATTGTGCCGGAGAAAATGTCAAAATTCCTCCTAAAGCAGAATATCAAAGATTTTTGGTCCATCTTTGGCAGCATTGGCTGTAGGACACAGAAAGGCTATAGAGGTAATTTCAATGATTAGGCTAATTTTGCTCTCAGCAGGAGGGCTCTGTCGTCACTGTGGGTAAGGGAGGGCACCGTCCCACTTAAATCCCAGCTGCTTAGCCAAAGTGATTTGGCTGGGTCTTGGGAAATGCATTTTCCCCTTTACCAACAGAGAGCAAAAGCTGACGCATGCAGCTTAATTTGTATGTCACATTGTCCATATCCAAAGAAAATGCTGTATGCAAACTGCTTGTTGTTAAGCTGTCTGTGCTATTTATGATTTTTTTCCCGCTTAATAATCCTGAAACAAAGCTGAAATTTCCTATTGATTTTCAATTGAACTCCTGCCAATAAACATGAGCTTTGATCTAGAGACGGTACGTGATCCTTTATAGCTATTAGAAAGTAGGTGAGTGTGAAAGCAATAGCATCAAGCAGAACAGAGTCAGAGATTTTATAGAAGTGAAATTATTTTATGTCTGGAGGTACACAGAAAGTTGGAGACACCATGCGTGAGTATGTAGGTATCCTGCAGAACTGAAGCATCCAAAGCAATATCACAGTTTTAGTGTTTATGATGTGCATGCCCCTGAAGCAGCATCATTCAGTAGGTTTGTAGTTGCCTAAATTCTTGCTCTGAAAATGTGAAGAACTTGATTTGCATAAGCAGCAGTGGGAATAGCAATTACTCCATCTGGGCCAGGATTTAGATCAAGAAAGTTGACATAAAATTAGGTTAAATTCCTTGCACTGTCCTATTATTAGCTACATTTCACTGGATAGGTTTGTATCCTTGAAAGTGTGTAAATGAGATAAGCCATAAAAAGTCCAAAGTTAAACATTTCTAGGTAAAATGGGACCTTTTTATTGTGGTTTATATGTACTTTTTAATGTGGTGGAAAACCAAGTATTATATAAGAAGAGAAATAAAATAGTGAAAGAAGAAAGAAGTCTATACACCTGAGGAAATACCTCTAAAGTTTTGAATTAAGCCTTTATTTTAAAGTGGTCTGCTTCTCTATTTGCACATCAGTTTCTTACTAAATTCACTGGTAAAGCTTTGATTTCTGTGATAAAGATGATATCTGGAGCTTTTGATCTCCATGGGAGGCTTCTCAGATCATTTTGCAGGGAAACAATTTTTTTTTCATTCAAATCTCCCCCCAAAATTATTTTTTGTATGTATTTATGGAAATTGTAACCAATAAGCAGTCCCTTTCACTGTGGGCAGTATAAGGGCTATTTTGGTATTAGAATGACATCTGATTTGTCCCTTTTTCTGTAATTCTTGCAGGTCGGCAGAACAAAAGGAAACATGGCTCTCTTTTTTGCAAAGGTATTTTATTATAGTCTTTGAAGACATTGCAAAGAGTCCCAGTCATCTAGACCAGTGATCCCCGAGCTGTCATCCTATGCCATACTGATAGATAAAAGCTCTTTCAAAGAGATGTTAAGAAAAAAAGTCATCCCACACCTTCTCCCTGGAGAAGACAGTATGCACCCTATATGCAGTGTTCATTGCCTGAGGAAGAAAACTCTTCTCCCTGTGCCTTAACATGGCTCAACACAAAACCAGAGGAATTTGTGACATGTTTCCTGCCCTACATTGTAGGAGGCACTGCCACCATTGCTCTATTTGAGCCTGGGGCTTTTTCAACACTGATGGCATCTAATCAAGCCAAGCTTGGGAACCTCTGCTTTAACCTATCTGCTGCTCCTGCCTGGCTGTATCCTATCTGAGTGGAGAGCAGTGGGGCTGGCTTTGGTCTTATAAAATGTATATAGAATGTATGCAGAGGGTATTACAAGAGTTTGGATAAACAGGACTGTCCCATTTTAGTCAGCATTTTGCACAGAATATTGCTATAGGCTTTGTTTTCTCTACAGCTAGATCTTATGGTTGAGATTTGTGGCTTTATCTGCTTCTTTGCAGTTCATGGGGTTGTTTAAATCATTTTTGCTGGGGATGATTTCTAATCCACTGTTCTCCTGTTCAGTCAATTTCTCTGTTCTGGACAATGGGCTGCAACCGATTTCAGTAGAAGCTGATAGTGCAGCCTAAGGCATCACAGTGATCAGTATGTTTTACTATTTTTTTTTTTGGTTAAAAGCATCCTGTTACTGCTGCAGCCCATTCTTCATAGTATAGTCTCTCCTGTGCAACTCTTCTCCTCTGGAGTTTGTATCCTTCATAACTGTCATGGTCCCAAATAATCACTGAATTACCTGAAAAAGGAGAGTGATGCCATGTTGATGGATTCTTCAAAATTAAAATTGCGGGGAAGTCCACATGTAGATTTTAAGATTGGTTTCTTTGCTGCTTAATCTGGTTCCTGTAATGTATCAATTTTGTTACAACAGGGTGTTACTGGGGCCATGGTCATCATACCTCCCAGATAATGCTGGAGGCTTTCCTTTTGTCAGAGATCTTTCTACTGCACTACATCTGAAAATGATTTGCTTCTTGTCCAGTTACTGCTTGATCACTCTTAAAATCTCAGTCTGGTGTTTTCAATATTAAAGAATTACTTTTTTGTACATGTGTTTTCAGTCGAATAAGAGAAGAGAAGGAAAAAGACTATCCTAAAAGCATTCCTCTGAAGATAATTGCAAAGGATGTTGGAACTTGTGCATATGTAAGTGCTCTCAAGCTAATCTGGGGATCTAAATTCACATCACCTATGAATGCTATTCATCTGTAAATCCTATGGATATTGGGATGGGGGGTGGACACCTTCTTTTGGGTTGCAATCTCTTGAGAATCTAGCCCCCACTAGAAGACTCAGGATAGGCAGCCCAGAAATGTGTGTTTCCTGTCTCTAATGTAAAAGTTCTTTTTTAAAGACATTGTTCCTGATGAGAAATACTGGATCCAACACAAAAGCTAAAGACTATGAGTTAAAGCCCCAAGAAACACATCTAGAAGAACTTACGCAGAAGCGTTTTAAGAAATGCCCCTACAGTGTTCCTTTTTTTTCCTTTTAAAACTGATTTAAACTCACAGCTGCCTTCATTCAATTCTGCAAAGTTGCAGTGGGTTGTTTTATTGTTTATAATGATCGTAAATCAGTAAAGCTCTGTATATGAACACTCTGAAATTGCCTTAAACGTGGTTTTCATCAGCTTACTGATGTTGGTACATTGTAGGCACAAAGTAAATTGGTAAAGAAAGATTGTCCACGGGGTGATTTGCACCTTTTTTACTAAGCCATTTTTGACCAATTTAAAGGAAATTCTTGGAGGTAGGCAGTTCCCTAGGGATACCCTAGCATTTAGTGATAATCCATCCATTCTTCCTCTGCTTCTTAGACATTTGTCCTTTCTTTCAAACAGAGCTTTTAAGATCTGTATTTCATCTTCAGAAGCCTAAAGAGCATTTGCAAGAACTTGAGAAGTTTTCGCAGAAGTTAAACTTCATCGAAGGTTTTTGTCCAACAGTGAATCTCTGCTTAGAATTCTGTACTTGCACAGGAAGAAGCTTAAAAAAAAGCAGCCTTTTTCAGAAAATTATTATTGAGGTGAATTATAATAGAATTGCTGGGTTGCTAAGAGAAATGTTAATGAGCAATAATAATCGTTGTGGTAGTTCAAAGGAAGGACTGCAGATCAAGGTGTGCATGTTCTCAAAGTTCACGTTGAACTTTGTTGTTTTTTTGTGTGATGTTTTTTTTTTTTTTTTTTGTATGCCTTTTCTCCTTAGCTATAATTAGCTTATGTGCCAAATATGTTTTTTTTTTTTTTTTTTTTTTTTTTTCTGATCCTGATAGTCCTAGAAACGACACGCTATAGTCTAGCTATTATCGGTAATAAAGCAGTGGAGGAGCAGATGGAAACTTTGTAATGCAAATAGTTCTTATGGCGCTGTGTTCCCCATGCTGCAGCAGCTGGAGATGCCCAAGAATTATTTCAGTTTTGGGGGAGAGGGAATGGTGAATGCAAGGCACAAACCATTTTATCATATTCTAGCCCAGAGCAAAACTTATGCAAATATGCTGACCTACTCCTGAGAGCCAGATGTCATTGCTTTGGGCAAATGTTAAATTTTTTATGGTATGAGCGTTCAGATATGTCCTCGGGCAAGATATACAGTACTCTCACTACTTTCCTTTGATTGCCATGGCAGTTTGCTACCATCAGGGACTCACACACACGTACAGCTCAGATCTTTCCTAAACGCAGAACGTCAGGGGGTTGTTTCACCTGAACATCCTGTGGCCAGTGTAAAACTGGTACAAATTCACAGAGCAGCAGGGTATAGCAAACCGTCCCGGGACTGGCAGTGAATATTTACATCATGGCTCTGCCACCCTCCTTTCTTCAGGCCGTTTAGGCAGTTTATTGCAAGCGGGCATGCATTTGTTCTGCCAGGGCTTTGCACTGGCCACGACCCAGCTCCAATCCAGCAGCTCTGCAGTCTCGTTAGCAGAGCCAAACTCGCCTGTGTGTCAGGAGGGCTTCACAACTGGTGCCTGAGGCCAGGGCAGTTGTGATAATGCCAGCAGAAAACACTCTGGACGTGCCCTCCCCGCTTACTGTTGCCTCTGCAAGGCGATGGCAGTGGTGCTGCCACATCCCAGCGGGGCTGGGGATGGAGGCATTAATCCTGGTGTGCTTGAGGCGCCCAGCCCTGCGGAGGGGCATAACACAGCGTGAAGGTAGGGAGCGGTGTCCCGCTGCACGGGAATGAGCCTGGTGCCAGGCAGCAGGTGCTGCAGCCTCCCTCTGGGAACGCTGCCTTGCAGAAAGCCATGCTTCCTCCAACACAAAGCACAGCCCTTCGTGCTGGGTGCCGTGGCTGTTTAGAAAGAGGGGCTTTATGCCACCCCATGCTTTTCCAATCTGCCAGTCAGCAGAGTCAGGAGGATGCTAGCGAGGCAGTGTTTTTAACTGGAGGACAGATTACCAAGAGGAAGTGTTCCTGGTATTGAGCCAAATCTAGCTTTGAGAATTCTATATAGAAGGTGGCAAAGGATATAGAGATGAACAGCCTATGTACAGTGTTTTCTTACCAGGGAGATCTTCAATAGAAAAGGAAGGAAGTGATTAACATTTGATGCAAAAACCTCTTTTTTCACTGAAAAAAATCACTGAAATGTTTCTTTTTGTTTCCTTTTTTTTTTTTTTTCCAAAGGCAACTTGCATACATCTTGTCCTGACTAACCATGGCACTCTGCCTGTTTGATGGAGCTCTTGGGGAAGCAGGGAGCAAATTCAGAAAGTGTACAATGAGGCAGAGGAATCAAAGCTCTGTCTCGGGCAGCTGGGTCTTTCTCTGTGGCATAACTTACTTATGAAGCAAAATTCCAACTGTTTTTTTTTTTTTTCCAGCAATGAATTATGCAGAGTTATTGGACTTCGGATATTCTTTGCAAATCCAAATCTTTAATACCACTTTCTCCTCTTTTCTGTTCACAGTCAAAAACCCTAACTGTAACCAATGTTGATACAGCAAATGATGTAATTCTCATGGCCCTGCAGCAGCTGGGAATTTCTGTAAGTACTTGCACAGGTTTTAATGAGTCTTTTTGTAGTCACTTTTAATAATCAAATCTCTTCTTGCACCTTTTCCAAGTTTTAGGATATTAATATTAATTAAAACCTTTATCATAGCATTTCAGTGTTGATGAAATGAAGCAAAAGTGTCTCGTTAATATATAGACCTCCAGAGATAATCAAATGCCTTAAAAGTGTTGAATAAGTCTCCCATCCCTGTAAGGAATCAGTCATATTTGAAGTTGCTTTTAAATCTATTTTGCTGATGCATGAGAGGAGATACCGAGACACAAAAACTGAGTTTGATGCAGCTCCTTTTGCATACTTCAGTGTGAACAGAAAACCTACTGACCTGCTTGTTTGTTAGTTTCCAAATGTGCAAACACGCATGGTCAGCTGTGTCCTCAGATTACAAATACAGGCACTGCTCTCAAGTGTCCAGATCAGACTCTGTAAATATCCGTCAATCTTCAGTGTCATGTGAGGTACAAATGCAGCCGAGTGATCACACAGAATCTGAATGCACCCAATTTAAGCAATGGCCTGAAACTATTTGGAAAGAAGTCTTCCCAGGATACCTAAGATACCTCAGAATAGTGCTCTGAGTAGATGCAGCTATCCCCAGGAGATCCAGTAGTGTCTGATCTGGCTCCCTTTTCTCTAAACCAGAGAAGGAAGTGCCTCAGGTGTTGGCAGGAATCAGTGCCAGGGGCAAGAATTCTGACTCCTTTTCTCCCATCGTTTTGCAATGTGACTCTAACCAATGCTGATGGTCATAGAAGCTCCTGGATGGCAGGTTTTTGACTGGCCTGTCAGTCTCCTGTTTGGGTAACGATATTTTTAAATGTGTTGGTCTGGATGCATATGTTCATCTAGATGCAAGGATCCTGACAAGTCTGACCCAGTGCCACTCTTGTGCTTCCCTGAGGCTTCCAGGGACCCCCAGCCAAAGTTCAAGTAGCCTCAGAATTTACCTTCCCTAGCATGCATTATCCCTCATTTATACAGGTTTTTAGTGCATCCAGAGGCTTATTCTTCTAGTTTGGTGTTTCCTGGGCACAGCAATTTCCATCCTATCTTTTTCTGGCTCTGACATCCCATTTACACCAGGGCTGTGGCCCCAGCTCAAGATCCTGTAGTCTGTCTGGTTAAGGTAGCTCTGGAGGTGACAGAGGTGAAGAAGACACGATGTGAGTTAAAATCAAGCCCATTGTCTCCCACAGTCTGCACCCAAAATCAAGAGACTGGGCTGTGTTACAACTGCAAGTCTTTATTAGGATGTTTCGTTTTTACCTGTTGTATGGGTATCGTTTGCACTTCCTCATTTCATGTCTGGAAAAATCAGGAAAATGGTAGTATCAAAAAAGAACATTTTGTTTGAGGTGAGCAGGAGGAGGAGCTGGTTCGGTTTCAGCTACGTGTTCTCAAGCCTTTCCTCCTCTTCACGTTTTCATTTAGAGCGAGAAAAAAATGAAAGCCGTCTGAAAGATGTAAAATCTTGCCCGCTGAATTGTTTGCCCTAATAATATACTACATTTTTTCACTGTGTCTTCACAGCATAAAGCCTTTTTCATTAGAGACAGATCACAAGATTAGCAGTAGAGTCAGACAAGCTAAATAAATTAAGCTGTAGCCTGTGTATCAATCAAACACCCAGCCCCCTCCAAGGATTGCTCTAACTGCGAGGGAGCTTTTCCTTAGGCACCGTCTCAAGGGTTTTTTTTATGTCCAGAGACAGCCACTTGAAAGGAGCTCTATGACTTTTCGATGGCAATTATAAAAACTACATTTCACATGTTGGGTGATTAATGGGGCTGTTACTTTTGCTGAGTTCACTCTGTTTTATTGCATCAGGGTTTTCCCCTCCGTGGTTTCTCTGGTAAAACGACAACTACTTCTTGCAAAATGGCATCGAGCCTCTCTTCCAAATGATCAAGGGGAGCAGAAAGAAGGACCTTGGGTTTCCCAGCTCCGTACTTGCATATCCTCCATACAATCCACTTGCTGATTTTTCTGGGACCGCCACATTCATACTGACAAATGGCCTCACAAAGCCCATAAAGGACAACATTTGCAGCTGGGAGATGAGCAGGCTGCCTCCTGAAACCGCACTGCCTAGCTCTTCCCCTTCCCCTGCCTCCCTTTCACAGCCACTAACCCTTCGCTATATACATTTAAAAGGAAAAGTAAATACCTTTTCCTGTGCTCCTCAGCTGTATTTATTTGCTCCTGGCGGCTTGCCCTGAGGCTCCAGAGATGTCTCTAAAGCCTATTTATTTTCCTTTTGCCTCCTGCTAGCTAACTTTACAGCAGTGCTAATATGGCCCAGAAAGCTCTGTCAGTCAGCGAGCAAACTGCAGAGGCTTTATTTTAGAGGGCATATCAGCGTTACACCAGGTGCGTGCGCCAAGCAGAGCCTCAAGAGCTCTGGGGACACTGGGTAAAGGGCCAGACAATGCAAGATAGTAGGCAAATCTGTTTAAAAGTAGGTTGGGTTTAATTTTAGAGCTAAGTAAATACCAGTGATAGGTATTTATCACCTTTTGTAGCCAGAAAAATTTAGACTTTAATTACCCTGTCGTAGCAGTGTTGCTGAAAAGGGATTTAAGGTGTAAGAGATCACTTTCCACATGTGTATTTATCCACACGCTGTTACTCTTTGTCCCGAGAGGGGTTTATATTAAATGTCATTCTTTCTATCTCTATTTGTCATATCTGAAGTAATGCGCCATTCTCCTCCTTCAGTTAAACTGCAACATGCTCTTGTATACCTGTGCTCAAGGCAGTATTTAGGATTTGCTTTCCAATCAGCAGTTTTTCAGGGCTTTTCCCAAAGTTGCTCACATTCTCCGATCCTCTGGAAATTGTCTCCTTTGATGTAGATTTATCCTCTCCGTGGTGAATTTTAAAAGAGGGTTCAGCAGCCTTAAAGCACCACCCAACACTCCCAAGCCCTTGAACACAAAACAATGCATCAAAGGGCCAGCGAGGCTGTTTTGGGACAGCATTGAGTTACAGGAGTCCCTTGGATGCCATCCTTGCCTTGGCCCCAGTGGTGGGTGCTTGGTTGCATGTGAAAGGGCTCCTGCCCCGTCCCGTTCTCCCATGTGCAGCGTGGGATGCTCTTCACTGGTGAGGCTGAGCTCGTCCTGCTCTCAGGGGATGTAGAGAAGCTGGGGAAATATTGGAGCAGATGTCTCAGGTGAGAGGCTGGTGGCACCTGTGTGCCAGGGCACATCACGATTGCCCTGATCCTCAGGGTGGAGCTGAAGGGTCATCTTAGCTCATGTGAGCTGTCCTCCACATAGAATCACAGAATCACTAAGGTTGGACAAACCCTCCAAGATCACCTGGTCCAACCATCCCCCTACCACCATCACCCACTAACCCATGTCCCCAAGCACCACGTCCAACCTCTCCTTGAACACCCCCAGGGACGGTGACTCCACCACCTCCCTGGGCAACCCGTCCCAGTGCCTGACTGCTCTTTCTGAGCAGAAATGTCTCGTCATTTTCCAACCTAAATCATGTGCTCCACATCAGTCCTGTGCCTCATCCTGCTTATCCGTAACCCCTCAGGATGATCAGAGCTGTCACTTCTGGGCTGGAGGTTGCCTCATCTGCATCCTCCTGGTCGCAGGGAGGCACGTGGGCTGGGGACTGACTCACCGACAGCATGGCTTACGTGTTGGTGAGGCCTCAAAAGCAATCCCGAGTCCTGGCAGGCTGTGACCTCAACCCCTCTGCATCCAGGAGTAGTGCCAAGAACTGGGGCAAATCATCCCCTTTTCCTACCAAAAGAGAAAACCCCCGTAGGAAGCTGCTCAGTGTTTTAGAAAGGATGGGTTCTGGCCACTCTCACAGCTCAGAGATGGACCAGGGCTGCTCACACTGCATTGCAAGCGACAGAATTCAGAAACCTGGATGGTGGCAAATTTGGGCACTGTGAAAGTAAGCAGGGCTCCCCGTTGGTGCTGGTGGCAGGGTGCAGGGTATCGTGTTGTGATAAACCTAACACAAAGCTGTTTGTAATGGCTGGGAAACTTATTCTTAATTCTGGTTTCACAGGGCTCTGAAAAAGACTACAAGCTGTGGGTGATTTCAGGAAGAGAAGATGCTCCGTACCCTCTTATTGGTAAGCTGTTGGCATGATTTTATTTTTCAGTGTTCATTCATTAGTTTTTAGTGCTGAAGGAAGCAAGAAATGCAGAGAATACTGACGTGAAGCTTCCTCTTTAGTTTTTTCCCCCCTGTTTTTCCTCTTACTTCCCCGTCATGCAAGTTTGCCTATTTGGGGAGCTAGTCAGATGCTGATCTTTTGTTTAGAAGAGCAGTTGTGTCTGGTTGTGCCATATTCACTGGAAAATGTTCATTTATTCCTGCACCGTTTTTGCTGTTTTCAGCTGCGTGAGCCTCCGTCTTTGTACAGATCCAGCCTCTCCACTCCCCCTCCTCCTTCCCTGGAGCTGCTCCAGCTCTACTGTATTTCTTCCTCCATTTCCATAGCGTTGTTTACTCTGCCCCCCTCCTCAGCACAACTCGGCAGAGTTTTGAGAAACATTCCCTGCTTCCACAACTCAAGAAGCACTTTCCAGCCCTGTGTTTCCCTTCCTGGCTGACAGCTCCCCTCTGACTAGGAGCAAACTGTTGCTTATTCGCTTTCTCAAATGGTTTTGAAAACATTCCCTCGCCAGGAATCAACTCAAAGCTGAGAAGTGATGGGATGGGGTGATTTAATTTTGGCCCGTGGTTCACCGAGAATAAATCCCTTCCCATTATTAAGAACCCTGCTCCATAGAAGCCTGCATTACTCATGCTAGGTAAGAGTTCACAGACGATTAGAACAGGAAAAATATGTGGATTTTCTGTTTTCCTCCTGCAAATCTAACCCTGGTAAATCTTAGCATTCCTTCTCAAAGCAGCCTCAACTACAAATGCTTTGCTGGAGTCAGACAGCATTAATATTTATAAAACGTCTAACCTGCGCACCTTATAGACACTGCAAGCTGGTTTGTCTTTGAAACGTACCAGACTTTGACTTTTAGACTGTTCTGTGTAGCTCAGTCTGATGAAATCACAGCTGGGGTTTTGAATGCAGAACCAGAGAGTTCGGAAATAGGGAAGACCTTTTTAGCCGACTGACCCTTTCCCTGCAAATTCAGTGTACAGCCTTTGGAAAAGAAGAATCTGACAGCAAACTGATGCTGCTCCTAATATTTACACAAAGGTTTATCACATGAGGCCGGCTTTTAGCATAGGTGCACATCAGAAGCAGCATTCAGCTCTGCTTCAGTTTCACTCCACCTCGAATGCCAAACGTTGTTTCTTCCACTAGCAGCATTCAAGTCCAAGTGCAAGCTAACTAAAACTTCCCAGCTTCAGATTTAATATGTTTCAACTGCCCCATCCTTGGACAGGTCCACAAAACTATCTTTCTGCTGGCATTTTTGAAAGCTCCCCCTGGAATGAATTACCTCTCTGTAGTCCCTGGAGATGCTGGGTAGTGCAGCCCGCAGCTCATCTGCCTCAGCCCTGTGATGAACGCTTCCTTCCTGCCCCAGCCTCAGGCAGGAACCGTGATTGTGCCTCTTTTGGCTGCACCGAAGGTGCTTGCACTTACCACGGAGAGGCAGGGGAGATCACTTCCACTCTGGATTTTGTTGGTTTTGCGGGCTCAGCAAAAATTTGACAGGCGACTGCTCCCAAAATCGCATTTCTTGCCAGAACCGTGTGAGCAGCGAGTACCTGAACTTGGAGCAGTGCGAGTAAAGTGGTCGAAAGAATGAACGCTGATTGCAGAAATAGTCACTTGTATTTTTCTGACGGGCCTTTATGTGATACAGCTGTAACAGGCCTGAGTCTCCTTTCACATCTGTGTAGCTACCCTGAACGCAGTAACTCCGTATCAGCCACTATGTGATTTGTGCCAGTGTAAATATGCAGAAAAGCATCAGTTCTGAGGTTACCAAAAAATTGCTGCTGGCCAGCATGCAAAATCTGCTTTTCCTCTGAGATAGATGTGAGTTTTGCAAGTCTCCAGCCAATCCAACCCCAGACGATGACAACTTCTCTCTGCACAGGCCACGAGTACCCCTTTGGCATTAAGATCAGCCACATCCGCGACGCGATGCCCCACGGGTCGAAGCACTGTGCCTGCCCCCGGCAGCTCCAGGGATCCTTCCTGACGGAGCAGCTGCCCCAGGAGCTGCAGTGCCAGTTCGTGCTGAAGCCCAGCCGCCTGGCCGAGAGCCCGCCGCTGCACGGTACGTCGCCCTGCCTGCCAGCATCCTTCCTCCACAGCCTGCCCACGTCCTGGCTCTGCTGCGGGATGCCAACGTGCTGGGACAGGGGTGGGAGGCGAAGAGGAGCGGGCAGATGTTGGCTCCAGCTGCACGGGGATTTTGCTGTGTAGCTCTCTGTGATCTGAGCGTGCTGCTGTATGTGTGCCGTTTTTGTAAGTTACATTTTGACAAGCCGCCTGTCAAGGGGTTGCTCTAAAACCTACAAAAGAAAGACAAAATCTCACCCCTGCAGGTTTTTTTTGAAGTCTATTAGCTGGGCTTCTCCCTGCAGCCCTCACTGTGCTCTGTAGCAAGGCAGGGTGGTTCAATGGTTCACTGTCAAGGCTTCACTTTGGCACAGAATTCCCATACAACACTTGGCAACATCCCTTATCTGAACAAGGTGCTAAACAAGCACCCACCTCCCTCAGCAGGACCCCTCACGTGGCACAGCCTGGGCATGAATTTGAGAACCTAGACAAAGTGAGCAAATACAACTTCTTTATTTCAGTTCTCCCTTAGTAAAATGAAGATAGTAATATTTTCTCCTTCCTTTGGCCTTGATCCTGCAAAAATATGAGCACCTGCTCTCTGTTTTGCACTCTGTTGTCAATGACACAGTGACTACTCACTGCTCGTGAGTAAAACATGAACTCTCCATCGTATAAAAAGAGATGGAGAGCAACTTTTTGTTCGGGCAGATAATGACAAGACAAGGGGGAATGGTTTTAAACTAAAAGAGGGGAGATTTAGGTAAGGTATAAGGAGGAAATTCTTCCCTCAGAGGGTGGTGATGCCCTGGCACCGGCTGCCCAGAGAAGCCGTGGATGCCCCATCCCTGGAGGTGCTCAAGGCCAGGCTGGATGGGGCTTTGGGCAACCTGGGCTGGTGGGAGGTGTCCCTGCCCATGGCAGGGGGTTGGAGTTAGACAGTCTTTAAGGTCCCTTCCAACCCAAATCATTCTGTGATTCTATGAAAACAGATGAGTAGATCTTGACAGGACTGGGGCATTAGACTACACTCTGTACGATGAGGATGCATCCCATGATGTGTTTTTATTTTTGCTTTACACACTATCACACTAAGCTTAATTAGGAGCTCTGCCCTAGCTCACCATTAATGACTGTACACTAATAAAAAGCACACTTCATTATCCTATGCAAGCCCCAATAGCCAAGATCTCCCACAATGTACGAGTAGAATCCATTTGTAATGTTTTTAGAAATTAAATATAGCAAGGTTATATCAGTGCCTATTACAAATTATTCTGGAAATTGATTGCGTTTTATATAAATTAATTTCCTTTCCATGCTCCTTCATCCCCCCCCTCCCCGGTAATTTGTATCGTATATTACTTCACGGCATATTTCAAGAGTGAGGCAATCTAGCGAAGGGGTGTAATTAGGTTTACAGGCCCCGCTTGGCAGCTGACATTGACTGGCAAGAGAAAATAGGAATGCAAATCAGCCCCGTAAAGCCCCAGCACAGATGTGTTGTCAGCAGCGCCCTGCGAGCCGCGGGAGGGGAGGCCAGGCTGGCGTGGGGCAGCAGACGCCCGGGGCAGGCTGCGAGTCGTGCTCAGGGATGGGATACACAGGAGGAGGAGAGGCTTTTTCTGCTTTCATCCTTGGCTGGCAGAATCTTTCCGAGTGATGCATAGGGCTGGCTGCTTGCAAAGCAGATTGTTTTGCTGCTCGTGTGCTCTTCACGCCTCCTGCTCACCTGTTTTGGTTTGGGAAAATGGAGAAGGGTACCCGCCTGGAAGCCAGGGCTGTGATCTGGTTTGGGGCTTGTCTTCTGATCAGCGAGCCAGGAGCTGTGGTGTTGTTGGGGACCACCAGGCACAGCACCACGTGCAGGGCAGCTCGCAGGGAGAAGGGTCTGGGAGCCCACGCTTTGCTGCCCACCTGCCGTGTAACCCTCCCTCCATCCCTCCATGGAAATCCAGCCTGGGACAAGAGGCCGTACCTCCTCCTCAAGCAGTGATTGCTGTTCTGGTGGTGGGACTTACCTGAGCCCTGAGATAATTCTGTTGATTTTTCCTTAAAATGTGATAAAACCTGGAAACCAAGATTGAGCAGCACCTCCAGCAAGGCTCTCAGCTGACGCCTGCGGTTTGACTTGAAGGAACTGACTGCTCTCAGTGGCTCATCTGCCGTCCAAATTGTTATTTAATCGCCTGTTAGAAGAGAAAGCAAAATGTAAGCAAGGTGGTCTCAATACAGAAAGGAGGTCTTTGAAAGAAAATCCCTTTCTGCTTGAAAAGGGGTTTTCTGTTTGAAAGGGATTTGGTCAGAAAGGCTGATGGGTTTTTGAAGAGATCTGAGGTTTTCTTGGGAAGTTTCAGTCTATAGGCAGAGGAAATGGCACTTGAGTGGCTGAGACACTACAATGAATGGACTAAATTCCCTCATATAAAATACGAGTAGAATTGATCCCTAGGCAGATGGCTGTTGTTGTGAGCTCTGAGCAGGATCTGCAACCAAAGTAGTGTTGCTTTTCTTCTGATTCTGGGCTGGGAATTATCCCCCATAGCCAGGCCTGGGGTGCAGCGCTGGTGTTTCCCTGTGGAAGTTGTGCATCTGTCTGGGCTGAGAGGAGGCTGGGCACCCAGTGAAACTTCACACAGGTTCAAGAAAAGAAAGTGCACGTCCTCCCTTTCTCATCTCCTCTTTGCCCTGACACTTCTCAAACCTCTTCGAAGCAGGGATAGGAAACACATGAGCTCTGTTATTGGTGAGTGTTGATTTTGTGAGCGAGGTGGCATTTCGCTGCTGTGCATTAGTTGTTGGTTTGCATCCTGGTTTGTTGAAGACCACCACTCAAGATTTTCCTCCTGCCCCAGGAGAGCTGCATTTAAGCACAGTTTTCCCTTGGTCACCTTGTCTGTTTGGGCTTTGGCTTTCAGGCGTGGAGCAAACAGTGAGAGACTTAAAGTCTTTAAGACCTTTTTCTTTATTATTTCTGCTATTCCTCTGTCTCCAAAATAGGATCGCTCCTTAATTTTTACTCCTGCTAAATCTACAGGGCCAGCAGAAAAAAATAAAAGAAATTAAAAAAAAAAAACACAAAACAAACACCAATATGTATTTGTGACTGGGTGACTAGAACTGCAAGAGGCAAACCACAGTCACATGCTCATGTCCTGCTCATCCGAAAGAAAAAATGTTGTTTTGAAAGTTTTTCTTCGTTATGTTCTCCCAAAACATGACGTGTCAAGGAAAGCCTCAGACATTGCCAAGCTGATATTTCATGGAGCTTTGGACTGCTTAAAATGTATGTCCTCGTTACTTTTTATGAAAAGAATTTTTCATCGGGCTTTAGCATTCATATGCTCACATTTTGCATTAAACTGTAACTTTTCATCCCGTAAACCGCTAGTGAAAAGACTTCCACCCATTCCCGAAGGGAGCATGATCCTCCAGAATGGAATGATGTATAACAGAAAATCACTATTGGGGCTAAAAAATGCATGAAATGAAGTACAGGAGAAAAAAAATGTGGTCTTATACTGCAGTCCATGCTTCTGCAAGCCTTGCTTCTACCCTCTGCCCTCCACAGTAGCGGAAAGCTGAATGTTTGACCCGGTGAAAGAACCAGCTGATAGCAAGGTGCATAGGGTGGGTGAGCTACTAAATCGAAGCTGAGTGGCTTTGAAGACGTCTAGAAAAGGAAAAACATGTTGGAATAAGTTTTTCCCACTTAGCACGTCCATTGGAAATGGTGTCAGCTCCCCTTGAACAGTAGCCCGTGCTTTTAAGAAGCATTTAACTCACGGATGTTGAGAGAGGTCACGTTAAAAACCTCTGGGTCTTAACATCACTATTTTCTTCTTCATGCACTGCAAACAAGGGCTTCAGTTAGCGGTGCTCTTTAGCTGTCTCCCCAAATGGAGCCCATCGGCATGCTGGCAGCGTGCTGAAATGCCATCTGGAAGGCGTTGATCAAAGGGCAGGCAGCATCCCTGAGCCGTGGTCAGTGAGGACACGCTGCTTCTGCAGAGAGGAGAGCAAAGGTGGCAGCTTCTCATAGCCTGACAACATCTCACCCACTCGGTGAGGGGGAACGGGCTAAAGATGCCCCAAGAGGAGGTTTGGGTTGGATATTAGGAAGAACTTTGTTACCGAAAGGGTTGTGAGGCATTGGAACGGGCTGCCCAGGGAAGTGGTGGAGTCACCATCCCTGGAAGTCTTCAAAAGACATTTAGATGTAGAGCTTAGGGAAATGGTTTAGTGGGGACTGCTAGCGTTAGGTCAGAGGTTGGACTCGATGATCTTGAGGTCTCTTCCAACCTAGAAATTCTGTGATTCTGTCATTCTCTGGTGTTACTTGTGGAGAGCATCTCCCACATTGCCAGCAGACCTAGGATGCCTCCGGATGGTCAGCCAAGGTGAGGGCCGTGGTGTTTATTTACCCATTTTTACCAGACAAGGTCTGCGGCCCACACCTCCATGGGAAGCCGCCGGGCTGAGGTTCACCATCCTGCACTGAGGGGAGGCGCTGGAGCCGTGCTGGAGCCGTGCAGTGCAGGTCTTGGTGAGCCTCTTCAGAGTGTGGGTAGGGCAGCACAGTCTCCACATGCACACACGCACAGGTATGCACGTGGGGGATTAGGCTGAGCCGGGTGCCAAGGAGTTGGTTTGTTTCGTGTCATTTTTTCCTTTGAAACCATAGTAGCCACGGCAAAACAAACACTGGAATTAGGATTGAAATGCATTTCTTCTAATAAACGCCTCTCTCTTTTCCCAGACTTGAGCCAAAAGTCGTTTAAAAGGAAAAGATCTATCATAAACTGGGCTTTTTGGCGTGGCCCAGGCACTCACTTGGACAACGTGCCCCTCTCCTCAACATCTGCTGCTCCTGGGAAGCTCTTTGGCCTCTTGCTAACAGCCATCTGTGAGGATGACAACCTGCCCAAACCTCTCTTGGTGAGTCCCAGGCTCGGGGCTGGTCTTACAGTGGTGGAATTTCTTTGAGAACATGGGGATGCTGTTAAATGGGACACTGAAACTACTTGAGCAGAGCAAACAGAAGGAAGTCTCATTTATGCTTCCCAGCAAGAACTTGGGTTTTTGACATACGCTGTGATCAGCCCTGGTTGGTACCAGGCAGCCTGAGAAGTGTGTGATGGGCCGACTCCTCCAGGCTGCTGCTTCCTTACAGCTTCCTTACAGCTCCCAAATCCTCACTCACACTCTGTAAGTACACACCACACTCATGCACACTTCTTAAACCACTCCCAAAGTCTCTGTAAAACCCCTAACTCCAATCAGGTTGTGCCTGCTGCCCACTGCAGGCAGCCCATGCTTGTGTAGAAATGCCTCCTGCCCTTAAGCAGGCAGCTTCAGAGCCTTTCTTGGAGGCATCCCAGCACTCTGGATCCTCACTTTTGATCTGGTATTGCCACTGCAAAAATGGTTGGGATGGCTGGAGGCTTTAGGAACTCCTCAGCATCTTTTCACCCTGTGTCAAGCAAGTGCTCGTGCTGTGGGTGCCCAAAACTCCCTCTCCACCCAGTCCAGGGACAGCAGAAACATCCCAGAGCCCATCGTAGGCACAATTAAAGCAGATGTGTAGCATTTTTTCGGTCATGAGGGTGTCCTGAGGACTGCTAACTACTGTTATTAATGCAGCAATTGAAGTGTTTGTGGAGGGGGAGGGAAGAGCGCCCACCATGATCCCTGCAGGACTGGGCCCTTCCTCTTAGCAGGCTGCCTCCCAGCTGGCACAGCTCGCCAGAACCCCACTGAAATCAGTGGGGTTACATCAGTTTGTAGTAACAGATGGTTTGTCTCCAAAGCTTGTGCTTGATGCTTCATCATAGCCCAAATAGTGAATCATACCAGGACTTTTTGAGTCTTGTAATAGCATTGGGTTTTAGTTCCTTTCGAGGGGGAATTGTACATTTTTATCATTTAGGTTATTTAAGTAAGCCTGCCAGAGATGGGCTCGGTAAGAATCTGGTCTCTCTTTTCCTCCATCTAAGAGAGGAGCCTGTGCTGCATTTTGGAAATTTTTCCAAAACATAAATATTCAGAAATTTATATCTAAGTTACATCTAACATATCTAAGTTACTAAGTATAGCATCAGAGCTTGGTAGACTTCGTGGTTTGAATCTTAACACACTGTGTTTATGCCCAAAATACGACTCGCTTTTGATTTCTCATGCGTCTCTGGAGAATGGAAAACTGCATCCAAGGTACTGTGTGGGCTACACCTGCAAGAGAAGAGAGACATCAGGGATGAATGCTTCAGGCGTGTTCAGTAGCCCTGCTGCAAAGCCCTGCACTCACTTTCACTGCTGAAGAGCTCTCTTTTAGGCATCGCTACACCAAATTGTCTTACACCAGTAGCTTCATTCATGTGTTTTGGGTTAATTACTGTAAGAGGACCTTCCCTGTTTTATTTTGTGGGCATTCTATTAAAAAAAATAAATAAAATTTAAAGTGTTTGTTCAGGCAAACACTTCTCCCACCATCCCTTTTGATAAGTTGGTCCTCAGAGCACTGCGTGCCTGCACATCATTCAGAGGCTGTCTGCATGCATTTTCCCTCAAAAGAGACAAACCTGACAAATCCTACCTTGCTCGGAACACGGCTGCAGAGAAGTGATCAGCGTGTCTGAGAGGCACCCCAAACAAGGCTGCAGAGAATGAAACAGCCAGGAAAAACTCTGTCATCTTCTCTTCTGCTCGTTTTCCTCTTATTTAGCAGAAGAAACCAGGCCCTCGTGTTATTTTAGAAGCTGAAATGTACTTGTTTCCCCTGAGGTGCTTGCAGGGTGCAGTGCCACTCACAAGAAGCAGAAGGGAGCAAAATCCAGCTCTGATGTGGAAGTGCAGATGGATATTAACAAAAGAAGCACTTTCCAGCTTGGATAACATCTCCTTTCTTCAGACCTCAGGCTGATAAGTTGGAACAGGAGTCTTCCTCTCTGGTCAGTGCTAAAACCAAGCACACTGACAAGTGGGGAGGATTTTTTGTCTTCCTGCAACGGGCACTGCATTAGGCACACGTAGCCTTTTCCCATACCACAGTGTTTATTTATTTCAGTGATTTGGCTAAAACTTGTACAAATCCTGGAAGAGATCATTCACAAAGTTCGTGCTCCTCAGTGGTGGCACCGTGTTTTTGAAGGGACATTTTCCAAAATCCTTCTCTGGACCATAGCTTTGCTGTGCAGTTTGGCATGGCCTGGAGGGAGCCTTGACTTGCCTTTAACTTGTGAGCTTTTTGAGGACTCGGAGGTTCTTGCCTGTGTCAAAAGTGGTAAAACCACACTTCAGTGGTGCTGGACAATAAAATATGTCTCTGAGAAAGCCTCTCTGCCTTTTGATTTTGTTTAGGACATGCTTTCCCTCCTCTACCAAGAAGGTCCTTCCACCGAGGGTATTTTCAGACGCTCTGGAAGTGCAAAAACCTGCAAAGAGCTCAAGGAGAAGCTCGATTCGGGTGCCGAAGTGGACTTAGCCTGTGAATCCATATTTGTGACAGCATCTTTGTTTAAGGTACGTGAAGAACGTTTCTTTCTCCCTTTTGGGGTGAGAGCAGCACAGATCCTGGGCACAAACAAGTCGGGCTTTTCACCAGGGCCAGGCCCAGAGGGGAGTTGCTAGGCTGAATTAGGAATGGGCTGGCACATCAACATGAGGGCCACTGAAGGAAGCTGCCACTGGATTAGGATGGGGAGGAGGAACGGTCAGCTTGTTTTGCTGCCAGCTTTCCTGAGGTCTCAGTTACATCCTGGTCCTGTAACTCTCTTAATCTCTCCTTAAAGTCAATGAAATCCTAGAAAGGCCAGTTTGCAGCCCTGTTTCTTTATTCATCAATAACACATTACACCACAGGCCCTTGCGAACATACAGTGTTGCCTGAAATACTGGGGTTAATTTTCCCATGGATTATCTTTTCTTACAAACTTGTGTGTTAAAATCAATGTTGCTTGTGCAAAAAAGCATCGCACACCTCCAGCAGAACACCAGCCACAAGGAGTGTATTTCTCTTCATATTTTATTACAGTACATCTGTTTATGTATAGCTTTTAGCTTAAAAGAATTTGTAATATCCATTCTCCAGCAAGCATTGCTTTGGGGGAATAGTTTTACCACAGAAAACCATTCTTGCTGCCACATGAGAGGTTTTCATGGGTGAGACTTACACTGCTGTGTGTCTGCTGGTGGGTTTAGGGCACACCTGTAAGAGCATGAGGGCAGTCACCACATGAGAGCAAATGTGTTATGCATGCACACCATGGCTTCTCTTACCCTAATGTGTTGGGGAAGCTGGGATTTGGGCTTCTTCCCAAGCTGCAACAGTTTGCCTGCCAGTAGTTGAGGTATTTGGAGACAGGAACAGGAAGACTATCCCGGACTGGTACAAATACTCCATTATCAAAAAGGACTCTGTTCAGTGAGGGGCAGGCAGGGATGCCTTGGGGTTCTTATGGTCTGGTGGGGTTGAAGGTTGTCATCTGAGGAGAATAAACAGGGGCTACAGATGGACTCAAGTGATAAGTAAAGGCAGACAAACTGTATCAAAATAACTGGCCCCAATGCAGGTGTTGTTTTTTAGTTCAATAGCAGATGAAGCATCCCAATACCTCTATTTTGATAGGAAAAGGTGAGGACAAGTCAGGAAAATATCCACTTTCAGCATAATTCAAAGAACTTCTTTATCTCAGATGATTTTCTGATGGTTTTGGATGCTGTGTGGATCAAGACGCTTGTCAGCTAGTGCTGTCCTACTGATACATCTTCTTGTATCTGCATAGATTATTCCTGTTTCCTCCCACACTCCAGAACAGCTGTTCACGTTTTCTTCTTCTTTTCTCTGGATAAGGATTTTCTTCGCAACATCCCAGGCAGCATTTTGTCATCCCAGCTCTGTGATAAGTGGGTCTCTGTGATGGATCAAGGAAATAACGAAGAGAAGATAAAAAGCATCCAAAGGTAGAGTTACTTATATTCTCCGTATTCTCTTCCTGTAAAATTATATCCCAGAATGCAGAATCCCAAACACTCAATTTACAACCTGCAATTAAAAACCCACAACTTTAAATAGATGCTAAAAATATCTTTGCATATAACAGAGCATTCAAACACACATTTATATTTAAGGGAGAGCCTGTATGGGGCAAATTTATGACTCTCTTGTCACACTTTTCTGCCTTTTGTGGATGCCAGTAAATAAATGAAATACTGTTTTTTATTAATAAAATATTTATAATACTTATAAATATGCTGTCCAAGATCTGGATTTCTGCCAGGTACCAAAGCCAGAGTCATCCACAGGGAACCTGGGCATGCTGGGTGACAGAGCAGCTGAAATCAGTTCCTCGTATTTCCCCCTCATTCATCTCAAATTTTAGTGACCATTTTGAAGCCAAGATGGGATTGTAAATAAAACACTGGAGCATAGTGGCAAGGGAATCCTACACACTTGAAGGTGATATAAAACAGAAAGTGGGCAAAGTTTCTGTCATGGGAAGCAGAGCTTTGTACACTAGCTGACCTCATACATACTTCTGTACGTGTATACATGGCTCTGGCAACTTGATGGTAGGTAGTGGCAATGGAACTGCTTGGTTAATTGAATAGAGAACTATCAGGCAACTTAAGTGAAACACAGTTTCATGTCATGCATTGCATGTGGTTCATTAGTCTGACAGACTGTAATTTTAATTATCTGTTAGGGTATTTTGTGGCAGCCCAGGAAACTGTTTAGAGATGTGTTATAATGAGGGCAAGCAGCTGAGCAAGAACGCCCCATCAGCACACTACCTGCTTCAATTAGTGGGCCGTGTTACCTTGTTCCTGTATTTTCATTGTCTTGACTTGTGTGTATCTATGGAAAATGTTATCTTCAAGCCTTTGGTATTTTCCAGTCACTAATTTGAAGAATTATGTTTGTATATGCTTTCAGGTTAATAGAGCAGCTCCCCAGAGCTAACGTTGTTCTCCTACGTTACATCTTTGGCGTACTACATGGTATAGAAATGCGATCTGAAGAGAACCAGATGAACGCATTTAATCTAGCTATCTGCATTGCACCTAGCCTGCTCTGGCCTCCTGTTTCCTCCACTCCTGATATGGAAAGTGAATTCACTAAAAAGGTAGGAGACTGCAGTGTACTAAGCAAAAATAAACATCTTCCTCTTCAAACAATCTGTTGGTTACAAATGTGAAAATAGTTAGTACCCCTTCAGATCCTTGTCCTCTTACCAGGGCTCCACAAACATTCATCGACTCATTCTCATAATCTGCCTGGGAGAAGGGGAGAGAGATCAAAAGAGATACCCAGTGCTTTAGCAGAGGACTTCTGTCACCCAAAAGATCTCCTGTTGTTGTAGCCTTGAACAGGACAGAGGAAAAATGGAAGATCCATATGCAAGAAGGACAGGAGTATTTGGACCCTATTCCAGGGTACAAAGGGATATGGGTAGGGGAGAGGATTGCAAAAGGTAGCAGGGAAGGAGATAGTGGGGAATTAATGTCATCTGCCTTTACTGAAAAAGATGGAACTTGATGTGATGTGGGAAACACGTGCTAAAAACAACTCTAGAGACAGGACATAACAGGAGAGATGGGATGATACCCCAGGAGAGGCTACCTTGCTCTCCCTGGCTCCTTCTGTCCTTCTGTGGAGCCACATCCCTTCATGCCCCGGCTCAGAGTGCTGGGAGATAGCTCATCGGGATGGCTCCTGGCAAGAGCCCCTGGCTGGCCCACCATGGGGAGGTCTGGTACAGGTCGTCTGGGGTAAGCCTCTGCATTGAGACTGTGTTAATCAGGGCACTTCATGGATGGCTGTTCCTCATTTTCTTCCTCTGCATGGTGTGTTTGCCCTGAGTGCAGTAATGCAAGAAGTGACAGGACGTCTCTCTGCCATTGCTTTGTTGCAGATTTCTAGTCTGGTGCAGTTCCTCACTGAGAATTGCTGCAGGATTTTTGGAGAGGAGATTAACTCCCTCTTTGGAGAAATACTGATGACATGCAAAAGAGAAAATGGCTCAGGTAATGCAGATAATGTTTTGATTCCATCAGTTAAACACAGCCAGGCAAAAGATTGATTCACATGGTGTTCCCAGATACCGCTGCTGTCTCCTTCACCTTGCCCAAAGTATTGGTGATAGTGACTGAGCTTACCACAGACCTAGAGCATACCTCCACGTGCTGTCCCAAATAATCCCCTGTTCCTATTCCAGTCATCTGAGCTACAATGTTTGAAAAATGGGGGGTGTTAGGGAGAAAGGAGGAAAGGATGTAAAGAAGGAAGAAAGGAGGGGAGGAAGAAAGAAGGGAAGGAAGAAAGAAAGAAATCTGGAGAAGGTTTCATCTCAAATACAGAATTTGTGTCCCCGCATGTGTCTTCTCGGAATATTTGAAAGCCATTGATCAACAGCTGTCACATCATTATATGAGTGCTGAAAGCATTATTTATTATCAAAAGAGAGAGATTCTCCAGATTTTTAATGGGACAGGCAGATTTTGCTCCTAGCACAGAAAAGTCACGAAACTGGGGACTGAAACTGTCCAACAGAGTAGTTGACTGATATGCAGCATGTTCCAGAATATCATTAATACCCCTTTCTCTAGCAATGTGATAACATGGATTTTGACTGGAAGTTCAGGTCCTCCTTAATACATGTCTAAAGCTGCATTTCTACTTCTACTCTGAATGCATTTCTATTCCCTAAGAGTAGAAGAATGTGGAATTGGGCTGAACAGCCAGGTTGCATTCCAGTAATCAATGGAGTACCCCAGGGGGCAATACGGGGTCCAGCCTGGTTTAACATCTTCATTAATGATCTGGACAGTGGGGTAGAGTGCACCCTTAGTAAATTCGTGGATGACATGAAACTGAAGGGAGTGGCTGACTCACCAGAAGGCCCTGCTGTCATCCAGAGGGACCTTGACAGGCTGGAGTGGAGGGCTTACAAGAACCTCATGAAGTTCAGCAAGGAGAAGTGTGGAGTCCTGCAGCTGGGGAGGAACAACCCCAGGCACCAGTATGTGCTGGGGGCCACCCAGCTTGAAAGCAGCTCTGCAGAAGAGGACCTGGGAATCCTGGTGGACACCAAGCTGAACATGAGCCAGCAATGCGCCCTTGCTGCTAAGAAGGCAAATGGTATTCTTCGCTGCACTGGGCAAAATATCACCAGCAGGTCAAGGGAGGTGATCCTTCCCTTCTCCTCAGCACTGGTGGGGCCACACCTGGAGTGCTGGGTCCAGTTCTGGGCTCCCCAGTACCAGAGGGACCTGGGCACACTGGAGAGAGCCCAGCACAGGGCCACCAGGACGATGAAGGCACTGGAGCTGTGAGCAGAGGCTGGGAGAGCTGGGACTGCTCAGCCTGGAGAAGAGGAGGCTCAGGGGGATCTCATCCGTGTCCCTAAATCCCTGAAGGGAGGGTGCAGAGAGGCCGGAGCCAGGCTCTGCTCAGCGACCCCCAGAGAGGCTGTGGGGTCTCCTTGGGGATCTCCAAAAGCTGCCTGGACATGATCCTGGGCAGCCTGCTCTGGGTGTCCCTGCTTGGGCAGGGTTGGCAGCAGACGGCCAGCTGACCTGTGACAGTGCCCCCCAGCCTCAGTCCTTCTGTGATTCTCTGATCTGCTGACTTGCTGTGCTGGGACTGAGAGCTCAGACCCATGGTGGGTTACGGTAGCTGAGCAAATTTTCAGGCAGGCACTGAGGCACGGTAACTGCCCATGCGTGAGCTCTGCTGCAGTGTGAGATAACCCCGCTTAGCATCGCCCTGAGCAAAAGAGATTTGATGTAATGCCAATTACCGCATATATGGAGCAGAGTGCAGGTGTGCACAACTCAGTTGAGATGAGGTGACTGTTTAAACAGAGACTGGAACTTTTTTCCTAGTGCTGCTCTTAAAAATGTAATTTCTGGAAGACCGTAGAAGCATGAAGTATGCCCTGTTTTCTTCATCTTTCTAGAAGAGGGAAAGAAAGGTTAAATGATGTTTTCACTAACAAAAAGAAACATTCAATAAATTGCTGATTTAATATTCTGTATATAAATTAATGTTCACAGCTGGATTATTTACTGCTGAAGTACTCAAAAAAAAAAACACACAAAGAAACTTCACCCTTATTTGTCCCATTATCCTGTGTTTCTTGACTGAACTGCTACTTAGCACTCATTCAGTTTTTCCTTTCCAAATTTAGACAGTATTTATTTCTGAAATTACTGACATTGCTGTTTGAAGAGACTTTAACTGACAAATGCTCCTAAAAGTAAAAGATACTAGCAAAAAAAAAAAAAGAAAAATGCAGCTGCCTGTCAGCAGGGTCGCTGCCATGCTAACTCTTGGTTTATCCCTGCAGATGTGGCTTCCCTCCACCTGAACGACTCGTCCTACGACAGCCTGGAAAATGAGGCGAACGATGAGGCCGACTCCTCTTCCAGTGACTGGATTAAGAACCGGGATCAGGACAACAGGAGCAGGGAGTCTGTCTTCACCCTGAGCGACGGCGATTCGGAGCAGACAGAGGTGGATGAAATCCAAAGTAAAACCAAATCGAAACAGTTGACGATTTCTGTTGATGTACACCGTAAGTTTTCCTCGCAAGAGAACTCGGAGAAGGAGTCTCTCTGCTCCGGTGCATTGGGCTTCTCTTCAGCAGCTACCTCAGGTGTCCTCAAAGCCTTGAGGAGACACAGGCGCTCCTCAGAGCCCGCAATCGGCCTCCTTGCCCCCAGCTTCACCCACAGTGGTGGCAGTCAGGAGAAGGCAGCGCGCAAGGCCAGCTGTGACGTTGTCCTGTCTCACGAAGACGAAGACTATCTTCGTCAACTTCGGTCATTGCAGATGGAAGGGCAAAAGCTTATCAATCAGAGCTTGATTATAGGAATTAACGTTGGTAAAAGTGAAAACACAAACCAAAATGTTGAAAAGAAAGACTTGTCCCACTGCCTCCTGCCTCCAACGCCAGAGGGATTAAATATTTGCTCAGGATTTAGCTCTTCTAGCCTGTCTTCTCCTGGGACATCTCCGTCTGTGTCGTCAATGAGCTCCCTGGACAGTGCTTTCTCTCAGTTTTCAGACCAATCTGTGTTTACCCCAACTGAAACCTCCTCCCCTTTTGATATCAGCACTTTTCAGTCAGTAAAGAAACACGAAGAGACTGCCGCTGACGCGGCCGATGACTATTTGGTCACACCCACCAGGGTGCCACCATCTCCACAACCTACCGAGGCGCTGGCTGAGGGGGGCTTGGTGGAGCCCAACAGCAGGCCAGCAGCCCTGAAACCTACTGAAGGAGTTGACGGCTACTTGATTAAGCCTGACATTCAGCCATTACCTCTGAAAGTCACAGGAAAAGAGAGACTTCATGATCCAAGATCAAAGAGGAGGTCTAGGAGAGCATTACAGCAATCCAAAGTTTGAAGAGACTGACCAAAGCTTTTTTGCGGAGGAATCTTAACGCTTAAAATAAACACCATACAAAAAATGCCTTTGGTGTTAGTGTGTGTTCATTTTAAGTTTAATATCCAGGCTGCTCAAATTTAATTGACCAGTCCCTGAATTCGTGGGTTTTCTTTTTCTAGGAAACTGTTAATGTTCCCACATAAAGCTTTGCAAGAATATTGTAAGAATAACAAAAATTGCTAAAAGCAAGCAAACAGAAACCTCCTGAAAAATCTGATAAGGTCCCAGGAGCTAAGAGAAGGGACCTGTTCTGTGAGCCTCTCGAGGCAGCAGGGTTCCTGCTGGGACTCTCCCCCTTGACCACTTGTGTGTTGAGCCTTGCGGATGTGGGTCCTGGTCCTTTGTGGTTTTGATGTAGCGTGCAAAGTCAGCGTAGAATCCATAACTGTGGTATTATACTACTGTTCTGAAACTGATAGGTATTACCTTCACTGTCCTCCAAGGAATAAGTGTATTGTTTTCTGTACGTTTCTGAGGTATGTTCAATAGGTGTAGTTATTTCTTTCACACTGCAAAAGAAAGAAAAAAAAATAAGCTCAAAAATATGTAAAGATAAATGCTGAAGCTTGTAACTAACACCTCCCAACTCCGTGTGTTTCATTTCTTGTGCTTCGTTGGCTGTTCTGTTCATGTTTAAGTTGTGAATAGTTTAACATTGCTGTAAATGGCATTATATATTATTGCAAGCAGAACACATGTAATTTTATTATGCAGCATCTAAAACATCATATAATATATTAAAAGTAATGCATTATCTAAATGCTTTGAGTTTGTATAATATATCCTGATAAATTTTGCTATTATATATGTTCTGAAAAAATGTGTATTTTTGTACTTGCAAAAACTGCTGCTAATTTTATGAGTTCTGTTTTGTTGTTACAGCACTGGTACTGATGTGTATGCATTCAATGCTATATATTAAATATTATTTGTTATGTCATAAATTCAGTTTATATTCTTTGTAATGTTTTTTAGGTGTTTTTATAGTTCTACAAGCTATCGCTGAAGCAGAAGTCCCAGTGATGCCACTGCAAATCTTGCCTGGGGAAGGACTGCAGCATTTTTCCTCCCCTTTGGGTGGCATCATTCATACTATATGTGTCATGAAAGCTATTAGCATTTGTAAATTTGGGTAATTTTCAAACAAGAATTCCTACCCTTTTGCTTTTCATCTAGAGAGTGGGTAGCGTTTTCAGCTAAGGGGATGATGTGAACAATATTGAGGTGCAGAAAGAGATTTTCAGGTAATAGATATTGGGGTGGGGAGCAAGTCAGAGAGGGGAGCAAGATTTATTCTTTAACATCAGCAGGATTGTAGAGAAGGCAAGAAGGAATAGCAGTGCTAAACTAAGCATCTGTGCATGTGTACATGCGTAAAGTGCTTCTGAAATTGCATAAATTCATTAATTAGCTTTCCATTTTCATCCCCCACTCCAGTTAATTCTGGCCAACGGTGGAGTTTCAGATCCTGTTCTGTTCAGCCACACTCTGGTAAAGGTGCTTATGCTCCTAAATTGTTCAGTATTTCTGAAAAAAAATATAAACATTGTCCAGTGCTCTAAGCTATTTCCAAGTATTATCAGTGTAAAAAGATTTCTAGCTCTGTATCAGACAGAACGGATTATCTCCAGCAGATTCAGGGTGGGAGTTAACTTGAAAATACAGAATCAGAGACTTACTATTTTGGGCTCTAATCCTGCAAATGGTTATGTCAGTGAACAGAAAGGCATTTGTAGAGACCTACATAATGCAATAAAATATCATGCGCTTGGTAGTATACCAGCATGTATAATTGTTTACAAGCTCATTTTTTTTAACTGGAAATTCTCTTTTTTTTTTTTTTTACATTTTTCGTATTTAGCTATTTTAATAAAAATGGTGATTTGCAGAATCTGATCTGTAATAGTCACCTTTCAAAGGTAAAACCCTTTGTGTGTATCCTGAGACCTGTCATGTAACAGGTCTAAGCATGCACCTCCTTTAAAAGAAAAAATGATGCTATTTTGAAATAAAGCAGCTACTCTGCACTTCTTTTCAAAATGGCAAAAAGCATGTTGCCATGCTGCCAAGATTACATCAAGTAGCAAATGCTGATTCATTGCAACAATAATAAAGCCTTAGAAAAATCTCTAGTCTCTACAATATAAATGTTCTGTCCTACAAATGATATCTTCCAGCAAGTCGTTTATCTCTGCTAGTCTGAAGTAAAAGCATATCCAAAAGTGCCTCGATGTGAAACAAATTATGTGTCTGCTTTTGAGCTGTAGCTAAAGCTAGAGTGCTTTCAAATTTAAACATATGGTGAACAAGCTGGATGTAGACCCAGTACGATTTAAAATGCACTCCTGTCTTGAAAGACATGCACCCTGCTGCTGTGTGAGGCTTGCTCAGTGACAGGCACAGAAACGAGCACTAATGGAGAAGATCACTGTCTGCAGTGCTTACTAAAGGAATTAAATGCTGCTAAGAGCCAAAATGGATTGTACTGAGCCTTTCCAGAGTGTCAGATGCACCCTTGAGGACTCCAATATGCAGTGGCTCCAGGTGTGCTCTTGTTGGGGAGACATCAGTGGATCACGGGTCCCTGCTGCTCCTTCCCTTGAGCACCCCAGAGGGCTGGGTTTTGGGGAATATTAAAATGAAAATGTTGAAAATTTGAAAACTTTTCAAATGACATTGCTTATGGCCCATGAAAGACTTAGGCTAAGGCTGGCCTCTCAGCCCCGAGGAGTGACACTGGTCCATGCCCAGGACCCTGCCCGGTCTCTGCAGGAGGCTTCAAGGAGTCTCCCAAGCCACCAGCCTCCCTCAACTGGCAGTAGAGGGGGGCTGCTTTGGAGGAGATCCCTGAGTTTTAGTGACAAGTGGTCAGTGAGACGTTTCCACAACGTTTTCCTTCCTGGAGCAGCAATGCCTCACAGAAAAATAAATAAACAAATAAAGACTTAGGGAAGAAGCAGCGGCAGTGACTTCCCACTCGCTGCTGTCAAGAACAAAATGAAGCAAATTGACTAATGGCCTCTCTCGCCTGGACTTTCCGTCCCAGCGGGGTTCTTGAGCTTGTAAATGATGAGCATCCTACATGTTTCGTAAGTACTATCCACCTTGCCTTTTAGGTCGTTTCAGAGACTAATATAGTATAAATTTAGGGCAATTTGTTCTCGACCTCCATTGAAAAATTTTGACTTTGTTTTTAGCCTTAGTAAAGGACCTGCGTGCCTGAATTTTCATGGTATTTTTTGGTAAGGGCTCTTTCAAATCTGTTTGTCAGTCTCATAAATGATATTGCTTCTTCCCCGCAAGCTTTGTGTCTCCCAGTTCAGGAAGAGGGAAGATGGATCATCTATTCTCTTCTTAAAGCAGTTTATAGAGTTCAACTAGTATAGACTATAGGTCTCTGGGCTGAAGCATGGCCTTTAAACTGAAGGTGTCCTTATATCCATGCCTCCAACCACCAGGTTTCTGTTAATACCTGCTAGTCCAACTCCTTCCTTGTTCTGGAGATGTAATGTTGCTTCAGGATCTGGTGGTCTACAATTCATTTCCAGCCTTGCTACCATTCCACTCTGTGCAATTTGGCTGACTTATTTGCCTCCTTCATTCCCTGTTTTTGTTTGCATGACTGGTCTTAGAATCAGAGAATCTAAATCTTAGAATCAGAATCTAGGGTGGAAAAGGCCATCAAGAACATCAAGTACAACCATCAGCCTGACCTACAAAGTCCCATCACTATTCTGTGGCCCTTAGGGCTATGTCCACACGACTCTAACAACTCCAGCGGTTGGAACCCCAGCACTGCCTTGGGCAGCCCGTTCTGATGCTTAACCATCCTCTCCATGAAGAAATTCTTCCTGAAGTCCTGTCTAAACCTCCCCTCACCCTAAACAGGACACGGCAGGGTGCAAACAGTGATGGCTGTTCACATTGCTGCCCCCCAGATCTGGAGTCTGATAGAGCCAGACACACTCATATTGATCCATAAAAATGTAGGGGCACTGATAATTCAGGCTGGAAGGGAACTCAGGAGGTCTCTGGCCCAACCTCCAGACAAGGGCTTGCAACTCCACCTAGTTCATGTCTGGAGCAAAGATAGCAATGCCTCGGCAGTTCACTGCTAGTCATCAGGATGGGAAATTGAGGAAAAGGTAGCTGGCTCAGACACCTAAATAAAACCTTTTGTAACAGACAATGGTGATGATTTTTTAAAGAATTTCAAAAAATTATAAAATATGAGGGAAAGCTGTAGTCTTATGTACAGTATTTAGGTTGTCTTTATATTAGGACTGAATGTCTATGATACATGTTTTCCCTCAATATTTAACATCTCCCCATATCCTGGACCCAAAATACTGGAATAAAAGAGGGAGATAATCTCAGTGACACCCTTGGGCAACCTGATGTGCTCATGTGTTTGAGGAATCATCTAAAGGAGGACCCAACCTCCCTCAGCAAGGGCTGGTTTGGGAAGAGGGGAGCGAGCGGCCATGCTAGGCCTCGGCTTTGGCATTTGTGCAAGGCCACATCCCCATGGGGGAGGCCTCCACTCCTGCCAAGAGCAGGGGGTGGTGGAGCAGGACGTCTGCTGGCCAAACCGAGCTCTAAGTAACACCTCAGGGCACCCAGGCAGCTTTCTGCCATTCACAGGAGCGCTTGCATGATTTCCCTTACTCTCAGGAGCTAACAATGCCTCTGCATGGAGGCCGCTGTGGAGATAAACTAATTGATGGACCAAAGGGGAATACTTTTTGGTTAAAGGTGCTGAATATTCCTGTTAAGGCATGGCTGCCACACTGAGGGCCTAAAGGTTTGGGTCATCACTTGTGTTTTATAAATATGTACAACGCACTCTGTAGTGTGTGTTTTTTGTTTTTTTTTTTTTTTTTTCTTAGTAGTAGGTTTGCTCCAGGCCTTATTTTGTCGAGGTTTCTTAATGGCTTCACTGCAAATGTCAGCAGTTCCTCGAGGACAAGTAGTCTGGTAGCTACTGCCAGCTGCATTAAGTTAAATATTTCAGAATTTAGCCATTCAGTGACCCTATATGAGAGAGGTGTTTCCAATGCAGAAATTATTTCTCTGCACTCGATTCTCTTGTCACAAACAGTTTCCATCAAACTGCTACAAATCCACTCTCAAAGGCAGCTGTAATTCTGAAATTACCCATGAAGGAAGAAGGAAAGTTCCCTGTCTCCTCCTCCTCCTCCCTTTCCTCCTCCTCCTCCTCCTCCTCCTCCTCCTCCTCCTCTTCCTCCTCCTCCTCCTCCTCCTCCTCCTCCTCCTCTTCCTCCTCCTCCTCCTCCTCCTCATCTTCCTCCTCCTCCTCCTCCTCCTCCTCCTCTTCCTCTTCCTGCAGAGGCCCATTTTCCATACGATTTGCTACTGGGAGCCCCTCATGTGAACCCCTGGCCTCAGAACAGGCAATAGCAGCTTTGTAAATACAAGTGACCTACTGCGAGTGTTTTACCTGAACAAACCAGCTTTGTCTGAAACACCCCTGAAAGCACCGAGACGGGATGTCCCCTCGCAGAGCTGGGGAAGCCAGCTTGGTGGGGTAGCAGGAACGTGGTCAGGTCCTTTATTGGCACAGCTGCTTATGAAACGCACGTCTGACACCACCATCCCTTTTCCAGAAACACCTTTGCCTCAATGAGCAGGCAGCCAAGGAATTCCATGCCCCAAAAACTCCTTTTCAAGCAGAACTTGGTCTCCATGGATCAGAGCAGTTGAAGCCAAGGGGAGATAAAGATGCACTTTGTTGCTCAGGCCCATCTGAATACCTCCATGTCGCTGCTGTCCCTTTACTAAATATCCAAATAATTCCAGAAATGTGCAAAACCTGCTCTATGTATTTTATTCTATTAATTATTTCCAAGAGCTATTCAAGCTCTGATAAGTTTTCATTGCCCACAAGAAAATAGTCCATGTATGAGCATCCGAATGACATTGTACTTCTCTATGTAGCGATAGAATAAGGAGCCTGCAAGGTGAACCTCAGCAACATGCCTGGGCTTGGGCTTGGCTTAAATGTGCAAATAGTCCCAAAGAAGTCCAATAAAGTTGTTTATGTGCTTATATTTCTTGCTAGACTGGAGACCACGTGCCTATTTTCTAAATAAATCAGAAACCATACCAGCTACTCTTGTGTTGCTGGAAAAATTGCTCCCTATCAAGTTTCCATTTCCAATTTTAATTTCTGTTACAGAGATCTATCTATTATTTTGAAAAGTAGAGCCTTTGAAAATATTTTTTCAGTGTGGTAAGGACTAAAAAAAAAGTATTCAGTACTTCTGCGTCCTGTCTAGATTTAAAAAAATGAAGAATTTGTCCAGTAAACTGTTTGGCAAAGCCAAAGTCTGAATTTTTTGCATTTTTTTACCTTGGGACATGACTTTACAGTATAGTTTTCTGAGGTGTGTAAATTCAACAGCACAGTAATTAGTTTATTACGCAGAAACTGGAGGCTCTGACTTTGCCAGGAATTTTTACTGTGCAAATTCTTCACTTTTCTCACCTTCAAAAAGGCCGTAAAAGCCACAAGTCTGCAAACAGGTCCCTGGGAACAAAATCCCACCCCGCCACGTGGTCGGGAGACCCACACGACGTGGGTGCACAACAGGTTCCCTTGTAAAATGATCTGTTAGCCCGGGCCCATCACTCCAAAATATTTATAGCTTTAATACACTCCGCATATGAATTTACTTAGCTTTCGGTTAGGAATTCATGGACTCTCATAAAGTGATGAATGCTCTCAAATCTGACTTTCTTCCACGGCTGGCGCAGAATCAGGCCCTGAAATAAAGCAGAGCCGGCCAAAGCATGGGGTTTGATGCAGCAACTCTGTGCAAGGAACTGAGCAAATAACTTCTGCCTCTGGCACAGCAGTGCCAGGGATGAGCAGTGCGTACACGGGGCTGGAAGGTGCCCCTGGGCAGGGCAGGTCCTTGCCCATGCTCCCTGTGTCCATGAGGGGAGAAGAGGCTGAGGCCGTACCATGGTGGGAGAGAGGAGGTCAGGCAGGAGGTGGTGCAAACCCACTTGTAGCCCAAGGTTAGCCTGGAAGGCTGCTATGGGTAATAGTACCCCCAAAATTATGTCTGGGAGATGGTGACCTCCAGTGACATGGTGGTGGTCAACACCTAACCTCACAAGCCTGCTTTACTTGCAGTTATTAAAAAAAAAACTAACACTGCTCATGTACATTTCCAGCATTAATGCAGCCTTCCCCTCGGGAAAGTGCCTGCATTTCCAGCGTAGTCAGCAGGAAGAAGCAGATGCCCTACAGGGAGTCCATGGGGAGATCCTCTCTGCCTATATTTAGACACCTAAATTCAGCAGACACGCTCTCCCTGAATAGCTCCATGGACACTTCCTTCTCTCCATGCGTGTATCGGCAATGCAGGCGCTGGCTAGAGGTGGAGTGATTCATTGCTCTCCTAAAATCATGAATAAAGAATATGCCCAATCCCTGGGAGAAAATTGATCCCACCTTTTGTTTTTTAGGCAGAAACTGTCTCATGGAGTGTGAATCTTTTGTCTCCTAGAGGACAGTGTCTACCACACCTGGAGTCATCAGGATCTGTGGTGTAAGCCACCACAGCAGCAAGCCTTCAGCCCCCGACACTTCTTGCTTTTCCAGAGCAGTTCAGACATCACGTGTCATCTTCACTGAAAGAACTCACTGTCCTTTTGTTATTAAAAGCCCTCTGCTATTTTATTTCTGTCTGTCTCTAATTCTTCCATTTTCTATCCAGGTGACACCAGAAGAGCTCAGCTCCACAATGAGGCTGCGTGTGCCAGACGCGGTGGTTTGGGGTTCGGTTTCAGCAGGCAGATCCATGGGGAGAAGCACACCCATTTTACCATGAATCTCCATACATTTGCAAGTCAAACCAAAAAATGGAAACATCTCACATCCCACACGGATCTATTGAAGGAACCTCAGGAAGGAGCAGGTTTAGGAGACTTATTCCCAGGATAGAGAAACTCAGCTCTCAGCATCTCCTGAGCATCACGTCCCCACACATCGTCTCCCCAGCTCTTACATCTCCTGAAAATCCCCACTGATGGCAGGACCACAGCCAAGGCATCTGGGTGCTGTCCTCACACGGTGCTTGGAGGGCATTGGTGTGAACACCCAACCAACCCAAGGTAATGCATCAGATTTGGGTCAGGAGACCGGATTGCTTTGATTCATTTTCCCCCTTAGCAAATGTGACTACTAAATAGGTCAGCCCAAATGTGACGGACCCAGCCCGTTCCCTTGCTGATGCTTAATTTCTGCTTTTTAAGTGGGTGTTATTGATTACAAGGAATAGCTGAAAACATGAATCTAAGATTTCTTTTTCTGTCAGCTTAGCTATTTCCAAAGGAAAAAAAAATACTTACACTGATATTTTTAACAAGAAAATCACTCCCTTTTTACAAAGGTGCCCTTATTCTTTAAAATAAATAGGCAAAATGACAGAAATCGGCAAGCAGAACTTTTGTGAGAAAAGCTTGGAAAACTCATGATTTTCTTTTGTGCATTCATTTTCCATGAAACTCAAACTCGAGATTTAATAACGTATTGCCACCTGCCCAGCGTTCAGGCTGCCAGCAGGGGAATTTCCATTCCAGTGCAGCTCTGATGGGCCCCGTGTGGAGCCACTCCTGAGAGGCTGCCCCGTGCCACCAGACCTGGGGGATCCGCTGCCAGAAACATCAAGTGCTGATGAAATTAAAGCTTTTTGGCAAAATCTCCTGTAGCAGCAACCCTTTCTGGAGGTGGGAACCAGGAACATGGGGACAGGGCTGCCCACTTGGTGGGAGCATCCATGGGACATCCATGGGAGCCTTGGGGCTGGAGATGGCACCAGCTCTGCCTCCTTCCTTGCAGACAGCCTGGGGACATCCCTCTGCTTTTCAGCAGGGAGTTTTTACTGGCTGTGGCTGTGCACAAGAAGTTTTTATTTGTCTGAATATGGAGTAGATGAATTTTATAGGTAACACAGAGCACCAAAATCAGCCCAAAAGGGTGTCATCTGCATCCCTTCTGTGCAGACTCACCACGGGATTTACCGGGAACCTGTGCCCTCTGAACAGCCGTGTGTATGAAAAGCTACACACACATGTGCACACGTGTACTCTGTATATTCATAGGTGAAGAACACGCTCAGCATTACTTATTGCCATCTCTCCCGCTCACAGCTTCTCTGATCCCGTTAGCAAGACAAAGAGGCCGTCACCCTCCTCCTGCCCCCCCGGCACATGCAGGCACGCACTCACAATTAACAAAAGCCGCGTGCTGAGTGTCGGCTGCCCAAATTGCTGAAGAGACACTGCTGGCTGCGGAAAAGGGCATCAAAGGAAGCAGGCTGGGCTGGCAAATGGCAAGAAAGGGCTGTATTCTTCAGATAATTTACTTGCAATGAATTATTCAGTGCGCTTCTGCCACGAAGCTGAATGAAATACAAAGCGTTATCACACAGCGATGTCCAAATAGAGGGCACTTTCACTCCTAGCACAAAGAAATATTATTTACTATCATTCACTGACTGCCACAAAAAGCCACAGCCAACTCTGGCAGCTCTGAGGAAGAGTCAGCAGCGAGCGTGAGCACAGAGCTGCTCCCACACCCCTTGGGTTTCCTCTGCTGAGCCTGGCTCGCTGCTTGGTTTTGCCAGCTCCAAGTCTGCGTGGGCAGGCGGTGTGGTTATGGGGACGTGCCACCACCCCATAACGCAGCGTCTGGGTCCCACAGCACACAGGCAAAATCAGGTCGATGGTAGGAGCTGCGTCCCGAGTGGCTTCAAGGTTTCATGTCGCTGTGGGTAAAGCTTAAAGAGGCAGAGATGCATTTGCCTTTGGGAAGTGGGTTAACAGCCTGCATGCTCTGTCTACCTAGAGCGTTTTCTAGCAATTAATGAGCCTGTGTGCTAATTAGCTCTGTGAAATCTCTCATTTGAAATGCCAGGCTTTAAGATAACCAGAAATGCAAATTCTTGGCAGTATTGGCAATTATTATTACTGCTGCAGGAGTGACTCGAGAGCAGCTTTTTGCATGACAAAGGGAGGCACGAGGCTTGTGTCTGGTGGTTGCACAGCTTGCCTTCACCCTGAGCTCCTTGCAGGTGATGCTGTGAGTCACAAACAAAACTGGGTGGGGATCTGTGGCCAGAATGTGTTTCTCTAGGAAGACAAGGGTTAAATCAAAACATTTCATAAGTGCACGTCAATTTTACTCAGTTGATGTCTTGTTATTACTCCAGTATTGTCAGTATACCTCTGCGTACACCCCTAAACCTTGGTGGCACCCAAATGCCTGCCTCCAGCCCAGATCCCAGCCTGCCGTCCCTTTCACCTTGGCATTGTCTGCAGAAGCATCTTCTCAGCTCCATCCCCCAAACAGTCTGTAGGTGAATGAGGAAGGAGAGAGCCCCACGGAGCTGCTTCCAGAGCAGACAGCCACGGGGGTCTCTCATCTGTTGGTGACTGCCCTTGGAGTGCAGCTTTTTGTCCATGGCATATTTCGTGTCTCCTGTAAGCCTACTGTGCTATTTGGCACCAGAAATCCTGATATAGAGCATCCTCTGCCTCCTCAACCTCCTGCTATCCAGGTGACTCCAAAAGTAAGAAATTAAGGGAAGGAAACTACTTATAGGACAGACAAGAAACATTTTTCGTAATAGATTATTCTCAATTAAATATTTTTTCCCCCAAATTTCTGTCTGTGTTTGAAGTGGACAGGTTCTGAGCAGGAGAGAGGCAGGCTCCCAGCAGCATGTGTGCAGGAGAGCTCGGGTGGGCTGGGCTGGGGACACCCACCCTGCTCCCCAAACCATCATTGCTCTCCTCACAGATGTTCTGGGCAACTTTTCACCAGACCAGAGGCTCAGGCTTTATTAATTATTTGTCTAATCAAGTGAGCTCCTCCTTTTTAATTAGGCCATCCAGGAAATGCTTCGACAATGAACATCAGTCTCTGCCCTCGGCAGCTGGTGATGCACCAAAGAGAACCTAACAGGGGGAAAAGCTGGAGTGTCTCCACACCAGAGAGGAATGCATCGGGAGAGACACTTCCATTGCAGGCTTTACTGCTCAGCGGATCCCCACACAGGGTTGTGTGACCCTAGGGAAGGGGAAGGGGAAAGGGAAAGGGAAAAGGAAGAAGAAAGGGAAGAGGAAGGGGAAGGGGAAGGGGAAGGGGAAGGGGAAGGGGAAGGGGAAGGGGAAGGGGAAGGGGAAGGGGAAGGGGAAGGGGAAGGGGAAGGGGAAGGGGAAGGGGAAGGGGAAGGGGAAGGGGAAGGGAAGCAGCTGATATGGTGTGGCTGTGCCGGAGTGAGCAGCCAGCGGTGGAGATGCAGCCACTTACTCTTTGTCTGTCAGTCTTGTAATCGCCCCAAAACTTTTTCTTCTAAAAGATAATTCCAGGGAAATTGTCAAATGCTTCTGTAACATGCCCTTGACTAACCGCACCAATCCAATTTATTTGTATTTCTCAGATCCTTTCCTTCTCTTCAGAAACCCTGCAATGACTTTGGCTGCAGAATTAACCAAGCGAATCTCTGGCTTTCTCTCTCCCCATCACAGGCTAATGAGCAAGCCACAGCGCGATGCTTCCAGCCCATCTCCTCATTAAGCCCAGGGCAGGTTTCGCTCTCTCAGGGTGTCTCTGGGACTCTCTGCAGCCAGAACTGCTCCAGTGCTCATTAATGTCCAGGAATGCCATTCAGCAGTGCAGAGAGCAAGGTGAGCCTGTGCCCCTTCCCCAGCTCCAACAACAACCCACCAATTTAATTTTCATCCCCTTCAGTTTGAGCCCAGACTGAAGCCAGTCAGCCACCACGTGCACGAGAGGGGTGATGTTCACCTGCCTGGCGGGGAGGTCTTTCCTTACATGACTCGTGAACAGTGGAGATCAGACATCTACGAAAGGTGCTTGTATGTAGGACAAGGAAATGAGGCAGAAAGGAGCAGAGAGCAGTGACAGAGACTCCAGGTTTCGGTACAGGGTGTGTGTGATAATTCAGAGGGTGCAAACTGCAACACAAAGAACCGAGGCTGCTGAAGGTACCATGCACTAGAGAGCTAATGAGGACTCAGAAACATTTCCATCTGTAATTTCCACATTTTTCAGGCCATTTGGTCACGCCCACCTCAGATTTTCTTCCGAGTCACCCTGCACCCTTTTTTAATGAAAATGCTGCCTCAGGGGAGCTGCAAACCAAGGTGCTGCCATGCACAACAGCCTCAGGGACCAGGGTATGGGGACAGGACACTCATGACTGGCCAGGAACTGCCCTGAATGGTACAGGATGCTCCCTGTCCCAGCTGATCACTTACAAGTCTGTAATGATTACTAATTTTGTATAGGACAATCACACAGGCTGTCCCAAATTAGAGCTAGGGAAAGCCTTAATGTTTAACCATTAAGCATGCAAAAATGCGTTTTCTTTATTTGTGCCCCCATCAGACGAAAAAGAGGCTCATTGCAGGGAGTTTCCAAATGCAGAGGCAGGTGGTTTACACCCCGACTGGGCGTCTGCCTTAAGCCTGCTTGTGTCTGAGTTTCAGGCTGCTAATGGAAGGAAAAGAGGATGACCCACTCCCCTAAAGCCTGGGTGAGGTTTCAGCCATTGGAGAAGCAGTGTGGGATCAGTGCTGGGTTTCTCTGTATCTGAGGAACTGTTCAGAGGTGCTTCTTGCCACCCCAAGCTGTTCTTCATGGTGAAATGAGTGCCTCCTCCTCCACCCCTAAAAAGGAGCCTTCACCACTGATCTAGTCCCGCCACCAGGTGGATGGAGGCACGTCAGAAGGTAGCTCCAAGTACAGCCAAGAGGTATCAGGACACCAAGGCACCCACACAGCCAGTGGGGACTCAGTTTCCCAAGTCTAATCCAGGCCACAAGAAGGCAATCCTCTGAGCTCAGGTGCCTCCAGAAGGCAATTTAGACCAGCCACATTAGGTGCTGCCCCTTCTTGGTCACTGTGCAGTGAACCAATGGAAGAAAAAAAAAAAAAAAAAAAAAAAAGGTTGGATTTAGGACTGGCTCCAGCCATGGTTATCTCTGTTTCAGCTGCATGCAGTGCACTGAAGAGCACTCACAAACCCTTTAGAAGTGACCTGTGCATAGTGGGGGGAAGTAGAAGGATTTTTGTGCCTTGCACACCCCAGAGGCTCTTTGCCAGCAGCAGGCTGCAGCCCACCCCTTGGCAGCAGCAGCTACAAACGACCACGTAAACCCTGCTTTGAACTACTGAGGTGGCTCCTGCCTGTGTGTAGGTGTCCTGGGAACCCCTCAAGATGCCTAGGGGTGACCTTCTCTTGGTCTAACAGAGGAAAGAGCAAAGAGTGAGTGGGCTGGTGGAATTTATCAGGGAGAAAACAGCGTAAGGTCTTCTAATGTTCAGCCTTTCTGGCCCTATAGAAGGGCTGCATCATTCCACTGAGCTTCTGAGACAGGGAACAAGCTGTGATTTTTAAGAGTAATTGCCTTCAGGAGCCATTAATTTTGTTTTCATCTTTCCCTGTAACAAAAGGTTCCCAATAATGTCATCACTACCCATCAGCAACACCCACTAAATACATTTAAACAACCCAATTAATGTGTTGCCCTTCTTATGTTTGGCCCAAGAAGGGAAGGTCACATTTCTATGTCCAACTCTACCTTATTTAAATGCTCTCAGGACTTCTTCCGAAGATCATTTCCCAAGACAGAAAGAGTTTCTGCTGTGAAGGGGGTTGTCATAATCTGGAAAACATGAAAGCACCACACACACACACTGACCTCACAAGTCAATTATAAATGTATACTGTACAAAACAAGAGACCATGGGTCAGTTTGGGTGGATCTTCACATTTCATTCAAAGGACAAAGAATAAGCAGAGAAGACAAATTAATGTACCTGGTTGTATAGTCCCTGATAGAGCTGGGATTCGTAAATATTTTTACCTCCAGACACAGCAAACCCCAAAGAAGCAGATAAATATGTTGTGAAGCTGGACCTAAAACAAAGTAAGAAAAAACAAGGCTGACAGTAGAGATGACAGGGAAAGAAATGAACCATAAAGACTCCCCAGATCAGTTCTCATCCTGCATTGCCATTATGGACATAGCCAGATGAAGGTGCTGGAGGGACATTTGCAGTACACCAAACCTTACATGAAGGCCTTAATGATAACAAGGCTGTCAATGTGCCCACGGACTGTCCCTGAGCTGCAGCATCCCTCCAAGGGCAGGCAGGCAGGCAGAGGTTACACAGCCCAGGGAGCTGAGGTGCACAGCACCAACCTCACTATATGCAGGCAATTTAAACAACCCAAGATCCTAAATTGAAGAGATTAAGAGTCAATAACTCAGCTGCAGCAAGCAGATCTGGCCACAGCCATGAGGTTTGCACCGTCTGAAGCTCAGCAGAGAAGTTCCTTGTGATCTTGGAGCTTCTCTGTGGAGGTGGTGGTGAAAAACATATTTGTCTTCATCATGGAAAAAATCCTTGGATGCAGAGCCAGAGGTAATTAAAAAAATTCTCTAATCCTCCCACTCTAATTTCCTTAATTTGATATGATGAAACGATAGTATCTGAGTATTTATGTACTTTGTGCAGACTGACAGGAAAAAAAAAAAAAAAACAGCTTCCCACCCAAGATCATAAGATTTCTCCTCCTTCTGAAAATATCTTGGAAAATACTGGATAATTACAACCTATTTGAAAGATCAGACCTTGAAATAACTTTTCTTAGAACTACCTTTTTCTACCGACAACCTCTCTAGCCCTCCACCCACCTCCCACCCATACCAATCCCAGAAGCAAGATACCTCTTGTCCGACAAACACCACATGGAGATGGATCTTGCCAGAGCAAATACAAAACCAGCCAATACAGCTCCAGGATGCAGCCTTATGATAGAAACACCAAAAACCATGGGTGATTGTCATGCTCAACCAAAACACTTTCATGGGAAGGGATAAAACCAGGCTCACCAGTGATAAGGTACGGAACAGGACACCAAAATTCAAGGGACTGAATGCTATTGAGATCCTTCAGCCTGCTCCATAAGGTGCTGGGTAGAATGAGGTACATTTGATGACATCAACAAATTGTTCTTTAAGGAACTAAGAGATACCTCTAGATCAACTTGCCAGATGTTAACTGGAAATATCACATAGCTGATACAGACAGGTTCAGGAGATTCCAGAAGCGCCCTGATGATAACTTCTTGGTACAAATACTAAGGGAAAGGTGCCCTCCTAGATTAGTTGCTCATAAACAGAGAGGGTCTCATGGGTGACATGGTGATTGGTGGCTGTCCTGGCCATAGTGACCACGAAGTAGTTGAGTTTTAAATTCTTGGTGATAGGAGGAAAACTGCCACCACATCTTCAAGCCTGGATAAGAGGAGAGAAAACTTCAGGCTGCTGAGGGAACCAGTTAGTAAGGTCCCCGGGAAACTGCTTTTAAAAACATTGAGGTCCATCAGTGCTGGTCACTTTATAAGAGCCATTTTTAGGAGCATGGGAACAGGCAATTCCAAAATGTTGGAAGCCAAGCAGGTGGGGCAGGAGGTCAGCGTGGCTAAGCAGGGATCTTCTAGAGCTTAGACAGGAAAAATGTATATGGCCATTGGAAGTGAGTTTGAGCAACACAGGAGGACTATCAGGGATGCTGTTTGCCACTGGAGGGAGAAAATTTATGTGGCCAAAGCTCAATTAGAGTTGAAGCTGGCCGGTACTGTGGGGGACAACAAAAAGGGTTTTTTAAAACAAGTTATCAGCAAAAGGAGGACCAGAGAAAACACTGGTCCGCGTGTTGATGTCTATGGTGAGCTCACAAATAGGGGCATAGGCAAAGCAAAGTCATTTAATGCCTTCTTTGTCTCTGTCTTCAACACCAATGATGGTGTTGGAGGACCAAGATTGCTGTAATAATAAACTCCCAGCTGAACATAACCTTTTTGTATTACATGCAAGCTTTCAGCACTGTTTCTCACAGTATCCTTCTGGATAAAATATCCAGCATTCAGATAGACGTAATGAGCTGGGTTAACAGTTGGCTGAGGGGTTGGGATCAAAGGGTTATAGTAAATGGGGTTACATCAGGCTGGTGCCAAGTCACTGGTGGGGTTCCCCAGGGCTTCATTTTAGGGCCAGTTCTCTTCAATGTTTTCATAAATGACTTGTATGTAGGACTTGAAAGTGTTTTGAATAAGTTTGTAGATGATATTAAATTGGGAGAAGGTGATGACTTCATTGAGTGTAGAGAGGCCTTGCAGAGGGATCTTGACAAATTAGAAGGCTGGGAAATCACCAACAGTATGAAATTTATGAAGACCAAGTGTGAGATTCTGCACCTGGGAAGGCGCAACCTGGATATACATACAGACTGGGAGACAAGAGGCTGGAGAGCACAGAAAGAGATCTGGGGATTCTGGTCAATGACGAGCTGAATGTAAGTTAACAGTGTGCCCTGGCAGCCAAAAGGGCCGACCATATCCTGGGGTGCATCAGGCACAGCTCTGCCAGCCTGTTGAGGGAAGGGATTGTCCCGCTCTGCTCTGTGCTGGTGCAGCCTCACCTTAAGTACTGTGTTCTGTTTGGGGCACCACAATACAAGAAGGACACAAATCTATTAGAAAGTATCATAAGGAGGGCTACAAAAAATGTGAAGGGTCCAGAGGGAAAGACGTATAAGGAGCAGCTGAGGTCCCTTGGTTTGTCCAGAACAGAACAGAGCAGAGCAGGCTGAGGGGAGGCCTCATGGCGGCCTGCAGCTCCCTCACGAGGGGAGCGGAAGGGCAGGCGCTGAGCTCTGCTCTCTGGGGACAGCGACAGGACCCGAGGGAACGGCATGGAGCTGGGACAGGGGAGGGTCAGGCTGGGGGTTAGGGAAAGGGTCTGCACCCAGAGGGTGCTCGGGCACTGCGACAGGCTGCCCAGGGATGTGGTCACAGCACCGAGCCTGCCAGAGTTCAAGAAGTATTTGGACAGTGCTCTCAGACATTGGGGTCCAATTTTTGGGTGGTGTTGTGTGGAGCCAGGATTTGGACTCAATGACCTTTGTGGATCCCTTCCAACAGAAGATATTCTATGATTCTGTGAAATCATTCAAATACAGGCTGGGTGGAGAGTGCCCTGAGAAGGACCTGGGGGTGTTGGTTGATGAGAAGCTCAACATGAGCTGGCAATGTGTGCTTGCAGCCCAGAAAGCCAACCATATCCTGGCCGGCATCAAAAGCAGCGAGGCCAACAGGGCAAGGGAGGGGATTGTCCCCCTCTGCTCTGCTCTTGTGAGACCCCACCTGGAGCCCTGCGTTCAGCTCTGGGCACAAGGACAGGGACCTGTTGGAGCTAGTCCAGAGCAGGGCCATGAGGATGATCAAAGGGCTGAAGCAGCTCTCCTATGAAGACAGGCTGAGGGAGCTGGGGTTGTTCAGCGTGGAGAAGAGAAGGCTCCGGGGAGACCTCACAGCAGCCTGCCAGTACCTAAAGGGGCCTACGGGAAAGCTGGGGAGGGATTCCTTGTCAGGAAGTGGAGTGCTAGGATAAGGGGTAATGGCTTTAAACTAAAAGAGGGTAGGTTTAGATAAGATATTAGGAAGAAATTCTTCACTCAAGAGGGTGGTGAGGCACTGGACCAGTTTGCCCAGGGAAGCTGTGGATGTCCCATCCCTGGAGGTGTTCAAAGCCAGGCTGGATGGGGCTTTGGGCAACCTGGGAGGTGTCCCTGCCCATGGCAGGGGGGTTGGAATGAGATGATCAGTCCCTTCCAACCCAAACCATGGTATGATTCTTTGATTTGGGTGAAAACCAAATGATCATTAGTCACCAGAAGTGACTAAGCTGGAGACCTCACTGAAGACCCAGAAGCTCCCAGTTACCAGCTAGAGAGGTGTGTTCACAGCACCCCTTATTATCTGTCTCTCTTCTTCTGATTCTCAAGGGTGGCTTGCAAACACCTTCAAAAGGTGAAACTTGGAAGTGAAATTCATAGTTACTTCAGACACTAAATATCATGGTTTTATTAGAAACACAGGCTGCATGGCACATTAAGATGTCTCCTATCAACCGCCTTCTGCATTTTGGTGCACAGATGTTAATTACCTGCTCCTCAGCTGGCCAGCATCTGATCAACTCTGTGCATCTGGATCTTCTTCAAGGTCCAACAGATTTCAACTAGTCTTACTGTTTCAAGCTGTCCAGCTGAGTAACACCCTTAGTTTGGAGTAAAGCCATTGCTCTGATCAAGCTTCAGTGTGCAACTTTCTGCTTTGATCCAAGGGAAGAACTGGGTCTCTATAAACATGGTGGTTTTCCAACTAGGTGGTCTGCTAACAAGCATTATTTCTCCTTCTCAGCCTTGATCTCTGAAGAGACTTTTCAGATTTTGTTTTTTCTTCTCTCTTTTTTTTTTCCTTAGGACACAAGTTTTGCTTCCTTAAGTAACATGTTCCTGTAGCAGCCACACAGCTCATGTCAGGCTCACACTCATCACACCAGAAGCTCTATCCTAAAAGCAACCCTTGAACTAACTCTTCAAGTAAATCCTTGCTTGTGGAAACTACATTTAAAACAACAAAAACAACATTTTCACAGTCCCAAATCTTCCAAATTTACCAACCATCTTGGGACAAAATTACTGACTATAGCTTAGAAGAAAATTTAGATTTCTTAACCTGCTATTTCCTTATGAACAAATGCTGTTGAGAAGCAGCAGTTTGATACATGCTTCTGTGAACTTTTTCTATACAAATTGCCTCAATGTCCACTGACTTACACTGCAAGATTTCAGACCTACAGCTCCCTCCTTTAAGCTAATTGTTTCTGTTCTCATTTCACACAGACAGCCTCCATGTGTTTCTTAGCTTGCTTGGAGATCTCCAAGGAGGGAGACTCCTCTGCATTGAAAAATTCCAAAAATAAGGAGTATATTATGTATGATGTCTGTGAAAGCACACCAGATTTCAATAAATTCAACTTTATCAAAAAATTTTACACAGTAAGCTTATCAGATACACAGAGTTTATGCAGTTGCCTAACCGAGTATGTTGTTCTCTGGCCAAAAATCCTGTTTTTATTGGCCTGTGTTGGTCATTTTTGGGAAAAAATATAGTGTTAAAAAAGATCTTTCAGAGGTAGTATAGAGATATTTCAGGACAATTTCAGTGACTATCAGATTTGGAAAATGTTATGAACTAGCTTACCAGAATTAAGAAGTACCATGAACAAACCAAGAGAATCAGCGTCAGCATTTTTTTAAGTGTTCTGTTAAATGATCAGCTTTCATGGTATGAGGAGCAATACAAAAAGAAAAATGCATTTTATGCTTTTCAATAAAAAAATATACAGAGGTTTGTTGCACATTTTCCATGGGAAAACAACAACAACAAAAGATAATTTTGAAAATACCTTAGTCTGTAATTTCCTGTACAGTTTGGAAGTCAAACAGCTCCCAGCCAGTGTGCAAAAAAATTATCTGCAATGTTTTTGTTTGTTTTTGTTTTTGTTTTTGTTTTCTGTTTAAAAAAAATAAAAATAAAAATAAAAATCACTAATATCAAGGCTATGAAATTAGAAATAGAGCACACTAACATAACAGATAGCATAAGAGCAAGCAGAAAATGGAGGAATCAGGCTCGAGATGTCTGCTGCTTCATTTCTTCAGAAGTAATTATGATAATTTTTTTTAAAGGAAGCCATTAAAGGTAATAGCAACTGAAGAGCAAGCGGTGTCTGACAGAGACAACGTATGAAGGTTACAACACTGTATGAAGCTGTTCAGACATTAGGTTTCCAAGTAGTCACTAATTAAATTGTCTCTTGCTCTAAGTTCAGGCGTCCAACACATTTCCAGCACTTTGCGGAATGAGCTTGGTGAAGGTCACTGAGCAGAAACACGAGGCTTTCTGGCACTGCACGGCTCTGAAAATGCATGGTGTGCTCCGTGCATGCAAGCAGGGGCAGTGCCTGGTTTCTAGTAGACCCTGCAATGCGGGTAAAGCCCTGGGAGGTGCAAAATGTGGCTCTGACTTGGTGTGCTTGCCCTGGCAGTGGTGCTTCTCTCTTCGGGTGCACAACTGACTTGGGAGCCTGAGCCCTTGTCACTAAGGTGGCAAATGGCACTCTGGGCAGAGTTTGTGTTAGGCAAAGTGTTGCCAGCAGGTCAAGGGAGGTGATCCTTCCTTCTCCTCAGCACTGGTGGGGCCACACCTGGAGTGCTGGGTCCAGTTCTGGGCTCCCCAGTACCAGAGGGACCTGGGCACACTGGAGAGAGCCCAACGCGGGGCCACCAGGACGATGAAGGCACTGGAGCTGTGAGGAGAGGCTGGGAGAGCTGGGGCTGCTCAGCCTGGAGAAGAAGAGGCTCAGGGGGATCTCATCCGTGTCCCTAAATCCCTGACGGGAGGGTGCAGAGAGGCCGGAGCCAGGCTCTGCTCAGTGGTGCCCAGTGCCAGGACAGGAGGCCATGGGCACAGCCGGGCACCCAGGAGGCTCCCTCTGAACGGCTTCCTTCAGGGATTGTGCAGCCCCTACCAGACATAAGAGGGGCCAAAGCCAGAAAATGAGCTTGAAAACGTAACATTGAAGTCTTGAGCTGTTCCTACTCCCTTTTCCCATTGTCTCTGTCAGCCTGGTTTCATGGAAACCCTTTGGGGGGGAGCCATTGGGTGCTCAAAACAGCAAACTCCCTCCCCAAGAGCTGTAGTTACCTGTCCCCTCTCTGTTGCGACTGCCTGGTGCTCTGCTTGCTTTATTTCTATCACCAGCTGAGCCGCTGGGATGCCAGGCATCACGGCTACTCACAGCACAGGAGAAAAATGAAGAATTTAGCAATTAACCAAAACTAGCAGAGTTTGCATTTTATACAAATATTGACTTGTGTAATAAAAAGAATTTTTTTTTTTTTTTTTTTTTTTCAGGATATCCAGTGTCTCTCTGATGAAGAAACACAGCAAGTACATAAACCAAGCAGGAAAAAAGAGCCAAGTGGATGTATTCACTGGGCACGAGTACATCGTGGGATCAGAGTAAGGAGATGGAGAAGACGAGGCAGGAGCCGCATAGGGCTTAAGAGAGGAGAGGTCTGGGAGCTCAGTGTGCGGACCAGCAGGACCCGGCCGGGTGGTTTGTTTTTATATGTAAAGAATCAGCGTGCTTTGGAAGGAATACTGCAGCTTTCACTTCTGAAATAGCGCTGTGACTTATAGCAAATGCAATTTGTTTCAACATTTTTGCTAAGCCAAACCATCGTGGTCTGTTTGTTTTGGAGAGGTGGGAAGCAAGCCGCGAGGACAGGCTGAAGGCTCTTTTTCTTCCCTTGTTGGATTTGGGTCAAGTGTTTACAGATTCAGGTCAACTCTCAGAGGAGCAGCCACCGAAATTTGCTCCCAGGATTGAACTCCTTAAATAACACGGGTCTCCTTCCAGGCTTGGAGGCGATCACAATTTTTCAGCTCTTTCCTGTGTGTTTCTGAATGCGCTCCGTATTTGAAGGAGGAGAAAAAGCTGCAAGGTTCTGGTAAATAATGCCTGATTTTGGGAGCTGTTAGCCAGCGGCTGCGGGATGCAGCGTGACAGCACAGGGCAGGTACACGAGCAATGGGAGGCTTGAAGCTGGCGTTCATCTTTCACTTGCTAGCGAAACACTGGGGGAATTATTTTGCCAGAGAGTTGGAATTTCTGGCACCTGACTCTTGGAGGAAGGTTAACGTTACAAAGTGCTGGGATCTAGAGCCTGGAGCTTCAGCTGGAAGGAAGCAGAAATGTATTAAATCCGTTATTTATGGTGAGCACAGTGCTTTATGGTAAGCCAGGAGCGGCCCAGAGCTGGTCAGTTGACAGCAGTGAGTAACCACTTACATAAGCAGTGAAATGCCACAGCAAATACCCTGCGGTCGCTCCGTACTTTTATTCTAAGAATTCATTTCCCTTGCCGGGTAATTTGTTTTCCCCCTTTGTCTCTGTGTGCCTCTGCTAAGGTCTCCGGTGCCTTGTGCCTCCTTTTGGTACCTCTGGAAATAAGCACTGCAGCAGGCGGCACAGGATGGAAACTCCCCACGCCCTGCTTACCGGGGGTAAATACCTCACCAGGAGCACTGTGCTGGAGCACAAAGACTGGCGGCGGGGCTGCAGGTCAGCTCATGCTGCCCAGGAGCACACAGTCTGTTTCCTGAAGGACTTTGAGTGCCAACGCTCGGGCAGGTTGACCCGAAATCCATCCGGGACGGGAGGGTCACGCAGCTCTCTTACCCCCCAGTCTGAGGCTGCCAGATCCCCACCAGAGACACGGGCAGGTAGGAATCTGTTGCATTCTCCAGGGACTCCTTAAACATTTGAATTTCAACACAATTACTTGGATTTTTAAAATTAAAAAGCTTTTTTTTTTTATTTTTTTTCCTCCATGAAAGCCTCTGAGGCAATGCCCAGATGGGGGCTGCTTGGATTGGAATCATGCTCGCTGTGCACAGCACTCATGCGTTTTGCCTGATCTTCTGACAAAAATCCAGTGACCGAGATGGTCATAACAACTCAATTAGGCCAGAAGAAGACAAAAAAAAAAAAAAAAGGTGCTGAAATCTGAAGCAGAACTGCTCCTGCTCCAGCCCTCCCCGCCGGGCTCCGCTCCTGACAGTCATCAGGCCCCTGGCACCGAACCACAACCTGAGCGAGCCTTCCCCCTCGCCCCCAGCTCCCATATGCCTGCTCTCTATGACACCATTTGTTTTCTTTTACAGCTCTTTTCCTCTGTTGTTCGACATTCCTCCGAGATGAGACCTTCTACCTTCATCCCTGGCCAAGCCCCACCGCCAGCTCCCTGGGTGGTGCGTGGCTGCTCGCCCCTGCATCCAGGAGGCCGCAGCTGCAGCGCGTGGTGAGCCCGCGCCCGCGCTCCTTCCCTGCCTCCCCGCCTGCCAGAGCTTTCTAGGAAGGCAACGTCCTTCTCCCAGGTGGCCACCAGCAAACCCCACGAGCACTCGTCCGACCAAGAGCAAGCCCTAGCCTGCCGTGAAGCTGTGGGGAGCTGGGGGTCGGTCTCTTCTCACGGATAACCAGTGATAGGACCAAGGGAATGGCCTCAAGTTGCACCAGGGGAGGTTCAGGTTGGCAATGAGGAGACATTTCTGCTCAGAAAGAGCAGTCAGGCACTGGGACGGGTTGCCCAGGGAGGTGGTGGAGTCACCGTCCCTGGGGGCGTTCAGGGAAAGGTTGGACGTGGTGCTTGGGGACATGGCTTAGTGGGTGATGGTGGTGGTAGGGGATGGTTGGAGCAGATGACCCTGGAGGGCTTTTCCAACCTTAGTGGTTCAATGAAGGTTCATCATGACCACAGGCACGGTAACCTCAGCAGAAACACCACATACACGTCTATGGCAGCTACAGGCATCTGAGCTGGCACCACCACAACCAGCACGCACCCGAAAGCTGTGGCTGTGCTGGGCTGAGGTCGAGCTCCCAGAGCCGTGGAAGGGCCTCCCCGTGATGCTTCTCTGCACACAATGAGGCCACTGCTTTAGGTAAAGCACGTCCCAGTTGCAAATGCTAGATCAGTGCCGGCCAGAAATTACTTCTAACAAGACCTTTAGATTTGGGGCTGGTCCACATCAAAAAAATACATTTAACTTCATTAAAAAAACGTGGTGGTATCCAGTAGGCTAGAAAATTAACCTCAAAAGTTCCCTTTACTGCCTGTTTCTTCCGTACAACGTGTGCTTCTTGTTGCTCTGCAGGCAGCACGGGGGAGAGGAGAGCCGAGGCAATCCCGGCTGCAGCAGCACGCGGATGCAGGGCCACCCACGGAGACAACAGCCCCGCTCCTCGTCTCTGCACGACGCAGGAAATCCCCGTACCCCCTTCCTATCTTTTCGGATCATTTGAGGAGAAATTGTTATGAGTCATCTACAGCAGCTGCAGCTCCTTCCTAATGTTTTCTGCCGTTTGGTGCCTTCGTGACTCAGCTCGAGTTTCTCTTCTTCCCCTTCCTCCCTTGAAGATGTGTTTCTCCTTTTTCCTCCCCAGGGCTGAGGATTTCGTGGTCTATTTTCATACAAGGCCCTGTCCTTTCCATGGGCAAGCCCAGCTCGGGCTGTAGGGTTTATACCAGTGTATGGGGGCAGCACTGCCCCTTTCACTGCTGCCTTTTTGGACCAGATCTTTTCAACTTGCCTCCAACACGGAGATGAAGTAAGTCTGGATGTAGCTGCCTTAAATTTTTGGGAGCCCTGTAGCCAAATTGGTGAGCTTATAAATCAGGAGTTTATCTTACTGGGAAGAGTAACAAACTCACCTGCAGGACTGGCTTTCTCCTCTGGTGGTGACAGCCTGCAGTCCATGCGACAGCAACTTCCCCTGGCAGGACGATGAGCAGGGGTGTGACAGTGGGAGGCCTTCAGGTCCGAGACACCAAGCAGAAGCTGCAGGCAGTTTCCCCACTGCTAGTGACACCACGATCTGTTTCTACCCCAGACCACAGGCACATGCTGAAGCACATAAGGAAGCTTAGAAACAGAGGGAACAAAGTCAATTCTGATTTTCTCCTCATTTTTGAGGGGACTAGAGACAGGAGAGACCCACTGAGTCAATGTTTCAACACGAAGTGGGTGTGTTTAGCAAGCCAGTTACCTGTCATCCTTACTTGGGCAAAGTAGGCAATAAACATACTTAGCTAGCTTTGATGCTTTAATTGTGTCATTGAGCAGTAATCCGTATCTGTATGTGAATGTGCACCACTGTGAAGTTCCATTTTACACCCAGAAATCATTCAAAGGGACAAAAAAAAAATTCACACAAACAAGGTGTGTCAAAGTAGTATAAAATAAGATTTATTTGCAAATCATTTTGACAATAAGGAAACAAGTACATCCTGGATGCGCATCTTGGGGATTACGTGACGGCTCTTTTGCCTTCTGAGATTTCCATTTAGATGCACCATGGGACACCTCCAGAATTCAGAATGAGCTTTGAAGTGTCTTTTTTTTTTTTTTTTTTGCCTTGCTGTACTACATAATTCCTTCCACAGGCACACTATGGGAGACTCACCAAGTCTTTTAACAAGAAGCTATCACACGGAACCGCCTCAGTTTACAAGGAAAGCTTGCATGATGGCTGCTTCACATTTGTTTAACACAGCATTAAGCACTGCAGGATTCCCACAAGCAGAAGCGCTGTGTGCTGTAAGTTTAAAAACAAACCAAAACAACAAAAAAGCCACACAATCAAACATGCCCCATCCCAAATGCCACAGTTACAGTGAAACCTCACATTTCTTTTCTTTCCTGTGTAAGGACGTACAGTACATCTGGTTATGACCTGAGTTCTCTCTTGGAAGCTAAGGATCTGTGTCTCATGTAAAAAAAATAAATCAAAAATTCATTATTTAGTAAGAACTGCTATATGCGAATGAACTCAGGATAAAGGCAACACAAACTGGAAGGCAATTTATGGTGGGAGGGGTAACTTCTGAGCTAACTCACAGCAGTTACAAAGGAAGCAGCAGTATCTTCAGAACACTTCTTCCATTTATTTCCACCTTTCTACCCAACCTCGTTCTCTTCATCTTTCAAAAAGTGAGGAAATTTAAACCCTGAAGTCACATTTTTAATGTGATGAGATACCAAGTGAGTTTTGAAACCCCTAACGATTAAGTTCTCTGAGCAGAGCACATTCAGCATACCTTGCTTTAGGGGGAGGCCCCAAATGACCACCACAAAACAAAGGAATACCTACTCAGAGAGGACATCAAGGATTCCAAGCTACATCTATTATTTTCAATACAGTTCTAGAAAATACTATTTTTGTAAGAGGGACTATTTTTTTGCTTTATGAAGCTCAAAATAATCCCAATATTCAACACTGGATAGTATTTTACCCCTCTCCCGTAAATATAATAACTCAAGAAACAGTGTCTAAGTGTCATTGTCACCAGTTCAGTTAAAGCACTGATGAATACATTTGATCATTCAAATGTAAATAAACATGATCTAGACATAAGCATATGCCCCAAATCGTAACAGTAACAACTACAATCTTCTTTGATCTTCTATTGTATTAATGACAGACATTTCATTTAATTATTTTGGCCAAAAAAAAAGAAGAAACTAATCGAGTCTTAGAGACATTGTTTCATTTAGCCCTACTTCAGAATGACTAAGCCCAGACCCACCTGAAGGCTCTTGATCATCACTCCACACGATATCCCACCATGGGGATCTCTGGGAAACCGAGTGCATATTTATGGAAAAAAATGTACCTAGTCATTTCACATCAATCACTGAAACGATTTGGGAGCAAGGCACAGAATGCAGGACTCTCTTCACACCGAATGCCTTAGCTAACATCAGGCTGCCTCCTGAACAAGCTCAAAATGGGAAAAACAAGAGACAATGATTCAGAACAAACATTACGTTGACAAACCCTGCTTTCTTCAGCCCCAGCTCAGCCATCCAAGCTTCAGAGAATGGCAAGAATTTGCATTCACCTCCTCTGGCTGTGCTCTCCCATTAGATAGCTCCAAGCCCTTACTCTAAGCCACGTGGATCTCCACATCTGTGGCGTACCGCAATAATTAATCAGCAGGTGCCCACATTCTTTTACTGGCCCCTAGATTTTGTGATTTTAACAGTATTTCTGTGAGACAGAATTTGTCATGTCTCCAATGAGTTCCTAAAGTTTGTAAAATCCCTACCCTGAAAATCCGCTACTTGCTAAGGAAGTATCATCATTAGTGAGAAAGTGAATCAGTGAGTTCTGAGCACACCACCTTTAATGGCATCACTTAAACAGACCCCGTGCAGTCTTACAAATTGTGCTCTTTAACAGATCTAGGTCTGAAACCCAGCAATGCCCAGGGGTTTTAGAGGTCTCATAGAAGTGATTCAGTTTTCAAACATCATTAAAGGTTTTGGCAGATTAATATTCTATGAAATCTGTAATACACTTGCTAACATTTATAGTCCAATGATCAGTTAGAAGTATTATTGCATCTTATGCGTAAAAATATAGGAGGTTCTATACAGAAAATTAAAATAGCATTAATCTAGTATTGATAGTCATATAAAATAACTCAATTATGTAAGTTTCCATATTTAATTATACATTTAAAAATAAGTTATAAAAATAATTAAGCTTCTTTAAAACTCCTACGGTATCTTCTTTTAGGAGTTTTTACTCATATCTACTGATTGTCTAGCATCAGCAACAGCTTCTGGTACTCGAACAGTCATATCCTCCATTGATTTCTTCAAGCAGATCTGGCAGCCTAGACGTGATCTGTAAGGAAATAACATTGCCTTGAGCTCCAGCCAGTCACACATCTCTCAGTACTTACAGCCAGCCCTGCTTCCCGGACCTTCGGCCATCCCAAACACTTTGTGATCCAGAAACAGTCCCCTCGTGCACGGTCTTAATCAAGACCAGTAGTAAACTGCTTGCATCAATGCAAAGATATGTGGCATTAGTCACGGTCACTGATTTACACTCTTAGGTTACAGGCTTCAGTACATTGGAAGGGGAACACCAAGTGCTTCACACTTGCTGAGGCAACACAGCGATGGTGACCCTTCCTTTTACAGTGGTTCACAGTCAAGGGTAGGGACAGACACTTGATCTCCCAAGAGAATTCAGCCTCTCTGAAGAGACAAAGCAATTAACCTGAAGGACAACCTCAGTAAAAGCACAGCCTAACCCACCCAGGGTCGAAGACAGCCCGAGAAAACTGAACATGCATCTGAACAACGCACCTGACAGCTTAGGTTAGTTGAATTTTTACAGCTTGTCAAAAAAGCTATGTACAACCTGACTGAGAAGAAATCAGGAACTTCTTTCCATTTCTATCCCTCGTATCTTTCTACAAGTTCAAGTCCAAGTCTGACCTCCCCCTCCAACTTCTACCTGCAGTTCTAGACTTTTTTTCCTAATTATTTACAAGACAAAATTCCCATTAACCTTCTCTTAACACAGCTGCTGCCTAAGCAGGTATTTAAGAAGCATCTTCCTACCACTAACATTGTTAAAAAAAAAAAAAAAAGCTCCATGATAAGGTAATGGAGAGTACACATGAACCACATGGGACATATTAACTACCTTATTCCATGTCCAAACGATAGCTACAGGGTCTTTAAAAAGTCTAAAATTTGATCTCCTTAGAACTCGCTCCTTGCAGGCTTAGCACAGTGTTTGCCAGAAATTACATACATTAAAGAAGCCTGCCAACTTTTTACCAGTTCGTAAACAAAGAAGCAAACTACAGCTGAGGGTAACTGGATCAGGTTTTTAACATGACCGAGTGGATGATAACACTGTGGAAACAGGAATATATCCTGACAAGCATGTTTATCATCCTACAAATTCACCAACCCAATCAAAACATTATGTTCACAAAAAGAAGTGAATTAATGCAGCTTGTGTGTTGGGTAAGACAGATATAAGGAACTTGAAAAATATATTTAATCTCAGTAATCACTACATTATCACACAATGAATGCTCTCTTCCAGTTTTGCTTCTTTAGTCCAGCAATGTGCAGTATCTTTCTCTGCTGTTTTAACATTGGAGTCTTACTCCCAGCTTTTTAAAGGAACTCAGCCAATTTAACATATACGCATTCATTTTTAGGAATACCTAAGTGTTAGCAAGGATGTACAATATTCCATGTCACCAGCTGAATAATAATTTAATCAGCATAGGAACATAGGCAGAGAGATCATAAGAAAGATACCACATTAATATGTGCACAGAACTCTTTCAAGCACGGAGAGAGCAGCTGTTAAAGATGCTGGTTGAGTGCTACACCTGAAAGCAGTGTAAGTGACTGCATGCATCAGCTTCAAGGTACTGTAATACATGCATAAATATATATTTTGCTAGAAGACTTCAACTTGTGAATATGCAAGCATAAAAGTATCTTTAAAAAATAATCCACTGGAGAGATGCAATTTACGATACTTGTTTGCAAGACTTAATTTGGCTGAAATTTCTGTTTTTCAGTTAGAACCAAAGCTAACTGCATACGTACACTGTAGTGTTGACAATGGAGTTAGCTTCATTTGAAACAACACTTTTTTTGAGCCTGCTACATGATAATATGAAGCATTAGGTAGAGCTAAATAACACCGTGAGAAACAAACTACCTTCATCCACAGCACTCACAATTTTATAGACCTTTAACCAGATTCCCCCCTTCCCTGACAGCCTAAGAAGTTTGGACCACGCCACCTCCAAAAAAAAAAAAAGAAAAAGAAAAAGAATGATTTAGTTGATTCCTGCCTGAAAGCCATTCGCCTTTAACCATTTCAACAGGCTTTGCTTCTTCTCATTCTATTTTCTTTAAAGAGGCAGGAAGTCAGAGTTGTACAAATATGAAGATACAGTTAATCCCTATTTTGTCATATAATAGTATTTTCTGTTTTTCTACCTGGTCCTACCTCATATTGCTGATGTTCCATTTACTTTTTTTTTTTTTTAATAAAAAAATGAAAAAACACTTTAAACTGACATTCCTGAAAAGGCTTAGCTCGCTGCCATCCCATTTCAAGTAAGCAAAGTTACCACTGTTCCACCTGCCTCTCCATATGCATTAATCTGCATCTGTTACCACCAAATTTTGTTTCCCATCACTCAACCACGTAAGATCCTTCTAGGTGCTGTCACAGCCAGATTCTGACTTTACTGTAGAGTCACACAATACTGTACACAAGCTTTGCATCTTGCTCTTCATCTCTTCTCTCGAGTCATTCACAAACATGAACGCTACATAAAATCTAGCACAGATCTTCCAGGAAGTCCCCTGAAAAGAAAGCTTCCAGTGCACAGACATCCTTGTAACATCTCCAGGAAAAGACAATGGAAAAAAGAAGAAAGAAAACACCTTTGCTTTTATGTATCTATTTATAAGTGCACCTTCTACATCACCTATTAGCTCTTCATGAAGAATCACAGAATTTCTAGGTTGGAAGAGACCTCAAGATCATTGAGTCCAACCTCTGACCTAACGCTAGCAGTCCCCACTAAACCATATCCCTAAGCTCTACATCTAAACGTCTTTTGAAGACTTCCAGGGATGACAAGCTTCCTGCTTCTGCTAGGCTGAAATAGCTTGTTAAAAAGTAGAAAAATATTCTTGTTTCTAATCTTTTTCCTTCAGTATTCTTTCTAAACATTTAATTTGCCAGGGTTTACTTTCCCCCCTCCCCTCTCATCTTATTACTTTCAGGAACCTCCATTATATTACAGTTATTCAAAATGATTTTGTTTTAGCTTTTGCAATCATTCCCTCATTTTATGAGGCATTAACTTTCACAGCAGCTGCTAGTTGAAACCTTTCCAGTTCCAGAGAGTCACTGACAAGAAAAAAAAACTTTTATCCTCAGACTTATGACAGCGCATGGCAGCACATCTCCATTACAAAGCTTTGTATCAGCATGAGACCAGGCAAGCTATGGCAAACATGAAAATCACTTAAAGCACTCTCTTCCAGAAAAGTCTTCCTCTCACACACCTGAAAGATCCCTGGCCATAGGAAGAACATATGATGTTAGGAGAACCTAACACAAGCAGCACGTGCCTTCAGAGGGTCTAAAACTTAATTTAGTCTGAAGGAATCTGAGAGAAAATAGTGTTTAAACAGAGAGCTCTGGCTTTCTACTGCTTTTCAGTTCTTCACTAAAACACCCTTGCTTTAAACCTTTAACTAAAAAGACGGTTGAAGAAAAAAATGAAGCTGAAACAGGTTTCTCAGCTTTACTTCTTTGCTTTCACAACCTCCTAAAAAATTAAGATCTGACTGAAATTAGAGAAAACATACCCTTATGGAGAAAACATTTGTGCAGGATTCCCATTGTTGGTATAAGGAGATAAATGAGTTAATTCAGAATACTTATTTGCAGAGACATTAAAAAATAAATGCTATACAGGCCAGGTATGAAGCCCTCTGAAATCCCTGGAAAGATCCTCAAAGACTTCCAACAAGCAGTTGTTTTAAAACCTGAAGGAAAGGGCTTAAGAAACCTTTCAGTGTAGCTGCCTATGGCTCTCATGATTATTTTCTATGATATAGGCTGTGTGCACAGCAGCAAGCAGTGCGGCCCTGAGGAACAGGTGTGTGGAGTGACGGGGTCTGTGACGAGGCTGTGACTCCCCTGTCAGAAGGCATGTGACAGAGGGAAGCTGAGGAACAGAAGGTTACTTCACTAGCACAGAAAAAAATAGCATAGAAAAAATAAAGAGGTTGTGGAATCTCCCTCCTTGGAGATCTTCAAAAGCCGCCTGGACATGGTCCTGGGCAGCCTGCTCTGGGTGTTCCTGTCTGAGCAGGGGTGGCAGCAGGGGCCCCTGCCAACCTCAACCATTTTGCAGTTCTGTGTAAAGATCTGACCCAAACTAAAACGCTGACGTAAAAATATCCATAAAATACATTAACTGGATACACACTGATGGGGACAGAAAACAGAAGAGAAACAAGAACAAGGAAATTCACACACAGGACTGCAGTGGCAAAGTTTTTGGTGAAGGAACTGGGGTTTTGGTCACACTTCAGTATCTGACACTTCTGCATCAGACAAAAGAGCTAGAAACTGCCACTCTTCAGTTTACAAAACCTGACAGTATTGGCATTAAAATTTCATCAACTGTACTGACATCAGTATGAATGTCAACAGTTAAACAACAGTTAAAAACAACAGTTAAACTTGCTGGTCCTATCCATGTAACAGAACCCAGTTATTCATTAAAAGCTGATTAAGGTATTCTAAGAACACTGGACTTCCCCATGCGCAAACCTTCCTTTCTGTTCTTTGATGTAGTGAAGCCTTAGGGTGCCTTACGTGTCTGTGAGGCCGTATGCCAGGTCTAACATGTCCATCTCTTCATCAGTAATTGCATCTAGCTTCTCAAATATGTGGTCTTCAAAGATTAAGTGGCAAGTCGAACAGGCTAACGTTCCTTCACACGCACCTGAAGAAAACAGCAAGGTAACAGAAAGCTCAAATTCCAAATTACCGTATTTCAGAAGAATTTATATATATGTTTCAGCTACTAAAGTAAAGACAGGGATTGATCATCAGATCATAAGAATCACACAGAAAGCACTGCACTGTTATACTTCATAACAGTATCAATAGCACATACTCAAAGCAAGTGTGATGTTGTGCTACAAGATCCAGTATCATGTCTTCAAGTACAAAAAACAAACGTGGAAAGAGAATTTAATAAAATGTTAAAGGCTGATTAATGAAAAAGTTGTCACGTCAACAATTTAAGTGTCTCAATGTTGGGGAAAATAGTAATGAGTAATAAAATAAGTTTAAAGAAATCACACCAACCAGTTTGTTTAAACAGTGGAAGGTGTTTTTGCAATTGTAAAGCCAGCAGTAGGAATTGAATCGAGTGCAGCTGAATATCACAACAGTTTTACAAGTCTTCATGCACAGATACTTCTATCTTTATTACTGCACGTGGGATGCCCCCTAGTGCTAGAAGTAAATACGTAAGATTTGCATTTTACATTTTTCCCTCATTATTTTTCCCCTCTAAACACAGAACATGGTTTTGCATTACTCCCCTGCCCTAGTGTGATGCTTCATTATCAAATTATTATTGAAATAGGCGCAGCATGTTATAATTAAAGGCTGCTACAGTATGTCAAACATTTACCTTGGACATTATTTAGAGTTTACTAAGAGCATTAGTTTTCTACCTTACCACACTGCTTTAAAATGTCTGATACGTACACAAACTGGAAGAATATTAGCTGTAGAATACAAGCAGACTAGTCAAAGGCCTGTATGATACACCTAATAAAATGATACATAAAGCTAGCTATCACAATGTTACAGAATTTTAAGACTCTTCTTCCCCTAATGTATACAACTCATAACAAGATTCTGTAAATTGTCTTAAAGATTATTACTAGCAGTGAAATTTATTCATACTTCAATGAAACATACCTCAGATTTCAAGCTGTAGTGCACTAACGTGCTTATTTTTTCCTGTAATTGCCCCATGCTATGTATTCACTTACACAAACTGTAATTCCCTTTCCTGCTTTATTTTGCACTATTATTTCATAAACTCATGTTCATTTAAACACCTGTTCTGAAAGCTGGCTTTGCACTGTCTGAATCCTGTAACTTTCATGGAACAAACTTTGGACTTCCTATGGTTAGAAGGAATATAAAGGCTTTATAACTTCCTCCTGTTTTCATTTTGACCAGACCTTGTACTGAGTTAGAATTCCCCCAGCGCACTGGCCTCCTTTACCCCAGCCCTTTTTATAAGCAGCAACCTTTCTGCTCTTCCCTGCGACATGGCACGTATCTGGTTGTTTCCTTCAACTCAGCTCTCAAATACCATAAAATTTCTGCTATAAAAAGGCAAACAACAAATTAAGATCACACAACAATACAGAACTAACCTGAGACTGTTAGAAATACACCATTTGTGTGTTGCCTCCAGAACCTTTCAGCTCAGAAGATCTCGCAGGTGGCACCTTTCATCTTTACAGAGAAATTTGTCTGACAAACCAGGGACCAGGTTAGGAACGCTAATGCCCTGATAGAATTAAATCTGGCCGGGGATGTCAAGGCCAACAAGAAAAACTTCTACAAGTATGTCAGCCTGTCTTCACCGGCAAGTGCTCCAGCCCCACCACCCAAGTTGTGGAAGGCAAATGCAGGGACTGTGAGAATGAAGAACCTCCCACTACAGGAGAGCAGGTTAGACCACCTAAGGAACCTGAAGGTGCCCAAGTCCATAGAAGCTCGTAAGACGCATCCAAGGACCTGGAAGGAACCGGCAGATGAAGTGGCTAAGCCACTATCCATCGTATTTGAGAAGTTGTGGCAGTCTGGTGAAGTTCCCACTGACTAGAAAAGGGGAAATCTAACCCAGAGTTTTAAAAAGGAAAAAAGGAGACAACCATGGAACCAACAGGCCAGTCAGTCTCACCTCTGTGCCCAGCAAGATCACAGACCAGATCCTCCTGGAACTGTGCTAAGGCACATGGAAAACAAAAAGGGGATTGATGACAACATACACTGCTGTATGAATATGGTGGCTTCCTCAGATGGGGTTACAGCACTGGTGGATGAGGGAAGAGCAACTGATGTCTTCTACCTGGAGCTGCACAGAGTCTTTGTCCTTTACAACATCCTTGTCTCTAAATTGGAGAGACATGGGTTTGAGAGATGGATCACTTGGTGGGTAAGGAATCGGCTGGATGGTCACACTCGAAGAGCTGTGGTCAGTGCCTCAATGACCGAGTGGAGACCAGTGAGGAGTGGAGTTCTTAAGGGGTCTGAATTGGGAACAGCTCTATTTAACATCTCTGTCAGCGACACGGACACTGGGATCAAGTGCACCCTCAGCAAGATTGGGGGGTGACACTGGGTTGGGTGGTGTGGCTGACGCACTGCAGAGAAGGGCTGCCATCCAGAGGGCCCTGGGGAGGTTTGAGAAGTGGGTCTTCTCAGGAAGCTCAACAAGGCCACGTGCAAGGTCCTGGATCTTGGGCAAACCCAAGCACAAATACAGGCTGGGTGGAGAGTGGATTGAGAGCAGCCCTTAGGGTGTTGGTTGGTCAGAAGCTCAACATGAGCTGGCAATGTGTGCTTGCAGCCCAGAAAGCCAACCGTACGCTGGGCTGCACCAAAAGCAGCAAGGCCAGCAGGGTGAGGGAGGGGATTGTCCCCCTCTGCTCTGCTCTTGTGAGACCCCACCTGGAGCCCTGCGTTCAGCTCTGGGGCCTCCAGCACAAATAGGACGGGGAGCTGTTGGAGCATGTCCAGAGGAAGGCTATCAGGATGATCAAAGGGCTGGAGCAGCTCCGAGATGAAGGACTGAGGGAGTTGGGGTTGTTCAGCCTGGAGAAGAAAAGGCTCCAGGGAGACCTTACAGAGGCCTGCCAGTACCTAAAGGGGGATACAGGAAAGTTGGGGAGGGACTCTTTGTCAGGGGGTGGAGTGATAATACAAGGGGAATGGCTTTAGTCTAAAAGAAGGTAGGTTTAGATTAGATGTTAGGAAGAAATTCTTCACTCAGAGAGTGGTAAATCCCTGGCACAGACTGCCCAGAGAAGCTGTGGATGCCCCATCCCTGGAGGTGCTCAAGGCCAGGCTGGATGGGGCTTTGGGCAACCTGGGCTGGTGGGAGGTGTCCCTGCTCGTGGCAGGGGGTTAGAACAGGCGGTCTTTAAGGTCCTGTCCAACCCAAACCTTGCTTTGATCTTTCAGATTCCACCTTGATGGCACTCTGTCCATGTTGCCCTCCTTTAACACTCAAGCAAAGCTCACCTCAAATAATTTTTTTAGAACTTGATCCAAAATATTCTATGTACCTGCAGGAAAATAACAGGGAAAAGAATCCAAATAAAGTACCTCTAGGTTTTACAAATAAACTTAAAAATACTTTTGAATAAACTTTTTGAAGAAACACCATAGTTTCTTGACACTGAATACGGTATTCGAGCCGTCTACTTACCAAAACCATCTATGTCTAGATTATTTTCAATAACAACATCCAGCAGCGAATCTCCAGGTTTTCCTTTGGCCGTTAGTTTCTCACCATCACGATTGATGAAGTGAACAGTTATTTTATCTTCTGAGCTGAAAAAGAAAAGCATGTAATAAAACCAAAGGAACAAAACAAAAATTGTTTAGACCTTTAAAATTGATTGACTACTACTACGACAGTAACCAGCACCAACTTGTAAGGGCACAGACGCAGTGACCCAAGGAAGTCACTGACTTTTACAAACTGTTACAGGTAGAGGCGTTCACTGCTGTACCTGAGACATGAAAACAACAAGACAACCTCTCATTTATGTTTTGTCACTAGAAGCTATGCAGAATCCCGATGCTTCACCTTTCACCAAAAGAGAGTCAGAGCTATTTTTTTTTAGGCACTCTATTTGCATTTTTGCCAAATAGAACAGCTAATTCAACTGCTTCTCTTCACACCTTTCTGGAGACTCTTGCTTTGCATTTATGAAATGTTGTTTGTTCTCACCATTATCTGCTAGATCAACTTTAAGGTCTTCCCACTTCTGCTTCGAGTTTAAGGCATTCTAACTTATCAACTCCGAAATTTAATTCACTCCTCACAATAATGGAAGCACTCCAAAAGCATTCTGCTTTGTTGAGCAAGGGTTTTCTTAGGATTTCACTCTGTAAATATTTATTCTAGCAAAGGTCATTGAAATTTCAACATGGACATTAGAAGAAAGTTTTCCTGCTTTGCTTTTCAGACAATTGTGTATATTTAAGAAAATTTTTTCCTTGTACTCCGCATAAAAATTTCTTAAGACTAAAGTATTTTATATGGAAAAAACAGGGATTTTTGGTGTTTCATGTTACATGCAAATTAAAAGGAAAGTTTTTAACATACTAGCAAACAAAATAGAGTTTGTTTGTTTAAACAGACTATTCTCTTTCTCATAGTAAGAAAGCAAAACAAGAAAAACTTGTTGGGTAAACGGGGAAGAAATCTAAGAGAGGAGAGAGATAGAGAAAAAAAGGAAGCTAATGCAACATGTTTATTTCAACGTGAAATCCATGTTTAAGAACAGCATGCTTGACACTACCTCTTTTTCATAATTGTGGGCTTTGAGTGATCTACGACACAGAAAGCAGACAAGCTTGAAAATCTAGTCACCCCCTAGGAAACTCATAAGGAAATCTGTAAGGATGAATATTAAAACAAGAATTTAGAAGTGGCCTTACTGAAACATCAGTAGGTTGATTATTTTTGGAACCACCTATAAAAGAAAATGTAATTTTAGCAATTAAAGTTGAAGTTTGTTTTGAACAACAAACACGTTTGTTGCTCCAGACTTGATGTACATGCCACAACTGGAAGGCAGCTGGCAGCAGGAGGTGCCGCGATGCGTTACGGTGCTGTAGTTGCTCACTCCTAGTTGTATCGTCCCGCAGCCCATTCTCTGGAGGGTAGCCACAGGCTACTGTTAATTCCGAATTCATTTCAAAATGATAATCGATAATGAAGGGCTGACCTTGCAGATCTGCATGGTTCAACTGGAGCATGCAAAACAATAAAATTTAGCAATCTTAGAAGATATATGTTTACAAGATGTCATTAATGTCACTCAGGCACCTCTGATGTCACCGGAGCACCTCCAGCAAGCCATCCTGCTGAGGTTTGAGCAGTAACCACTCTGCTCTTCTTCTCACCCCTCTGTTGTGCTCCCACAGCACAGCCCAGGAGATGGGCACCCACTTCTCAGACATGCTAGCACAACATCCACCACCTTTACCAAACGTCAGCTTCACTGGAGGTTCAGGCTGATGGGTTTAGATTGCATCTGGAAAGGCGTAGGCTCCTACTCACACAGCCAAGGGAAACCACTACAATATTTCTGTCAACACGATGTATTGGTTTGTATTGGTCTAAGGATGATGCATGGGCACGTCAACTCATTCTGGTAATCTGGCTGAAAACCAACTGCAAAAACAAAGCACCCTGAGCTAACCCAACAGACAGAACGGCCACTGCCCACCACAAAATGAGGAACAAAAACGGGATCTCCCGTCCTGGAGCCACAACTTTAGACAAGCTCCGGCCAGCTGTAGAACAGCACCACGGCTGTGTGTGCCCAACTGGTGCTGCACGCGGCAGGGAACAAGGGAAACACCATCTTCAAGTCCCCAGTTTTTGTTAAATAATATTACAGGAAGTAATCTCTTCCGCAGGGTCTAATCCACTCGGGTTAGTAACTGAAATGTATTTATTTGTAACAACATTAAAGATACCTTCCTAGTCTTCCAGTAGGATCTATTTTTCTGCTATTGCCATCTCTGCTACTCTTCACACAGTCAGAAAGTTTAATTCAAAAAGTTTAAGTTACCGAGGCTTTACTGTGCATGAGCCCGACTGGTGAAAATACTTTCAGAAATATATGTACATAATAAATAATCAGGCCAGTCAGACATTCAAAACACACTCTGTAAAGATCTTTTTAATGACTGGGAGATACTGTTAAAAGAAAAGCCACATCTACATGAAATGATATTTAGGGTTTATGAGTTTCAAGCAACATGGCTTTTTGTCTACATCTGCACTGGGGGGTGGGAACCACACACACCACCCTGCAAAGCAGTCACAGAAAATTAAGGTGAAACAAATGCCAGGTCTTGCGCAAGCATAAATAGCCTCAGGATTACCAGAAAGAACCAAACATATTTTGTGTGATTTGCATAAAACATCCCAATTCATGCTTAGATTAACCTTTTTTTTTTTTTTTTTTTAAGCTGGCTGTAAAGTAAAATTCATTTCTTCATATGGTTGCCACAGTCCTATCACCATTGTTACCAACCTACACGAAGATACCCTAAATTAAGCATACTGCAAACAAACTGAAGAGCACTGAAGAATTCTAAGTGCTGTTTGCTGTCCCTCCTGTGCAAAAATGTACTGCAAGAATCCTGACAGCCACTTTTCCTCCTTTAAAAGAGGTGCCCTTCTGGATCTTCGGCCATGACTTCTAAGTACCATCCATATTCTTCCAAACAAACAAACAAAAGGTAACTGCATCCTTCTGCTGCACATGGAGAGACGTACTCCATTATTTTCAGATTTTTTTGGTTCATTCAACAGCCCTAATTGCCAGTAGCATTTCATTAAACTATTACACAAGTCTTAGAATACGGAAGTTACAAACCTGAACTAATCCTTAACCATGCAGCAATTATGTAGTGACACCAAGAATACTGTATAAATATCTAAACTGCTATAAAAAATTCTTAGATAACTGCTGTTCATCACAAAATGAAAAGTGGGGAAAACGGGGAAAAAACAGACTGAAGAAACATAACAAAACTGGGAAGGAAAACATAATGCTCCCCACTGAACCCCTTTGGAAACCTCTGCTCACAAGAATCTCTTCTGCTGACAATTTTACCTGATGAGGCCTTCATTCTCTAGACATAAATACAGGTAATTTTATATGTAAAAACAATGAGGAATGAATGTTTTTACTGGACTAACATTGACTATACAAATTTCAGGAACCGGGTCTTAAATAATACATTGCCCAATAAAGGTAGGACTAGAGAAAAATAACTTGCATGTAAATTGAGGAACTACCGATGTATGAAAGAAACCAGGATTTTTTTTTCTCCTTCCAAGTCATTTAGCTGGATTATAACATGTATTATTTAAACAATACATTTGAAATGCTTGCTTGTGCAATGTGTGTGAACAAATGGCTAGTCTGTTTACAAGCCTGCATTCAGTCTGTGTGAAAGACCTGCAGGATTCTTGGTCTTATATAACAATTAGGTAAGGAAATGTCTTCCCTTTTCAGTAAGCTGCTTCATCCTATTTGACCCTGTTCAATAACTTCAATACTTTTTTTTTTTTTTTTTTTGAGTCCTGACAGTGTTTTTCAAAGCGTGTTTATTTGTTTTGTTTTGTTTTTTTCAGTGACCTCAACATTAATGATGGTCTGGGCAGGTTAGTGGAGACCTACCTATTAAGGCATTAGAGTCACTCAGAGAAGCAACCTAAACAGGCCCCACACATGCCTTGTACAGGAGTCCTGAACTACAAGGTTTGTTTGTCTCTCTCTATTAAAAGTATCTGCTGGGACAAAGTAAAGAGCACCTACAGGACTGTTTGCTTAAAACCAAACTGTTGAAATGACTTTGATGGCAAGGGCACTACCCAGCCCTCTGGAAAGAGGCTAGGCTTGCCCCGATGCTGGGTAGCCCACTGTGGGTTCTGCTCTTAGTCAGAGAAACTCCTCTGACAACCAAGTTAATTTGCCTTTTAAAGGTGCATTTTGAATACTGGAAGTTACCTGCGGGCTCAGACCTTTGGATACACAGGTTATGGTCTCCGAGGCCACGCACAAACAAGTTTCTGACTATGTGTAGTGCTGCCAATCTGTAGCCGTGGACTGTGCAATATCGGTGCCTACAGGGCTCGAGCATGCCACAGCACGGCTGAGGGCAGGAGGGGCCCTGCACAACACCCATGTCCTGAAGGGAAACTGTGCCACAAGCAGGGGAGATCCTCAGATTTGTGCTGCCTTTGACGTGCTGCGCTTCCACCACCAATCTAGCGAGCTTTACTAAAAAGAAAAACACACAAAAAAACACCAGAATACACCGGCCCCAAGCCCCCCACTAGACGAAGCCCAGCCGGGCCCTGCCCCGAGCCCCTCAGGGCTCGTCAGGGGCCGGGGCCGAGTGCCCGGGGCCGGGTGCCCCCGATCGCTGCCCTCAGCCGTGCCCGCTCCGCCGCCCTTACCTGCGCGCCGCCCGGGCGGAGAGGCCGAAGGGCCGGGCCGACAAGGCAGCGGAGCCGCAGCCCGGCCTCGTCCCGGCTGCCGGCGAGGAGGAGAGGAGCCAGCGGCGGCAGGAGGGCGAGGAGGCGGCGGCGCGGAGCAGGCTAAGGAGGCGGGCGGGCGGCGGGGCCGCCATCTTGTGGCACGGAGAGGAGGCAAAGTCCACGGCGACTCTCGTACGGGTTTACGCCGCCTGCGTAGCGCGCTGCCCGCCCACTGCTGACGGCGTCGGGAGGGGACGACGCCGCGGGAGCCGCGGGGTTACGCAAAGTGCGTGGCGCCGCGCCGTGATGGCGCCAGGCGGTGCTCGGTGCAGCGGCCGCCCCTTGAGGGTGGTCCCGCAGGGACCGGGGTGTCCTACTGCCCGCCCCGGCTCCGGCTGGGGGGGATTTCGAGGCACTGCTGGCACAAGGAGTTGTTAATAAATCCGCAGTGGTGTTTTTTGAAGCCTGATGTGTGGTGGATTAGGATCTGTGGGCAGGGAGATGGTGGTGGTGGTGGTGCTGGTGGTGGTGGTGGTGGTGGTGGTGGTGGTGGTGGTGGTGGTGGTGGTGGTGGTGGTGGTGGTGGTGGTGGTGGTGGTGGTGGTGGTGATGGTGGTGGTGATGGTGGTGGTGGTGGTGGTGGTGATGGTGATGGTGGTGATGGTGGTGGTGGTGGCTCAGAGCTCTCAGCTATCCTCTGTGCTGGCCACGCAGGATCACAGAGAAGTTCCCAGGTCCTCACTGCTATTTCTTCTGTCAGAAGATCAACTTCTAAATCCCAGCCAGCAGCAAATGGACGGCAAAGATATCAGAGGTTTTAGCAGGAGGAGAACTCAAATATCAGTATAGAAATTTTGAGATATCCTCAGCTGTACAGACCACGCATAGACCTAAGTCATCTCCCCGCAATATACACATCAGCCTACAAGATCTGATTATGTTGTTATGTAGATCATCCTAACATACTTAGATTGGAGAGTGAAAAAAATAAAAAATACGGTATTTACTTTGAAATAATGTTTTCCAACAGGGGTGGAAATAAATGGGGAAAAGGAAGAATTGTTTACTTCTAGTGCTCTTAGGTACACAGGATTCTTCCTGATGCCTTAGGATTTCAGGTGTATATTTTTGTTGCATCAGAGTCAGATCAATGAGGGAGATGACATTATACAATCTAATTTACACTGGTGTATTTTCTTTAAGTAAAGGAGAAGGTTGTGGTGGAAAGGTAAAGAGCCACCAAACTTTCTGTCCATAAACCAAGTGACTTAAATGTGTCAGTTTTCTGGAAAAATTATTTATTGTTGTTATCCTTTATAATCTAGTATTCTTTCTATAAAACAAATATTCATCTGTCCCCATTTACCTTTAAGACGGGATTTTAGAAGTGTTACAGTTACTTAGATGCATAGTGTATCTCTAAATTTCAGCTGGCAGGTGGAGGACCATTTTTTTTTTGTAGGCAATTTCTGTAATAACCATCACGGAGGCTCCAAGTAACTGAAGTCAGCTGGGTTATGACCGTGTAATACAAGCAGAATCCCTTTCAGTTGTTCTTTGATTACTAGCAAAGTAATTGCATTTGTTCAAATACTCTTTTCATAGAGTGACATTTGTTAAATATAACTGAAACCAATGCACAGTATATATTTATTAAATCATACATTTACATAAATACAGTCAGCATACTGGAACATATCATAGAACAGTCACTGAAATAAACAGCAGAAGGCCAGATCCTCAGTTTGTATGCTGGTATCCTCTCACCCATGCAGAGCTCTGTTTCATTAGGTTTCTCTCTTTTGCAACACCAAAGAATGTGGCTGCAAAGGATATAGTTTATTTCAGCATTGTCAGGTCAGCATCGAATCATATATGCATATATGTAAGGCAGTATATAGCTAAATACTTCAGCGTTATGTGGATTTCTAATATTGTACGGTCAAAAGAGTGCATCAGATAATCTAGTCTGACTTTAACCAGAAGGCTGCTCATCATAAATTAATGGTTAATGCAGGAAATAAATCTGAAAGGGACCCTCTGGACCTTCCAATTTAAACCTTTGCTGTCACATGCAATTCAAGTCACTAAATGTAAACTATTTATCTGTTTCTTAAAGGTTTTTTGGTGGTATTAACCTCACTGACAAAAAAAGGTACAGAAATTTCACTCCTTGGAAGGGTAGAGAGCCCAATTATTTCAGATAGTTCATTTTATCAATTTAATTTTTAGTATAGGATAATTGATACTTATTTTTCCTTGGCCAGTGCTGCCCATGAGTTTAATATTTTCTGTTCTTTTTGATGTTCACCCCACTATTTGTCGTACCCCCTCCAGCCCTTTTATTTAGGCTCTGTTTTTATAAGTCCACTTTCACAAGGCAGAAAACTCTTGTGTAATTCTCCTGGTTCTTCTGCTGAGTCATTTATGCATACGCAAGTTTGAATTCACCCGTGTTAAACACGGGCAAACAGTTAGATTGAAGCAACCAGATTGTTGCTTCTCACTAATGAAGCCACAGTTAACAACAAGAGTTCTTGATTCCCCCAAACTGAACACAGTACGCTCTGGACTTTGTTTCAATCTCCTTTCATGTGGGATTTTCATTCATATGTCCTTTTCATGAATAAGCCCATTTCCAGGAACCTACTCTACCCCCATGTTCAGCACGTTCCACAGCTCGTTTGCAGCCCTCGCACTGCCATTGCCCGGAGTGCATTACCCCGTGGAGAAGTTTCATCGGCAGAGTCCAAGGTCAGCTCCTCCACTGATAAGAGCTGTTGTGAAAAAAGCCAGAAGCGAGGGGCTGCCCCTCCTTTCCCTTGGGAGCCACTTTTAAGCTGAGGCTTTGTGCTGGCCTTTCATGCAGCTGTATTTCCATCTGATCCTGACTACTGTCTCCTAGCCCAGTCCTGACCCTGGTTTGCTGCTCCACATCCTGGCTCCTTGGCCATGAAGTGACCGCTCCTGTTGCCTTGGTATCATGCCCGGATTCCCTGCAGAGCTGCCAGGTCCCTGCCAGCCCCTTACCCTCCTTCCTTTTTTTCCTTTATTTCCTTCCTGGTTTCTATATAATGCACGCTTTTGGGTGGGCAATCATGGACAAAGTGGTGCAGCAAATTATTCCTGGATGGAAAGTAGCAGACTGAAATAAAAGACAGTAATTCTTAACGGTGTATACCTGACATCTCCTGGAATCTCACATTGCTTGTGTGCAAGTTTTCCTGGCTTGTCTCCACAACATGTTCCTTCTAACAGTAAACATTTTGCAATAGGAGCTTCATCTTTCCTATGTGTTTTTATAGGTTCAAGCATATTGGGAAACATGTATTTTTTTCACCATTATGACCTCCAGTTCTTTATTATTTTTTAAATTTCTATTTGCGGGAGGCTGACAAACCACTAGATGGCAAACAGTTTCTGCAAAATAATCCATGTGTATTCACACAGTGCTCTGTCCTCAGCTTCATCACTGAGGCAAAGGGGTGTAGTCCCATGGCACTTCATAGGAATTTGAGGTGAAGATGCTATAGTCCTGCTCCTCCCTGCCTCTCCCTCCATTTTGCTGTTTAGTGTCCACTCAGACAGGTGTGGAGTGGGTTCGTAGAAGTGATCTATGCTTAAAACAACATAGGAAAAAAAAAAAAAGTAAGCTGTTTCCAACCATTTCAGTTCCATCAATCAGCTTACAGCCCTCTTGTGCAAAACAAGATTTATTCTGAGAGCTGCAGTTACAGCTCTATGCTGCCGGTGAATGGTATCACATATTCTTCTATCTGGCATAAAATCCCAAGGTTCAGGTATGTATGTACACAGATGCTCAGCATATATTCTCTATAAGTTACTAAGGATGACCTCTGTGACTCCTGGTTTTCTATCTACAAGAGACATGGCACGAAGGTGTATCTCCAGAACGTAGGTCCAGCTGTTTTGAGAAGATTTTTAAAACAAATAAAAATAAATCTACCAAGTAATGTGACTTTGCTGTCTGATTATCTTTTCTGGTCATTATTGAAGTTCTGTGTGAACGTATTTTAACCTGGATTTAATTGGAAGGAAAATGTTATTGGAGTCAAATTATCCCTTTCAGTTGAATCACTTGAGGAGATCCAAGGAAAGGAGAGGATCCATAGTCCATGTGGAGCTTTCTTTTTGTGATTGCCTCCTGTTAACTGTCACAGGGGGCAGAACCATCTCATCCACAAACTCTGATCTGGGGCAGTGTCCTTAGTGACACCCTGGAACTCCCTGCTCTGGTTTCTGGCATCACTCTTCCAGGTCAGTCCTCTGGCTATGGATGCTCCTTGATCACAAGAGGTTTATTCAGTATAACTAAGCCCTCACGAACAAACAAGCAAAAACAAACAAAACAGGAGGATAAGGCCATATCATTTCATCTTGGCAACTCGCATGTGACTGGGGGGCGGGAGTAGTCCTGTGAGCTGCTGACACAATATCATCTTCTAATTATTTTTTTTTTCCTCAACTATGACATTTATTCAACTTGATTTTTCTAGTTCTAAGACCATACAAATGATCAAGGTCTTTCTCTCCACCTGCCCCTGGCACTTTAGCACTAGAGACCTTGATCTAACTTGAGGAAGGCAGGAATGTGCAGGAGTTCTCATCAGCGGAGGAGGGATAAACGGAGAGGTAAAATGTACATGAGGTGGTTGTTTTTATTTGGGGAATGAAAGTGGTTTTTAAGCTTTTCTGTGAAAGGCGGATAATCAGAGCAGCATCACATTCTGTGTGTAGCTGCCAAGCAATTCTGCAGTGAAAAGGTGATTTGGATGTGAGAATTTTGGCACTGTTGGTGAGGATCCGATAACTGCAGCACAGCAGGGCAGGAGAGTGTTTTGCTTCCAATTGCTTTGTCTTCAATGATTTCAGTACAGTACCTGAAACAGTGGGAAAGAGATAAAAATGTTTGGAGTTTGTCATCCCGAGAGGTGGAGCTCTGGGAATCCACTCAGAGAGGACAGCTGAGGAGGTGGGTCTGTCCTGTGACAAGGGGGTGAATTACCGCCCTGGAATTCAGCTGAACTGGTAATAATTGGTTGTTCCAAAGCCACGGATCTGTCATACACACGAGACTGCAAAACCTGTGACAATTTCCATCTCTGCCCAGGGGACTTTAAAGTTAGTTTTCTGGAACTCTTGATCCTGTTCAATAGGAAAATATGTGAGTTTTTCACAGGAAAGCTTTTCTTACTCTTCTGATTTTCTGAAATTCTTCTACTTCATGTTATCCCTAACATTTCATAGCAATAACTCTTCCCTATGATAAGTTGAGAAAGTGGTGGACAGCTTAACTTGAAATTTTCAAAACAAAGCAGAATTTGCCACCATAGTCATAGCCAGCAGGGCGATAACTTTTACCAATGTGAAGGTTTGTCTCCTTCAATATGGTATCTGAATGTGTGCTCAAAATAAAACTGTACAAGTTCATGAAAGTGAAATCCACTGCAGGCTGATATATATGAGAACCCAGTGTCTAACACGTTTGCAATCCTTGATGTGCACATTGGTGGAAGCTGGGGAAACGCTGAGGGAAAATCTGTGCTTGCTTCATTCTCACATTCATTCCCAGGTGTCGACTTTCTCAGTTGCTGGAGGCAAAATACTGGGCTTGAGGCACCTTTGGACATTTCTTTGGTCTGACTCCTTCCTAATTTTCTGGCATATAATGCCCTGAAGCTGTGGCTGCAGATTTCTCACTGGAGGACAGGAGCTGAGGAACAAAATCCACCAGACCTTCCCTAAGGAATTTGGGCAATGTTTTCATTGCTACCCATGTCCCAACTCCTGATAGTAGTTAGACTGTAATTAGAGGCTCCAGTTAAACAAGAAAGACATTTTCTGACTGCACGAGATTCATGTTGACAATGAATTATATAGACAGATACCCCTGTTGCCTATTGGTGCCCAATTCTCTTCTCTGGATAATGCTGACATGAATTATCAGTAATATATTTTTACTCTCTTCCCAGTCCTTACAGATGTTTCTCAAAAACACATGCAACAAAGGGGAAGCAAAATCTCTCCATTAAGCGAAGATGTTGATTGCTGTAGATTCTGCAAACCTTGCTGTACTGCCACTTGCAAGTGAAGTGAGAAAAGTATGAGGTCCTCCTCTTTACTACCTTTGAAAAATGCATCCTCGGGTAGCCTGCTAGGAAGGAATGAGTTCATATTTAACGGGAGACTATCAGTTCGTAAAGAGAAGCAGCTCAATTATGCAAGAGAAAGAGTTTAGTGTAATATTCTTGCAGAAAGTTTAGTGTACGAGGGCAGTGCATTAAGGCAGGAGGTTTGTGTGGCCACCAGGAGGCACAGCAAGCTAGGGCTCCACCGTGCTCACACCACTGAACACAGCAGTAGTGAAGGGAGGAGAAAGTTTTCATATGACTTTGCATCCAGAGTAGGAAAGGGAGAGATTTCTAATGAGCAAAACTGGGAATGTGGAGAGCTGGCAAGAAAATGAAGTAATAAAATGTGCAGGTGTCAAAAACGTTCTCTGATCCAAAGCTAGAAATTCAAATAAATCTTGTTGCTGCTGTTCACTTTCATTGGAAGACATAATTAGCGTCTGAAAATAAAAATGTGAATCAGTGTATAAAGCAATACAGGGGCTCTGCCTCTTAACATATACATAAGCAGTTGTGTAAGAGACCTTTCCAAATAGATACGGTTACGTACACATGGAAAAGATGCTGCAAACATTTATGCATGTGAACGATCATACCTGTTATATATTAAAAATATATTCAAAAAACAGTGACAGACTTACCAATGGGTACTCACACATCTGGCATGACACAGCTTTTAGTTTGTAATAAGCTCAGCAGTTATGTTTTGCCTCCACCAGTGTGACTGAAAACAATGACCCTCTCTGGCACCCTAGGAGCATATTTATCATATTCAGAATGTGAACAGAAGTATTTTTAAAGCTGCTAAATTTTATTTATTTATTTTTTTTTGTAATATTTTAACCAAAGCCTTCTTTTCATCATTTCAAAATCAGGTGATTAGCAGCTGAGAATGTAAAATCTAAAATCTGATCTTTTCCTAGGTTGGAACAGAAACCTGAATATAAGAACACAGAAAAGAAATAAAGAGAGCCCCAAACTATTATTAAAGGCTCATGAGTGTTTTTTTTTTTTTTTTTTAATGCCAGTCTCATGACTTTCTGAGAGCTGATTTATTGAAAGCCTCGGTTTGGCAATTCTGCGCTTGGCTAGCTTGGGCTTTACCCAAGTCCCCTTTTTTTCTTGGCAGCACTTAAAACAAGTCGAGATGGAGCCTGTGCTCCTTTGTAATCCAAGATTGCTGTGTGCAATCAGGAACCCTTCAGCACAGGAAATGAACAAAGCGCCCCAAAGCCCAGCTGGGGCTGCGGGGGGCTGCTCCTGCGTGGGTTTGGTGCATCTGACACGCTCGCCGGTGCAGAAATTCGGCTTTACTTTAAATTGCGCTAGCTTAGCTGGCAGCAACCCGACCGCTGCGGACTCGGTTGCTTTGAGGGAACTCATCTGATATTTCCATTCCTTTATTAACTGCTATTTCCAGTCCTTTAGCATTTGCTCGAGCTGCTGCTCTGCAGCGAGCAGAGGCAGCATGCGGCCGCCCCCCGCAGCAGCTCGCGTCCCGCTGGAGCAGAGCAGCAGCAGCGCCAGGCGGTTTTTGGGAGCGCTCAGCGATCCCAGCAGCGAGGCAGCAATAAAACAATGCTTCCAATGTACTGCACTGCCTCTGCCAGGCGGCTCTCATTTCAAGGCTGGGGCATATATATTGCATAGGAGGTTTCTCCTGCGCTGCTTTTAGGGCCCTCGGCCAAAGTGCTGGCACAGCGTTGGAGTTAGTAACCCGTGGCAGTACCCAACTGCTGAGGTAGCGCTCTGCCCTATTACTTTTTAACACACTTCTGTTTTCTGTATACAAGCACGGGTAATGGAATCGGGCAGCACTTGGGTTTTTAAATAGGCCAAATTCTTTGTTTTAAACGGGCACAGCTGCGGAGCTGGTGGAGTCCTTGCTGCAGTACACCACACAAAGCCTGGCTAACCACCACGATGCAGAAGCCCTGTGCAAAGATGAGTAAAGGATCATCTAGCACCAGGGTTTATACCCTATGTGATTAAACATGATGCTTTTAGTAATCCCTTAAAAATCAAATGTCTTTTAAAATTGTGCCATACTATCCTGCTCTCACCGACTGGCCAGCAGCTGAGATTTCAGCCAGGTGTTTGCTGCACCCGATAGCTTTTATGTGTGGGCTGGTGGCTTCCTGAGATGGAAGAAGCTTGAACTGTTCAGCTCTATAATGGAGAAGCAAATGCTTTTCTAGCAATTGCTAGCTGTGTAGCAGAGGGGAGATATTTCCTGAGCCAGCACTGTTGCAGTCATCGCAGCCCAGCCTGCCCGTAGAACCTGCCATTTGTTAGCTGGGACAGCCAACTAACTAGGCTGCATTTGTTCCTTTTTATATCTATCAATGCTGGGTTAATGCGTTAAAGGGTGTGTAAGAAAGGCTGAAATCTCCAGCACTGCAAACATATCAAGAGTTTTGTTTGAAAGATTAATCCTACTGCATAGAAAACCACAATGCCCTCAGAAAGCTGAAGCAAAAATGCAGTTTTACATGTGTTATTGCAAAACACGCAAATTTTACTGATGGAAAAATACTCAGGTTCAAAGACAATGATGCAGAATTCCATGTTTTTATTTGGGTGTTTTATATTTTAGTGTAAGTACAGAGAAGTCAGCAGGTAGGAGAGCACACCCTATACACCGGGGCTCGACCTGTGGCCCATCTCTCGTGTGCCAGCTGCAGAAAGGCTCGCAGGCAGCCCACAGCAGCCTGTCCCACGCCGATGCAGCCTGGTACCCATGACTGAGCCGTGCCTGCTGTGAGCTAACCCCGGGGGTGTGTTTGCTTCCTCTCAGATCCCCGTGCTCCACCGGGTTTACGCCTGACAGAGTGAATCTGTTCCAGAGGAAGCGTGCCGAGCAGCCGCCAGGAAGCAGCTGAGGTACGCTCACTCAGCCCACACGAACCCACAACTCCCCACATCCTCATCTGTGCCTCCGGTGTATCTTCTGCTTTGCAAGAAAATATTCTGGAAGAAATCCTGTGTTCTGCACTTTTTGCTAGAGCTCTTCCATCTTGTGTAAAGAAGCGTAATAGTGCCAGTTTAGTTTAGGGCAAATGATATGTTGTAATCTATCTTGCTTAATTTGATGATTTATTTATCTTTCTTGTCCTACACATCTGTCAGTGGCTTTGCCCGCTGTACGGTAAGAATATGAGTCTGGTGGTTTAGATTTCACCAAATATGGAACAATCTAGGTGGGTTTTTCTGCAAACCAAAATGCGTATGAACTCAGAGCTCTTGTGAGACTAGCTTTGCTGTCATTTTAACTTACTGCACTAGAAAGTAGTGAACCTTTGAGTAAGGGATTACTTCAGGTACTACACAAATATTTTTGAGACCGATTGCTGATTATATTTATGTACAATTTAGCAGTTTGGATACCTTCAACTGATAAGGAAAACTGTTGGCAATTAAAAGTCCCTTCCGGGGGGGGTGAAAATGTTGTGAGAAGCAAATGATATCTGGTTACACTAACACCTAGAAGAAGGTCCGAACCCTTTATGTAGAATTATTCTGAAGGGTCGTGTCTTGATGAAAAATTCCAGGAGCAGTTCTCAGCTATGCAACTGCACTAGCAGCAGTGGCACAAGCTCAAGCAGAGACAACAGCAGAGCTGTTCTACCATTTCAAACCCACTCTGAATGGAAAAGGCGAGAAGAATTAGGTTATGCCCATGTGGCATGGTGAAAATTGAACACAGAACTCACCTCCATCTCAGTGACAGTATGACTGCTGGCTTTACTTGCAATGTCTGGATTAAAAGTCTCTGTGCAGGCTTTGGGCATATCTTCATTTTCCTTGTAAAATCACCTTAACAGCCTCTGTTGCTGAGTTTTACAGTGTGAGTACTATGTCTTGCAGGATGTGGTGTTTCAGCGTGACCATAAAATTACTAATGAAAAAGACACTTAAGTAGAAATGTTATGTTCTGCTCTGCTACCATTAGCAGGAGGAGCGTGACTAGGCTACTATTGAAAAATGAACAAGTTACCTTAAAAGCTGGATTCTGTTCTTCCACAGAGAGCTGTATAGTGGAACTTACTGCCATCATAATTTGGTGTACGTGAGAGAATGAATATTAAAAACAGTCTTTGTAAATACAGAGAAGTTTTAATAATCTTGGATGGTACCGTGACAGAGCCTTCCGTGAGGAATGGTAGCACTTTCGAGGATCTTAACAGTTGGCGATTGCATTTTAACATATAAATTTTAATTGGTAAGCAGAGCTGCAAATAGGAATCTAACTCAACATTTTCATGGTCTGTTGCATTTGGGAACAAGGTTTTCTGAGCCCTAACTGTTGTACAGTAACACCTGAAATGAGTTTCTGCCTAAATGAATTTTCCCAAAGCCCGAATTGTGTAGAAGAACTGACTTTCTACCCAAATTAAGGATTTTCTGAACAGTTGTGTAACTTGTATTTCTTATGTTCTCCTAAAGGGAACTAAGAACTGACCTTTCAGAAAGAGAGAGTTTGGAGCAATTATGTGCACTTCAGCAGTTGCTTTGCAACCTTGCTTTATAGAATTAAACCTTAGAGATTCTTCCCCGTTTTTCCTCAAGGCATGTAGAGTTTGATCACTGACATGCTCTCTCTGCGGGCTAAACCTAGTTTTATTTTTCAGACAATGTTGAGCTCATTGGAGCATATAACGTGCCATACTGCATTATGTTAATTTAGCCCGATTGTGTACATCTAACCGTTGTTTCCCAGTGCTGCTGAGAAGATACAAAAATAAAACAAACCCAAAAATATTGTCAGCAGAAGTGTGGTGCTGGAGAATTCAACTTAATTACTAACTTGTGTTTCAAGCTGGCTTTCTCTTTCAATACCGCATATAAATAACAAAAATATCCAGAAATACAATAATTCAGGACAAGAAAATATTGCACTCCCTCTTAGATGCTTGCTGTGTGTTTTCACTTCAGCAACATCCTGTAGCAGTGATTTTCAGTCCATTTTGTTCTCTGATGAAGAGATAACACTTGGTTTCAAATACGCTACTTTTCAACTTCATGATCTGCCTCCTCTTGTATTACAAGACTAAGGATATGAAAGCTCATGAACATGTTCTCTATTCTATTTTTATGTTTGCCAGCATTTCACTAGATCTTGACCCAGAATTTCTAGGGATTATTTACTAAAAAGGGACCGCAGCAATACCATACAGCCCATTTATATTAGCGAATCCAATGGCTTAACATGACAGAGCTTTGAAACTAGGGAAGTAAAGGAAGAGAAATGGGACAGCAACTACTTAAAGCACAGTAGTAATTTAGGGATGTGCTCTGGTTTCTTAGGGCAGGTGGCAGCTATTTACCCCCTTAGGTAATACATTATTTACTGGTACTTTGTGTCAAGTCCTGTGGACTTACCACCTACCTCAGCTTAGGCTGCTGTACGTCGAAATGTCACCGTGCCATTTCAGTTAGTTGCTCCCCGTCACCTGCTGCCCTTTCATCCTACCAGCTATTCCGTTTTGTTAGTCACTCATCAGTGATCGTGTGCTTTTCCACAGGAGATCACGTGTGAAGACAAACAATCTTTGTTGCCCAAGGAAGATTTTTTTTTCAGAGCTTTCTGTTCCTTTTTGAGGAGTTTCTGTATCCACAGGCTGAAAGTGTGGTTTTAGAACAGGGTGACTGCTAACCCTGAGCACATTTATGCCTAATTAGTTTGCCCAGGCTTTTCACATGTTACTGCAATTACATCACTTTTTCAACTTTATAACATTTTTTTCTTGGTGGCTGACTTCTTGACAGGAATAGAACAAAGCACAAAGTACGAATAGAAGGTTTCAAGCCTGCCCATTGCTGTTCAGCTCCTTTTCTATGCAAAAGATGACAGCAGAGCACTCAACCCCTCTTGGCTTTCCATTATTATACACTGCTGTTTTTTTGTTTTGTTGTTGTTTGTTTGTTTGTTTGTTTTTTCCCCTCCTAAGCCTCAGGCTTACGTGTTTGAATCTCATTAATTACATTTCTTAGGCAAAAAGTTCTAATTCAATCAGATGTCTTTTTGCCTTTTTGCTTTTTTTTTTTTTTTTTTTCCATGACCTTTCACCATCTCCAAATGTCTTCTTAGTTCTGTAGTCTTTTAGGCTCCTGTTTTGTCAAGGAGGAGGAGTGGGAGCAGCTTGATAGGCACCTGGCAGCTCACCTAGGTTAAGCCACCACCAATGATCAGATCTGCACGCAATATTTCAGCTCAGGTTGGATATTCGTACATCTATCAGTTGAACATTTCGCTGTTTATAGGAACATATTGTACTGCTTAAATTGATAGCTGTGTGTGTTTTTTTTTTTTTTTGCAAAACCACAGAATGATTGAGGTTGGAAGGGATCTCTGTTGGTCATCTACTGTGCCCTACTCAAGCAGGATGACCTAGAGCCATATTTCTGGAAACAAAATTGTTACCACATAATGTGCAAGATTAAGTCATTTTTACCGTCTCTACCTTGTGTAAACTTCATTTGCCATTGTGCTCCCTGTACCTCAGCATAGATGGACTCCCTCCCATCTGTCATAGACTGACCACAGAAACAAGGTTTGCAGGGCCCAGCTGCAGCAATGAGGAAAAAAATGCTCAACTTTACTTATGTGATAGGAAATGATGTAAAGAAGCAAGAAGGGGCAGACCTTCAATTTAGCAAACCTCCACCTTCATGCAATTTTTTTGACTTTTTTTTTTGACTGGCTCCACGTAGAAGAAATTCCGATGATGAGCCATCAGCAGGGCAAGCAGCGTAACCCTCCTCGTGGGTGTTTAAGTGGGAGCAAGCAGGAGTGTGCTTTGTTTAGGAAGATCATGGAGCAACTTACCTGTTTTTATAATTTTAATTTCAGCACCATCTGATGTCCCAAACCTGTCCTTATGTTCCACCCTTTCATTCTCTCTTCACCTCTAAACGTCATGAATGACCTATAATGGGAAGACATTAAAGGAGTCTAAAATGCATTTCTCATTTCAATGTTATCCTGGTTCATTGCTTTGGTACTCTTGTAACATCCTAACTCACCTGGCTTTTCAACTACCAGCATTCCTTAAGGATAACCATAGCCTGTATCTTTCAGTATTTCTCCTAAAAGCAAGTAAATACGGCTAAGTTTTCCAGCCCTTCTTCACACATGGCAAAATGAAACAGCTTTTAAAGGTATAAGAAGCTTTCTCTTTCCTTCCTTATGGTTCTCTTTGCTGAACTTTACTCAAGGGTGATTTCTTCTGATAACATTAAATTGGAACATGATACCTGCTGCAAGAGCACATGCCCTCTTAAGGCCAAATCACCTTACAGACTCCAAATTGTGTCTTTGTAGGTGTGCTAATGAGAGAGCCCTGAGATTAATCTGGCTTCTGCAAATGAAGAACCTTGATACACGCCTCACTTGCTGTGCTAGGGAGGTGAAAAAAGGAGTAATCTGCAGGGACACGCACTTCAGCAATAGAGTGGTAGCTGGCTTTAATGACTCATGCTTTTGTTAGTATTAGCTCAGCCTTTTTGTTCTTAAATTCCTTCAGAAGCCCAGAAGTCTGCTGGCTTGCTACTCTGTACAAGCAGATTAACTCTGAAATAAGCCACTGATTTCAAGGGAAGCAGAGTGGTAAAATAAAGAAGGAATTGTATTTGCTGGCTACTTTACATCAAATTCATGGTGTGGATTTTTTTTTTTTGCAATTGCTTTTTTTTTTTTTTTTTTTTTTTTCCCAGCGGAAGTTCATGATTAAGGGCTACATATAATTTAGATGAAAATGACGTCAGCAAAAATTGCCATCTGTTTTCTAACTGGAACGTTTTCTTAGTAAGAGTGGGCTGGGGAGACTTTTGTGGAATATCCCCTTGAAGAGGTGATGGGGTGCCTCCTTTGGTTCTGCAGGCATTTTTTCCACCTTTTGTGATGCTACTGACATAATATCCCATATGTAGAAAACACAAAATGGAACAGCTTTCACTTTTCTTTCCTAAATATATGTAAGCATTCCTGGAAACTCCCCTTTTAGAAAAGGAGTCCTAGTCACTCTATTTGGACAGGGCTGAGGGGAAAGGTGGACTTCCCTTCTGAGGTTTTGACGTGTCCAGTTTGGCAGGGCAAGGAGATGACACAGTCTCGAGACTGTATTTTGGCTGAAAACTCGTAACTCTCACAGCCTTGATTCTTTTTGCTTCTTAATAAGGCAGCAAGTGAATGCAGTAAAATCAGGAGGGTGGAGGACCTAAAAATACTTCAGTGACTGATTCCTAGTAAAAAACTCTATATATTAATATGATTTTGTTTATTCACTGAGTTGTATGGCTGTATCTCCGAACAGCTTACATGCGCCTCGGTGGGTGGTGGAAATCAAAACCATTTGCTTTTACTTTAACAGTTGTATATTTTTTTAAGCTTTCAAATGCTTGCATCCAATTCCTTGGTAATCACATTCCCTTTTTTCATCCACAGAACTAGATCCAATAAAAAAAAGTTGTTGTTGGGACTGGTGCCTTTAACTCTGCCTATTGCCTTACCTCTTCTTTTATTTCACAATAAATACTCAACATTATTTTGCTGAAATTAATATCTCCAGGATTATCAATGGATTTTATTTCCACTGCTAAGACCTAGCCACAGCCATATGATAGCTAAAATAAACACTGTCACTAAAAAAACAACGCTGTCACTGCGGAACAACTTGTACTTGTCATAATAATTACAACTATGAATGAGATAAAAACACTAAGTGGCCAGAAGCAGAACTGCAGCTAAGTGTCAGCTGCTAGATGACAACCTCATGTATCAGCGAAGGCACGTCTGGGTGACATGACACAGGAGCAGTGACACGCACAGATTTGTCCCAGCTGAAATACAAGAAATCAGACAGCTTGCCCCAGCCTTAGCTGCAAAGCAGTTTCCTTTGTTAATTTCCCTTTGGGCAGTTACCAACTATTATTAAAAAAAAAAAAAAATCATAAAATAAAAATGGTGGCTGAGGTAATAGATGAAAAATAACGACTGGGTAATCTGTATTTTGTGTGAAAAAATTAGATTATTTGCAAATTGCTATCACAGAGATGCAAGTAGTGATTCACTTGAAATGAATTCAGATCTGTATTTGAGACCGTTAAACAGACCTCAAAAGTGATTTCACTATTTTCAGTCTTGAGCAGAATAGGTATTACAGTTTGGCCCTGAGATGGGCTGACACTGCAAGAGTGCTGCTCTTTGCTGCAGCATCAGAGGCTAAATACCTAAGAGAAAAATGTGGAGGAGGTCATCATATGTGAGAGATGTTTGGTAGCAAAGCTTTTGGGCTACTCAGGCACAGCAGTGGGAGACCCATGGCCCTAGCCATGTGTTTGCTTGTGGTGGGAGCAGTCTTTGAGAGAAGCACTGTTTTTCTGAAGTCTCACTGGGAGGCACTCAGTGGGCTGCAGGACAAACCAGTTGCAATCAACCTTGCAGATTTTCAGTGGTAAAGGTTAAGCCAGGTTTCAGTGTGAATGTTAAAGGTTAAGCCTTTTCAGCTAGGTTCTTAAAACAAAAGGGAGAACTGTTTGACACCAAACCAGCTGCCAGCATAGCAATTCAGTAGCAGATTATCTGGAATTTTGTTTCCCAGATGCTTTAATCAGGCTTTGGGGTCCTGGTTTATCCTTTCTGTTTTCTGTGTGTCCCTGATGAGCAGGGAGAATCCCTCTTCCTTGTAGCACACGGAGGCTGTCCTCCCTCGTCACAACACGTGTACAGGGGAATCTCCAGAACTGGACTCCTCGACATCTTCCTGGAGCTGAGGCCATCAGCAATAAATGTTTGCAGAGCTGCTGCAAATCAGAGAATCGAGGTGTTGAAGGACACCTAAGTGTGCTCCACACAGCTACAATATTTCAGAAAGGAAAAGGACCAATCCTTCCCAGAAACATACCACATTGTGCCTTTTGAACTTGATCAAAGCTCAGGCCATAGAAATACACTCAAGTAAAGGCAACTTGGATTGTTCAGTGTTGTTACTGGAATTTTCATATTTTTATTGAAACTTCATATTTTAACAACACACTTTTGGAATTAGATAAATTTAATTTTAGATGACAAATTTAACAACAGACACAAAACCTATCACTTCAGACATTTACTGTAAATTCACCAAATATTTAAATATCTGTGAACTGGGTTCATCTAATGACTGCAAAATTCTTTCAATTCCATTTTTTTTTTCTAGTAGAGACTTTAAAAGGCAACACTTGTTGGAAAAAGAAACGTGATTAATGTCCATTAAGGCAGCATATCCTATTATATTTATTCAAATATTAACAAAAGAATAAACAATTCTGTTTTAGACCGCACAATTTGTAACAGTTAAACTACCCTGCAATAATTCTTGGCACTGTAAGGTCTGCCTCTGTAAACATATTAATAGACGAATATGTGTGTATTGAGTCACATGCATAAATATGCCCAGAAAGAGCAGCTGGGTTGCAGACTTGCAGGCTGCGTCCACGTATAACTTCTCATGTCAGTGGCATGGTATGGGCAGAATTACGCTTCTATCCGAGCTGACAGCATAACTCTTGATTGGATTACAGGATAAAATAAAGGTGTATTGCATAATGTTTAACATGCCAAGACAATTTGGAAATTTCTCAGTGATTTTTTTTTTTTTTTAGTTCTCCTTTCCAAACCGCCTTGTCCAGTAAATGTCCCTCAGATTGCACGATTAGCTTTAATAGAAGAAACTTCTAACACACTGACTAATGCTCTCCGTCACGGCTCAGAAACCTTTACTGTCACAATCGATTCTAGGATTAATTCCTCAGATAGGGCAGTGGAAGTTTAAAATCTGTTTTTTAATGAAGAGCCGCATGTTGGCATTACTGCTGGAAGACAAACTTTTACATCATGCAGTTACAGTATTCTTATCGTTAACTTTATCTTTATAACAGTTACAGTATTCTTATCATTAACTTTATCTTTATAACCTACCTCTTCAATAACTGTGCAATTTAAGCTAATATGGATATCTGAAAGCTCTCTTTATTGGCTGTAATTCTTTCTGTAGTTTCAGTGTCATGGCTAAAATGGGTACGATCTCTAACTACACTTTTCTTTTTGCTGTCCTGCTTTATCAGCCACACTGCGAGTTTACACCTTGTTAAGGAACCAAGGCAAGAATAAAACCACATTATACTGTTGACAAGGTAGATAAGAATGTTATTTAGCTTGACTTTTTTGAGGAATAATATTCTTCGTGCACCGTTATAAGAGATAAAGCATATCTTAAGACGATAACGCACACATTGAAAGGCACTTTCTTTACACCTGCTATCAGCACGGACCCATGTCCTAGTGCAATACTCCTACACCTGAGCCAGTCCACGATGGACTCTGTCAGAGGAAGAGCCAGCCTCTAATTCAGTCAACTAAAGTGAAGATGTTTTTATCTGTTACTGCACTGATTCATAGATGATTTCTGGTCTGAATCAAAGTTCCTACCCTTAGGTCATTGAATAGAATATGGTCTGGTTTTCCATGGAAGAGCTTTTATTGATTGCTTTTGGATCTTGCTCTGACATGCAGAAAAAGGCCACCTGAATGGGGAAGAGTTTGTTGCATACTGACGATGATCAGTGGAAACAACCATGCATCTGCAGAGGCTGCAGGACACTTGAGAAGTTTAATGTGCTCCAAAACTTTCTCTTTCAAACCAGGATGTTCTTGAGGACAAGCAACAACAACGGAGAGCAGGTGGAACTAGCCACAGTCACTTTTTCATTGGAACAGAAAAGCAAAAACAAAGCTGGAATTGAAATTTTAGCCCATGGGAAGAAATTGAATCTATCTTTAATAGACCGAGATGTTTGGGTTCTGTGGTGATGACTGTGAGAGAAATAAGTGCCTATTTGACATATACAATAAAATCCATAAAATCATCACAGATTAAATTCATTAAATGCTTCTAGAAGAAGCAATTATACTCAGTCTTATATAAATTTAATTTCATCACAGATTGCACTATGCAGTCATCTAGTTTATGGGAATGTTCTTTAGATTTTGTCCAAACAAATGCAAAAAGAGTTAGTCAGTGCGGCTCCCACACATTCACGGGGATATTACTCCTTGTGGCTTGCCGAGCCTCTCTCCTCTTCTTCCCTAGCTCTCCACCTCCAATTCATCCTAAAACTAATTATTCTTTCTGAAGGGACATTAATTGGCAATTCCTCCCAGTTCTTCCCCCAACCTTGCCTTCTTTATCAGGCAGCCAGAGGGCGAGGTGTATTAATAGCAGCTGCATGACTCAGGGCTGGGAGCTCAAGTGGATCCCTTTGCTGTTTGGCCTCCCTGGCTGCATTGCCAGAGCTCAGGGCGCACCTCTAGTCACTTGCAAATAAAATAAAATAAAATGCAAGTCCATGGTGTGTGGGGGGTGTGGAGGGGGGGGGGGGGCTGGGACCGCCTCAGCTTCGTCCCTCAGGACTGGGAGGATCTACTGGGAGAACTTCCTCGTCCTTCCACGAGAAGTTTGTGGAGGGATTTTTGAAGGGTTTGCGTATGAAAAAAAATTAAGTGTGAATAGGGGAAGCCACGTGTGACCGCAGCACGGCCCCTTCCCCCTCGGAGTGATGGAGCAGTGAGGGTCCCACCACCCTGCGCCAGCACGGACGCGGGAGCCGTTTCGCCTCTTCAAGTGGGCGAGACAACAGTTTTTATTTCATTTTTACTTTTATTTATTATTTTTTTTCTACGGGAGGACGCTCCTCACACCCCCGGGACACCGAGGGGTGGCATCACGCCTCCTGGCAGCCTCTCGAGGGCCGAGGACCGCGGGGGGTACCTCCCCCCAGCCACAGCGCGGCGGCAGGACACGGCACCCCACCGCCCCCTCAGAGCCGCAGCACCGCCGCCGCAGCACCGCCTCCTCACCGCGCCCCGCCGGCCCCGTGCCCCTCCGCCAGCACACTGCGGGCAGCGGCGCGGCTCGGCTGCGGGCAGCGGCTTCGCCCGCGCGTCGCGCGCATGCGCCCTCCCCCACGCCGCGCATGCGCGCTGCGCCCCGAGCCGCGAACCCCTCGACAGAGGCGGGGAGGCGGGAGCAGGGAGGAGGAGGGGGATGCGCCCGGCGGCCGCCGCCGCCGCCATATTGCGGAGCTGTCAGCGCCCGCCGCGCTCGGCGCCTCGTCCCCGGCGGCGCCGCCAGCAGCACCGGGGCGGCCCCGCAGCGGCGGGCGGGGGCTGCGGGGGTGGGCAGCGAGCGCCCTGAGCCCTCCGGAGCCGGCAGCGCCTCGCCCCCAGACCCCCCCGCCGGCCGGGGGAGCGCGGCCCCAGGTGAGGCGAGGCGGGACGGGGGCGCTGAGGCGGCTCCGGGCTCCCCTCAGGCGGCGGGAGGGGGCTGCGGGGGGTCTCCGGAGCTCGCCCCCGGCCCCGCGGCGTTATTTGTGTCCCGTCAGCGGGGAGGGCAGGGGAGGGATCGCCTCACAGGCAGGGGGCTGCGGGCAGCTGTTGCTCGCTATTGTGCGCGGCCCGCGGCCGGTGCAGGAGGGCCCGGAGCGAGCCTTTGTGCGGCTGCCGGGCGGCTTCGTGCTGGGCGCCCCGAGGGCGGCGCAGCGAGGGGCTTCGGGCTTCAACTCTGCGGGATTTGGTTGGTTTTTGTTGTTTTTTTCTTAATTTGAGCGCGGGGAGGGCTCTCTCTCTTTGGACGCCCTGCCAACGCGACTGGTCGTGAGGTGTACGGAGCTGTCTGGCATCCCATAAAATTATTTCGCCTTCTTCTTTCCTCTCCAGGCTTTTAAAATAATTTCTTATTTAGTTTTAGTAGCTATATTTCTTTATTTAAACCCATTGTGTCTCTGTGACTGCTTCGGGCCAGGGCTCAGAGGTGTCCCTGCACCTTACCCAGCCAGTTCCCATTCGCTTGTTGCCTCGTAAGCCACGGCGGTGTTGTGAGGGCTCATCGCCAGCCTGCACAGCACTAACCCTGCTCGGGTGCCCACAGAAATGCCATGATAGCCTCAAGCTCGCACACAGCACCTTGGCACGGCACTGCCGGGTGCTGCGTGGTGAGGGCAGGCGTGGAGCTGGCACGCAGAAACCTTACGGCAACTGCCACGAGGTGGGTTTGCAATCAATAAAGAGGAAAGTAGTGGCTCTGTATGGGATTGTAGGGCTCGTCTCCATCGATGCATTGATTCAGCGTAAGAGGGACTGTGAGAAAAATAAACTGTAAGTCAATGCAGTGTTCCCAGATAAGAGCCCTCCTGGCAAATGGCAGTGGCGTGTTTCCAAGCTTTGCGCTGGGTGACACAGCTCTTCCATCAGCTCGGGAGGCGAGGGAGCAAAAGTACAGTAAACAACTTTAAAAAACGCACGGAAAAGGACATGGTGTGACATGTCAGGAGCTGTCCAGAGAGTTTTCATTGACTGCTGACTGAAAGAAACAGTGTGAAAGTGTCTGTCGGGAGGACGAGAAGGGTTCTTGTCACTGCCTACTCCTGCAATTGCAATGGAGAGCATTGCAGGCGTTGAAGATACTCAGAGCTGCCAGAAAAAAGTTGGTTCATGGGAAACTTGGTAAAGCTGTAGGATGAGTATGGCTTCATCTACAAGGTGCGAGGCTAGGGAGTAAGAGATGTAGAAGGTTGTGACGTTAGAAGGCAGATCCTGGTAAATAAAGCAACTAAAGGGACTTGCAGCATTGTTAGGCTAGGTATATGGCCTTTCTTCTTCAGAGATCTTAAATTGCTGCTCAACTTTTTAAGAAGGGGTACTTTTGTTGGCAGGGATTAAAAGGAAAGTTGTTCAAGGTATTACTTCTTTGTATTGGATGTGTTAAATACATCAAAGCTGTCCTATCGCTTTGTATTGCATTAAAAGTGTGTGGGAGTAGAGGAAAGGGAGGATTTTCAAGTCTGTAAATGTAACCAAAACTTTATACAGACTTGTGGAGAAAGACCTGATTGTCAGAAGATACCGGTACATGAAAGCAGCGCGGGGTGTCTTACTTAGCCAGTTTTCTCCAGAGCTGAAGGGACCTGGTAAATAAACTCTTTGCCTTCAGCATTGAGGGGCTGCATCTGGGGGGCAACTTCACCGGTAGTCTAATCCTTAGCTGTGCTTTGAATTATTTTTTTTCTTTGTTTTAGACCTTTATTAATTATTCTGTCTTTCAAGTCGTGTAATACAAGGAGAAACAAATAGTGCAGTGGCCCAACCAGGGAGTGAACACCTTGAGAACAGTTGGACTCAAGAACTCGAGCCAGCTCACGTGGAGGCTGATGCGAACGGCAAGTTCGTGTTAGCAGTTTTCTTTATTTTGTGGAACTGCTGCTAAGAGCCTTACCTGCTTTATTCAGAAAACACAGTACCTGCTCCTGGAATGGGATATAACCAGGATTTTACTTGTGACAGTCACCTGCCAGTGGTATTTCCATGGAGAAGTTTATTGAAACAACAGAGTACTTGTACTGGCCACATTCTGCAATTTCCATTTTTACTCATCTGTCAGAAATATGTGGGAAGAGTGGACGTTGTCGTTGTAGAACTCTTCAAAATCTTACAGTTATTTCGTCTGCTCCAGTTGTGAGCACTTTAAAATGTGAAGATGGGAGTTTATATTCAGATTAGTATGTAAGTTACACAGCACATCTGTCACGGACTGGTAAAACTGCAGGCATTGCATAAATGCTCCTTGGCTGGGCTGTGTTCCTTTCTATTTGACTGCGGTGCTGCCAAGTTCCCATTTGTGCTTTTGAAGTTACCAGCATCTCCCGTTTGGAAGAAACGCTTGCCTCTTCAAAATATATTTAGCTATAAATACATTCAAGGCATAACAATTGCACTGGCTGCATGGGAATTATCTATCAGAGACCCAGGAAGCTCGTCTCTAGTATCTTGGGGGGAAGAATTGGGAGGAAATGGTGTTCTTAGGAAGGTGTAGGTGCAGTACTCAAAATGGTGGTATGGAGAACTCTGTCATACCCAGCAATGGTCACGTCTCTATTTTATTGTTACAGAACTCAGCTTTTTCTCCCCTTTTTTGTGAGATCGCTTGCGGGTTTGCCTACCTCCGAGACAATTGTGCAGACCGCATCTCCTCAGCTGTCTGAAAAAGATGTATGCGGAGGTAGAGCCTGTGGTGAATTAACTTCTTTATTGGACTTCTGCAAGTGTGTCATTAGGGAGCTGTTAGGCTTAGTGGAAAAGATGATTGCCCTGCAGGTACTCGCAGGCGGCTTTGGAGTAAAATGTTCTGGGAGAAAGCTGAGACCAGTCAGTCAGGTACAGTGGCCTGTACGTTTCCTGCTGCTGCCTCTAAAGCTATTAGGCACCTCAAAAATTGGAACGGTACAAGACTGAAAAGAAAAAGTGCGTTTAGTTTTAAGAAGTTCCTTCTTTTGATGCAGCCCAGAAAGCCAGCCATACCCTGGGCCGCACCAAAAGCAGCGAGGCCAGCAGGGTGAGGGAGGGGATTGTCCCCCTCTGCTCTGCTCTTGTGAGACCCCACCTGGAGCCCTGCGTTCAGCTCTGGGCACAAGGACAAGGACCTGTTGGAGTCCAGAGGAGGGTCATGAGGATGACCAAGGGGCTGGAGCAGCTCTCCTGTGAGGAGAGGCTGAGGGAGTTGGGGTTGTTCAGCCTGGAGGAGAGAAGGCTCCGGGGAGACCTCACAGAGGCTTGCCAGTACCTAAAGGGGCTACAGGAAAGCTGGGGAGGGACTCTTTGTCAGGGAGTAGTGATAGGACAAGGGGAATGGCTTTAAAAGAGGGGAGATTTAGACTAGATGTTAGGAAGAAATTCTTCCCTCAGGGGGTGGTGAGGCCCTGGCACAGGCTGCCCAGAGAAGCTGTGGATGCCCCATCCCTGGAGGTGCTCAAGGCCAGGCTGGATGGGGCTTTGGGCAACCTGGGCTGGTGGGAGGTGTCCCTGCCCATGGCAAGGGGGTTGGAACTGGGTGGCCTTTAAGGTTCCTTCAGACACAAACCATTCTGTGATTCCTCTAAATAAGCAAGTTAGAGGGTGGCACTGCTGTGGCTAAAGCTGTGGGGTCCCTGCCATCCGTGTGCAGAAAAGCTGAGGGTGAGCCTCTTCACAGAGCTGGGGAAGCACGCTGCTAAGAGGCTGCTTCTGGGGGCTGGTCCGAAGCTGGACAGGGACCCTGCTGCTTTTCAGAGTTGGGTTCTGCCATCCGGGTGCCCTGCTCGAGTCGCCTTCCTCACCTGACCTCAGCCCCAGGGCTGTGTGCATGAATGTTTCTTTTGAAAACAGCTGCTGCATAAATTACATGACAGAATTTTGGCATCGAGCGCTTTGTGCACCATCATTTTCTGCATAAAGCTTCCTTTGTTGCCTTCCAACAATTGCTTTATTTGTTGCCTTTTGTGGCATAACTGGAAACATGGATGATGATGATGATTTAAAAATCTAGCTGCCTTGGCGTGGAAGGAGTTGGAATTGCAATCCTTCGCTTTAAGAGAATTTTTGTACTTCTGGGCGGATCTTTTTGGTTTGGTTTGGGATGTGGAGCCAGCTGATATTTTGGCGGTTTGGTCCAGCTTCCTAGCGTTTGCCACGAAGGTCTCGAGGAGCGGAGTGCTGTAGCAGCAGGAACTCTGCGGAGTCACGACCTGCTCTGCTAATCCTCCTGGCTCGGAGGAGGCACCTTTGGGATCGCCGCGGCGTGCAGGAGGTCACAGGCAGGCCTCAAACCGCGGGAGCGATACGGGAAATCGTTCCCCATCCCCTTGGATGTGCTCTTCTGTTCGCAGCGTCATTTGACGTGGGTGTTAAGATAAAGCTATAAGTAATGGACTGTGTCAGAGCTAAAAGCTGAGTAAAACTGAACCGAGTGTAAAGCTGCTGGGCACACGAGTGGCAGAAGTGAGCTCCCCTTCCAGCAGCAGCAGCGCAGGCGCACGCTGTTTCCCCTGGCAGTGAGGTTTTGGTTTCTTTTGGACAAATGTTTCCATGTTTGCTGTGTTTCAATGCTAGCTGATGCCAGTGCTCAGGAAAGATGGTGTTATTTTTTTATTTACTTTTTGATTTCAGTTCTTGCACAGTTCTAAGCTCTTGATTTTTCCGTAGCGATCACACTTGGGTGCAGTGCTTTTGTGCGAGCATACTGTGCTGAAATTGCTAGCACCTCGAGTGTGAAAGCATATAGACACCGGCTGGTTTTTCTTTATGCGCAGATTATTTCCATCTTACAAATGTAACTTTTAAACTAACATTGGTGTAACATTTAGTGTGTTTTTTCTTGTAATAACCACATGGTTTTCATCATCTGAAATAGAAGCGACCTTCAGCCTAGTTGAGTAAATTTAGGAAATATTTTCCTTTTAAATAAATGAAATGACAGACTTAAAATTACCGCAGCACATCCAGTGAAAAATATCGTTTATATTTGTTTTCCATATTTTTTTTTTCTGTTTACTTACTGTGGTCACTTCCCAGGCCCCTGAGATCTGTGGGGCTGTCAGGGGCACAGTTCATCTGGGTTGGGTTTTGGACAAGAGGATTCTTATTTTAGCTGATAACTTTGATTCATTGCACATCAGCTATGTGTCAATTCTGTAAATTCGGTTGAATTATTTGTCTCCTAATTGGGATTTGATGACTTGTTATTTTACAGGATAGTTTTTTGTAGTGATGTTTTTGATTAAAACCTGAAGTTGGTGTTTTTTTTTTTTTTTTTTTTTTTTTTTTTTTAAAGAGCATGTTTTCAAATCATAATTTAGGGTTGGTTGATAGGAGTTTAACGAATCGTTTCCATAAAACCAATCCCACCAAATCAGGATACATCTGTGGGAGAACTGGCAAGGACAGACCATCGGAGGGATTGGTGCAGCCCCTTCAGAAAGCTCGACACGCTGCCTTTTGGGAAGCCCTGAGCCAGGAGCCAGTTGGTCTCCCCGGACTCAGCCCTGAGCCATCTGCTCCCGTTTGTTTCCCAGCGGCTGCTCTGAGGCGGTGTCGCTCCTCTCCCCGTGCCTCCTCTTGTCAATGCAAATGTTACTACAGGCACATAAAAGCAGTTGTGCTGCTTCCCACTCCTTGTAGCACTGCTGAGTTGGCACACTTCTAAAATGGTGGATGGGAACCTGGTTTAGCTTTTATGTTGTTTGTTAACTGAGCTTAACTCCAGGGCTTCTGCCTGCCTTCAGCGGTACGGGCAATGAGCCTCTGCTGGCAACCAGGTGGGCACGGGGATTGCTGCAGCTTGGGGCCCTGCGTACAGGTAGCAGGAGTCAGAGCCAAGCCTGTTCTGCATTTTAGTGCTCCTGGGTTTCTCTGAGCTAGAGAAAGGAAGGAGGGGAGGCAGCAGTGTCTTCTGCAAGCTGAACACGTGCCATGGAATTGTATCAAAGGGCAGTGTTGTAAGGTCCCAGGAAACCTGGTAGAAACATCGTTTGTTTCATCTCTTTTTCCCTCAAAAGTTTTTTGGGTAAAAATATTTTTTTTTAAAAAAAGGGGATTATGGAAAAGTGAGTTCATATTTTACAAACTCTATCAGACTATATATTCAAATGGTAAAATAGACTTACTGATACTGTCTAATGCTTCAGAATATCTTCAGAAATTCAAAACCGAAGTAAAAATTTCAAAATTCATACCTAAAGCAAGTTTTTAAAAAAATCCTACTGGAATGTATTTGTAATTATGCTGGACAAACTATGATGTATTGCATTATACCTTTATTGTTCTACATCAATTGTGCCATAATGAATATACCTTAAAGACACTGTTTTAATTTCAGGCTGATTTGTGATTAAACAAAATTTGTTCCATATCCCCAGTATGACGTAGGATCTCTTTCTGTAACGTTTAGTCATTCATTCTTCTTTACCAGCCAACAATATTGATGTTTCTTAAGTTATTTTCAACCTTTATCTCTTTTTTCCAGTCCCTCTTTTCAAACAATCTCTACAGAGTAGAAGAAAAAAGCAAGTGTACCTTAGCTTGCCGTGCAAATGTTTGTTGATCTATTTACTGTATTTTTTGCCAAGAAGCAAAGAAAAAGAACTTTTCTAAATATATGTAACAATACATGACATTGATAAATAAATTGCTTTAAACATTTTGATTTTGTCCCTATACTTTTTTCCTCAAGCACTTCTGAACATTTTCTGTCTGATGTAGTCATAGAATTATAATACTGAAATCTCAGATTACATTCACACCAAGACAAATACTACTCAGAGTAATTAGTTATATTATTTTGGAGGCAATGCCACTTTTGGTACGCTGCAGGACTGATTCATAGACTCTGTTACTTTAAAAGCATGCAAGAAGGTGACTGGTTTCTTCTGCTTTCTGAGTTGACATGAGTTGAGTCAAGGCAGGATGCAACCTACCAAGGAAATTACAAGCTTTCTTTTTTCGAGGCTGTCCTGGTTTCAGTTAGCACAGAATTAATTTTCTTCCTAGTAGCTGGTGGAATGCTGTGTTTTGGCTTAGAATGAGAAGAGTGCTGATAACACCCCGATGCTTTAATTGTTGCAGAGCAGTGCTTATACTAAGCCAAGGACATCTCAGCCTTTGCTCTGTCCTGCCAACGGGCAGGCTGGGGGGTGCAGTAAGAGCTGGGAGGGGACAGACCCAGGACAGGTGACCCAAACTAGCCAAAGGGGTATTCCATACCATCTGACGTCATGCTAAACAATATATAGGGGTGGCTAGCCGGGGGGAGGGGGCCGGACTGCTCGGGGTTAGGCTGGGCATCGGTCAGCGGGTGGTGAGCAATTGCATTGTGCATCACTTGTTTGTACATACTATTATTACTTTCGTATTATCCCCATTGTATCATCATTATTATTCTTGTTATTATTATTTTTTGTTATTTTTTTTCCTGTCTTATTAAACTGTCTTTATCTCAACTCACGGGCTTCACTTTCCATTTCTCTCCCCCGTCCCAGAGAGGGAGGGGGGAGGGTGAGCGAACGGCTGCGTGGTGTTTAGCTGCCGGTCGGGTTAAACCACGACAGAGGCATAAAGACTGTTTTGAACTTGCAGAAGATGATAGTAATTAATTTCATTACCACACAGATGTAACTTAGAGCCTTTCTGCTTAAAAATAAAAAATAAGCAGTACAGATTTTTCTCCTTTTTTACTGTAATGGTCTGACAACTGGAATTCCTCTTCATTAGGGAAAATTGAGTTCATGACTTGTTCCCTGAGACAAATGGATGCTTCTATGGATACGAAATACAGTCTGATGCTTAAAAAATAATGTTAGTTTTTTCTTTGTTTGCACGAAGCTTCAAATTTGGCTAGCATCAACAGACTAAATTGAAGCTTTGGAGTTCCTTGTTCAAATTTTTGCTTCTCAAATAATGTATAAGCTTTCAGTACTGGAAGATGTCTAATATCAAAGTTTTTTAAAAGAACGTTTTTGGGGATCATTTTTTTTCCCTAATGTTAGTGGGTTAGTATTCTGTAAAAACTGGGAAGGAGGTTACTTTTTAGACACCTGTAGATTCTGGTAGTGGGTAACTTGTTTTTTTTTTTTGTTTTTGTTTGTTTTTTTAATGGATGTTATCTACTGAAAAGTGCATTTTGCACATGTAGAGCTCTTGTTTATCTGTGTTGGAATTTGTACTATTTGCTGTGATGTGCGTGAACTCTGTTATGATTAATTTAAAAACGAGCCTTTTGCATTTCTTTTTGACAGAAGGGGACAAAGAGATTGTAGAAGACTTCACTGGACGAGAGACTAAAGAAAACCAGCAAAATGCCGAAACCAGTAAGTAGCTCTTTTCTTACTCCCTAAAACGTAATGGGATTTTCAGTTTTCAGAGTAGTTATCTTAAAACAGCTCTAGTTACTTTGACTCTGCCCTTATTAGGTTTCATAAGATCTGGTAAGGTACAGTCAGAGTTCTTGAGCTTTTTTTTCCATACGTTGGTATTAAACTACCTGAAATCTCGGTGCTAGAAGCTGTGTGCAGCACGGCTGTGTGTGTACAGCTGCAGAGGGGGCAGAGCTCAAGCTGCAGAGAATTGAGAGCCCGTTTGGCTGGCAGGAGGAACAACTTTTCAGGAATTGCAGACTCTGGGATGAGGTGGCATGCAGTGGGTGATGGAGGCCTGACTCAACATCTGTTAGAATCAGTGAAAGGATTTGCTGCAGGATTTGTCAGGGAAAGGCAGAACACACGAAGCGTCGGTGACAGCAACAAGACCGTTAGGAGGTATTTTTACTGTGATTGGGGGTATAATTTGGAAGGTAAGTATGAAGGAAGGACACGAGCAATATTTGTGGTCTCCTATTCCTCTCATTTCAGCTAAAATAAGTGTTCCTCCACTTTCTGTAGAGGAAAAAAGAAACCTCAGATTTTTGTTTCCATCCTGATTCTGGAATTCTTTAAGGATATAACTATTCAGCAGCTTGATCTTTTGGTGGTGGTGGAATATTGGATGGTTGAGTTTTTGTCTGCCATGTGTTAAACAGTTTTTGGTTGTCTCTTCCACTTACATTGAGCGAGCAAAGTATGCAGAAAGGGAACTGAATTGTCAGAGGAGATTATTTCTATTCTTCTTAATTGGTTTATGTAACAGCCTGCGGGCTTCCTTTGTTTACTGATGTTTCATTGAGATCAGGACCAGGACAAAATGTTGTCTACTGCTGAGCATAAGTCTGTGTGCACATATATATTTGTGGATGTATAAAATTTTTGCTATTAATTAGAAATTACAGTAGTTGGTATTGCACCCCAGTGTTTGGAATCAGTACAGCTGAATGAGTGATGTGAGCACGGGACTCTCCAGGGGCTGCGAGTTCTGCTTGGAGCTTCAGAGCTCCTGGCAGCCTGGCCATAGCATTTTGTTTCTGTCATTTTTCTTCCCCCACGTGTGACCCTCCCCCAGGTGATTTGGGACAGTATTTTAGCACTTTATGAAATTAGAATGAGTAGTCTGTAGCCAATTACTCATTTGTAGAATGAGTAATTATTTTAAAGCCATTCCCCCTTGTGCCATCACTATACCTCCTGACAGAGTCCCTGGAAGGCTGCTGTAAGGTCTCCCCAGAGCCTTCTCCAGGCTGAACAACCCCAACTCCCTCAGCCGGTCTTCACAGGAGAGGTGCTCCTGCCCCTTGATCATCCTTGTGGCCCTCCTCTGGGACTTGCTCCAACATCTCCCTGTCCTTGTGCTGGGGGCCCCACAGCTGAATGCAGGGCTCCAGGTGGGGTCTCATGAGAGCAGAGCAGGAGGGAAGAATCCCAGAATCCCCTCCCTCACCCTGCTGGTCTCGCTGCTTTTGGTGCAGCCCAGGATGAGGTTCACTCATGTCAAACTTCTCATCAGCCAGCACCCCCAGGTCCTTTTCCTCAGGGCTGCTCTCAAGCCATTCTCCTCCTGGCCTGTATTTGTGCTTGGGATTGCCCTAGCCCAGATGCAGGACCTTGCAATTGATCAGTAGGAAAAACAAACACCTTAGTCTGTGTGAGGTTCTCTCTATTTAAGTTCTGGGATCAAAATCATGAAACTTAGGCAGGCAGTGCTCCCACTGCTTTAGGGACCTGAGACAATCACAGAAAATGTAGTTTTAGGATGGTTCAGAATGAAGAATTCTCCTTAGAGCTGAGATTGCAGAAGTGTTAAAAGGGCTCACAGTCCACCCTAGGAATGGAAACGAGCTACTGGGTCTTAGGAAGCAAGCTGGAGTCACGCCAAAAGTGAGAGAATATATATCCATGCTTTTCTGAAGGGCTTTATATGAGTTTTATGTGTTGTTTTTTTTCCTACTGACAATGTGAGATCTCAGAAGAAAACCAAGTGAAAGAAGCCATGAAGCGAAATTAAATTGATTACTGCTCAGGAAAAATGTCAAAGGGATCTTTTTCCTGTAAACTTCAGGTTGTTGTGGTTATCAGTTGTAATCTGTGTATGCAGTAGTAGTGCACGTGCCACAGATTAACTGATTTTACCTGTAAAACTCAAACCTCAGGTTTTGTTCTGGTGGCTTCTTAAATGATAAACTGCTTTGAAGCTTTTCCTTTTATTTTATTTTTTTACCCTCCTTTGGGGACTCTTAACAACCTAGTCCTAGGTTTTGGTCAATAAATCTGCCACTGTTCTTTGAAGACCCTTGCTTGGGTTCTGCCTGGGCTCCGTAGCACTGGGCCATGGAAGGTTTCTCACTCTGGATGTTGATTACAGCTCTTACCAGTCTTTTAAAGAAAATGTAGCCTAGAAACTACTTGGTGCTTAAACTGCTTGTTCTTCATCTTTGACAGCTGTGCAATAAAACTGTCACTGTTCTGTAGCTTTATTTTTAGATGTCTTTTAACCTGAAAACTAATGAAGGAATTGTGAATAAGCTGTTGTATAGAACTGGGAAAAACCCATTAACATAATTGGGGAGAATTTGGCCGGTGTTATTTTGTACATCTCTTCCCTGTGTTACTTTGACATGGTCAGATATTTCCTTTTTCCCAGGTCCTGCGGTAATGATAGTTGTCAGAAAATCCGAAATCCGATGTTTGTATAAACAAGGGAATAGTGCATACAACTAAACACTCTGCAGCTTGGAATGGATTTTGTTTTGATGTTGTATGTAACAAATAATGAAGTTAAAGATGAGTTTAAATTAAATCACTAAACACTTAATCACAGGAAAATCAATGGAATAGATTTTTTTTTTGCTTTCATGTTGAAAGTTTATGCAATATACCAATCAAAACTAAGTAATTGAGGACCAGTAAAGCATCTTAGCATAGCTGAATTTTAAAACAATTTTTTCAGTTTTCCTGGAAGTTAAGCCTCTGTCTGAAATAAGGTTTGTGCCACTGTGAATGATCTTAGATGTGGTAGTAAAAGGACCTTGTTCTTCTGTGAGTGTTTGGGATTTTCTCTGAGGCTACTGGGTTAAATAGCACGAGTAAGAAAGGGTGCTTTGAAAAGGGTTAAAATGATTTTAACGCATTGTCCTGAGATATTAAGGTAATAAGTGTCTGAAAAATATGTACTATTAAACATTTTCTTGTTCTGTTGCTTCAGCAGAAAAATCTGTTTACTTTGTATTTGGAACAAAGCAGCTCTCCGTTCTTTTTCTGCAGCTCCTCTACTTTCAAAATAAAATAATATTGAGACTTTCATGTTCTCAGTTCTGTCTGTCAGGGTGAAATTAAGTCGCAATTAATTTTTGTTCTGGTCTTTATGTAAAAAAAAATAAATAAATGCTGACTTCTGCTGTTTAATTAGGTCTTCGTTGCTGTAATCAAAATTGGAGCTGCTACTAGGTAGGGCTATTTGCAACGCGCCTGGTTCTCTGCTTAGAGAAGAATAGGGTATTTGTTGAATCTTCACTTATTTTTGGTAGTTTCTTCCTAAAAGAACAGATACAAAATGTTTCTTAGCTGTGTGCCATTCTCCCAGATCTTCACCAAAAATAGAAACCTGGGGACTAAAATTAGACATCATTAGTTGCATAACTGTTAATCATTTCATAGGCTAAGAAGATTAGGTGTAATTGACTGAAATTTTACTTGCATTTAGAGGGTGTAAGAGGAGTTAAAATTCCCAGCTGTTTTGCTGATAGTTTGCAGCATTTCTCTGCAAGACTGCAAGGCACGAAAGAGAAAGCATTATACTATGGGACTAAATGTCAACATTGCTAAGCTTAAAAGCAATCCTTTTTTTGGACTACTTTGGCATTTTGTGGTGTTGAGTATCCAGAGCTGTCAGATTGTGGAATTATTTGGGTGTTTAAAATTCAAATTAATATTTACAAGATGAAGTTAATTTCAGTGAAGTGGTGGTGTTGAGATGCTGTGTATCATAAATCCAGTTTTTATCAGAATGTTATTGTTTTGCGGGGCGATGTTTGAGCTGTGTAATGTAGTGTTTGAGTTACGGCTTCAATAAATGATCTATCGCTGCAGCATAAATAGACAAATGAAGTCAGTTTGGAGAACTGGTTTGGTGTTTTTTTTTTGTCTTTCAGTATTATCAAAATCTGTGGGCTGTTTTTCTGTAGCCTGTTCCGTTCCTAATGCTGTTTAATCCTCTGCGTTTTACCTTATCTTGTTCTTTGATTGTTCTCTTGCATCTCTTCATGTGTCTGCTCTGAGGTTGATGCGCGGAGTGTGCCGTGTGTGCTTGTGTGATGCAGAAAGCCGTGGGACCAACATGCTGCTCCTCCACTAACACAAATAATGTAACGTGAAGAGAGTATAATAATCAGCTGTTTACTGTGGAAAACCCCTTTTTTGCTACATGCAGTTTGATTACAGATAAGAATTAGGCTGGTTTCTCTGGCTTTTGCATGTGACCGACTCATACTGTATTCATTAAAACAGACCACAACCACAGAAAATCTTTTCCGTATAATTTTAAATGTTGTTCTTACTAAATATTGCTGCCTACTCAGTTCTGGGCTTCTTGATGAGAGCTCAAGTGCCACCCCCCTGCCATGGGCAGGGACACCTCCCACCAGCCCAGGTTGCCCAAAGCCCCATCCAGCCTGGCCTTGAGCACCTCCAGGGATGGGGCATCCACAGCTTCTCTGGGCAGCCTGTGCCAGGGCCTCACCACCCTCTGAGTCAAAACTTTCCTCCTTTTATCTAATCTAAACCTACTTGCTTTTAGTTTAATGCCATTCCCCCTTGTGCTATCCCTATACCCCCTGACAAAGAGTCGCTCCCAGCTTTCCTGTAGCCCCCTTTAGGTACTGGCAGGCCGCTGTGAGGTCTCCCCGGAGCCTTCTCTTCTCCAGGCTGAACAACCCCAGCTCCCTCAGCCGGTCTTCATAGGAGAGCTGCTCCAGCCCCTTGATCATCCTCATGGCCCTGCTCCTCTGGACTCATTCTATTACTTCTGTGTCCCCTGTGCTCATTCTAATACTTTCGTGCATTATTCTTCAAATAATTGACCTGTACATGTTACATACACAGTCTTCCCTTCTCCTTGACCGTATTTATGCTGTAAAGCAAGTGGGGTAAAATACAGAATAACTCAGTCAACTAATTCTGATGCCAAGGCGAGAATCCCTGTCAGAATGCAATGCTTTAATGCATTTGAAAGTTAAAAAAAAAAAATAATAAATAAAAATAAAAATGTATATTTACCCAGACGTTGTGGCAAAGCAGTTTTGTGAGAATAAAGGAAAATCATACTTACACATTTTTTTTTTTTCCAAAAGTCCAACAGTTCTTTTTCTGGTGGAAGGTTTCCATCCCTGGCCACTTGATTACATTGTTACCTGTGGGCGAGTGAGCCAACCTAGTTTCTTTAGAAGCTGTGAGATAAGTCTTGGTATTCTAACTAGAGATTTAGTGCTCCAAGGTAGAGCTTTGCAAGAGAAATGTCCAGCAAATGTTACGGTATGCTAATCTGCACTGTGGTTTTTTTATACCTTCCTGCAGTGTCTTTGTTTATAGAAGTAGCCAGTTGAAGGAAACTTACTGCTAAATGCTTTTTTCTTCTTAGGCATCTTAAAAAGACTTTAAAATAACTCTTTAACTTTCCCTTTTTATCTTCTCTGGTATTACTTTTTAAATACAGCCTGTGCTTGTCCAGGTGCTCGATTTATCATAGAATGCCTTAATCGCAGAATCACAAAGGTCGGAAAAGCCCTCCAAGATCACCTGCTCCAACCATCCCCTGTCACCACTGTCACCCACTAACCCATGTCCCCAAGCACCACGTCCAACCTCTCCTTGAACACCCCCAGGGACGGTGACTCCACCACCTCCCTGGGCAACCCGTCCCAGTGCCTGACTGCTCTTTCTGAGCAGAAATGGCTCCTCATTGCCAACCTGAACCTCCCCTGGCACAACTTGAGGCCATTCCCTCTGGTCCTATCACTGGTTACCTGTGAGCAGAGGCCGACCCCAGCTCCCCACAGCTTCCTTTCAGGCAGTTGCAGAGAGCAATGAGGTCTCCCTTATATTTATGTAATTTAATGTAGAATTACATCAAGGCAATACATTCAGGGTGAAATTCTGCCAGAAAAAGGCAAACCCTAATGGCATTTGTATGTTGCCTATGGGTTGTGGGATTTTTATTTATTTTTTTTTTAAATGCCCCCCTTCCCAGCACAAGAGGGCAAGAACTGTGCTAACTTTACTGGGTGGAGATCAGTGTAGTTGTACGCCTGAAGTGGGAGCTGAGCAGATGCCCTGTATGCAGATGTCCTGAGACTTGCTGCAGCTCTTGCCCTGAGCCTGTGCACAGCAGAACTGGATGTGTGAAACAGCCGAGGAGCTGAAATCATCACCCAAGTCCTGTCAAATGTTCTGTGGGAGTTCCTGAAGCGTAGAAGTGTAATCCTGGTGAGAGCAAGAGTGAAACAGCATAGCAAGAGCCCTGTGGTACCAGGAGTGGTGGTGCTCCACCATGTGCCTTCACACGCTTCTCACCATTGTGAAAGGTCCACCCTGTTTGTGTGTTGCTGTGATGAAGTTGGCACCATGCAGTTAAGTTCAGACTAGTGCCTGTCTTCATAATTTGTGGATGTCGTGCTTGCTCAGCTTGCTGTTGACCACAACCCCCAGATCCCTTCCTGTGGGGCTGCTCTCCAACGTCTCATCCCCCAGCCCGTACACATAGCCAGGGCTGCCCCTGCCCAGGTGCAGAACCCAGCCCTTGCTCTTGGTAAAATTCACACTGGTGGTGGTTGCCCGGCTCTCTAATTTGTCCAGATCCCTCTGCAAGGCCTCCCTGTCCTCAACGGAGTCAGCAGCTCCACCCAGTTTGGTATCATCTGTGAACTTGCTCCAAAAAATGACTCCTAGTCCTTCATCTAAATCATTTATGAAAAAAAGACAGCCCTAAAATGGACAACCCAGGGGAACCCCACTAGTGACAGGTCGCCAGCCTGCTGTAACCTCATTACCAGAACCCTCTGGGCCCGACCCATCAGCCAGCTGTTCGCCCATCTTAGTGTGCTTTGATCTAACTGGGTTCTGGGCATCTTGTCCAGAAGGATGCTGTGAGAGACAGGATTGAAAGCTTTCCTGGCATCCAGAAAGATTACACTGACTGGCTTCCTTGGCTCAACTGTCTGGGTGATTTTGTCATAGAAGGAAATAAAGTTTGTTAGACATGATGTTCCCTCGTGAGCCCATGTTGGCTCTGACCAATGTCCTGTAGGTGTTTTTTGGTAACTCCCAGAATAATTCTCTGCATAATTTTACCAGGCACTGAAGTGATGCTGACACACCTGTAATTGCCAGGATCTTCTTTCTTGCCCTTCTTGAGAACTGTGACCACATTTGACAGCTTCTGGTGAACTGAGACCTGTCCAGGTTCCCAAGACTGCTGAAAAAATAGGGAGAGGTTCTGTGATGACATCGGTCAGCTCTCTGAGTACTGCGGGGTCTTCTGGGTTCAGTCTCAGGCTTTGCCAGCATAACCTTCTTGTTTTCCATGGACAGAAATAACTGAAACCTTGAAACAATGTTACTGAAACGCAGGAAGTTCCCTCTGAATATGAGGAAAAACCTCTTTGCTGTGGCAGGGTGACAGAGCCCTGGCACAGGCTGCCCAGAGAGGCTGCGGGGTCTCCTCCTTGGGGAGCTCCAAAAGCTGCCTGGACGTGGGCCTGGGCAGCCTGCTCTGGGTGTCCCTGCTTGGGCAGGGGGTCACCAGATGGACACAGAGGGCCCTTCCCACCTCAGGCATTCATTATAAGGTTGTACAAGCTCAGTATTTGTACGTCGAAATCGAAGTTGGTCTAAGTATATCCAGGAGGAGGACAATTTCCTTTTTCAAATCAAGAGTGTGATTGCCTCTGTAGGCCTCTTCATAACACTCTTACAGCACTCTGCTCCTTTTTTTTTTTTTTTTTTCAGCTAGTATATCTAGAAGGAAACAGAATCTTCATTTTGTGTTCATTTTGCCTCTATATTTTGTTTCTCTATTATTTTACTATTTATTTTGAATGTTTTAGCTTTCAAGGGGTACAGACTTTCAGGTAGTAAGTCCTCCATTTCTGTAAAATACCACTTGTTACAAGGATATTTATTTAAGAAGTCTTTGCTGCAACTTTAAAAAGTCTGCTGCAATTAGTTCACCCTTCTGTGCTTTCTAGATCTGTGGCACTTTGTGTTTTGGCATTGCTGCTGTTATGTAAGAGTGCTTTGGCGTTTAATAAAGTTACGTTTTAGCCTTATCCTTTATAACTTGTTTGTAGCTGCTCTAAAGCAGGAGGCTTCCTTTTTTAAAAGCTGAAGCGTTTTTTAAAAGAAAGCAGCTTTATCTTGAAACAGAGGAGCAGAATATGCAGAAACCACCTCGTTTCCCTCCTCTTGACACGCACACCCTCTATTTTTTTTTTTCCAATAAAAGTTTACTATCTTTTCCTCCGAAGCCTTCAACTCTTGTTCTTTATCAGTCCTTGCATGCAGAAGTTTTGCCAACCCCCTGCTATCTTCCTTGTTTGCAGGTCTATAACCTAGAGGTCCTCTGCCTCCCGCTACTCTTGTCTGGCGTATCCAGCTCATGCCCAGAGCTGTTTACCCTGACACGAAAGAAAGGGGTGAACAAGCTTAAACTGCTACGCAGGGACAAACTTCTCTTGGGTTTTCTTTTTCACACTTTACGTGTCTTCTGTGCTCTGTCTTACTGAGACTCTTCCAGGCTCACTTCTCAAAGTATTCCACCTGGTGGCAAAATTAGGGAAACAGCTAATGGAAATGATTTACACAGGCATGGGTCAAGTAGTGTGAGAACCTGTAATACAAGCCCTAATTTATTCCTGCTCCGTATTTTACAGTAGAGAGAGAAATTACAGTATGTGTGTGACTTAAATAAGTTTTGTGCTTCTGGTTTTGCATTTATAGCAAAATAAATTTGACCTCTAATGCTTTATAATTCACTAAAGACAAATAAAACATGATAGTCTAGCGGTAGGACAGAGGGCCATTCTAGCAGCGAGAAGCCAGTGCTGTGTATTTAGTGCTTGGTTCTGCTTCGTGAAAATCCCCGCTCCTGCATGTACCAGTTGAGGAGAAATTGGAACAGACACTTTTTCCAAGGAAGGCAGGCTTCCAGATCCAGCCAGAGCATTTGACTGCTTGCTTTGGAGCAGATAGAAACAGTGCCTGTCAGGAGGCGTCTGGAAAATGGGTTTCCATTCCAGCAGGGGGAAGAAGCTCATTGGGTGCCGGTGGTTTTTCCAGCCTCGTAGCGAAGCGATCAGATGGGATCAGTGTAAGGGGAGCAACCTCTACAGTTCTTCCTGCCAGTGATGTAAAAGCTGCTCTTTGTCCCAACCACTGGTCCCAGACACATTAAAAAAGTTGAGCCTCTTAATATTGGAAACGGTTGGGCAGGGGACTGCTTTGCTTTTTATGTTGCATATTATACTAATATACATGCTTTGAAATAATAACATGTCACTTAAACTTTATTTTGCGTGTGTTTGGGAAGTTCATCAGAAGGTAGTGCCCCACAGATGAATGCCAGAGTGTTTTTTAGGTGTTTAGGAGTAGCGTCAGCCATCCCATTAAGTTGATTTTATTTGTATTTTATTCCATGGTTTGACCTTCCAACCCAACATTAAGTACTACATCAAGTATGCTTGTATACAAAATTAATGGTAAGATTTTTTTTCGGATTGAAATCTTACATTTTTGTCTGATGTGTTCTGCACACGTACAAGACCATTGCAGTTGTTGAATTTACTTTCTGCAGATTGTTTCTTGCAAGGTAATTGCAGTATACAGAAGCGTTACGTTGGTACACTGTGATACAAATATTTTGTTGTTGTTGTTTTCTTTAGATCAACGTCCGAGTGACCACAATGGATGCAGAGTTGGAATTTGCCATCCAACCCAATACAACAGGCAAGCAGCTCTTTGATCAGGTAACTTACACGTGTCTGTGTGTATCGATCTGTACAAACACATCAGATAAAGCTGTTGTGGTTATTGAAGCATTGTTTGATAAAGCAGAAGTGTTCTCTTGTATAGATTTCCATCATTTTCTGTAACGATCTAAGCCAAACAGTCAATTAGTTTGAACTTTGTTGTTCATCCTAATGGAGTGCACTAAATTCAAAGACAGTTCTGCATACATAGATGAACAATGGGGCCTCAGCTGAATCTTGTGTGTAGCACTGCTTTAAGTAATGGTATTTTGTGTTGTGGTATGGTTACAGCTGCAATAAAAGTGTTAGTTACTTGTGTGAGAAACTCAAATAGCCTTCACTATTGTTTAAAAACAAATGTTACACAAAAATTAAGCAAAGCTAGAATCTTTTTTCTTCAGGAGTTGTATCTGTAGATGCTATTTCGGTTTTCAAATGTTTGAAAAGTAATGCTGGCCTATGATCCATTCTCTTTTTTTTTTTTTTTCTTTTTTTTTTTTAAATCTTGAGTTTTGGAGTGCAAAGGTGCAAGTGATGGCCTTTAATGTGCTTTAGGTTTACAGTCCCATCAGCACTGCATTCTCACTTGATGGTGCTTTTATCTTAAACCAGCTAAGTGAATGATTTGTTTAGAAAGGTTGTTCTTGCATTCATTCTATGTGTTGCTAGCCATTAGAACCTTGAACTATTATTTTTTGATCCAGGTTGTGGAGTGTTCTAGATCATGTTGAGAATTGAAACTTGTCAATGTGTCATTTCTTTGTTCAGTGAGGAATTAAATTACTGTACGTTATCTAGGCAGAAGATGCATGCATTTAGTTAAAAATGCAGAAATATTCCAAGTTATTTTTCAAAAGCAGTGTACATATATCAAATATCTGGTCTGGCAGGACTGTCACTTCTGTCCACTCCACTGTAGATGCTGAGAGTATGTGGCACGAAGCATTTTTAGAGAAAGTGACATTTATTAAAGAGTTCTTTAATGGGTCAGTTAAATGTCTTAGTATGTAAGGTAGATAACTTCTTAGTTTGGTAACACTGAGTCTTTTTCTTTCTATTAGTTTTATTTGCCATTTTTGTTAGGAACAAATCTGACCCACTTCTACCCCCTGCTCCTTTAGCTAACGTTGTTAGCAGTCTACCTGCAGCGTCAACTTGGACATAGACTTCGTGACTCTGCAAATCATCTTGAAGGAAGGGGGGCAGATGCATGGGAGCTGTCCTGCTTTTGTCTAACCCCACCATTAAATAAAAAGGGTGGTATTCTGTGGCACAGCAGCCTGAAAACTGTTGTCTCTCTTTTGCCAACCTTTGCTATCTGCCGCCCTGCAGCTCTGGGTGGGGTGGCCTTCTGCTGTGTAATGTCTGGTGCCCAGGTAATCAGCTTCATCCAAATTGGGGCTTCTGCAGACAGGGAACAAAGATACAGCTGGGAGTTCTTTTTTCTGCCCTGGCACGTTTCGTGTTCTCTGCAGTTTTGTTCCTTGACTCCCTGTGTGGCTTTTGACATCTCACAAGCTCTTACAGTCAACTGGTGGAATTTGAAAATTTAAGTCAGCCAAAATCAACCAGCATGGTTTTGTGTTACAAGGGAAATATTTTCAGCGTGATCTTAAATCCGTACGTGATTTCCACAGAGTAACATCAAGAGGTGAACTGTATTGCACACCTAACATAGCACTTCCATACAAAAACTGCGCTATTTCTCTAGGAAGAACTACGCTATTTCTCTTTTTTCCTCCATTGTGAAACGTAGTGAAGTTCTTACTGCACAAACCAGTTTATTTTAGTGTCTCATGCTATTTCAGGAGGTGCCTTAACATATTTATCATTAGTCCTTTTGTCCATCCTGCCAGTGGTTAGGATGGGCAGGACAAGTTCTGTCCTCTTTTTCTCAACCAGTTTATCATCTCTGATTTTCCTGGGAGAGAGGATCCTGGGGTGGGTGCCTGTCCAGTCTGGTGGCAGAGGTGGGGGTTGCCTTGTTCTTTCCAGTAGGGTGTTAGCACCAAGCAGCAGGGCTGGTTTCCCGTAGCTTCCATTCAGGAAGAATGGGGGAGTTGTCTCCTTCATTTCAAGTTAACCCCCAGCTCTCCTTTCTGGGTATCTCAGAAACCTCCCCTAGATCGATCTTTCCGTGGTGGACTAATTGGAAACCTTGCTAGGTTTTCTTCATGTGAATGTTTTGATCTGCCAAAACACGTATCTGTTTTCTAGTCACTTTTCTTCTCCGAGAGGCTTTATTACCTGTTAGTTGTCAAGCTGTGGGATACGATGGTGGATAAATCTGTTTTACAGATGTGATGAAAATTTGCCTGAAGCTACCTAATAAATCTTTTGAGCCTGAATTATAAATCAAACTCCTAAGTTTCCCATTGCGTGCTTCTCATATCACACCACTGCTGTGTATAAGTGCTTGTATTATCGTGGTGCAAAGTTTCAGAAAGCCTTTTCTTTGAGCTGAGAGGCAGCAATAGACCATGCTTTTTCCTGATGTCCTGAGGTAAAACAAGCTCGTGTGTGAGCTGTGCTCAGTATTGATCTACAAACACATGTAACTTTGCAGAAGGCAACCTGTGTGTATTTGAATAATGTGCAGTGTGCTGCTCAGCTGAAGGGCAGCGGCTAGCAGTGAGAGTGAAATGTTTGGACAGGAGCATAAGCACTTGTCTCCTTATGCCTTACGGGCAGAGCTGTTGAACATCTGCAGTTGTTACTGACTGATGTTGCAGCTCAGAGTGCTGAGTAGGTACCGAGGTTTGACTCGGACAGCTGCAAAATAAAGAGCATTAGGAGTCATCTGCGAAAGCCATGAGTAGTTTAATCAGCCTCACACTGAAGATCTGTGCCAAAAGAAGCAGCAGGACACCAGATTTAGCTCAGGACAATAGCAGAAACAAAAACTTGCTCGGTTGTTCCAAAGCAGGAGTATAATGTAGGAATTTACAGCAAAGAATTGTTCACTAAGGGATCAGTTTGGATCCATGAACGTTGTCCATTCTGTGCCTTGGTGGAGCTTGAAGGTGGAAGGGTAGAGGATGGAAAAAAAAAAAAAAAAAAAAAAAAGAAAAGGTGCACTTGAGTGACTGTTAAGTAATAATACACACATGCAAGGGATCAGAAGTAAGTTTGCACAGCAGCCTTAATTGTGACATTTTTCTAATTTTCCAAATCTTAATTTTGCAACCCGCTAGTACTACTTAAAAGTGGAGGAGGATCTATGTGTAAAATTCTATTTCACATGCATCTGAATGCTTCCATAAAACAGCCTTCAGTAAACCAGCTTGCCAGCATGGTCCAGCCTGAGAACATACGTAAGTACTGCCCTACTGCATCTTTTGGAGCCAGAGTTTACAGTTTGTTTAATAATCTTTGCTGGACCTTTCTGATTGATTGCTTATTGAATCCATGTGTACTCTCACTGTGCCAAAGACTTGCAAGATAGTTCCACAGTTTTATTATACGCTGTGTAGTAAAAGTGCTTCTTTTTGTTTGCTTTGAACCTGCTGTCTAATGATTTCAGTTGATTCCATTAATTCTGTTCTTACATCATGAGAAATAATGAATAATCATTCTCTGTTTTCCTTCTATGTGCCATGCAAGTGTTAAAGACACACATCATCTTCCCCCCTGCCTCATTTCTCCATGTCTGTAGATTTAGTTCTGGTCTTGTCTATGCTGAAGATGTTCCATGTCACTGATCATTCCTTTCAACATTTCTGAAACATTTCCAGTGCTGCAACGTCCTTTTATAAAGTGACACGACCACTCTGTATGTAGTATTAGAGATGTGGGAAACCACAGATGTGTATAACAACACGACATCATTGTAGCTTTTTTCCTTTGCAACAAGTACTCTGTTCACATGATTAAAATTGTTGTGTTCGATGCACAGTATTTTAGTTTTATTAAATATCATCTTTGATAAAAGTTAATCTTTTTCCCCACTGTTCATTCAGAGATCTTTATGGGAGGTTTTCTACAGCAGATTTTGTTATACCAGGTGTTTTTTTTGTCATACCAGGTGTGGTTTTTTTTTTCATATGTGATCCATACCAGGATCACATATGAAGTCTTGTAAGACTTCCCTGATGGTTGCACTACAAGTAATCAGTGTCTGTTGTTGGAATTGCTTATTTCTTTTTAATTAGTGTATCCATTAAAAAGCCTTTCCTCTATTTAAGGACATTTTGTTTCTTTAATAGCCATTGGTGATAGGATTGATCAGAAATCTTACAGGAAATCCACTTATGATTTGTCAGCCAGATTGTTCTTATCCCTTTTATCATTAACTCAGACGATCTCAAAAATATTTGAAGGAGGTGATTCATCCTCTTTACATCATACTTGTCCCCAAGTATTATTCTTCAATATAATTTTGCTGATTGTCTTTTGTTGAAGTGGACTTACTTGTCTGTAGGTCTGCAAATCCCTTCCCAGACCTGATTTCAAAGATCAGGGTCCTGTTGGCTGCCTTACTCCTTAGGTGCTGAGGTTGATACATGCAGTAAGCTGCTCGCTCCAGCTGGTAGTTTGGCAACATGGTATTTGAGTTTATCTAGAACATGTTTTGTTGCTGGTTTTTATGTTAAACACTTCATTGTATTTCAATTTGAGGTTGTTTATACAGCTTAACCATAAGAGATTCCTGCTGTACAGATTACTGATGATTCTGGGTCGCTTATCTTTAGGTGGTAAAAACCGTGGGTCTTCGTGAAGTCTGGTTTTTTGGGCTACAGTATGTGGACAGCAAAGGCTACTCAACTTGGCTGAAGCTAAATAAAAAGGTAATGTTTTCCTGACACTTAGACAAATGGATAGTTTTAAATAGGCTTTTATAAGACTTGATGCTCCGATGTTGTGAGTGAGATACCTGGCTTCAAATCTAGTCAAAAAGTTGTTTCTCACTTGCTTTAAATGACAAAATGCAGTGTTCAGTTTGATTAGCGATAAAAGAACAGAATCATATTGCAAAGCTGCATCAGTGTTTAATTTGAGAACGATTGAAAGTCACTTTCTGTATTTCCAGGACCATGGTGATGTATGCATTTAAGAAAACTTCCATTCATATGATTGTCTTGTTTTCTGGTGGCAAATTATAAAAGTATTTGAACTTCAGAAATTGGCATGTATATAGCTGTAGGTTTTTGAACAAGGCACCAATGATAGGTTCCTAATCTTCTGTTTAGGTATCTAAAATCCAACATGCAATTTGTAGGATAATTTCTATTTTGTTTTCCCCAACAGCACAAAACATCTGTTGGTAGCCAGGTCATTTTATTTTAAATGTTATCTATGGTTTGATTGTCACTTTTTAATATTGGCTGTCAGATTATTAGCAGCACTGCTGAATAAAGGGATTCTTGAAGTTTAATCAAGAATACCTTTGTTGCCTTGAATTTTAGGAAATAATTTGGGATTTTTTCCCATTTTTTTTCCCCAAATTTTTCCCAAACCACCTAATTGTTGGTGAGTTTAAAGTAATATATAGTACATGTAAATCAGAGCTCTATGGGGAAGAATGAAAGCGAGCAAAAGATTTAAAATTAACATCTGAAATGTAGTGCTTAAGTTGCCTTAGGTACGTGATTCAATGGTTGTTATTTATAACTTTTGGTACTTCCTGTGAGTTGAGCAAACAAACGATTTCATGCGTAGTGAAGTTCTAAAAGGACTATTTGTGCATGTAAGATTAAATGCATAATAAAGTGCTTGTGTAATTGAGACGTCTGAGATTTATTCTCAATGCACCTTTTAATAACCACAGTATTCACTGTTAGGGTTACTGTAACGTTTGATTTTTTTGTTTTAGTCACAGTGAGTTCTGAAGGCTGAGCTCAAATAAAACAGGAAACTTATTTTTCATTTAGAAATTTGAAAAATGACATCTTGAAGTAGACAGCTGTTTAAAACTTGTAAGCTGACCACATCTGATCTCTTCACCAAAATCCTGATAAGGCATACCAATTAAGTTCTAGAAAAATGTGATGAATACATGTGGTTTTTTCACTGGCACAAAGCACATGTTCAATAGTTCAAAGACTTCTTGTGAAAAAATCCAGCTTTATACTTAATGTGCCCTAGTTCTTGCTAAAGAAATCTTACTAAACCTAATTTGATATTTATTACAATTCGTCCATGGATATAGCTTTTTTGTATGTATTTACAGCTTTTTTTTTCATATCTTTATTGTGATAAATACACACAAGACTACAAGAAACACTTCCACAGCCTTTGAGTAATGTTTCAAAATTGTCTAATTTCTGCAAGTTGGTGTACTTGATGCAGTGCCCTGTGAATCTTTAGTGAGTTGTACTGTGGGCTTGTCAAGAAGTGCTGGATTTCAGTGCACAGGAGCTTACAGCCAAGCTATTTGTATTTAATATAGCACCTACTGGTCTTTTTATGTTTTTATTTACTGTACTTTCTTTTTCCTCCCTTAGGTAACACAGCAGGATGTAAGGAAAGAGAATCCTTTGCAGTTCAAGTTCAGGGCCAAGTTCTTTCCAGAAGATGTATCTGAAGAGTTAATTCAGGAAATAACACAGAGACTTTTCTTCCTGCAAGTCAAAGAAGCTATCTTAAACGATGAGATATATTGTCCACCAGAAACTGCAGTTCTTCTGGCTTCTTACGCTGTCCAGTCCAAGTATGGAGATTACAATAAGGAGATACATAAACTAGGCTACCTAGCCAATGACAGACTCCTCCCTCAGCGGTGAGACAGACCATAAATATATGCTTTTGCATCATCTGCTGTATATAAACTTGCAACACTCTTCTTATTGTGAGAATATTAAGTGAAAATGTGCATTTAATGGTAACTTTCTCAAAGAGATGCATGTTGCAGTAGTAGAATTTAGGAGGAAATGATATCCCAGTTCTGACTAAATATCAAAGTATTTCAGCCAATGGTTTCATGAGATTTTCATGGGTTTTATTTCTTGTCCTGTCCACAACCAGCTGCACAGTTTTAGTGGATCAAATTTCCGAAGTATTCCAAAATAGATAACATGATCTATCATTCCCAGAGGCTTAAAATCAAAGTCCTTTAATATAAGTCATTAAGGTTTATTTAATATCTGTTCTTTTTCTTCAGTTCTTGATGTTTTTATGCAAGTTCTGGTAAATAATAATAAATTCCTGAAAATCATTACAATGTATTATAAGTTAAATACAGAGCAGAAAAATGGCTAGCCTGAGGAGAAAAATTAGAAAATCAACTGTTGCCGTTGCTCTTGAGCACGAACCTTTTTGTATTACTCTCACATCTAAGTAGTTAGGAAAAGTAAGCACCAAGATTATACTTCTGTTTTTTCCCCCTCACAGCTGAAACCATGCTCCTGACATGTGTTGGCAGCAAGAGAAGCATTGCAACACAAATACACAAAGTTAGATAGTTTTGTTAATGTAAATTATTCCATGTTGATGTATTGCCAACAAATGTGTACTTACTAAATGTGTAACACGAGTGCCTCTTCAAAGAGATGAGAACCATGGAATAATTTGTTTTCTTTGAAATCCGTATGCTCTGTTTTTGTGAGAACTTACAGTAGGAATTAGCTCATTAGCTAAGTTTTGAACTCTCAAGCTAGCAAAAAAGCATTTCAAAGGATTGTGAAGTGTTGAAAAAAATATTTCTGAGAACGTTTCAGGTTTTTAAAAATTCTGGGTAAGAGTTTGGTGTCGGTTTCATGCTTTCTTGTGACAGTGAGGTCTACACGCTTCTGGAAAAATACACTGTACTAGGAAGGCAAGGAGATTCAGAACCAATACAACTCCGTGCTGAATGTGGTAGTTCACAGATCTTGGTCTTTGCTTAGTTGTGATGACTGCCTGTGAACACCGGAGTGCTTGTGTACAACACAAATTGAAATGCTTAGGATGCTCCTTTTTGGTAGACAATCATTCAGGTGAATTCCCAGCATGTTTTCAACCAATAGTTTGCCAGTTTGCACCGGGTGAACACACATCTTTTGTATTCATTGTAACAATTATTCCTGTTTTGCCTCCTGTCACCAGAGATTTGCCAGAAAACTGACAGGTGCATAATTAAGGTACTTCAGAACAATGTAATGACAAAAATACTCATTTCCAGAAGTAGACTAGCATTGCAAAATTTTACTGCAAAAGGTGAGAAGACCTGCAGTTCTCCTTAACTATAGAGTTGTGAAGTGTTTTGACCAGTGAACATGCTTCTTGGCTCAAAAGAAATGAGCTGGGAAGCAACAAGACAGAAATTCCCTGTTGATTTCTTTTTGTCACACTAGTAGCACTTGCCTACCTGCTAGCCATGTTTCATCAGGAGCATGTGAAGAAAGAGTGGAGGGGACCAAATGATGAGATGGCTGTGTACTTAGATGTGCAATAGAGTTGCAAAATGAGTGAGAGAAATCCTATAATAGAAATACTGCATCAGTATATTTTGCATCACCCTGTTTATTCCTTATTGTAGTTCCCTAAAAATGTAGGGAAAAGTAGTAAATTGTTCTTTTCCTGAGTAAAGAGAAAGGAAGGAAAAAACAACTGTTCTGACTTCTTTTAGTAAGAATGTCTTAGTTTCCTTTTATTTAATAGCCCTTAAAAATAATTTCTCTAAGGAATGCTTGAGAAGCTATCCACATACAGTAAAAGCATAAAAAGTTACCATACACATTCGATTTTTTACTGCAGTCGTACATTGCAAGTGTCTCCATCATTGCAGCCTGCTGTAGTTCTCCATAATCAAATTTCTGAAACTTCTTCGCTACTGATTTTAGTAGATTTAAAAAATAAAAAAAAAAACAACAAACGTAGCCTGCTGACTTGTTTAAATGTGCTATGTTTTCTTCCAAATGACAGCAGAATGAAAGCTTGAATGTGTCTGGGAATATATAGAGATTAATCTGTGGTATTGTTCTATGAGGATTTTATAGGTTTGTGTTTTGGGGAGTTCCAGCATTACGCTTTATGGCTTTACTGAAAGTTGAGACATGCCATGCTGTCACTTTTATAATTCAAAGAGTAGAATACAATGAAAAAAGAAGTGAGTTCACACTATTTTAAAATATGTATTTTTTGAAATTCAAAACTTCTGGGTCTGGGTTAAAAAGGTGAGTATATAGGAAGTAATGTTTAAACTTACTCAGTTAAAGCATGTGTTAGTCCACAAGGTTTAAAAAAAAAAAAAGGTTGCCAGTGTAATTTAATAACAATTTCTATTCACAGAGTATTAGAACAGCACAAACTGACAAAAGAACAGTGGGAAGAAAGAATACAGAACTGGCACGAAGAGCACAGGGGAATGCTAAGGTAATTGCTTAAATGTTCCAAGACCTTTTAGGACTTTGTTATTATTATTAGAATGTATTTTGAGGTGCTGTTTTTGCTTGGAAACGTCTTTCTTATTCTCTTCTGGCTGGTATAGCCAGTTATCAAAAACTTCAATGAAAGCTTAGGTCAGAGTTGAGTTTCCAGTTGGATTATTGGTTACCTACATGACTTCTGGTAAGGCTGTCAACTGCTTTTGTCTGCAGTTGCTTACCTCTAAAATATATTTAGTATTTTGTTAGTCCACAGTCTGAAAATACAGAGTACAGTTATTTAAACTGTACTTGAGTATTAGGGTGTCCATCTCTACAAGTACCAAAATCAATGTAGATGTGAATTTCAAGGAAGGAAGGTTTGGTGCCTAACTAAATATCACGCTAGTTACTCTGCAGTTCCCTTATTCTTACAGTGTACTTTTGATTTGTCCACACTGTGTTTACATTTTTTTCTCCTCTTTTCATCAGGGAAGATTCTATGATGGAATACCTTAAGATAGCACAAGATTTGGAAATGTATGGAGTCAACTATTTTGAAATAAAGAATAAAAAAGGAACTGAGTTGTGGTTAGGAGTTGATGCTTTGGGTTTGAATATTTATGAACACGATGACAAGTAAGTGGCTAATACTCATTTTCCATTCTGTCCTTGGAGATCCTATCTGAGATTATACAAAAAATACCTTATCGTGTTTCAGGAACATCAGCAAAACAGATTCTCGAAGACTTTCTAATCTATGTAAAAGATAGAAATTATCTGCTGAAATATTTGAATTTTAAAGAAGAAATAGCAATGCAAAAGCAGGGAACGGCAGAACAATTTTGTGTAAACCTACATCCATATTTAGCAACATAAATTTATGATAGCTTGAGCATTTTTATATGGGTTCTTCCTGTACTTCTCACTCTCTCAAGTCTTCCTTTTCAGTCAGAATGAAAAGGACACCAAAAAGCTGAACAATATGTCTGAGACACATTTTGCAAGAGCAGCTATTAGGATTAGAGCTGTTAGATACTCAAAGTTTTTTTCATGCTCTAAAAGCAAAACCTTTTAGACATCAGGGAAAACAGATGGATCTTGGATTCTGATAAAGAGATCAAATTCTTTCCTATTTGAAGGTGGATAAAGCTAAAATGTGCAAAACTTAAGAGTCTTAAAAATGAAGAACAGACTCATTCTTTTGTTTCTTTCCAGACGCTTCTATTATTAGTATCTGATGTTAACAGTACTTCCAGAGTGATTTGAAGTAAAACATGATGTATCAACACCAGATAAGAGCTGTCAGCTGAACTGTAATTTCATGCTCTCTGATGTATATACTCCCTATCAGAATTCTGTAAGCCTTAATTGCCATTAGATGGCAACATAACTCCTGAAAGATGAAGAAAATACTCAGGAAATGTTCAGATCAGATTGAATGATCAGCTAATTTTTGGAATTATTTTACTCCTGATAGTTAGCAATCAAATGTTTAAACATCTTTAAATATTTGTAGTTAGTATAAACTGAAAAAAACCTTTTTGTGCCCATGGAGAAAAATATTTAGTTAGGCAGTTGGTGCAAAGCATTGGAACTGTTCCGGAACTTAATTCTGCTTAAAACGCAAGTGGATGAAATTCAGTTTGAACTTTGGGAATGTAAGAACATGTATCTTAGAGCTGAGTTAAAAACAAAGTGCAGCATTACTGAAGGCTAATTTAATTTCAGTCTTTGGGATGTCAGACTTTTCTAAGAGTATATGCACATCAAAATAGGTAGCTTCCGTACTGAAGGGGAAATTGTCACAGAATCACAGAATTTTCTAGGTTGGAAGAGACCTCAAGGTCATCGAGTCCAACCTCCAACCTAACGCTAACAGTCCCCACTAAACCATATCCCTAAGCTCTACATCTAAACGTCTTTTGAAGACTTCCAGGTTGTCAATGACTTATAAAGAAGCAGTGTGAGATTGTGATGTTTAGCATATATTTAATGATAGTAGAACAAATCACCAGTTAAGATTTCTGAATTCCTCCTGTTGAAGTGCTGCATTAATATGAAACATTAATTTGATGGGCATGTAGAAGTATATGGCATTGTCTACCAAAATGTCCTTAAACTGTTGTGCATGTGATTGTGTGGCAGTCAAAACAGTACAAAATTAAACCTTACACATTAATGGATGTAAATGAAATGCACTTCTTTTAATGAAAACTTTTTCTCTTTGAAGGTTGACACCCAAGATTGGTTTTCCATGGAGTGAAATAAGAAACATCTCTTTTAATGACAAAAAGTTTGTCATAAAGCCAATTGACAAAAAGGCCCCTGTAAGTACTCTGTAGAATAGCATGCATTTGTATATCAAGAGTTTTAAGCCTTAACGGTCCTGCTCTGGCACTGTGGCAAGTGTAAATATTTGTATGGCATTTATTTTTTGTGTTGGTAATCAATAACAAGTCTTAATTGCGAAGTTTGGTATGCTTATTGTCCTTCTCTTCATTCTGGCTGACAGTCTGATAAGATTTCTTCTTTTTTTCTCCTTTTCCTTTTTAAACCAACTAACGTTTTATGACGAATTGAAAAGCTGCAGTGTAGCATGCTAAAATCCCTGTACCCTCTTTTTTTTGCTTGCATTATAGTAGCACGTTTCATGAAACTCTGGGGCAAAACATTAACTTACTGAAATAGAGTAGAGAATAGTGTTACATTTAGAAGTTGAAATAAATAATGTTGGGTAAAATAGCTGACCTCTACGTAGAGGAAATCAGATGGAATTTTGAATTTATCTTGCAGGTTCCTTGCAGTAACTAGGTTTATAGGCTTAATGCGTTGAATTGCTCACAGGAGAAAAGTCAAAATGTTTGTAAATTTACATTTAAAAATTGCAGGTGTGCAGTGATACTTTGAGTCTCATCACAACTGAGTGTTTAATGGATATGCTGCAATTATTTTTCTAGGATTTTGTTTTTTATGCACCTCGTCTGAGAATTAACAAGCGGATTTTGGCACTGTGTATGGGAAATCATGAATTGTACATGAGGAGGAGGAAACCTGATACAATTGAAGTGCAACAGATGAAGGCCCAAGCTAGAGAGGAGAAACATCAGAAACAATTGGAAAGGTAATTAACAAACTTTCATGAAACGGAAGACAAATTCTTCTATCCTTTTAAGAAAACTAAGTCATGGAATAGCAGGCATCCTAGCATTCTAGAAAGGATGTCTGCTTTTCTTTCTGTAACATGCTTCACCTGTCTTAATAGAAAGCCGTCTCCTTGTTGAGCTTTCAGCATAGTAATAGTAGCTGTACCGTTGTTTCTCATTAGGTCTTTTTGTGAAACACTTTTAAGTCTCTGTTGCTTGATTCTTAGGGACTTTTATCCTCTACAGGTGAACCGTTAAAGCAAGTTCAGTGAAGAATATCGTGATTTACTTTTTGTGTACTCTAAAAATAAAGACGGTTGCTATTTCTAGCCCAGATGAAACATCAGTTGTGTAAAAATGTAACTAGTTTTGGATTTATCTGGCTGAACCATAACCAAGGTTGCTAGGCAATTCTTGTTCCTAAATTCTTTTTCTGTACAGCATTTTGAAATAATGAAACTTGGTTCCTCTGTTTTTACTGTAAAATGAATTCAAAACGTTTAGAATTCTGTACTTCTGTACTAGCTGAGTAAACTAAAATAATATGCTACCAAAATCCTAAGAGTAGAATTTAATCTGCTTGAGGTTAAAAAAAACTTGTATTATTTTCAGGGCACAGCTAGAAAATGAGAAGAAGAAAAGGGAGATAGCAGAAAAGGAAAAGGAAAGAATAGAGCGTGAAAAGGAAGAATTAATGGAACGCTTAAGACAAATTGAAGAGCAAACAATGAAAGCTCAGAAAGGTGAGCTCTTACTGGTCCTGGATTTGTTATAGCTGATTACACTGTTTAGTTCATTTGGGTAGTGAGGTTCCACAGTTCTCTTGGTGTATTTTTTTGTGTGTTTTTTTTTTTTTTTTTCCAACTTATTTTAATAACAGCAAGACATAGTGGTGTGTTTATGATTTAAGAAGAGCTGTTCTTCTTTTCAATGTTAAAAGTTGCAAGCTGGGTTGTGTGGGTATGTGTGCATCATATGAAAGCAATTTCTGATTTTAGCAAGTGCTTTTTAATAAAATGGAAGTTAATGAGTATACAGTTTACTTCCAACCTGTGAAGTACTTGGCATGCTGAAAACCTGAGGCTGGAGGGGGGGTGAAGATTCAAAGTAATTCCTCTAGGATTTTGTTGAATTGAACTTTTAGATGAAAAGTTCATTAGCCCTTTGTTTTCCCATTCCCTTGTAAGATCTGAGAATTTTAAAACCTAAAATCTTACCAGATTTTAGTGAATAAGCTATGTTTAGTGTGAATTATCGTGGTTCTCTGTGTTGAGCTACTCTGTACAGTCTGTGCCTCAGCTGCTTTCCATACTCTCTTTCTGCTTCAGGTTTGGTTCATATTCATGAAAGTTCCATTCTTCTCTCTTCTGTTGACAACTGGTGTCTTCAAGTGTGATAAAGAGAATCTCTGGCTACATCTTTGCAAATAAATTGCCTGTGCCTGGCACTGCTCTCTAGCTCTAACCTCCGTACTTTTGAGTATTTCAGTGCAGAACAGGTTGGACACACCCAGGCAGCTGACATACAAGCTGGGCTTTGGAATTGTTCAAAAGGGGGGTTTTTTAGCCCAGGACATCACAGCGTCAGGGTGACTGTGAAGGTTTAATTGTGTGGATAGTGAGTTCCAGTGCTTGGTAGCATCTCCTGGTGCTGTTTTGCCTGGTATCATGGAAATAACCAGCAGCAGCAGCACGGTGAGCTGCTCGCCTGACTGTCATATTATTGTGTCTCCATCACTAAATCAACTGCTGACGTCAGGTGTTTGCCCTTCTGCTAGGGCAAAAAAAACCCCACAGGCACATTTTCAGTAAACAGCAGTGAGTAGCTGGTACGCCTCGCAAGTCCTTGAAAGATGTGTGTACGTCTGTAATTTGACTAAACCCAGAAACTTTTCACCAGGCACTGAAAAGGCACTGCTGTTGCTGTAACGGGTGCCCTCTGCACATTCCAGCCCGTGCTTAAATTCATGAGTATGACAGAGCTGCTCTGAGAAAAGGTTAAAACCTTTTCATTCTGTGGGCTTTGTGTTCTGGGTTTTCTGATGATCTGGTGAAATAAGTTTCATGTTTCCTTTATTTAAAAAAAAAATAAATCCCATGTTTGAGTCTAAATTTTAAATGAACAAAAAAGCAATCCTGAGCAGAATGTTCAGCAGGGAAAATGTCAGCTGAAATATTTTTTGTGAAAATATAGACATCAGGGAACCTTGAAAATAAGCAGTGTGTCCAGAGCTACTCTGACTTGGAGGTCACGTTCCAAAGACAGGACATCAGAATTGGTGTTAAGCATGTCACAACCATTAATTTTTGGAGAACTTGACGGGAATTATACTGGAGGTTAGAGTTTTTGAGAGCTGTGTTAGCGAAGAAAACTTACAAAGTTTAACTTTGTTCTGAGTGTGTCTGTGTCATTCAGGGATAGGAATCAGGATTTTTTTTTTGCCTGGAATTGTCTCATTATATTAAGTTAAACAGCATATTCAACCTTCAAAAAGCAATTCCATGATTCTGAATAAATTATTTTATATTCTGGTAAATTTAATAAGACATAATTTATTTTCCAATACAGTACATAATGGTCATGTGTTAGTAGTCCTTAGCCTTCTTTTCCTATATGGACTAGTGTTTATATGAATGGTGCCTTTGTTCTGTAGTTGATACGGTACTTAAGTGTTTTCCATCTTCACTGGAAGACTTTGTCCTTTTGAATAGTATTTTTAAATGTTCATGCATTTTATTTCATCTTGTAAGTACTGCGTTTGTGCAACTCAGCATATTTGTAATGCCGTGCCCCTGATTCTGGCCTTCAAATTTGGGTTATCGGAAAAACCAAAGTTCCCTGTGCAAATCTTCCTTTGAAATTACAGAATTGGTAGGTTGTTGTTTCTTCCTGTTTCTCTTATATCAGGTTTTTGCCCCTTAGCTTGTAATGTCTTGCTAACCAGGCAGCTAGACAACTATTATCCCTTCCTTGATTTAAAGTTTTCCTCTTTGCATCTTTCTGAAGTTGGCTCTATTCTTTGACCTCTCCAGTGGGTCACTTTGGAGGTGCATGCCTAAATTGTCAGTTGCAGTTATTGTTTGAAGCATTTTAATGGAGTAGGTGATTTTCTGGCTTTTTTGTGGCAACAGAATGATTTATTGTGTATAAAAACCTCTCACACAAGTGAGAGGGAGTATACATTTAGTGATAGAACTAAATTAATAAAGATGAGTTGATACTTTTCTGAAACATTGGGCTGTCAGTCAAGTGAGATGAAATATAGCCAACATATGTTTCAAACGGAGAATAAAAATCAGACTTGGAGTGTAGCTCTGGGGAATGCGATAACAACTCTTCTTGGCTTCAGTCAGGCTAACTTGAGGCAGCCTTGTAAATCTTTGTCAGTTTTCTATCTTTGAGTGTTGCGGCTGTTATCTGTGTTACGTATGAGTAGGAGTTAAGTAACCATGTATTGTCTGCAAACTTTCCCTATGGCAGAGCTAGAGGAACAGACCAGAAGAGCTCTAGAACTGGATCAAGAACGAAAGCGTGCAAAAGAAGAAGCAGAGCGCCTGGAAAAAGAGCGTCGAGCAGCTGAAGAAGCTAAAGCTGCTCTAGCCAAGCAGGCAGCTGATCAAATGAAGAACCAGGAGCAACTAGTAAGAATCTCTAACCCTACGTTAAACAAATGGAAAAATACAGTTGATTTTGGTTACATCTATTTTGGAAAATGGACGGCTGTGTGAAATGCTCTATGCTTTGTTACAGATTGTTGTGGGACTTAGTATAAAAAAATAATAAAACCCTTAGGTTAGATTTTGCAGCATTGCCTTATATTCTGTGCTAGATGGCTTCTGTTTGAAGATTTGCACGTACTAACTGAGAGACACAAATTTTAGGAGAGCATTGAGTATTTTTCAACTATAAAACAGTTAAAGTCTGTGAAGTCAGCACACGATGCTGAAGGCAAGATGTAGCTTGATAGGGCTGAGAATGTGATCCAGAGTCACCAGGTTTTTGGTGGAACCTTTAAAGCTGTACTAAACTGAAACAGTGCCAAATGGTAATTTGTAACTGCAGCTCTTTATTTCCCAACTAGTCTGGAAGTGCAGAAAATACACGTGTGTGTGTGTGTATGTATGTATGTCTCTCTGGACTTATTCCTATCAGGCAAATTACTGATTCTCTCCCTCTGTCATGAATGTTTAAAATTTCTGTTTAGAATAAGCAGAGAAGTGATGGCTAACTGCTGTGATCCAACGTGAAAATAGTCAAAAGCAGAACCAAAATAGTATTGAACTAATTTTTTTTGTTTGCTTTTGTTTCAGGCAGCAGAACTTGCTGAATTCACTGCCAAGATTGCACTTCTAGAGGAGGCCAAGAAAAAAAAAGAGGAGGAAGCCTCAGAATGGCAACACAAAGTAATGAGCTCATGCTGTGTGAAGTCAGAACTTCAAAGACACTGAGGGAGATGAGTGCAGGAATACCAGTGGAAGTCCGTGGGGTTGGGTCTGTTACTCCCTTAGGCTTCAGAGAAGCTTTTCTTAAAGGTTTTTGTTCTCCAGTCTTCTGAAGTCAGTTTACACTTCTATATGTCATCTCTTAGTAGTAGATAGACATAAAAGGGGGGAGGGGGAATTCTCACCACAAAGGTGTGATCAAAGATTTGAAGTGGCTTCTGTATGTGTGGCAATGGAATAGATCGGAGCTTTGTGCTGGAAAAGAAGCACATCAAGAGAGGTATAAAACACTATCAGTGGTGGTGAAAAAGAGGAACCAGAATTAGAACAAAGGTACATCAAATAAAAATTCATTTTAAGATAATATTCTCAGCACTGGTGAGGCCACACCTGGAGTGCTGGGTCCAGTTCTGGGCTCCCCAGTACCAGAGGGACCTGGGCACACTGGAGAGAGCCCAGTGCAGGGCCACCAGGATGATGAAGGCACTGGAGCTGTGAGCAGAGGCTGGGAGAGCTGGGGCTGCTCAGCCTGGAGAAGAGGAGGCTCAGGGGGATCTCATCCGTGTCCCTAAATCCCTGACGGGAGGGTGCAGAGAGGCCGGAGCCAGGCTCTGCTCAGTGGTGCCCAGTGCCAGGACAGGAGGCCATGGGCACAGCCGGGCACCCAGGAGGCTCCCTCTGAGCACCAGGCAGCACTGCTGTGCTGGGCGGGTGACGGAGCCCTGGCACAGGCTGCCCAGAGAGGCTGTGGGGTGTCCTCCTTGGGGAGCTCCAAAAGCTGCTTGGGCAGCCTGCTCTGGGTGTCCCTGCTTGGGCAGGGCTGGCACCAGGTGGCCTACAGGCGTCCTTGCTAATCCTTATCACTCTGTGATTCTGTGAAAATATTTCATCACAGTTTGTAATTGACTGTGGATTGTGAATACTAGCTGTATACACAGATTCAGAAAGTAATTGAACAATTTCTTAAAAAAGTTCTGGTTGAATATGAAATTCAAGGACATCACCTTTGTTTAGGAAGTCCCTGAGGCTCAAATTTCTGGAGGCTGGAAAAGTTGTAATCAATATATTCCTGCCCTCTCTGACTCTTCTCTCCCTCTTCTATGGCTACTGCTGGAAATGGGTGGACTGAATGGACCTATAGTAAAGCTGGTTGTAGTCGTACCTCTTTTACCCTGTTTTTCTCTGAGAGCTTTCAGCCTCTAATCTTTTCCTGTGTCATTTATAGAGGCGGTTTCCATGTATCTAAAACCAGCTCAAATATTTATTTCTAAGTTTCTGACTATTTGTAAATCATTTTTAAAGATGCTAAGTGGTGTTTACTTTATTTAGGCTTTTGCAGCCCAGGAGGACTTGGAAAAGACCAAAGAAGAACTGAAATCTGTGATGTCTGCTCCTCCTCCACCTCCTCCCCCACCAGTTATTCCTCCAACAGAGAACGAACACGATGAACATGATGAGAACAATGCTGAAGCCAGTGCAGAACTGTCTTCTGATGGTGTCATGAATCACAGGAGTGAGGAAGAACGGGTAACAGAAACACAGAAAAACGAACGTGTTAAGAAACAACTCCAGGTAATGAAGACTTACAGTTGCATCGACATAATTCAGGCTTTGGGTTTTCATTCTGTATTCGTCAAAAATCTCATTGAAGTTATGAAAACACTCTTACTTATTTTGGTTTATTACTATTTAACCAATATCTTTCATAGTGCTCTAGCAGCAGAAGAAAGGGGAAGGCTGGATGTAAGATTATACTTTATAGCTTAAAAGTATTACTATGTTGTCAGAAGTGCTACTATGTTGGACAGTAAAGATTTCTAGTAATTATTATAATGCCCAGGACACCGAATGCTAAGACATTATGCTTTCCTTTTTAAATTACTGAAATTAAGCAGTATGAACAGATCCTTAATAGTGTTTGGGTTTATTTGCAGTTGTTCAGACTTTGTAAATGCAAAAACTGAAATATGCCCATTTAGGATGAATCTTAATTCCCTGAAAAAGAGCATTTACTTGTAGGCTAGTCTATCTCTAAAAGCATCTCTCAAAGTATAATAATCTAATATCAGTGGTAACAGTTTGCTGAGTTAAGAAATGTCTGCTTGGAAAGGAAATAAATGAGAAGTTGCTTCTTTTTTTGGCAGCAGTATCTTAGTAGTGTGATTCAGTAATTTATCTTTTCTGCTTGAACAGTCACTGACAGAATCAGGGAGATGACTGTGCTGTCTTTAGTCAAGCAGAAATAGAAATAAGATCATTCTGCTGCCTTTTCCTGCTGGTCCCTCTTTTCTTAGACGTTAGGGTATGAGGCCTTCTTTTTAGTTTGATGTTCACCCTTCTGTAAGGAAAGAATCCTGTGCTGCTGCTGCTGCTCTTCTCTTCCTTCTGCAGTCTTTCTGATAGACCTCCCAACTTTAGTTACTGAACATTACAGGAAGTATTTCATTAGTTGGCGTTCAAGAAATTCCAAGCTGCGAAATAGATGTTATCAGAAATTCCAGAGTCATTAAAAAGATTAGTGAAAGCACTCAAATGCAAATATTTTATTCAACAGGCTTTAAGTTCTGAGTTGGCTCAAGCCAGAGACGAAACCAAGAAAACACAAAATGATGTCCTTCATGCTGAGAATGTTAAAGCAGGCCGTGATAAGTACAAGACACTTCGACAAATCCGACAAGGCAATACAAAGCAGCGTATCGATGAGTTTGAAGCAATGTGAGAGCTGTTATTTTGCATATATGTTCCTCGTAAAGCTGAACCACCAACAGAGATAAAAGCAGGGCTTTGCAGATTTGATGGATTGCACCCCACTTTGCCAAAGCACTTAATACCAGTGTGACTACAGTGGTCAGAAGACAAATTTATGGGAAGCTATTCAACAGTAAGGCAGTCTGTCATCCTAACTTCTGCGGGGGGAGGGTGTGGAGAATAATAGCAATTTTTTCCTTCCCATCACGTCTTCAGTTTTATTGTTTTATATTTTTTTTTCTTTGAAAACTGATGTGAAGTATATACTGACTGACAAGTGTACATACTGCTTGAACCTTAAAAAATAGAAAGAATAATGGAGCTGAACCTAAACTGGATAGGTACTATTTCAGTATGATGAAGTTTGAAATCACATTTTCCAATGTAGCTACACCACTAAGAGTTTGATATCACTGACTTTCAGTTTCCTTTTTTTCTTTTTTTTTTCCCCTCCCAAGTCAAATTCTTTGGTGTTTCATGTCCTGTCATCATTGATGGTTTTCTTTGCCTACCTGTTCACAAAGGTCTGGATGGCAGGTGGTAGTTCCAGGAGATGTTTTTTTAAATGGAACACTACCTGTGGGCAGCACGTGGCTGCGGATAGGCTTGAATAAGTATTGCTTTGCCTAGGTGATTATTTTAGATGCGCAAAATGTTCTAACGCAGCAAAATAAAATAATAATAATAATAAAAAAAAAGCTTTGTAAGCTATTTGCTTGTAATTATTTTATTTGCAGTAGGGAGACCTGGACCTTTCTGGCAAGGGAGCATATGAAAACATCAGTCCCAGGGAGGGGACAGTATCCTACCTCACTACTACATACATGATGACTGGTCCTTCAAACACCAGGGAAAAAGCTCTCTTTAAACTGACTGTCACTACTCAGTCATATCACAAATGCTAGGAGCCCTCACTCCTAGGATTTTCTTTGAATTCAAGATGGATTTACAGTGCTAAATGCTATTTAACTGCCTTTTGTTGAGATTAAGTTATAAAAACATCGTGTGTTTTTTAAAGCTGTAACCTGTCACTGGTATACTATCTTCTGGGAGGGGTGTAGGAGGTGCTGATGAGTTAATTTGGTTTTAGGTTTCCAAATAAAAATGAAAGTTCCCAGAGTTGGAGTAAAAGTATTTGTAGCTTCAGTTTTCATTGAAGCTGTTATTGTAATTGTCATATCTGATGTCAATCATTTAGTCCTTTCTCTCTTGAGAAGGAGACTTGCTTCTTTTTTCATGTGTTTTTCTTTGAGAAACCTGCTTAGAAAATGAATGTTAGAGATACCTTCACAGTTAATGTGAGCTGCAGTTGTTCCTTCTGTTGCAGTACCCTAGTAAATATGTACAATGGAAGAACCCTGCTTTCTCTGAGGATGGTTCAGCTCTTTTCTGTTTGATATTATGCACTCATAAATTTACACTTATCTATTAAAATTTGCCATTTTATTAAACATTTTTTTCATGCACAATAGGTTTAATTTTTCTTATGAACAGTCCGACTAAGGCTTTTTTTTTTATTTTGCAGTTAAAGGTTGGCTATGTGGGGTGACATCATGAAAATAAAATAAAGATACATTAATATATTTTTGGTTTGTGGGGCTAAACATATCTCATTAACCTTGAGGACTGATGTGCAGATGGTGTACACGTGCTTCAAGATGCTGCTTGGTGGAAGCTGGTGTTTCTGCTTGCGGTGCATTGTAAGAACAGTTCTTGTTTCACAGGCTTCACACTCTGAAGCACGAGCAAATTTCCGAGGTGTTGGAACAGTTTGCCATAGCAGGTGAAACACTGTGCTTCCAAGGAGTTCTTCTTTTTTCTTCCTGGAAAGTGTGCACTACCGTTGATACATCAGGTTCAGTGTTGGGGAAAAATACCAGTAAAGTTTGCTGTTCAGAAATCTACAGTATATAGAATAGGGGTAAATGGATTAGATCCATTTATAAAGCTGTGTGATTTTTTTTCTAAAAACCAGGAACAACCATTTGTACTATGGATTTTCACAATGAACAAAGTGGTAATAGCTGCTGTCACCAGCATTTGGGAACACTTACTGGTGCAGAAGTACTAAGAATACATTTAATGATTACTTGGTGAAGTAATTTTCCACATGCTTTTTCCTTTAGCATCCTGTTTTGTGTTGTACAATTAAGCTACAATTACATCTACTATTTTGGATAACATTCATTGGTTAACAATAAAGAGATACAGTTAATTTCTCCGAGGTCCATTGTTGTTATTTACAGCACATTTTTTTCTGTCACTAAATGCACTGTAGTAGGCTTTTTTCAGAGCAGTGTACAAACGCTGGTAATCAGTCTTTTGTTTCACAGGATGGTCAAATCGAAATTTAAAAATAAATTATTAAATTGTCCGTAGAGAATGGTACTCATGAAATTGCCACAGGCAGCTGGGAGAAAGCAGTGGTGATTGTCGATTCAGAATGGGATTTATTCATCAGAGCATATTGCTTCTTCTGAGCTGAGGGTGGTTTGGCCACATAATGTAAGAACTTTCAATCACTGCCTACATATTGCTTAGCCCCAGGATAAGTGAAATTTAATTTTAAGTCAAAGTCTTAAACAGTAGAACAAACTTTTATGATATTACACATTATTTTAGACAATGCTGTCAAACACATGCATAGCTGTATGTTTTCTGTAATGGCAAGTTTGTAATTTCTCACCCCTCTACTGCGCTAGGAGAAGGGCAGGAGCAGTCCTGCATAAATAAGTCTACAAATTAATCTGCTGTCACGTAAATGAGGCCTCCTCTCAGGTGACGTTCTGTTCAATTTTGTTACTCTGTATGGTAGAATTATTATCATGAATTAAAACACTTGTACTTGATGCTTTTAACTCTGTGTTTTTAGCTTACACTTCCTTCTTCTTTAAGCCCCTTCTGCTGGAGATTAAGTTGAAGTTTCTCATTTGTTAGTTTCTGCCGTAGGTATGTAACTCAGAGTATTGTGCTTGAAAGGGGAGGTAAGTGTGCTGTAAGTGGTTTCTTTAAACATGCTCTTGAGATGGAGGAAAAAAAGTGTTGCTGTTTAAAGGCCAGACTAACACAATCACTTTGAATGCTTCAGCGTAAAAGAAGAGATTTTGTCTTTTTAAAATAGGTCCCTGTACACATCGAAACTTGGATTTTCTGTTAGTTGGGTCTTCAAGTACGTGTTTCTTAATCCACTTATTTTGCCCAAAATGTAACAAAACTTGTGCCTGCATTTTTAAGCAGAGTTTGGAAGGAGTATTGCGCTTTTGCCTTTTTCTTGGAACATGTTCTCCAGGGTTGTTCAGGTTACTTGCTTAACCACCTCTGAGGAGAAAGGAGGGCTGTTCTAAACAGAAGACTAAACTTACAAAGATACTTCTCTCTCTCTCTCTCTCAGTGACAACATAGAGATTAAAATGATCAGTTAAAAACCTTTTGCTTTTGAAAAGGAACTTCTATCCAAGCATTTTCCATGTCTTCAAGTGTGGATCATCCAAAATATCTTGTTCAAATTAATTTCAAGAACTGGGGTTTTTAACAAAGGTGATGTGTTCCCATGGAGTGAGGTGGCTGAGACTGACCTTCATAAGGGTGTTTTCTGGGTAGGGTTGTCAGCACAAGAAAATCAGAAGCTTCCTTTCAAAAGAGCCTGATGCAGTGCTCACTTCTTACTAGAAGCCATCCCATATGCACAACATACATAAAGTATCTGGATGATAAGATTTTTTTTTTGGAAAATATAGTAAATGTCAATGGATCAACATACAAACTGATACTTTTTTGACACGTCAGAGCAAATTCCTCCAGCTGTGCTTAGAGGTGAGCGGAGCTGCCTCCCGGCTGGGGCGCTGTGCTGCTTTGTCACCTGGGAGCTGGGCAAGGGGCTGGCTCTGGCTGCCGTGGGTGCCCCCCAGGTTAGTGTCTGCCCGCTCTGCCCCCAGGCAGGCCTGGCAGCACCCCTCCTGCCTAGCCTGTTGGTCTGCAAGCAGGTGGGTTTTACACCACGGGGTCGTTGCCCAATTTGGGGACCCTGCCAGCAGCATCTCAGGGCTGGGAGGGACGGTGTGATAGTGAAAGTTCACGGTGGTAGGGGGCTGTTAGAAAAGAAATGCCACGTGGTGAGGTAGGGTCCTTAACTGGCAGATTTATTGTCAAGGCCTCATCAGTTTGTTCTTACAGCATCCCGAAATTTATTCTGAGCGTTGTGTAGCAGATTCAGCAGCTGGTTCATTAGAAAGCGATGCACTTCTCATTCCACAGAGCTGAGTCCAGATCTGTAGGCGCAGGCCAGCTGATTTTTCTTCTGATTGTTGGAATCTGTCACTTGCATTCACTTCACTCTCTGCAGATTTGGAGTTGATAAACTTTTTGTTTGAAGTGAGATCAGTGAAACTTTGAGTTGGTTTGCTTTTTTTTTTTGCCTTATGAGTAGAGATTGCCAACACTATCAAATACAGATGTCTCAGGTAATGTGAATAAAGAGGATTAAAAGAAAAATAAAAACAAAAACACTTCCCCTCAAAACTCCAAACCTAAACAATCCCGTTTCTGGACAATAAGAGACCACGATACTCGCAGCAGTGCCCGCGGGATTCCACATATGCAGGGAGAAGAAGCTTATGCCCACATAGCTCATAGTGAGAGAAAGTTAGCAAAGGGAAATGAAACATTTTGACTTGTTGGGGTTCCGTGAGGTGCTTGTATTGTAAATAACTTGTCAGAGTTTCTGTTCGCAGCAGTAGGCGGTAGGCAGCAGAAGAAACCAGGGGAGATGGAAACACACTTGAAAGGAGGTGCCCTGCTCGGTGCAGATTTTCCTAATGCTCGTGCGCAGAGTTAATGTTCCTTGTGCTCTGGATAAATGGATCAGGTGAAAAGACATCAAGCTCAGAGGTAGGACATTGGTTTTTGGTTTTGCATTGCTTTGTTTTGCTTGTTTATTTTAGAGCATCCTGTTTGCACCAAAGGGCTTGCTGTTACCTGAACATTTAGCTGAAGGCCTTGAGGAGGCCTCTTGCTGAACACTGGAAGATCTCGGAGCTCTTTAAAACCAGGCGTACCCAGCCTGCCCGCTGTGTAGCTCGTTACATTTCAGCAGGCACCCTCTGCAGTCTGATGGTTTTGCCTTGGAGCCTTTCTACCTCCATGGTTTTGGCTGCCCCGTTGCCTGTTCCAGCAACGTGAAACCCACGTGGACCCATGTGAGACAGCGATCTCGTGACGGGCTCTGTGACCACACACACGGAACTCTGCAGCTTCTCATATCAAGTTCACAGCTCCCTGTGGCCTCAGCTTGCACACTTCTTATTCACATCAATTCCTTTTTTATACAGGATTTAACCTTAATCTGCGATTCCAATGGTTTTCTACAAAGCCGAGCTTCTAGTAAAACGTTGACTCCGTGTCAAATGTTTTCTTAAAATACATCGTCATGATGAGTTGAAATAGTCTAGCTTTACTTTCATTTAAACGGCACTTCTGATTAATTAATCTCTATGAATATGGTAATTGCAGTTGTAATGCCAGAGGTTCATTTCCATTGGGGCTCAAGCTGAAAACTTTTCTGCCAAGTGCACTTTGATCGTCAACGCAGTAAGTCTCCAATGTGTGTGTAACATCCAGAGTGCATAGGCTGGTAAATCCAGCCCTCCTCTTTGTGACAGGGAATAAATTTATGTTTCAAGTGAGCGGATTCAGTATTTTAGGGATTTGGGATAGGATAGCAAGATTGTTCACGCATCAGAAAAAAAAAAGAAGCCTTGAGAAATCTTCCTAACATTAATCTGTGCTTCTTCTTTGTTTCCTATTCTTGATAATTTTTCTTCACTTTAATTCATGTTTTAAATTCTTCGATCTCTTCTCTTACAACCAGCGTATCAGGGAACCGTCCTGCTGCTCAAGTACCAGTCACGCTTCTTTGTACCCTTTGAAAACACAGCTCTTGCTCTTTCTCTTCTTTAGCATTTGGGATCCTGCATGGTTGTTTTCAATGAAGCATGCTAACTCATCGTACTGAAATTAGAACTACTGCTGCTGCTTCTTGCAACGATCTCTGGATTAATTTAGGCTACAAGTTTTAATATCAGGCATGCATGGCGAATTATTATATGTCACCTTTTAAAAGTAATACCTATAGTGACTATATAATAATTGCCAGGAGCATTCTGGGGAACAGAAAATGTCAGAAAATAGGTATATTAATACATGCAGAAAATTGGGGAAGATGTGAATCGGTGTTTATACCCACGAGGCTCAACTTTGAGCCTAACCCTAGCCATGCTCACGAGGGAGCACGTGGCAGAGACGTTTCTGTTTGTCTAATTCTGGTCTGTGGCTTCTCTGCGTGGCTGGACCGAGCGAGAGGGGGCTGGAACAGGATGATTGTGCTTGCTCCAGCAGCAGAACAGCCAGGTGCAATTGCACGGTGCCCTGGCTTTGCTCTTCAACACAGCAGTTGGCAAGGATGTGAAAATCCTAAAAAGAAAATACACAGACTAGCTGACTGTTCCCTGCAGACTGTTACATAAAGGAGTCATGTCTAAGTTTCTGCCTGCCTTCAGACATCATCTATAGGTCACTCGGGTAGAAACTGAAGCTCTCAGTAACATAAGCACTGCTGCCTTTGAGGCGTTACCCAGCTGTTCTTCAGCCCATGTGTTTAAAGAAGCAGTGGCAGGTGTGGCTGGGGTAAGAGATCCCTTACCTGCCTGTTCATTCCCATACTGGACCATGGAAATAAATTCTGGAGAACCTTCTTTCTAGCAGTGACTTCGATACAATCTGTGTGACTTTCTTATAAGCATTTCTCCCAGTCTCTGAACTGGTTCCCACTTCTCACCTTGTCTTAATGCTGTTATTTTGTTTAACTTGCTGGTGTTTCGTGGCATTTATTTTACCTGAAGAATAGATTTCAATTTATATCCTTGCTTGCTTTAATGCAATTAACTTTTGTTTCGGTGTGGATGCAAATTATGCAAGATCTTCATTCCCTGACCTAATTTCTCATTTTAAAACATTGTGGGGTAAAAAAAGGTTGAAGCCCCAAGACTTACCGAAAGAAATACTTCATAGTCTACAGAGACAGCTAACACAAAGTGAAAATGAGAGGCAGGCAGCTACGTATGGCAAGGTAACCCTTTCCTCAAACTCACTTTACTGTAGCAAAGTACTTTGGTAAAATTCACTGAGCTTTTAAAGTATTTATTTATTTATTGGCACTTGCTGGATTCTTCAAAGAGCATTGCAGAAAAGAATACCGTGTATGTCTTTCTACAGCCATATTTCAGTGGTGGATTATTCTATCCGTTTAAGAGTAAAAATGCCTTTTTTTCCCCCAGTGATTTTGTAAAGTTGTGCTTTGCCTAGGTCACTAGAAGTAGCTTTGCAGCCTGTAGATGAACGGGTGAAACTGTTTTCTGAAGAAAAGGTGCTCTGACCTGCATCTGGCTGAACTCGGTTATGTATGTATGAATAAATATATATCACACAGTGCAGATTTCTAACATGGTACATGGCATCAGGCCTTACTATGGCAGTATTAAAATGAAATACACAAGTAGCAACTTCTTTTATATGAATTTTGATCTTGAGCAGGTTTAAAAATAAAGCTTTTTAAAGCTAACAGGGTTTAAAGAATGACTTAAAATGTTACAGCATGCAGAGTGAGTATGCTTCAGTTTTCCCGTGATACCAAAATCAGATTTATTTACTTGTGTATCTGTTTTTATCCTGCAAAAGCCAGTTGTGTCTGGGCATTCACCAGTACCAGGAAGCACTGGTTTCAGTGGTACCTTCCCCATCTACAGTTTCTCTCACTGCCAATCTCCTCCCACGCCCCTTCAGGAATTGCTGCAAGACTTCTAAAACACCAGTAGTGTTTGTACTTCTAAATCGTAACCACACATCTTATTTGCTTGTACTCAGGCCCTGGAAGTTCCCAATTTCCGTGCCAGCAAGTGATTTGTGTGGGAAGCAGGGGCTGCAGCGTAAAATTTGATGTGGTGTTCCTGCGTGTTACGTGCTGCGGTTGTGCTACTAAGCATGAAACAGAGGGAACAGAGCTTAGAGAGGGCTTCTTACTTTTAACTAGCAATTCATTCCCCGTGCTTGTTAAACGATGAAGAGAGCCTGGTCATTAAAAGTCTTTTCCTGATTCCTTCTGAATAAAACTGGGGTTTATTAATACTTGCTGATGAAATGTTTCTTTAAAACGATCACAGTGAGAGGTTGGCTCTATAATCAATATTTTAAATTCAGCGTTCCTATTCTGTGTGTATTCAGAATATGGTGTGTTTAAGGAAGATCACTGTCAAAAAGGAAAACGTTTTTCAAGCCACTTCAACAATGAATTTCCACAAAAAAAAAAAAAAAAGGAAAATAAGCATTTTTTTTGGTATCTTCACACACAGAAACCCAGCGAACAGCATGTGTGTAATGCTAAAAGGAAGAGATGTCTGAAATAGTATTGGCTGTGATTGAATGTTCTACAAATACGTCCTATATCTCGTGTATTTATCCACAATGCAGCTTATTTCAGCCACCTTTGGAAGCAGTTTTAACAGTCTTACTAACGTCATGCTCAGTCGTCACCTGTGTTGTCTGCATTAGCAAATTAATCCTGTAAAACTATTCCCTGAGTGGGTTTTTAGGGTAGGTACTTTGTAAGGCTAAAGTTTGCCATCAAAACTCTACTGGTATGTGGAAAAAAATAAAAAATAAAAATAAAAAAGTTGACTTGGGCATGCAACAGTTGTTGAACAAAGTTGGCCCTGGTTTTTGTGAGCTGAAATTCAATGAAAGTTCTCCATGTTCTTGGGGAGGGGGGTTCCTGGCTACAGGAAAAACATTTTTCTTGAATCATTCTTTTCTGGTGTTCCCTCATTCTGCTGGCATCTTTGAAACAAAATTCATTCAGACATTACGTTCAGGAATTTGGTACTTCAGAGCAGTTACAGCGAGTGAAGTACGGCTCTTACGATGTTGCTGCATGACTCTATTTATTGCTTTTGTGTAGTGCCTGTGCTAAATCTCCTTGACTTCTCTGTGTCTTTCTGTGCAGGTTACAAAAGTACGATCTCTTGCAGCCCTTAGGATAGGAGCGAGGTAAAGATCAGCAGAAGACCTGGGGTCTGCCAAGGCCTGCATTGCGCTTCTGTAAATCTGGACAGTTCACAGCACTTTAAATTAGGTGCTGCCTGGTCCACGAAGACTTTTCTGCAAGGACCAGGAAGCGCTATTAAAACATTTCAGTAACGCTCGGTTCTCTCTGATCTCTCTAAATCTTTCCTTCGTTGTCTTTTCCTGGGAGAAAAATCCTCTCTTAGAAGTGCTTCAGTTGTTGTTCTCCCCCGTAAAGCAGGACCTGGCAGTAAGCTATCGGCCTTTAACATGCAATGGGACGTGTTAGAGCGAACGGTGGTGCGGCCACTTCGGGGATCTTGAAGGCTTGGACCACAGGTGACACAGTGTGGGAAGCCTGCCTCTATCCAGCCTGGGTAAAGCGAGACGAGAGTAGATACTTTCCAAGTTTTATTGGTTTTCTACACAATTTCTAATAGCCTTGAAGATACATGAACAATGTCAGGTGACTTTTTTAATGTCAAGCGACTGATTTAGTATGCCTGTACATACATTTCCAGTGTAAGATCCTGTTGCTACCTGCCTTTTTGTATGCTATTAGAATGTGCATACTGTGTATACGTAATGCAATGAGTTGTGCACCCTGCACAAAAAGCCTGAATAAATGGGTTTTAATGTTAACCTGAAGAATCACTATTCTTTTGATGATCAGTCTTGCTAATTGTTAGACTGTGCCATTGTTCATTTCCCTGGGAACTTTCAGTTTGTGGTACGAGTCCATAGTGGAGTTTCCACCTGTGTGTTTTGTGCTGCGGTCAGATAAGCTGTGAGAGAGCGGATTTGCAAAGAATGGATCACTCCTGAAGGAGAAGATGGGGACTGGTAAATAAGGCACTTGGTAATTAAGCTGATGGATAAGTGAATTATTGGGAATACACCAAACCTTGGAAGCATTTGTGCTGGTCACATTGCCATCATGCACAATGGCTTCCCAGGCTGAGATCCGTGTGGGTCGATCCCTTGGAGGAATTGCCTGAGCCTGTAAAAAATGTAAAGCACGGGTCTGAAGTTATTGGCCCAACTGCCAAGTGAGGGAGCTGCCCCAGGGCCCACGAGCCTCCTGTTGAGCCTGGACGCTGTCTTGGTACTCGCACCGTGCCTCGTGGAGGCAGCCCGTGGGGGCAGTGTGCGACCTGCACCTTCACCACCAGCTCAAGCAGGACCACCACGCGCACAGGGTTCAGGTTCAGGACCCCAAGAGGGACCTGAAACCCTGCACAGTGGGATTTCAGCCTGTGTTTCACACATTAGGGCCAGCACTGGGGCTTGGGACATGCTTGCCCAGCACTCATTGATTCCTTTAAAACCACCCCTGACACCTCCCGTTCTCTGTGTGGCCCGTGCTGGAGATAGGGATGTTCTGGGGCTGAGGGGGATCAAGGCACAGCAGCCTCAGGTAGCAGCAGCTTTATTTCTCAGTTGCCATCTCCAGGAGGGCTGTGGGGAACACTCGTGCACATCTCAGCTTTGTTGGCTCTGAATTTCACTGTGAGCCAGATTTAAAGTGTTTCTGCCGTAGCTGCACCTGGGAGCAGCCTCCTTCCTCTAAGTTGTTTACTTCAAGTTCCTGACGGTGAAAGGTAGCGAGGCACTTTCATGCAAATGCATTTCAGTACAGCTGCAAAATGTTCCCGAGGATTTTATTTACCATTATGCTGCCTTTGCCGATCTCTGCCCACAGTGCTTCTTGGCTTCTCTTGTCAGCGTGCAGGTTCCCTGGTGGATGTGCTGCAGGCAGGGAGTTGTGCAAGATGACGTGTAATATATTTGTAAGAGCTTGATTTAAAAAAAAAAAAAAAAAAAAAAAAAAAAAAAAAAAGTGATTTTGACATAATGAAAGCTTTGGGCTATTACTGCTGCCGATGGCTTTGTTTGAAATGTGGCAGCTCTGCCGCAGCCCTAGAGGCTGCCTGTTTGCCAAGGGCCGGCAGGGCTGGATGCTCATGGGTTGGTGGCTGCAGATATACAAGGTGAAAATGGTGCCACAGGATGTTCCCTGCTCATCCCTGTGGGGTGAGGATTTTGCCCCAGTGAGGATTTTGCTATTGAATTTAGCAGGCTGGAGGTTGCCCCTCGATGCGGGTCTGTCCGAAGTGCCTTTGCAGCAGAGCTGTGTGATGAAAAACACTGCGTGTTGGTGAGGGGGTGCCCTGCGTGGACACACACCACCGTGCATGAGCACTGCCTGCTCTGCAAGACCCAGCACAGCCTCACCTAAAGCCGTGTTCTCCCTCTGTCTGCAGTCCCAGAGCTGCAGTTTCATCTGCAGTTTCAGAGCTGCTGCCTCCATGCTCGGCCTGGGCAGGGCAGCAGCAGCAGCCTGCATCCATCCCTATTCCTGTATCTTGTCCCAGTCTCTCTGCAGGACAGTTCCCATCTCCCACACCAGCCCCCTGTGCCATTATCGCTCCTCGGGGCCCTCGGTATCAGGTCACCGAGCGCCGGGCCGCGATCGGGGGATCTCTGCAACGCGAGCCCGCCTGACGCGGAGCAGCCGCCAGGCTAGCGCCGATCGCCATCTCCTCACCCCCTGCTCCTGTTGCTCGCGCTTCAGCAGCTCATGTAAATTAATCGCGGCGTTTAATTTCCTCCCGACCCACCTGCTGCTCTTGGCAGGCTCCTTTGTGGAGCAGGAGGGGGAAGCAAAAGGCCAGCCCTGGCTTTGGGGGCTGTTAATGGGACGCCAGCTCCATGGCTGTGGGGCCTGGGGGTGGCGCAGGGACACGGGGCCTCTCTCTCTAACCTCTGCCACAACGCCTGTGTGGAGCACAGACCTTTCTGAAGCAGACGATCCCTCACCCGTTTCTCCAAGCTCCTGTGAAGCTGGAGGACGCTGCCCAGTGTGGCACCAGTTGGGTTTTCCTGTGTGTGGGCACAGCCCCACTGGGAGCGTCCCCGTGTGGGCCTACACGAGCTGTGGCTCTGCCATCTGAGGCACTGCTGGCTGCCTGCAAGACAGGCAACAGAGACACCGTAAGAACACGTCAACTGGCATCAGGAGCTATCTGTGAGACGAGGCCGACCCCCAGCTCCCCACAGCTCCTTTCAGGCAGTTGCAGAGAGCAATGAGGTCTCCCCTGAGCCTCCTCTTCCCCAGACCAAACACCCCCAGCTCCCTCAGCCGCTCCTCACAGGACTTGTTCCCTAAACCCCTCACTGGCTTCACTGCCCTTTGGACATGAATGTCCCTGATTCCTGCAAACAAAAGACCTCTGGGTCTATTGTGTGGAGACACAAAGGAATTGATTTAGAGAACGACTTCAAACACGTGGCCAAGCCACCGGCCAGTGCTGCACCGCTCAAATACACGGCCAAGGTGACCCGGCCTTGGGTCATAAGCTGTCTCCTCCACCCACTGGAGGTGAAATTCACCTCCACCCAGCCCTCTGCTGCCACGCGCTCTGCTGGACCTGCAAGCGTTGGTTTGCTGGAAAGCAGTGATGAGAAGTCAAGAAACCCTGGTTTAGCGCATGGGGCACCCGCCCGGTGCAGAGCAGCCGGTAGTGCCCTGTTGAAGGAGCTGTGAGCACCCAGGACAGCCCTGCCCCATCCCATCCTGGTTTCAGACAACAGTGAGATCAAGGTGTTTGCCGTCTAGCAGCAGTTCAAGAAAAAAAAAAAATAAAATCAATCTGTATAGGATAAAAAGGCAAAACCCTGGTGAGGTTGTGAGGTTGATCAGGAGCCAGGTGAGCACCCAGAGTCATTTCCCTCCACCTTGTGTAGCATTAAAATGGCAGGGATGGAGGGGAGGGGAATAAATTAGGCTTTTTCATCACAAAATGCTGGTTCTGCCCAGACAGAAACATCAAAGGCACCTTCCCAGTTCCACTCCAGTGCCCCTGTTTGCCCTGAAAGGAGGCGAAGCCACGCGCTGTGCTCAGCCCGGGTGCAGTAACACAGCTGATGCACACAGCTGTGCAGAGCATCCCATCAGGCACATTACCCATGCTCACAACTCATTTTGGGCAATGCTGCCTCATTTCTCAGGCCAACTCCATCTGCACTCACCTCAGCCCTGCCGGGCTCCTTGCCCCAGGGCTGGCAGGACTCTCTGTGCACTCACTGCTAACTTCTATGCTGCTCGAGGTTTTTATTTTATGAAACAAAACCAGCCCATCAGTGAGGAAAATGAATCTTTATTGTTTTCTCTAAAAGCAGAATTCGAGGTACATGTTTCTTTTTTTTTTTTTTTTTCTTTTTTTTTGTATGGTTTAGACGGTGGCTTTAAGGTGTGAATTGTCACCTCACAGAAACAACACAGAACAACCAGTGGAGGAACGACGAGCAAGTTTGACAACTGCTTTATCACGTAGTCCAAACATGACTTTTAACTAACGCTTTTGCCAGAGCTGGCTTCAGGACAACATTAAAATCTCGCCTACTCAGTACAAGTACAGTCATAATGAGGGGAAAAAGAACTACAAAACACAATTATTGCTGCTGTATCTGCATTTCTGTTTCCTTGCACGATGTTCTGTAATATGCTGGTAAAACATTTCTTAAATACCAGTATAATTAAGCATGTTGTTCATATAACGTAACCAACCAGCCAACCTCACTTGTTAAATGAGACTTCATCTGAGCACGACGACAACAAAAAGGCTGCCTTACAAAAATGGAGAGGTTTTTAGGAGGTGTGATTGTTACACCTTTGAGACAGTGAGGATGAGATGCGCAGAAATATCTGAACAGATTTTGTTTTCTGCGTGCTTTCAGTGCTGGCAGCAGCAGTGAGCCCTCACCTCTGCAGGGCAGCAGGCTGCTCCCAGCTGGTCCCGACGTGCTCAAGGCCCTGACTCCTCCAGCACTTGCACACATGCCCACCTTGATTCGTGCCTTCTCCAATTCCACCAAAAGCAGCCAGTGCACGCATTTGTGCGGAAGTCAGGCATGTGCGTAAGCACTCAGGAGACGGGGCCCTAAATGGCAGCTAAAGCTGAGCGAGGGGAGGGGACCTACTGCAGCCATTTACACTTCAGAGGTGAACGGGTAGGCAGAGGAATAAACAACTCGAGCACACATTGTGCCCATCCCTCGAGACCTGAAAACGGAAGATGGAAAATGATTTGCAGCACACTCACGGCTATTAACAGCTCAGTGCATTCGGCAGTGCCTGCATAAACAGCTCCTGTATGTCACAGGCACCAGCGTACTGCTGCACGGAAATCCCAGCGTGCAGGGGTCGGATCCACCCGCGTGGAGATGTTCTGCGGGTGATAGATCACGACTCCACCAGCTCCTGGTGAAGCCTGAAGACATCCATGAACGATATGAAACGTATGCTGCAACATCTGAAGGTGAAGTCTGAACACACCTCGTGTTATCTACCGAAAGGTCAGCTGGAACAACCATTTCATCACACAGATGGTTTGGGGATTAGTTACAGGGTCAGTCCGAACAATGCACACACACACATCGACCTGCAACAAAATTCTTGGACTAAACTTCTCTATAACTTACAAAGTATATAAAATGCATGATTTGACATTTAAAAAACCTCAGCCCTTTTGTAAGAAAACAAAACAAGGCCATAGGAGTTTGTTTTGTTTTGAGCTTTAATCTGTTGTTTCAACAGCTTAAGTTCCTAGGCTAAATAAAAAATATAAACGGCACTCCACCACGGCCTTATAATGCAAGGAATAAATTAGCAAGAGTCACACTGTAAATCAAAATAAATAATTTCTAAATTACTTTTATTAAAAAATGGTCTCTTTAATTGCACAGTATTTTAATTTCTCAGTAGCAATGCAAAGTCAGTTGGGTGTTGTATTGTTCTAAATGCTTTAGACAGTACGGAAAGCATCGTCTCGCTTTTTTTCCTTTTCAAGCTTCACACGTCAAAAATGTCAAAGTTGGTCAAACCAGCAACTGATGGGACTGACACGGGTTTTGGTAGCCTCGCGAGGTGTTGTGGCACCTCTCCCCTGGGCACTGCGTCCTCCCACTGTCACCCCGCGGGGACAGGAGCCGCCGGCTCCCCGCTCCAAGTGAGGTACTCCGGTTTGCACCGACGGGTTTGGTATTTTTGGGAAAGTGTTCACCAGTAGCTACTACTTTCACAGCAGAAGGTCGGCAACGAGTCAGTGACAGTCCGCATACTCGAAGGCTGCAAAAGTCCCCTTCACGGGCATCCCCAGGCTGGCACTCCTCCTTTTTGGGGTGTTCCACGAACACGGCAGCCCTGTGGCTCTCCCCGGAGCTGTTCTGCAGCGGAGCCCCGAGCTACAGTTCAGACATAGCACGGACAACGGGACACCTGAAAGGACGTGGCCTTACCTCAGAGCATTAGCGGTAGTTGGCAAGTGAGTTTAAGGTATTAAAAAACAAAACAACCAAACAACAATGTGACATTTCAGGATTTTTTTTTTAAAAAAGACATCTTAGTGATTAACACTGTCGCAGCCCGGGCACGTTGAGCTCTAAGTCAGGTATCCACGGGGCATTTTAGGAACTCTAAATATTGGCAACACACTTCGTATACAAAACTGCTGTGGGCAGACGCCAAATGTCAACGTGCGCTCAAAACACCGTGTATCTACACACCATTACTGAGGGAGCTATAATGGCTTGGATTGTATTTAAAAATACGGAGTTTCTGCTAAGTATCAAAACAACTCTTGAGTAGTGAAGACAAGGGTAAGCGCTGCCCTGTTTTTAGGGGTGGGACAGGGCTAGCTGTGCTTTATTCTCTGTAACCCCAGCACTTGCAGCAAAGACAACGTTACCGAGCCACCTTTTGCTGTTTAAGATGCTGCGGTTCAGTTATTTGCATCAACACAACCACACCGCCAGGCGCAGTACTGAGCAGTACCACCGTGGTCATGCCTAGCACTGGTTTCCTCTCCACAGGGTGTGAAATACACAGACCGATCTCCTTCTCGAGGGGGAGGTCGCACACACCTCCTCCTTCCCTCTGCTACTCACATCAACAACAAAGGAAACACCACGGCCAACGCTTTGTCCACTGCGTGTTTCCTTTACCCAAGGGCCTAAGGGGACCTAGCACATCATTGCACAACACTGAGAACCACCGAATATCCCCCGTCCTTCTACTTTTAAAGCATTTTCAGTGCTTCAGCACAAAGCACACAACGTACGGAAAGGACTCCCCACCCAGCACCACGCTTCTTGGCACGGTGGCGCTGCTCGGAGCCTTCTGAGGCTCGTGTGATGGGCAGGAGATGAAACGCCTCGATTACACGCACACGCTTCTGTTGGCCTTCAAGGAATTCATCTTTTGGCAGAAGGGAATTCCTACATAAGAATGAATGTAGAAACTCACCAAAAACACAAACACAGGAACTGCAGTACTAAAGCAGCTGCACCTACACTACGGTGTAGTACTTCAGTGTAATTCAGTTTTTAAAAAATCTTAGAGTACGACTGAGACGAGACCCATTTACCACTCCAAACCTCAGCGCGAGCGCTGCATCAGCCTCTAGGTTCAGACAAGCTCTACGGACAGCGACCCACCACACCACGGGACAAACTACTGCCAAGCAGACAACTCAGGCTAATTATGTACAGCACCTCCTGTATTGTCACAGGGACAGGCGAATGCAGATCCCAGGCCAAATCAGCAGTAAAAGCTGTCTGGAACACTACTTCCTGAATTAGTTTGCTGAACACGGTTCAGATTATTGGATATGTCTATAAGCACAATGCTCTTTAGAAGCATTTACTGTATACCCAAATCCTACTCGCCGCAACACATGGTGTCGCGCAAGTAGTGAAAATGTCTTCGTATTCAAAGGTGCTTGGACATCATTTTCAGGCAGCATTTTACCTTTATTTTAGTGAGTTTACACTACAAAGATTTTAGAAGGAAGAAGATGCCAATAGTTTCTTTCTTTCTTTCTTTTTCTTTTTAATATGTGAAATTGAGACAGACACCTAAATAAATATCTATTTTTACTCACCTAAGTCTATTCTATGTCTGAAAACTCTAATTTTCCAATAAGGGATAAAATGTTGCCCAAAAGACTATAGTTATACGTTTGTGTTTCTACTAAATCTACAAATCAAAATAGTTCTCAGTTAAAAAGATACAATTTGTATCAACAGTAAAAGGTACTTTCTGGTTCTTCAGGGCCTTTAAATTCCAGCAAGTGTACCAAAATTATCAGCAGTAAACTAGTGGTTTTGTAACACTGAAAAACATTACAATGGATGGAAACCTAAAACTGTAGGTAACTGACTATGTCACGTTAAGTACAACTGACATCAATTGCAAGATCTATTTCTATTTTATATATATATATATATATAAAAGCTTATGAGGTGCTAGTAAAACCCATGACTTTAACCAGAAATATCCCTTACTAGTACTAAAACAGACTTGTTTTATCTGTTTCTAAAACTCTACACTATTTGTGGCAAGAATCAGGCCTCCATGATGCAACAGGCCAAGGACTAATCTCAGGAACACGTACAGCCTCTTCTCTCCCCGCGGCCCTCCCTCCCCAACCGAAACAGAAAAGACAAAAAGTTTAAGTTATTATTTTGAGCTACAATATCATTACCATAGTGCAGTTAATAAACGTTGCATATCCTCAACACACAAACCCTTTTCAGGCCAGCCTTGATAAATAGCAAGAAAAAACAAAAACAAAAAAAAAAAAACAACAGTATCTTAAATACAAAACTTGCATTGAGATAATTAAATTCATTTAAAAACAGGTAAATATTTTATGAAAAGCGTATTTTATCCAGTACACTGGTGCAGCAATACAAAGAAAAACACATAAAACAACTAAACAGAACCCTACGAGATTTCAGGCCCCTTTCTACTGACCAGGAGTACAGGAAGCTGGAAAACAGCACGTGGGAATTGAAACCAGGTGGCCTGTTTCTAGGAGGTACTGAGTGTTTGCAGTTTGTGGCAGGTTCAAAGGGGGCTGCAAATTCTCAGCACCTTTGAAAATCAGGCAGTAAGGCTTTCCACCTTATCCATAAATTAGTAAAAAATAAAAATAATAATAAAAAAATTGTCCTCTGATTGCATTTGATCTTACTCATCAACTGCATCAACAAAACATGTAACTACTTAAACAAAACAAAGAGCAATGAAAAGTGCCATACTATAAATTACTAATATATCGTTACCCATTTCACCGTTAACTGGTAACTCAATTATTCGTTTAAAAAATAAAGTCAGTGCTGTAGTAAATCTTTGTTTCCTATAAATATGATTATAGCACAAAAAAAAAAAGCCCACAAAAAACAAACAAACAAACAAACACGGTGTTGTAAAAAGTTCAAAAACTTGGCTTGAAAATTGTCTGCTGGAAGAAGCAAAATCCTCTCTCTGCAGGTCGTTTTGACACCACGCAGCCCAAGGACAAATATCCAGCAAGTTAAAAAACAAAACCGAAAGTCGCAACAACATGTAACAAGGATAGAAAGTGCTGCATATAAACCCCTGATGCACCAAAGATTATAACCAGAGACGACAGATTTTTTTTTCATATATATATATATATATATTAATTTAAACTGGAGCATCCTCCAGCCATGAAAATAGCCATTTAAAAAATTTTCGAACTAGAACACAAAACATACCGGGTCCTTCGGATGCACGGGGCTATACATACAGACTCCATGATACAGCATTTCACATAAATGGATTACTATTATAACCTCCTTGCTGAGAAGGAGATCCCAAATGCTATTGTAGCAAACCTCCCTCAGCATTAGAGCTGAGCTGAAAAACTACTAGACACCACAAAGATGCATCATCTCTCAATAACCTAGCTGAGACTTCTCCACTAAGATGGCTGCGGCGAGCTGCTGCGCGTCCGTCACGTGAGGGTTCTTCTTCATGACGATCCTCACCAGGTCGGGGGGGAAGATGTTGCACAGGTTTATGTAAACCTTCTCCCTGGTGTCTTGGTGCCTCGGGGGGTCTTGAGGGATCCCGCAGTAGGGTACGCGCCAGGCCTGGTCCTGCTGTTCGGGCAGGCTTTGGAAGGCAAACTGCTCGTAGCAGGGCTGCGTGGGGTTGCTGGGCAAGGAGTAGGTCTGGCGGTAGCCGTAGGCATCGACCCCGTAGCTCTGCCTGTCCCAGCTTCCAAGCCCGTCCTGGCCAGCGAAAGGCTTCCTGTGTCTCAGCGGAGAGCTGTCGTACAAACGCGAGTCCGAAATGCTGTCGATTCGGGTGGACACGAGGGCTCTCCCCAGGTGCATGGCCTTGGAGTGCGGCGAGCTCTGCGAGGCCGGGTAGTCGCTGGGGCAGCTGGAGCGAGCACCCACGGCGGGGTGCTGCAGGTGCACAGCCATGTACGGGATCGGAGGTTTGTGGTGGTGCTTTGGTTCTTCGTGGCTGTAGCTCTGCACTCGGGCTAGAGGCTCGTGGTAGCTCTGCAAGAAGGGCTGGGAGTTAAGGCGGCCGTGGGGGTGCATGTGCTGGCACTTCAGGTTCTCCTCCAGCTGCGGGTCGGGCGAACTCATGTAGGAGCGGTCGCTGTACCCCACGTAGGAGTCGCTGCTGCCACAACTGACGCTCCCCTCGCTGCTGCAGTCAGAAGCCACGGAGCTGATCCTGTAATCGGTGTCCAAGGAGAAGCGCCTCTCGGGACTCCGTGGACCAGATATACTCAGATTCGAATACGCATTCAGCATGGAGTAGTACCCTACGTCCACGGGAGACTCACATTTTGGATACTGGTCGTAAGGCATTGGCGTTCCGTGATTTTTGGTTGCCATCATCACCGTAGGAGGATATTGTCCCTGTGGTCGTTGATCCTGAGGTGGGAAATGAACTCCGGATGGAAGGCCGTTGGTTAAAGGTGCAGTGCTTTGGGGTTTTGCAGCAGAGGAACTTGGTATGCTAACTAAGGAAGGTACAGACCTGGTTTCCAATTTGTTTTTGGTGGGAAGCTTTTCCTCCAAGTCTTGGTAGACTTGAGTCCTTATACTAGGATCCGACTGCCTCTTCGGAGTGGCACGCTTAAGCTCAGAAGTGCCATCACTCTTAGTACTACAGGGAACACTATTGCTTTTTACCAGTCCTCCTTCACTTGTAGTTTTGGCAGCTGTGCTTCGAGACATGGCACGAAGCTCATCAGCTACAGATCGCTGAGGCTGATTTCCTCTTTCTGGATGATAGTATTTGCACTTGTGTCCATAGGTACATTTCTTCCCTGTTAACACAAACATAATGAGATTAAGAACATGAAGTAAAATCTGTTAACTGTTAAACAATGAAAGTGCCTCTCATTGAAAGTTTTGCTGACAATTTGAAAGATTGATCAGAGCACCTCTCCTATGAAGACAGATAGAGGGAGTTGGGGTGTTCAGCCTGGAGAAGAGAAGGTTTCAGGGAGACCTTACAGCGGCCTGCCAGTACCTAAAGGGGGCTACAGGAAAGCTGGAGAGGGACTCTGTCAGGATGTGTAGTGATAGGACAAGGGGAATGGCTTTAAATTAAAAGAGGGGAGGTTTAGATTAGATATAAGGAAGAAATTCTTCACTCAGAGGGTGGTGAGGCCCTGGCACAGGCTGCCCAGAGAAGCTGTGGATGCCCCATCCCTGGAGGTGCTCAAGGCCAGGCTGGATGGGGCTTTGAGCCACCTGGTCTGGTGGGAGGTGTCCCTGCCCATGGCAGGGGGTTGGAAATGGGTGATCTTTAAGGTCCCTTCCAATCCAAACCTTTCTATGTTTCTAAAGAGATCTTGCAAATGGTTTTGTGTGACACAGTGAGATCTAGCATCTCCTTTCCTGTATTGTCAGTAGAAGAGGCAGTGGTAATGTGCTGAAGCAACTGCTCTAGGAACACAGACCAACACCACCAGCAGCGTTTTGAGCTGAACATGATGCCATCTGTGCGTATGCACACACTTGCTGTATTGTGCTAAGGAGACACACAAGTGGGAAACTTAACATGAAAATCATAGTCATAAGAGCAGCAAATGTTCAGCTCAGTCAAGATGCTGGTGTGCCTGTAAGGAAGTTGAGTAGCTAAACGTCAGGCAGCTTGATCCATTTTCTGGCAGAAAACTTAGATGTGCTATAGACAAAGCACATTACAAAATGGCTTTCTGGAGCCTGAAGAATTTAGGTGATGTTTTGGATCTCTTCCTACCAATGATTAATGAAATTACTCCTTTAGTTCAACTGGTACACAGAAATGTTCTTTAGCTAGCACATGAAAAAAAAAATCGCTTTGGTCTCCACTAACTCCAGTGCTCAGCTTTTCAAACATTCTCAGGCTAAGACAATAATGTAAGAACTTCTGTCTAAAAGTTTTATTTTTGGCAGCATTAAAGTAAAGCAGGAGTTCAGTCCTGAGTCCCAGCAGTACAGAAAGCTCATGGATAGAAGAACAAATTACCATATGGACAAGGTTGCTTCTTATGTTCTGGCACAATAGGCTTCTTCCTAAGAAAATTGTCCAGACTTGGGCCATGGCGGCCAAGAGGATCATCAGGAGGCATAAATCTATAAAGCAACAAAAAAGTGTTACAGAAGCAAATGCCTTTTTATATTCCTCATGCAATGACCAAGAACCTCACAACCGCGTCCCACGCCGTAAGCTGCCATGCTATCATCTTTAAGCCTGGGTACTTTCAGAGCTGCTTTGAAATCAGCTGCAGCTCTTGATGTCCCTGTCCTGCAGCGATGCAAGGCCACCTTTCTGCTGCAGGTACTACCTGAGAGACCAGTCATACAAACAGACTGTGGACACCCCTCGTTGGCTTCAGGCACCTCTAGTCTGGCCCAGCTGACTGCTCTGCAGCAGGGCAGGGCTGCTCACAACCCATTCCTAAACCAGTGGAAGGGAAGCAATTTCCTAAAACACCACAACTAGATTTGCAAAACTGTGTGGATTGAAGTCTTTTGACTTTGTCAAGGTCAAAAGAGTGTCAGAGTCTTTTTCATCATCACTGAGGCACTCAAATACAAGTGTCTGCTTGGCAGAGTACTGAGACCTTCCCACTACAAAAAGACACCAGTATTCATTGCAAGTGACACTTAGGCATTTACAAGAATTTACAAGAATTTACAAGAGATGGATCAAGGTAGATGGTTCAACTAGAGACCTCCTGAGGTCCATATGACTTTATGATTTAGGGGTCTAACCATAGGCACCCCAAAATTCTGGCTCAGTACATCAAGAAAACTGGAATACAATACTGTAACATACATACAATATAGCATATACATTGGCATACACCAGAAGCAGCAAATAATTTTACAATATAAAGATATAAACATATTGCCATAAAAAAGTCTGGCAAAAATAAACAAGTTCAAGTACTTTTTATTCAGAATACCAAATCTATGACAAACTATTCCTTCTATTTTCCTGCATGTACTTCGTGATTTGGGTAGAAGATAAAAAATCCATACACGTCTTCAAACTGTCCTTTCCTCAGTTATTTTACTTACAAGGATAGAATGACTTACTTGTCATTAACAAATGAATACATCAGCAAGCGTTCATCTATGAACTTCTTCCATTCGGGCTTCTCATTAGCTAGATCCCTGTAGTTGTCATTAGAAACAATGATGCCATCTGACTCGAAGGCCAGCTTCACTATGAATCGGTCATCGTAGCATACCACCCTTCTCCCTTGCACTCGGCGGGATGGTGTGAACACAAGAATCTTCTCTTTTTCTAATTTACGCAAGATCTCTTGATCTACAAGGAATACAAATTAAAGGTCAAAAAATAAAAAGAAGGTAAAGAAAAAGATGTTTGTTTCACCTCTGAAGACATTAGATTTTAGGAAGAAAACCCAAGCATTTAGGAGTAACTATGTCTTAAAAGGCTACAGCCCTGCAGAAGATGTCTGACGTGTGATACTTGAAGTTACAGGCAGCAATCAACCAGCAACACTTTCAAAACCAAACCAAAGCAAATGAAAACCTTCCACTACCCAGCATTTCTCTAAGAGCAACACAGGGGACCTTGTTCACTTCGCTGTGGTTAAAAGAAACACTGCTTACCAAAACTCGTGTGAAAAACTCCTCTGCTTGAGGGAAAAAAGTCTTAAATCTTACTCAATGTCAGTGATTAGGAAGATTACACCCAGCTTACAGCCAAAGGTTTTCCGTAACTGAGCTCTGTGGTAATGATACAACTCTTCCATCCTGTTGTGGTACCCCGCCAGCAAGAAACATCTTTTGCAACAACTTCAATAGCTTAAATAAATAGATCTGCCTCGTTAAAGTCTCTCCCCATCATGAGCAGGGTATTCCTACTACCCACAAAGACTAGAAATCTTATGTTTTGTACAAACACTCAGGCTCTTCACGAATTTTAGTAACATCTGCTAAAAAGCCTTCTGATGTCATCTTGTAACCATATAAAAAAAGGAAGCAGAATTTTTATTTTTTATTTTTACTGCCAGTATTGGCTCAGAACTTATCTTTCACTGTAGAGTTTTCAGTGTTATGTATGAAGTCTTACCAAACCTAAAAAGGTTTCTCTTCATTCTGCTGAATAAGTGTTTAACATTTGATGTAATTCCTTCCTGTCCTACGCAGTCCTTCAGTCACCCCTCCAAAAGCATCCTCTCTTTCTCTCTGTTGAACCTGGAGACCCTGGGGAGCTCAGACTGCCAAGGAGGTGACCTGGACTATGACTCTGGGTGTAGCACCAGAGCACCGAGTGCTGGGGCACCCCTGCCTTCTGTTGTTTCTGCCAGCTATCACTCTCCTCAGAGCAGACAAGCTACAAAAGAAAAATAAGCAGAAAGCTAGGCGACACCTACAACTGCAGAAGACACCTGCATGGTGAATATGAGTCATGGCTTTTAATAATGGTTTAAATCTCAAATAACTCAGCTGTTTTGTAGCACAAGAAACTTGACAGGGAACATGTTCCACCCAGAAAAGAAAGACTCCAGTACAGCACTGATACTACAAATAAGCAATATATTTCATGCAAGCACTTATATGCTTACTAGAAAAAACACAAGATCAGAAATGATGTCCAGCCTTTTTGTAGGCATTTTTCTCCCCATTTGGTAGATGATGAGCGAGAGTCTGAAGGAAAGTGATTTCTCCCCATTAAGAAAGAACAAAAAATCTGTCAAGTATAAGAATGACAGGTTGTACTAAGAAAAATGCAGTCATTACATAGTCCAAGAAGTTTCTTGGACAGTCTAGAGCCATTAGTAAGTCATTTGAGACTTTTTCAAAATTCCAGATGGCCAAGTACTTCAGATACCTATCTCCAGAAACGGAGTGTCAGCACAATGTATTTCGCAAGACTGTTGGCCAACAGGCTCCCTGCGTCCTGATACTTTTGTTTTACAGAAGACACAATAAACTGCTTTGGTTTTCCTTCCATTTTCAGGATCCATGATGACATGCAGGAAATTATTTTTTTGTGGTAGACAACTGGTCAACTCTGTGACTTCCTACTTGCTTGAAACTCCTTTATGGGTTTCTAGCCCTAGCCACAGCTCCAGCAGATGTTATGTTTCAATTCTAAATAGTCAACTCTTAATTACTTAGCCAATGCTCTTCTCATACCTCAAACACTGGTACAGTAAAACAACTTGATCAAGACCAGCTCTTACGACAGGGAATATGTCTTCTTTCTCAGGGTATGGTTTTCTGTTATTATCTTTGCAATAGTCTATAGCAAACATTTACCTGACTACCTTCAAGAGAAAAGCTCTACTCTGCCTCTGCCGAGGGGATGACAACAGCTTTCCAAATGCTTTCTTACACTAACATTGCATATTCTTGTAGCAATAGGGCAAATGAAACAAAGAGTTGTAAAGACCTTTCCATCTCTTCAGAAATGCACGTGCAAATCAAAGCATGCTTCCATATTCTTTTAGAAGTCATAGCTACTATTCTCATAAGCTTCTCTTCCTTTGCACCAGGGGAGGTTCTGAAAAGAAATTTGGAAACATTTCTGCTCAGAAAGAGCAGTCAGGCACTGGGACGGGTTGCCCAGGGAGGTGGTGGAGTCACTGTCCCTGGGGGTGTTCAAGGAAAGGTTGGACGTGATGCCTGGGGACACGGTTTAGTGGGTGATATTGGTGGTGGGGGGATGATTGGACCAGATGATCTTGGAGGTCTTTTCCAGCCTTTATGGTTCTATGATTAAAATGAATAAAAAAAAAAAGAAAAAAAAAAAGAAAAAAAAAAAAAGCCCTAATTCTCCTCTGTTTCAACTTTAGGGCAGAAGGGGGACAACTCTCCATACTCCATACAGAACAAGGAAGCTGGATAAAGAAGTAAATGCCTCTACAGCTTTTTTTTTTCTTTAATAAACACATTTAAAACAGACATTTTCAAAAGCTTTCTCACTCGTTAACAGGAATGTTCAAAAGGAGAACTGTTCCCTTTCTGCCGGGATCATTCCTCACTCCCGGCGCAGGGCAGTGACTCACCGCAGGTGACTGGCAGACAGGCCGGGCTGGCAGACTGCTCACCACAAGAGCCATCGCTTGGTGAATCACTGCCTTCAAACCTTTGCTGCCACCGCTACATGGGCGGAACAGCTTTAAAAAATGGCAGTAATGTTCTTGAAGAAATAAGTAGCAATATTAAGGGAAAATTTATAAGGCGAGCAGAAAGGGAGGGCTTGGTGATAACATTGCTTTGCCTTTTTCCTTCCTGAAGATTGCAATGCAGTTGCTACACCAAAAATACCTTCTATTATAGTCTTTCATTTTTTATGATCTGTTCATCTGTGCAGTAGCATTCACATTGTACAAAGCATCAAACAAACCAGTAAAGGCAGAACAGAGCTTACCTGTGATGAGAGCATCAGGTCTTGACTGTTCTTTCCTCCATGCTGGCACAAACACTGTAACATCCTTATGGCCTCTTTCCAAAAACCAGTCTACTGCCAATTTGATCCCTCGACAAGAAAATACTTCTTTATTCCCGTGGCTGAAACACACATTAAAATTCCTTGTTATATGACTTGGCTTTTCTGTGAGCACACAAGGAACACAGTGAGACACAAATCTCCCCGTCCAGCATCATGTTTTCCACCTGCTCCAGGGTTTCTGAAAGTAACTGGGCGTCAGTCTGAGCCTTGCCCAAACGCTGCTATCACTTGCAAAATGGTACAGCAGAGGGACAATGAATCTGCAGAATATTTTTAATATCTCTGCACAGACCAGAAAATAGGAAAAATATAAGCGCAGATGTTAAAAATCTTCACAGACCAACCAAAAATCTGGTGTATAACAACCCCCACAGAGACTTGGTAAGGGAAGGCTGAAACACACCATGAAAGAGTGCAACTTTTGGAGGAGATGCTGGCAATGAACACCGAGTCCCTGTGTGCACGGCGGCCTGAAGGGCCAGCAGGGAGCTTGGCGAGCTCCCGTCTGAACAGAGGAAGAGAAGGGGGACTCCTAACCCCAGGGGGTGGCAGGAGCTCTGCAAGACAAATTAGGCAAACTGGAGACTAAAATCAACAGGAAAAAAAAAAAGAATTTGCTTAGTGCTGCACTTAGGAAGGTGAAATTAATTGTGTGTTAAAAAAAACACGGAGAGACACAAGTTCAGCAGAATATGATCAGACACAAGCAAAACAAAAATGTGCGTCCGTTGTGCAATAACTGTCTGAGGTAAGGCAAGGGATGCAATTATTTCATTTTCTGAAGGCAGATGAGTCCTCAGCTGACTTCCACATCCAATTTCAGGCACTGCATAATACGAAAGATAGAGAGAAACTGGAGAGGATCCAAAAGAAAGCAAAATGAAACCTATGGGGAAAGCTTGGAAGAACTTCATGTAGTTAATCTGGGAAAAAAAATGTCTTAATACGTTGGATGCAACTGAAACGTAAGACAGCAAGCAAGCACGGGCCTCCACGGAAAGTTTCTGGTCCCCGGGAGGCTGCAGGGGTGGCCTCTGTGAGGAGAGCTCAGAGGCAACCTGTGCTGGATACAGCTGCTACCAGCGTGCGGCCAACAGGCCTGCCAGAGAAGCTGGTGGTACCTCTGTGAAAATACACTAAAGAAAGGGCAAAAGCATGGCACAGTCAGAGGAGAAGGTAACGAGGGACCCCCAAGGCCAGAGGAGGAGGAGGAGGTGCTCTGTGGGAGAGCAGGAACCTCCCTCAGAGGGGCTGCAGGGCTCCAGGGATGGGGCCACGCTGGAGCAGGTATAGCCCCAGGGGGACTGCGGCCTGTGGAGGGCCTGTGCCAGAGTGCAGGAAGAAAAACGTGAAAAGGAAGGAGCAGCACACAGAAAGAGATGTGTCCATTTGTTGGTGCCACCCCCTGCACTGCTCACCGCCTCACAGAAGGGACTGAACCTCCTGGGGAGGAGAGGAGCCTGCAGTGAGCGTGGGGATGAGGAAGCAGGGAGGAGAGGTGGTTGACGTGAAGGGAGTGTGGAAAAGATAGACATTTTCCCTCGTATTTTAATGTTTGTCTTTTTTATTTTCCAATATCTGAATCAGTAATTAGATAATTACCACAGAGGTTGGACTAGGTGATCTTTGAAGTCTCATCCAACCTAGACGATTCTGTGATAATTGTTAACTGGCAATAAACTGAAATAAATTCCCCAAGTTGAGACTTTTCTGACTGCAACAGTACTTAGTGATTTCCCTGTCATTATTTTGGGTTTTCTTGCTGCTGTTCCTCCTGTTTTCTCCCCTGTCCTGCCGTGGGGTGGTGCTGAGCAAGCAGCTGGCTGGGCGCTTGGCTGCCAGCTGGGGCCGGCCCATCCCGGTCCCACTGGGTAGGGACAGGAAAGTCACCATAATGTGTGTAAGGAACAGCCAAGCAATGCACTAGAAAACCCCTTCTAATCAATTAACGGGACAATCTGCCTAGGGGTGTTTTGAGATCTCCTCACGGGACACGTTTAAGAACAAGCCAGATGGCTCCTCTGGGGCTGGCCCAGGCTGTCTCCGCATACAAGGAGGCCGGCAGTTTTTCTAAGGTTTTCCCAACCCCACAGATCCATGACGCAGAAGAGACACACGGGCACAGCAGCAGGCCACTAGCTTTCACCTGACAGGTTGTTGCATACACTGCATCACCCGCTTTTCCAGAAAGGCAGGAGGTATTTCATGCACTGAGGAGCGGTTTGTGACAGGGACAATATGATGACACACTTAAAGGTTCCTACTTTCAAGTTGCTAAGTAAAGATAAACACAATAAAAGTTATTACATTTTTTTTTTTTTTGGTAGAACCATTCCAAAGTATCAGGTATTTCTACCTTTCTAAACCACAGCACTGCCACATGTTCCTTGATAGCTTGAGTGAACTCGAGTACCTGTGCCTTGGATGAAGTGCTACAGGAATAGTGAGGAAGAAAATTAGGAACTGTGTTCAGATTCCAGAAGCCCGCACAGGATTTGGCCTACACCTTCAGAGGTGTCTAAAGGTGGTGAATCGTGGCTAACACCTCTCACAAAGCACCATCCTCAGCAGAGGCTGTGTGGAAGGTCACAGGACCCCCAAAAAAAGAAGAAAAAAAATCGAAAAAAAGAAGACTAGCACATCTCTGTTTTAAGGAAGTAATTGCATTATTTCCTTTCCAATGATGCTGGAAACAGGACCTGGGGAATGTAAATCACATACCAAGATACTGCAGTGGCTGCAGACTGCAACAATCAACGTTTGCAGGTTTTAGCTGGCACAAGGAACTCTCTAAGGATTGCTCAAGTCCACCTCCTTGCCTACAGGGCTATACTAGGAAGACTGTAGGGCGCAAGAGATTTATCACCTTAACAGCCTGTTTAGCTATGGGTAGAGACCTCTGCAATAGTACTTTCCTTGTTTGGTAGAGTAATATAATGTAATACACCATTCCATTGTAATAACACAGTAATAATAAACTACATACAATAATTTTTTTCTAGGCATCACTTTATATCATACAATTATTCTTGCATTTGTTTAGCTGAAAGAGCAGTATGTGTGTATTTTGTAACTTCCCAGGAATGGGAAACCAAACCATGCAGAGATGCATCATGTTTAAAATGCACACACACGCACAGAAAAGAAATGGCCAAGAGTATTTCCAGCCATAGCAAATGTAATTACACCTCCCTGCGATAACACACATGCAGGACTCCTGGGTGTGTTCAGAGGGCAGGCCAAGCAGTATGCTTTTATTTCTGAGGAGTGATGCGAGGTTTCTTCCCTGCACGCATCAGTCAGCCTCCCTTGTGGAGCCTGATACAAGAAGTTACTGCTCCTGCTATCAGCACATCGTGTGCAGCCATGCACATACTGCAATCCATTTTAAAACAGTCAGGAAGGGTTTCTTCCAGCTACTAAATTCCAGTGAAATCACCGTGCTGATATTACTCCAAACAATCTCCATGGTTTCAAATGGATAAAACCACTTTTCGCTCCTTACGGTGAAGCAGCGTTTTGTTAGAGTACGCTTTAGTAACACTATGAGCAGTATGTTTCTCCCCATAAATCGGATAAATCACTTCTGGAACGAAATCCTGGCCTCTCTGAAAGAAATGAAAATTCTTTCCTGCTGCTCTCGGCTGGGTTGGAATTCAAGCCACGCTGTTCAAGGCAGAGCAAGGATCAGGCAGTTCAGCTCCTCAGCTTTCTCTTGCCTAACGCAGACCTTTGAAATATTCTCACCCAGAGCATAAATTTGAAATATACGTAAACTCTACATAACAGAAATGGGAAATATATTACAATACATACAAGCTTTTCAGCATTGCTGAGCAAGTGGATTTACAGCTCACATAAGTCTTCGCATTTTTTTGCTTCTCTTCAAAGGGATGCCTAAACTAGTATCTGAATTGATAAACTCCCCCCAAAATATGAATTATTAGTGAAAAACTCTGAAAAATGTGATTAAAATTTGTTATTTTCTTCTGTTTCGTGGTTATGCAGATTTGATGCTCTGCTTTTTGTGATCTTTGAGCTTCATCAGCTTTATGATATATCATGATGAAAAGACCAAAATCATGCTTCTTCCTCTTTCTTCCTTCTGATTATTTGTGAAGAAGAGAACTATTTGTATTTCTTTGTCAAGAAGCTTTTTTTTTAAAAACAAACAAACAAAAAACAAAACAAACAAACAAACAAACCTCTTCCAAATATTACAAGTATTTGGAAGCTCTGGGCAGTCAGGATAACCGCAGTAGCAAATTAGTGTATTCTGCTTTGTTTCTGTTTGCCGACTGTATTTAAACTACTGCTGCAAGTTAAAGGAAAGTAAAGAATATTCCTTACAAAGTATCTATTACTCTTTCATACCCTGCATGAATGATTTCCTTTTGTTACTACCTTTATGTTTGGTCTGTCGATAGATGTGGTTTTCTTTTTAAAAGAAAAAAAAAAGCTAGTAGTATTACACTGAACACTTCCTGAGCAAAATCAGACAAGCATTTCCTAGGCTGACAGAGGTAGTAGAAAAGTGGTAAAATATCTGATAAGAACATTTTCATTTTCTCTGTTACCTTCCTAGCCCCTAGATTAGATTTTCAAGAGATTAAGTCATTGAAAGGAGTTACAGCATACTCCTAAAACCCTGACTACTAACAACAGTTGCAAGCCTTCTGCCATGCCCTAATCCAATATTCAACCCAAAATTTGGCTCAGATTTTGAAAGCTGCAGAATACATACTAATGACATTAGAGCTGAAAGCTGTAATAAGGTCTGGGGCAATTCATACACAGGCTTTTATCTGAGTGAATTCTGTACACAACAAGATACTTCACAGGTAAAAGTATATTTATTAAAAAACAAGAACAACAAAACTAAATCAGTCTAGCACATTTAGAGGCGATTTTCTTAAATTTAGAGGATTTTCTTCCATCATGTCATAGGGGGAAAGCAGTCCACAAGAGAGATAAGAATTTCCACCCTGGATGAATGACTCATTAGCCTGGCAGGCTGGTTTTATTGCTAACCTCATCCCTCCTCACCTCCCTTTTATTATTATTTCTATTATTTTAAATTTTGTTATGAAGCTCCACCAATTTCCTGACCAGAGTAATAATTTGTTCCAAAGTATTTCTCAATAACCTAAACCTTCCATCCTGCTCCTTATCAGCATTTTGCTGCAGATGTGAAGTGGATCAAACAGTTTACAATTTTTTTCTCCCATTAGGCAAATGACTGCAGCGCTTTGAAGTCTTTGAGGGAAAATGTCCTTGTCTCAAAAGCCTGTATGAAAACGCCACTTCAGCTGCCAGATTTCCAGTGCTGGGGCACGGCAAGCGTTGGCACCAGCCAGACACGCATGCGGGTGCGTGACCGAGCCAGTCATGCACTCAGCAGTCAGAGTTCAAAAGAGACAACGAGAAGTTACACTCAGAGCTGCCAGCAACAGGCTCCCATCCACATGATCGTTACTTGTTGGAAAAATATTTTTATCTATTGCTTAAAGCGGCTTCATCAAAATAATTTAAGAAACAAGTCAGATCATGGGGAAAAGGCTGCTGGTGCCACTGAGGGATGAACGTCTCAACCAGTGCTGTTGTGGCTACTGAGCTCAGCAGCAGAGAGTCTGAGAAGAGGCTAATGCAGCTGAATTGTTGGTTAATTATCATAATATATAAGCAGTTTAATTGCTAGATGGAAGCTACATCTGGCATAGAGGAGACAAAACCACTCCTCCTTTGGTTGACACTGCACGAAGATTTGCAGCTGTGGAAAAACTACACAGAGCAGGTATCAGCAAACCTTTTACTACAGCCAAATGACCTGCAACGTGATTAGCACGTGTGGAGAGGACTCAGATACCTAAACAGAGACACCCAAAGGTGCCTCAGCCAGCACTGGGCATCTCCTGCACATCCTCCTGCTGAATGCCCCTCCTGAATAGCATTGGGACTGTCATACCTGCCAGGTGTGGATGTGCATTTCTGATACCGTGGAGTGCTGGAGGCAAGGCTGGGCAGGAAAGCTGTAAGAAAACTGTACAATTTCTGCCTTTTGTAAGTGGGAGCACATTTAACTAAAAATAAAAAAATTCAGCATCTTCTTCTCCCATAGAAAAGTTAGGTATGCAATGGATATCTCAGGTGGCCCTGTCCTTGTGCAAAGATGTATCACCAATACAGGCTGGGGTTTTCCAAAAGGGAAAGCTGAAGTTCAATGCCTACATCATCTTAGAATCCTAAGGGTAAAGGTTTCAGAAAAAACTAATTACTCAGAATAAGATTCACTGATTTTAACCAGCAAACCCACATGACACATGATCAAAACTCCAGTTCCTTCTCCTATGTAATTCTGAAAGTGGTTGAATAAAAATTCTAACACAGCCAATTACATGCTTACCATTCTTGTCTTCATGTTGCTTTCACCGTTAAGCACGGCAACAAGGATCAGACTTTCTTGTCTGTATGTTTTCAGCACAAAGTTTTATGTACATTTACATAAAACCTGTAACTCATTCTCCCTGTCAGTTAAGAAAGCGAAGGCACCCACAGCTGCCTTGTAAAGGTAACAAACATGGGACAGAAGCACATAAATTACACAGTGAAGGTTTTGCAATCGTCTTTGTAACTAACAACACTGTTCCTTACCCTGTACTCTTGCTGGCAAAAGGCTGACTTTGATTCCAGCAAAGAGAAGCATCACAGCAGTAACTAATTTTAGGCAATTTTCAGAGTCCCAGCCTTATCCTTGAAAAGGACAAGCAAAGGAAAAGGACTGTGTCAAATATGCTGCAGCATATTTTCTCTCTTCAGAAGGAACTCTCTGAAGCTCTGCGGTAGAGCCTTAAAAGGAAGGGGCAAAAACCCTTCAAACCCTTGTCTCTGCCACCTCATGGAGAAACAGGACCTTCTCCCTTCCACTCCAGACAAGGCAGCCTGGGATGCACAAAAAGTGGATCCAGGAGAGACAGCGGACACGGGGGTGAAGAGCTGATGATCGGTAGTTAGATGGGCAAAGATTACCTTCCTTTGTCTACCTCTGTTAAGTAAATGACAAATTTAGGTTAGCTTAAAGGTTCAGATGAGGATACAGAACTACTGTGGACTGAAACGTGTCATCTGTATAGTACCTGCTGTGCAGTTTGCGCTAAGTAAGGTGCTGAGTGAATTTCTATACAGTGAACAAATGCTATTCGTACTCTTGTGGACTAAAACTCTAAATTACAGTTGTGCATTACAATGCATACAAACTAGAGCACTATTCTACAGCATGATCACATCTACACAGCTCTCTGCAGTGCCAGCGTACATCACTGCACAGGTACAGTATGAGTGAATCCCAGGTTTCTACCCCGCAGTCCAGCCTCACTCTCAGTTGTAGTAAACGTACAGCAAGAGCTCTACACCTGCTCTAGGGGATTATCCAGCCTACTCTTCAGGTCTGATTTTAAATTTAGGGACATGCACACACGAGTCAGTCTCATCTGTAAGATTTTTCTAAGAAAAGAGTGTGTGTTTGTGATTTAAAAGGGGGGGGAAGATTGCTTTGTTTTTACACTTCAAGCAATTCTTTAGACAGTATTGGAGCATTACAATATGAAAGACACACAATGCATCTTACCAACTGTTCTTGGTTCAAGGCACGAATGACAAGCAATGCCACCTCAAAGCGTAAGGAAGATTTTCCAAGCATTAGTGAATGACTGGAAGCCCACTGCAGTAAGAGAGGGTTAGCAAGCTTGCTAAAGCAGCTTGTCTGGAGCAGCCACCAGACCAGACCGGCACCTAGACCAGCCAGAGTGAGTTATTCTGGCCCAAACCTGGATCTATGCTGCCCTTTATCCCCAAGGGACTCACAAATCTACCCACCATCACTTGGCTTTACGCAACCAGCTACACAAATACGAACATCCAGCCACATAATCAGGCAAGTCCTTCCTCCTTTGTTTCAGACCTAGTAGTTCGCCCAACCACCAAGACATCTGGCTTCATTTACAGGTCTAATGGAAAAAATAACCCTAATTTAGGAGAAAAAGAAGTCAGAAGGGAAGCTGAATCAACTCAGCTTGCAGCTGTGCTGTCACTAGATGAGATGCAGGGAGGGGAGCATCACTTTCAGGCTCACCTCTCACTGACAGGAAGCCACCCCGTGTCCCTCCCTGGATGTGTTGTGCAACCACGTCCCTAGACACGAAATGGAGACAGAGCTGCATGCAGTCTCTGATGCTTCCAGAAGAGGACAGCTGTCTCACCCCATTTGTATTATCGGGCACTGCTCACCTCATCCTTCATCAGAACACCTCCCTCCATCCCCTTTACACCAAACTGATCCCTTAAAGGAAAGCAAGCAGTCCTTATTTAGAGTAATTATAATAGGAAATCATTATGTCCATGTCTTATGACAACAGAGGGGTAAGAATATAGCTCAGCCTACCCATTCCTGTCAGAACATAAGAGAAAACCCCCTAGACTAGCTATTGTCTTGCTTTTCCTGCTTGCAGCTCCAAAGTGGGCTAGTTGGCAGCAGCTTGGAAAAGCAAAGAGGAAAGAAAAAAGACTGTGCCAGTTCACAGGTGTTAGGTACTCATAACAGTACCCTGGACATACAGAGATACAGAAATTTGAGTAAGATCATCTGAGCTGCAGGAGAATTCCTGTATCTTATATACAAACCAACAACATTCAAAGCAGTGGGAAAAAGCTGAACTCCTTCAAGTATGTTAAGTACCTATTAGCTATTTTCTCAAAAGGGAGAGGACCCATTCTGCAGGTAAACAACTGGCCGCATGGCTAGTGTCAGCAACAGGTGCACACATTTTCACAAACATGGGACCTTCTTCCATAATCAAGGACTGATCTCTAGCTGAAGATGGAATCTGCCTGCCCAAGCAGAAAAAGCACATCTTTGCCAACTGGCTGAACAAAGCAGAACAAAAATGTCTTTGCCATCAGGCTGGCCAGAACTGCACAAGGCATGAGCAACCCAGAAGTTTCTAGAGTGCATTGATAACTTCTTAACACTGCTGACTAAGGAACCAACATGGGAACCTTGCTGGATCTCATACTTACAAACAAGAACTGGTCAGGGATGTGAAGGTCAGGGGCAGCCTTGGCTGCAGTGACCTGAGTAGTGTTCAGGGCCTTTGAAGAAATTAGCAATGGAAAAAGCAGGATCACAACCCTGGACTTCAGGAGAGCAGACTCTACCCTGTTTAGAAGAATCCCATGGGATATGGCCCTGGGGAGAAGAGGCAAGTACCTTGTGACAAAAGATGTGAAAAAGCTGAAGGTACTCAATGCTTTCTTTACCTTGGTCTTTACTGGAAAGATTTGCCTTCAGGAATCTTGGTCCAAGGAAAGTCTGGAGCAAGGAAGGCTTCTCTTTGGCAGAGCTCAGGGAACACTTCAACTGGACATTCCCAAACCACTGGGTCCTGACAGGATGCACTCAGCAGCGCTGGCCGATGACACTGCGAGGCCACTCTTGGTAACCTCTGAAAGGTCCTGGTGAGCATGGATGTTCCTGAGGACTGGTAGAGAAATGGGCCAACAGGAACCTCAGCAAGTTCAACACACAGAAACGCCAATCCTACAGCTGGGAAGGAATAACCCCAGACATCAGTACAGACTGGGGGCCACCAAGTATAAAAGCAACTCTGAGAAGAATGACTCTGGGGCTTCTGGTGTGCACCAAGCTGGCCATGAGCCAGCAGCGTGCCTTTGTAGCATGGAAGACCATCAGAGTCCTTGGCTGCATTTAGGAAAAGTGTTGCCAGCAGGTTGAGGGAGGTGATCCTTCTCTGCTTAGTCCTTGCGAGACACATCTGGTGTGCTGGGTTCAGTGCTGGGCTCCCCCGTATAAGAATAGATATGGGCATACTGGAGCAAGCCCAGTGAATGGCAACAAAGATAATTAAGGGACTGGAGCATCTGTCACACCAGGAGAGGCTGACAGAGCTGGGACTGGTGAACAGAAGGCTCGGGGAGATCTTATCCATATGTATAAATACTTTACAGGGAAAGAATAAAGACAACTGAAACAGACTTCTCAGTGGTGACCAGTGACAGTACAATAGGCAATGAGTACTAACAAAAATACAAGAAATTTTGTCGAAACATAAAAAAAAAGAAAAGAAAAGAAAAGAAAAACAACTTCCTTATAGTGAGGGCATTCAAACACTGGCCCAGAGAACACGTGGAATCTCCACCCTTAAACACATCTGAAACCCAACTGGACATGGCCTAGAATTGACACTGCTCTGTGCAGGGGACCGGACTGGAAAACCTCAAGAAGTCCCTTCCAAACTCAATGATTCTATCATATAAAGTTGGTGAAAAAGAAGTAAAGAGCTGTTAATTGGGTTCTTAGGTATAGACTAAATCAGTTAATATAATAGTTTTTCTATTTTAAGGCCCCATAGCATGCATAGGATGGACTCACATTTGGCCCATTTTATGTAGGCAGTCAAGGAGAATAGTAAGTCATAGCCTTATTACTTCAGGTAATAGTTGAATAAACATCAGGAAAAAGTGACTGATCTGGAGCTACTGGAATCTGTTGGGTGCAGTTAATGGGAGTAGTTGCACCTAAGTTCAGGCATCACGTTTGAACTAATGCACAAGTGTTTTGGATTTCTGTAAAAGGCAGTTCAAATCCATTTTAGCATCAGAATAGCGTTTGTTCGACTGGACATAACTGCTTTACAAGTCAAGTTGAACAAGACTACGAATGACTCATCACATAGAAAAAACTAGGAATGCCCCATTTAGAAAGAAGCACTACAGAATCACAGAATATCCTGAGTTGGAAGGGTCCCACAAGGACCATTGACTCAAACTCCTGGTTCCACGCAGGAGCACTCAAAAATCACACCAGACATCTGTGAGCATTAACCAAATGCCTCTTGAACTCCTTCAGGCTCGGTGTTGTGACCACTGCCCTGGGGAGCCTGTCCCAGTGCCCGAGCACCCTCTGGGTGCAGACCCTTTCCCTAACCCCCAGCCTGACCCTCCCCTGTCCCAGCTCCATGCCGTTCCCTCGGGTCCTGTCGCTGTCCCCAGAGAGCAGAGCTCAGCGCCTGCCCCTCCGCTCCCCTCGTGAGGGAGCTGCAGGCCGCCATGAGGCCTCCCCTCAGCCTGCTCTGCTCTGGGCTGAGCAAACCAAGGGGCCTCAGCCACTCCTCATATGTCTCTGGACCCTTCACCATCTTTGTAGTCCTCCTTTGGATGCTCTCTAATAGTTTTATGTCCTTCTTGTATTGCGGTGCCCCAAAACGGCTCGCAGTACTTGAGGGTGAGGCGGCACCAGCACAGAGCAGAGTGGGACAATCCCTCCCGTCGACTGGCTAGCTTCATGCTCCCCTGGCTACCAGGACACACTGCTGGCTCATTCAATTTGCTGTTGACCAAAACACCCAAATCCCTTTTGTCCCCAAGCCTGTACGTACAGGCAGGGTTGCTCCATCCCATGCACAGAATCCATCTCTTGCTCTTGTTAAACTTCACACTGTCGGTGATCGCCCAGTTCTCTCATTTGTCAAGATGTCTCTGCAAGGCCTCTCTACCTTCAATGGAGTCAGCAGCTCCTCCCAATTTAGTAGCACCTGCAAGCTTACTCAAAACACCTTCAAGTCCTGCATCCAAGTCATTTATGAAAACATTAAAGAGAAACGGCCCTAAAATGGAGCCCTGGGAAACCCCACTAGCGACCTACAGCCTTTATCCCAGAAGAGTCTCGCACCAGCTTTTATTGCTATGTTAATATAACCACATCAGTTCGTTAGGAGACTAAAAATGTCCTTCTAAACTGTGCTGCCAGTAATCAGATAATCCCTATGAATTACCTAATTAGTTACTAATCAATTTGTCACTTAATCATTTACATAGCTGTAAAAACCATCTCTGAGAATCTCTGCCATTTCCTTCTCTCTAATCACTGAGGAAACACGAACCTCCTGCCTCCCCCCAGACAAGTCTCTTGCTGTGCACCTAGACGAGTGGGGTCAGCATGGGTGAATGCTGCAGGTAGGTGCATCTCCCAAAGGCACGTCAGTGAAAGTCTAAAGATGCAGTTATCTCAGAATTTAACAACAGTATAGCCTAGCTCCAAATCTGATAACCAACACTCAGATTTTACAGATAGATCACTTATCACATGAACCTACTGGGAAAAGTATCCCTTAAACCACTCTCTTCTAAGTCACTTACTGTTTTATGATCTTAAAGAATCTTTGCTTTGACCTCTTGTAAGTAACCGGATACAGCAATTACTCGTAGCAATGGTGCCTAATAAGGATTTTTTTTTAACTATATCAGAAGTTAATTAACTATTAGACTGGCAGTGGGAAGGAGAGATTTGATAGCTGTGTACACAGGGAGATTGACATAGTTAACCTACGGTTATTTTAACAGCAAGTACAAACCACTGAACTCTTACAGACCTCTAGCCTGATTACAAGATCAGCACAGTGTGTGGTTGAGGAAGAAGCTTGCAAAAGAACCTGCACACAGTTTTAGGCAATTATACAGAACATCAGTGCTTGAATTGGACAAGGTAATTCTGTTTCCATTTAAAAACAAAAGGAAAAGCTTCATGGTCACATACCTCATTGCAACATTGCTGCCATCAATAACTATTGGCCTCAGGTTGTCACCATCCTCCGTCACATCCTCCTGCAGCGGAGATTCTGACCTCTGAGACTCTATGGAAGACGCTTCACGCATTACACTAGTGTTAGCATTAGTTACAGACTGATCAGTCTCAGTTTTATTCCCAAGTTTGACAAGTTCTCCCAAAATATCGTTTATTAAAGCATCAGTACCAAGTTTATTTAGTACAAGTTGAACCTGCTCTTCAGAGTAACCCAACTTAAGTGCAAACTCCAGTTTGGTTTGATATTCTTTCACCACATCAGGGGGCTTTTTGACTTCCTTCGGTACTATCTGAGCCTCTTCTATCCTAAAGTCTTGCAAGATTTCATTTCTTTTTAGAATATGAGGCTCTAAGCAAGGAGATCGGCACAGCTGTCGGTGAGTCTTAGGCAATAAATGTGATTCTGATGCAGAATTATTCAGTTTCTCTGAATCATTATCAGAATTTGTGCTTTCTTCAGAGTCACAACTGGAGCTTCCTGAAGTCTCTTCAGATGCCTCCTTGACTACATCTTCTTTCCTAGAATTAACCTTATCCATCGTTGGCTTCTCCGCCATCGACCAAGGTACAATTGCATTTATTTGTGTGCCAGTGCTCCCCACATAAAGATGGCCTAAGTCATGCCCCAGGTGATCCTTCAAGCCCATGAAGCTGCTGCATGTACTTGACTCCACTTTGCTGTTTTTCTTGTATTCCTGAATATAAAGTGTTCCGTATTCCTGAAGAGAGAACAAAAATGTTGCAACTGGTTACACATCTTACTTGTTTTGTATTTTCTTCCTGCTTCCTTGGAACTGCACTTACTGTCTCCCAGAAACGAAATATGACTTATTTTTTAAATATGGAAAACTTTTTTGGGAAAAAACAACAACAAAAATTAATAAGGAATAAATGTAGGTAAGCTGACTAACAACTGTTTTCCGAATGTATGAAATGCTTTTACTTAATCATTTCTAGAAATGTGAAAGAATAGGAAAGTTTATATAGTTTATGAAAATAAATAGTTTAATGAAAGAATAGTAAACCAAACAAGCTTTTTTTTACTGTAACTCGGAATTCATCAAGAGCTAAAGGTACCCAGGTATTTCTTCTAACTATAGACAAAACTGCAACAACAACAAAAAAATGCATCTGTACAAGTACTATAAAAACTTTTTAAACTAAGTAGCTTAGATTCTCTGTTGAATAGAAATTAGCATAATACTAGATTACCTGGCTTATTAGGCAAATAGAAGACACTACCATAAACAAAAGTTATTAGTAACATAAAAATAAGAAACTTATTGGCCCTAAAATACACTATCGGTTAAACTAAATACACTCAAGCTATTTCTGAACTCTTTCATAAAGTGATAATTAAGTGAAGAAAGGCTAATTGCTCTCAGAGTACTGCATTACTAACATATATAGGATGTAGAGGCATGGATTGATCTAATGGCCAATAAAGCCAATGGAAATCCTTGCACTGATCACACCAGGCTATTCATCAAGCCAGTACGGCAACAAAATTAAATGCTAATTTCAACTCTTGGACTTGACTCGTGCAAGCCTTTTGCTGGATCAAACTAAATATATCGAAATAAGTCACATAGGAAGAACGGAAAAAAAAAAGTTGCAGTTTTCTGGACTTTGTACATTTGCTGCACCAGTTTTTCTGGAGGTATTTCGTATAACAGTTATACAGAAGTTAGCTGCCCATTTCATCACAAAGATTACTTCCACAATCTATACTTCTAAAGATAGCTTGCAACCTCTTTCCCGTATTTTGTTCTTTTAGAAGAATTTAGATGGGAATTTTTACTAACTGCTTCAACCAAAAATGTAAAAGACTTCTCGTAAGTGACAACGGTCAATATGAAGCAATTGTGCTGCAAGGTTACGATAAAATAATAATAAAAAAACACCAAGGGAAGACTATGAAACAAAGAGATTGTTCACACTTCATCTTACAAGGCAGAATATAAGAGTAAGATATAGACTCAAGGGATTTCACTTGAACTTGACAAACACAGTACAGACACAAACTTCATTAAAGAAGTTATATTGAGAAAAAAACATTATGCTAAGCAGAATCCCTTGATCTACTCTAATACAAGTTACTGATACATCCCACAAAGAGCCAACATCTCTGACAGCAAGTACATTAACTCTCCTATTCCCTTACAGGAGAGCATTTAAGAATAACCCAGTGTTTTTTTAAATACAGCGTACGTTCCTCTTCTAGGGATAAAGATCTGGGTGCACATGAGCAATTCATCCAGGCTGGCCTTAAGACTAAAGGGAATCAACCAAGGAAACCGGCCCCTGATTTAATCACAGAGCATCCCATAGGCACTTAATGCTAAGATATCATTGCTGGGGTGGAGATTTCATTAACTGAATAAAAAAAGTTTACCTGAGAGTTTTTAGTTATAATACATAAAAAAAATCACCAGAAGCATTTCTGTATCCAGTGCCATAATCTGGTTAAGACGGACCACTAAAAATATTCTACTTTGAAGTTTTATTTTGATCTGGCTATTAGAAGGGAGTAAGGCCACAACATTCTCCCAAACAGAATATCAAGGAACATTACGTTCCCTTAACTTGAAGTTTTAGGATTTCTAGCCATACCACAGATCAAACACAACAAGAAATTAAGAGATGAACCTTTCCAACCAGTGATTTAGTAACTAATGTAATGCACTCGATAGCACAGTGCTAGTAACAAATCACAGAGATATCCCAATAAAAGGATACAGTTAGAAAACCCAACGGTGTGGCCTTCATAGGACTGACCCCCCTCCCAAAAAAACAACAACAACAACAAAAAACTCAAACAAGGAAAACCTATTGGAAGCAAGGCTGCTAAGCAACAAGCCCTTAGTTGCTAGGATGCGCTCCTTTAACATACCATCATGAATACTAGCGCGGCAAAAGAATAATTTGGTATGAACAAAAGCCCATGAAAAAGAGTGGGACTTAAGTGCGTCTGGTTTCCCCTCGGAGAACAATGCAGCTGCCAAACCAATCTGGAAGGCCCGACATCATTGTTCCCCAGCCGCAATCTGCTCTGACTCGAGGAAGTCCAGTTAATGGGCAACACTGAAAAGTTGAGCTGGCTCATGTACCGCCGCCGCAGAATGCGCTCGGATAATGGGTTGCTGCCTAAATCCGTGTACTGTGAAATGTCATTTTAGCACTCAGCTAGGAGGAGAGAGAGGCTGGGTTTTGTTTTTCCTTCTCTCCCCCCCCCTTGGAAGTGTGGGGGGGATGAGGTTGGATATTAACAGCATGGCATAAAGAAATCTTGAAGTGCCTCAATCACCAGGAGGATTTTGTTTGCTTAGTGTTAAAATAACACTTAAGTCGTTTTCCAATTCCTTCTTCGCTGAAATTTGAGTGCCTCACAGCAACTACAGTCATAACACCCTCCAGTGTGATTAAATAACCTCATTGGCATATGAATATATCCGAAGATCAGACCTAATACGGAGCATAGTTGAGATGATTTGCACATCAACTACATACAAAAAGTGACCACAAGTTGAGCTCCATGCATTGTTGGGAATGTATGTATCACCCCCCCAGCACGCATCTGCTTTAAGTCTCCCCAGTCTCTCAAGGGTAGTTAAGACGAGGCATCCACTGCAAATCCCAAACTGAAGATTTCTGAAATAGTTGTGCTTAACAAGCACTGTGCTATTCCTGGCATTTGGCCTATACCCTGCATGCAAACTGTACTTGTTTTCCGACCAATTTTTGCAACATCCGTGAACTTTGCACACTGTATTTGTGGTCAGCAGCATCTCTCTGAAATGCTGGCCTTGGGAGCTCCCAAGGTGATGTCCCTTACAAGAGCCTCCATTAGAACCATGAAAATCAGACGCCACTGTTAAATGCTGCTGGAGTTGATTATTTTATCTTGACCTGGTTAGCGAGGAGCAATATGCCAGAATCTGTTTATTTGGAATTCAAATTCATTCAAGCACTAGTGTACCTAGATATAGCACAATGAAGGTCAAAAAAAAAAAAAAAAAAAAACAACAGAAAAGGTCACATTTATTCAAGGAGTAACATCAGATACGAAGAACTCCTTACACTCTTTATTTACAAGGAACTCTCATTATGCACATAAGGTTTTGAAGTATGCGTGCTGATACAATGCAATATAGATAACAAAAACATCCACTACGAGTTCTGACTTGACTGAGTGCCAAACAAGCAAACAAATCAGCCAAAAAAACTCGTGTCAAGAAAAGCCTGCAACTTTTGGTTATTCTGAGTAACATAACATGCTTTTACGCGTAAAGAAAAAAAAAAACAACAACCAAATTGGGGGTTACCAATTTCATTATAGTTACAACAATGTAACTTTTAAGAACAAACTACAGCCTGTTTGAAACCAGAGCATCTCATGCTAGATTCACTGATAATGGCCCAAAATATTGTACTATTGAGTCATGTATGAAGCATAAATGTAATACGTTGGATGAGAACTGTGCTATTACATTGTAGAATTGCATTCCTTTTTCATTTCCATTTTCATCCACTGTTCTCCACTAGCTGTTAACAACAATCAACTCATTAATTCACAGAGTATTTCTATTTCTCAGAGGAATGTGGGCAAAGAGATCATCTAATCTTTTAATGCATATTCTGAATATTATTCACTTACAACTGAACATAAGAAAAGTAGTTTAATGCAAATTTCGTTCATGGAGGAAAATAACAAGGAGCAAATGGCATGTCTTGTGGCAAAGTACCAGAAATTGTGTATTCTCAAAAGAATTCATGAGTTTCTGAAGATGCATTCTACAGTGAAATAGATCATCTTGTTTTCACACAGGAGGTTTTTTTCTAAATCTTCTAAAAAGAAAATGGGAAATATTGAAATCACAGTTTGTTGGAACACTGTAATCACTTGTCACAAAGAAGTGCATAGCTGATCAGGAAAGAAAAAATGAACGTGTGTTACTCAAATCGTAAAGATACTGCAACAATGCAAATAAAATAATGAATATGTAATAAATACCTACTGCTGTAGTTTCTATGTATTTAATTACCATTGTATTTCAGCGAGTGCTGTTGTCTGCATCATTCTACCCAACAAAGGAAGGATGTCCCATTGAACAGATTGGTTAATGCTCTGGGGCAACAGATGTCTACTGGAACTGCAGGAGACCAGCAACTGGTGGCCTGCCCATCTTCTGAAAACTTTCAATAGACTCATGCATATGTTCACACAATAGGGCATGTGGTAGAAATGCAAACCTCTTTTTAACCCTTTTATACGCTCTCTTTCCCTCCCAACTCATATATGAAGGTCTTTGTTTTTTTGTTTTTTTTTTTCTCTACAGGATCCTTGGAACACAGGCTCATGGCGTATATAGCGCTTGTTCTTCAGCCTAACATCTGAACTCAAAACATAAAACAGATTAGAAACTTTATAAAAATAACTGTGCTAGATTTGACACACTTATGAATAGCTTTCAAAGCACAAAAGCTTTGAATGGAACACGTTCCCACCTGAGAATATCCTAACGCTCTCACAATACAGTATCTCTGCACAGCTCACAATGGAGCTCTTCCTATTTTCACAAACAGAAAAACTTACCCATTGTACGGTACAAAACAAAAAAAGTTTTCTTTCTTCTTTTAAAAGCGTTTTCTACCTCTCAGAAATTAAAATAAGCAATAGCCTACTTGCAAAAAGAACGTCAAGACCCGTAACTCAAGGTTGAAACCTTCCCTTCTCCTCAAAGGGCCAGAAGGAAATTTGTTCTATGGATGGGTACTGCCTACCATTTTCAGGTTCTTGCAAACGCACTGTTTCTACTGCTTTTAAAAGTTCCTTAACAGAATGCACTGAGCTAGAAGATGACTCTTTAATATACTTAGTCTTCATGTATATATATATATATATATATATATATATATTTTTTTTTTTTTTTTTTTAAGAGGTACCCAAAGTGTGCAAACCTCATCTGACCCAGACGCTAGCTACGTTGTCGGAGCACAAACTGACCTGCTGGAACATCAGAAAGGCGAAGCGTCCCATTGCTGCAGAGAGAAGCCCGTATACTTACGTTCGCTGGGAAACACACAGACATTGGTTTCTTGTAGCTGTTCCAGAAGCAACTCCTTAACACGATTTCAGCTGCAGACTTCAGGCTAGCGAGCAGAACAATGAATGGATGAACAGATGGACCCGCAATGTCTTTGCTTAACCTATTACTGAGCGGAAGAGGAGCCAATCACAACCCGCAGCGCTCACAATTAGTTGGCCGGGCAGATGCAAGGCAACCTCCCCACCCTGCATCAGGTTTGGAGGTTTCTAAGATAAGCAAGTTGATGTCATTCGCAGGGTCTGCCCCGGGCAGCATGTGTATTAACGAGGGGTATGCAGCAACAATAGGCCATACAAAAGAGACTAGCAGGCAGCTGCTGTATGAGAGCCAGAGTCATTAGGGAGCAGGCTGCCAACAAGAAACACCTGGCTTGGGCAGACTTCGGCTTCTCCTCATTGTTTCTAATTCATGAAACAAAGAAAAGGAATTATTTTTTAAGTAGTAAAAGTTGTGAGTTCCTATGAAATTAAAAAAAAAAAAAATCACTCCCAAGGAATATAATCTCTCCCATCACGGAAACTAAAAGTTTTTTTTAAGGAAAAATATTGAGGTGAAATAAATCCATCAGTAACTATGCGTGTTCCCCTTCTCTTGTTAGCAAAATTAATCATATCGGTACATTGTGCAAGGAGCTATGAAAGGAGCCCACACTAGGCACTGAAATGTATTCAGAAACCGCTTTCTGATTTTCCTGACACTTTTGTGCATCAGTCACTAAGTGTAATAAATTTGCATTTATACACAGCTATAACAGTACTTGTGGGTATATTTCAGTTTCAGCAGAAGGCAAAACTGATTAAACTAAACTCACATAATATTAATACATGCAATAATGCACATTTTTATGCAATGGCAGTGAAACATTAGGGCACTTGACAGAAAGGCATCAAGAAGCACCCTTTTGTTCTGGCACCGCTCCTGTTTGTAACAGGACTTCTCTCCCTGTTATTTCACAGGCCTGTTCTGGATGTCAAGATCTTTCTGCTCCTTTGCAGTGATGAAATACTTGAACAGAAGTCAGGAGCTAGGCAATAGCCGGCTTCTCTTGTTTTTATTTTGACTGAGGTAAGCCACAATGATAACCCAAACCCAAACTCCAGTCCTGCTCCCTGCACTGCCCAATGTTTCCAATCCAATAGGCCCTACAACAGCAGCAAGGTTTGATGTCTGATTAAAAAAGCAGAGTCATACGGCCTTCCAAATCAGAAGCTGCCATGGCTGGTAACCTCAGCACAGGCAGCTCAGTGCAGAGAAGCACGCAGCCTTGCAGGGATTCGACATTTGCAAACATTCACCTGAATGACTGCTAGAAGAGCAAATTTTCTGAACTTCAGCATCTGTATGTGGCTGAAAGCACGACTGAAAACCACAGGGTCAGCTGTCCTCCTCCTCTGCTTGGGAAGACAGGCGACCTGCCGGGAAACTTCAGCTGCGATTTAGAAGAAGTAACGAACGTGAACAGGTTTGTTAGGCCTCTCTGGGTGATTTCCCAGAGCTTTATGTGGATGTTAGCGATTCAAGGCAGTAAACGAAACCACACTCCATCACGCTACCACCTGATGACTTTACCACACGTCCAGATACGAAACTGAAGATCGGGACCCCCAAGTTTAGTTCCTCTGCACTGTCCACTAACCACTCCCGAGAACAACAGCCAGCACCACTATTTTGGGGCTTTTGAGTCAGCGGCAGGAGGAGACTCCTCACTAATTTCTGCCACCATGAACACAAAGACTGAGGGAAAGCTACCCACGAGCACAGTGGGAAGCCTGATCTCCAGCACTGGATTAAGCCTCTTTGCAAACAGCGAATAAAAGCAGTGATCTGAAAAAGCTAATCAGTCCCTGCTGTGGTATTTAGACTACCTCAGTCGCCGGTATTGGATAACGTTAAGCATGTTAAAACTTCTGTAGGCAAAATAAGAAGCCAGTCCACTTCCCCTATGCCCAAGATCTGCCCTTAAAAGCAAGCAGGATCACTTGGTAGTCATTAGTTTAATATCTCCCTGATTAGAGCCAGGCACTTCTTCCGTGACACCAGAAATGCCTGTTTTGGCAGAGGGCATGTGAGCCACCATTTACATGCAAACTGAGAACTTCCCAGCACAGAAGTGGTGTCCTTATGGCTCCACACACACAGCTAGGACAAGAATATGATCGGGCTTGAAAACCTACCTTCAAAATAAGGGTGTAAGTTCTGGAAGTTTATTTGCTAAGACGGGTCCCCTCAAGGTCTTCTGCAGTAGCGATAAGTATAACAAAAACAAACAAACAAACCACACAAAACAAACAGAGAAACCCTACACCACAAAACAACTTCCCATACTCCAACCTCGTGTCTTGTGGGCACCAGGTCCGAGCGTCGGCTGCTGGTAAATCTTCGTGCTAAGGCCACGCTGCTGCCCTGACTGTGACTAAACTCAGGACAATCTCAAGACTTGTGCTATATTGTTTCATTTGCATAAAGTTTTCTAACAAGCTGCAGTTGCGTGAATTAAGAAAACATTTTTTGCATGATGTCAGCTCCGTGAACCAGCTGCCTGGACTCGAAGAATTCTCTCGGCTCGCCCCTGAAAGAAGCTGTGCTGCCGAAGGTTTACAAAATGTCAGATCATCCCATTAAATCATGTTTGCAATGACAGCACAGCATTCATATTAAGGTTTTAACCAGTACACTAGGCTTCCTACTGGGATTGAGGGGGTCAACAAAGAAACCTCAGTAAGAAACAATGTGGATCTCCTGTCACATCTGTGACGGGCTACAATAGAATCACTTGAAAGTACACAGCGCAAACGAACAAAGAGCTCTACTTCTTCGCTAAAACCTGCAAATCCCATAACTTGACTAGCTCAGCAACCTCCTCTCACCTCATTTAAAATACAAAGAGTCACGAAGTTAAACCCCGTCGCCAAACTACAGCATATGGCAGCTCTTCAAACTTCTGACCTTTCAAGAGGGGGAAGCTCCCAACACCTACTTCTTGTGGCTCCCACAGATCCCACAGCTCACAGCGCTCATTGGGTCTCTGACGCCACTTGGCTGAGCAGCAGGCTAGCCCAAAATCGTGAGCTGGGTGGAGCTGGGGGGATAACTCGGACTCAGAGGCAGGAGGAGAGTCGAGGAGGGCACAGAGCCAGGGGTAGGATGCTGTAGGGGTGCAGCCTCGGCTGGGAGAGGGGTGGGAAGGGAAGAGTCCCCTCCTTGGGAGGATCTGAGGGACCACGGCAGACAGAGCTGGAGCACCTAGGAAATCCGGACTGCCTAGAGAGAAGAGCTGCTGCTTTCATACAAGCCTTGACATTTCAAGCACAGAGACAAAGCCTTTAAAAAAAAAAAAAAGTGATTGCATGGAAGCATACAGATTGGTCACTCCGTAACTCCCGGGCTACGGTTGCAGCAATTAGGTGATTTGCCTACCAATGCATTTCGTTATCTTTTATTGTAGAACTTTATGCTAAGTCTCCAGTAATAACTGATGTATTTGCAAGAAACTGAACAAGTTAAATCAAGCACATAACACTGCATTTATGAAACTGAGACAAAGGTTGTATGCTAAGACAAAGCTCACTGCTGTGCCATTGCAAAATATCCTACGTTCACTGCTGTACTTGGAAGCTGCAAGGGAAATGCTTTTATTCCAAACAATGAGGTGGAAATAGGTGTTCAAGACCAGGCTGGATGGGACTTGGAGCAACCTGATCGAGTGGGTGGCATCCCTGCTCGTGGCAGGGGGCTGGAACGGGATGGTCTGTCAGGTCCCTTCCAACCCGAGCCATCCTATGGTACGATGCTACGAAATGCAGCAGGAATTCCTCTTCACCAGTCTGTGTCTTGAGTGATGCCAAGCGTCTCAAGCTCAGCACTCAGAGAGAAGGATGCTTAGTTTGGAGAAATGCTGAAGTGGTACTCTAGACGCTATCTACACATGGCCACAAAACAAACAAACAAAAAAACCACCGCCACTCTTACAGCCACACAGAGAACTAACCGGCCAGTAAAGACCCCCTAGAATTCAGGAACACAACCGATGTTATGATAAAGATGAGTAATGCTCTGCCTAGAGAAAATAGCTAGCCTGCAAAACAAATATTTTTAAAGTATCAATTGCATTTTAAAGTGCAATGTGATTTCTCCATAGGAATATAAATAAAACCACTTTCAAATGAAAAAAGCTGAGCGGCAAAGAGTTACTTCAATCGTGGAAAGACAACCAAAGATGCCTGTAGTTATCCTTTAATTTTAACAAGGCAGGGATGCGCTTTCCACCAGGCCATCATCCTAAGAGGTCAATGAGTTCCCAGTGTAAGTCTATTAGATCACCAGTATTGACAGCATGCAAGACTTGAGCAAGCTGTTGCTCAATTCATCACATCCTCTAATATGTTTTAAAGAGAAGAGCAAAAACTTAAGCTTTTTCTTTTCCAGAAGTAGCAATTACTTCTTTGCTGACCATGCAGATGAACAGCTGCAGTCTTTCCTCATCTGTGGGTAGACAAAGGCCGTGACCACAGGCTGTTTGCCATGAGATGACTTAGTGCCCACATGCAGCTGCCCCCAAATACTGCTGCCTGCTTAAGGAGGCCGACGGGCTCGAGCCCGACCAGCCAACTGAGCAGAAAGCACAGAGCAGAGACACTGCAGTCACCCCACAGCCTCTCTGGGCAGCCTGTGCCAGGGCTCCCTCACCCGCCCAGCACAGCAGTGCTGCCTGGTGCTCAGAGGGAGCCTCCTGGGTGCCCGGCTGTGCCCATGGCCTCCTGTCCTGGCACTGGGCACCACTGAGCAGAGCCTGGCTCCGGCCTCTCTGCACCCTCCCGTCAGGGATTTAGGGACATGGATGAGATCCCACAACCACATCACACATGACCACATCTGCATAAATAAACCAGTGCTTGCACACACACACGGCACAGCCACAGAAGTCCTGCTTCCAAGAAGAGTAAGTCAGGTGACCAGAAATTCTAGGTGTTTCGGGGAAACAGATACACAAGAGCAATCCAAACTGTATCAGGAAAGTGTTCTCCTTTATGGGATGCAGATGTAATTTCACCATTCCCACTGTTTGGCCATTCAAGGTTTAATTTCTTAACTATGCCTGTAGAAGAGGATCCTTTCACTCCCTGTTCAGATACAGCCATGAGTAAGACCCACCAACCCTGTGGACCTTGCTTTAGGATTGTTCCCTCAGTTACAGTCTCCTGAGGGAAGGGATTTTTTTTATTTCCCCTCTTCAAAAAATGCAAATATCATGGAAAAATACAACAGCTGCCACTAGTGCTGAGGGTAAGTTCAGAAGCTTTCTTTAGAAATGCACTGTAATCTAGTATCTTGTATTTATTTCTGCTCTTTTTGGTGATGCAAGAATATGTTGTTATTAAGGAAATTACCCAGATTAAAAATCCTTTAAAAAAAATGACAGAAAAATCACCTGCCAGCGGTTACCAAATTCTAATCTGTAGCCACATAAGGGTCTATCCTACTTTTACACAGCTTGCTAAAGGAAACCAAGAAAAGCAGCTTCCAACCTGCGCCTTCCAGCTCTACCAGTCAGTTTCTCCTCCTGATTGCAAACCACGATGTCGAAAGCCCCCTGCCACGCAGCAGGGTGGCTGCTGATCAGCTGCTCCCATCCACACCAGGGCAGCATGGAACATGCAGGTTTCTGCCACAAACTGGATGACGACAATTAGTTTAAGGTCATTGCCAGAGGACATCGTTTCATTCCTTCCTTATTTTGATTTATTTACTCGTGAATTGAGGCAGAGACACCGACAAACAAATCCCTGTGGAGAGGAGAGAGGAGTTTCCTGCGGTACACGTTGGATTCGATCTCTTCCCACTTCCAGAATGAGTCACGCTGTCTGGGTGCTTTCTGAACGTGAAAATCTGAACTGTCTAATTAACTTTCCTTGTGACAATATTGGGCGGCCAGACAATGCCTACAACTGTACAAAGTGTACGCCGTCATGCTTAGCAAAGTACTTTTATTCAAATTTGTTCTGTCAGAAGAAAATCCGCTAACAAAACTAACATGGTTAAGTGGGGAAAAAAAAAAAAAAAGTATTGTCTTCATTTAAATACAAATTTCAGAGACTTCGCTAGTCAACCTAACATCTTTTATCTGTGCCATGCTATTATTAAGAGTTTGAAAGGAGTGTCAGAGGAAAATAGGCTTCTCAAACTGTCTAGCGACACGGGCAGGTTGTGTTTCAGGTCATGCTGCTGGCAAGAGAGCTCCTTAATCTCCAGGGTTCCTGGACAGAGTTCAAGGTGTTGGTTGGACTCTGTGTAGCCCTAAATGGCTTCACAGGGCTATGCTTATTTGAGAGACAATTCCTCTGCCTGTACCACGCTGCTGCAGTTGTCATTTTGGACTGGAGCCTTCTCCGAGGGAGCTGCCAGCAGCGGATTTTCTGCAAGACTTTCAACTTTACAATTCACTCTCTACAGGGATGAAAAAGCCAAAAACAACATGTTAAGGTTCAGATTTTTTACTCAGATTTTTAAAGTAAAGAATTAAGAAAGAGACAGCAAATGTGGTTTGTTGAGACACACTTGGTATATAATTCTTCCCTGCTTTCTGGGGAATCTTTTAATAGTGCTGACAAGTAGTAACAATAGCCAGATCATATAGTAAGCAGGTTACTGTAGCTGAAAATCCAAGTTCAAAAAGAAATAAAGAGAAAATAACTACCCAGAGATCAATCCGATTACCTGTCATCTAGGTAAGGATTTTCTTCAGATTGCCGTATCCCAGAACTCAGGAGAACCGACCAGGAACTCCACACACTAAGCTGCAGACACCAATCTTTGAAATCCTAATTTTACATATTAATAAAAGTTTGGCCACTTTTGTTTAATAACCTAATATATCAGAAAGAGACAAACCATCTGGTAGTGATTTTAAACAATCTTTGTAGGACTTCAAAGTTGCAGATTCATCTTGTTCTAAGCTCAGAAGGTTGCAACTTTTAAGTTAGAAATGAACATTGCAGACCAGGTTTCCTCTATGTTTAGTCCCCACTTTATCATTTTATTTTTAAAGTTGGAAAGCAAACCAGATTTTTGTCCTGTGAGTGAATACCTGTGCATATTCCATCATTAAAGTTAATACATTTTGATTCTTTTTGGCTCCCCAAGCTCACATTTTCCTTTCCTGAGTTCCACCCTCATACACCGAGTGACGCTGCTTTTAAAATTAAATGATTTAGCTTGCAAGGGATCTCCAGAGGTCAACTAGTTCAACAAATCCCACAAAACTCAAAGCAAGGGCAACTACAGCAGGTCACTCGGCACCTTTCCCAGTCAAGCTTCCAGTCAATTTCCAGGGCTGGATATCCCACAGCCTCCCTAAGCACCTACCCAAGCGTTTAAATGCTCTCATGGGGAGAACGTTTCTCTTTATGGCCAGCGAGAATTTCTTCACTGTGACTTGTGACTGCTGGCTGTTGTCCTTCTGGTCTATTCCTCTACACAGAGCATTTCTGTCTTCTCCACACCCTCAGGTTATAGAGCTGAAGAGAGCCGTAAGACTCCTGAGCTTTCTCTTACCAAGGCCACAGAAATTCAGGTTTCCCAGCCTCTCCTCGTATGTGAGGTATTTCAGCCCCCTGCACATCCCTGGAGCTGCCTTCTGGATTTGCTCCAGTCAGTCCACGTCCCCCGTCCTCCAGAGACCAAACCTGGGCACGGCGCTCCAAGGGTGATGTCCTGAGTGCCAACAAGAGGCAGACAACCACCCCGTGCATCTGCTGGCTGTGTTCTTGCTAAGACCTATTTCTTAGGACCTATTTCTGCAACGTCATCTTGAGCTTCACTTTCCACAAAAGCCTTCCTTGTCAGCAGATGAACTGAACTCTACTCACAATGCCTGCTGGAGGCATCTGCTTCCAGCGCTCCCCCAGGCACACCGCTGAGTGCTTCCAAGCTGCACATGAGCAATTCAGACTGCTTTCTGCTCACAGAGGGCAGAAAGATCAGCGTTAAGATGATGACACTTGTTGTCTCATGAATGAGTTTGCTCACCTGAGGTCCCTCTTGTACACATCACCAGGTAACTGATCTGTAATGTGCTACCCTCTGAACCCAGCGAGGGGTTCTCATCAGCAGAGAAATGAAGCCAGAGCCACCTCTGTGCATCTGTACTGCCATGATGGAACTAAAAACTCCAGAGCCTGGTGTTTCGTGCTCTGTGTGAGCTACAGGCTGCTACCACGGCCTCACGAAACTTTGGAGCTGCCAGCTTTGTGAAGCAAATCAGACACAGGCCCGTCACCAAACGCTGAACAGAACCTTATGGGGAGGCCACACACGGGACTAACAAAGCCAAAGTGCAATTACTCTGAGTCTTGGAAAAAGGCTGGCTGCCCAGCTCCCCGATGCAAACACACACAATTTCTGTGAGGAGCTACAGTTTAATTTCTCCTAAGTTATAAGGGCAAAGGAAGCTTACCAAGTGCCACTCCTAACACAAGGGATGGCCCATCTGGAGAAGAAGGCAGAGTTCAGAAGAAACAGCCCAACTTTGAATGAGTTTTGGAATTAAGATCAAGCTGCAGCTAGTGGGCACCACACTCGTGAGCCACACAGCCTCTTGCTGGAACCAGATGAAAGCTCTGCCAATGCACACACGATATCAGGTGTTATTTTCCACGCGATGGCTACCATAAGAAGCTATTACCAGACAACTGATCAAGCGGCTGGGGAAACAGCAGCTGAAGCAGAAAACTCTGACTTTAATCTGACAGCAGCCAGCGCGGGCTGTAGCTCAGCAACAGCTTCAGGAAGCCCAGACTGCAATCCGACCGCGACAGCGCCGGGAACAGCAGCGAGCCCAACTCACAGCTCAGCTGGCGGCCCGGCGAGGGGAGCAGCAACAACCCCGGAGCAGCTGCCATAGAGACTCGTGAACCCAGGTGCACTGCCCTGGGCGTTTGTAAATCACAGCCCTTCCCCAGCCAGGAGAAACCATTTCCAGAGGTGCGTCTGGCAAGACAAACCGTATGTATTGGAATTATGGCTGAAGGAGAAATTACCTCAGGTTTATAACTCGGTTGAGCATTTTGAGCTGGGGAGGGCCTTAGGGGATGTTGTTGCAGTCTGTGAGGCCCTCAGACCCTCCACTTCGATGGAGAACTCCACAAAAGCAGCGATGGCACTTTACCAGGTAAATATCTCACTGAGGATGAGGCTCTGCTTCGATGCCTTGTGCAGGAAGGAGTAGGTAACTCCGTGGGTCAAATAACTTCGCAGATGACGAAGGATTCAGAGCCCTATCAGAGACAGGGCACCAGTTATAACTAGGAACGCAGAGAGACAAGGGTTTAAAGATACCAGCTACTTGTGTAAACAGAAACTTGCAGAACAAAAGGAAGCTAGGGAAGTAATTTCTATTGGCGCAATTGCAATCTGTCCCTTCTCTTAGCCAAAACCACCAGATTTAATTAGTCCTAAGATAAAAGGACCAAGTGACAGCAGAGCAGCAATTTTCAACTCATCACAAAATCTCAAAGTTTCATGGCATTTTCCTTCAAGAACTGATCCATTGATTTCTCAACTTAACACATCACTTTTTATAGCTCATATGGGAGGATGGCTCACAGAAATGGTCTTTCAGGAACTATCATGACAGTTTTAGTCAATTACCAAAGCACTCAAGGATTTCAGCCTCTTGCCAGCCTCGGAGCTTGAGCTACTTGCAGCAAGCAGACTGCTTTTCAGGTATCTGCAGTAACTTGTGTCACATGTGCCGCTGAACACCTCCAGCTTCACTAACTTCCCCAATCTTTGGCAGCGCTCTGCAACTTTCAACCACCTCCTAAGACATTCCTTTCATACCAAAAGAAATTGCTGTATTTCTTTCTCTGGGAGGATTACTAATGACCACTAAATTCTCCTTCACTCCCGACCACTTCATGTCTTGCTTTGTCTCTTCCTCGCTTTTCCCTGCTTTTCTCAAAATACCGACTTCCACATAAATAAAATCCCTCCTCCTGAGCACAGCTTTACTTTTCTCTCTATCCAGACTCAATAAAACTATTTTATGAGAATGCATTCTTAGTTTGTACAATCTTGCTGAAGTTTTATGCCTATTTATCCTGAAAGAACTCAGACCCAAATCACTTTGGATTAAAAACAAAGGTGTTGGGAACTATATTTTCAGAGGGTGTATGATGTTTCTACATTTAAAGGACAAAGGACCCTGGGGATGGTCTAGCATTCTGTTCTGCATCTGTATCTACCTACATGTATACATAAACAGACATCTTCCCTCCCAGGGAGGAGGATGACGAATGAGAAATCTTCAAGTGTTACACTGGTATCATAAATCAAGCAAAAGCAACCCCAACACAGCCAGGCACTCAGGAGAGGTAGTCTGGAGCGTGACTGTGCAGTGAGCCTGGCAGAAGGAATCCTGCAGTTGCAGAGGGCGAGCTGCTTTTCTCCCTGTGGCAAACTTCAGAAAGGTTCTTGTCTGGACCTTTCCAGCTGGGACTACAGATGCACAAGTCTGCAGATTCAAGCAGTCTTTTAAAACATTCTCCTTCTGCAGCTGTGATACAAGAACGAGTAGAGCTGGAGTTTACCAAAAAGCTGAAACAACTCCTTAACCAGGGAGCACAACATCCTTGCAGAGTGACAAAGTGTCAAGTCCAGCTCTTCACGCTAAGCAAAATACAGTTTGAATTTTTGGTAGTGCAAGCCCAGCCTTTTCACACAAGAAACGTGATACAGCCTTAAGTAATCAATCCCAAAACAGGTAAAAAAGGGAAATGCCTAGTTCATCTAAGCAGAAAGCCCCAGGGTTATGAAAACGTTCGTCAGTTTCTGCTCATCAATAAACAACATGGCACAGAACATGCCTTTTGACACAGTCTCAAGATGCTACATAACAGTATTTAAAGATGCAGAGCTTTAAGGGGGAAACCATCCATATGGTATTTTCCCCCTCTAACCCTGCAGAGCTGCCTATTCCACAAGATACGTAGAGGAAAAACATGGAGAGAGGGGAAAAAAGTAAAAGGAGGAGGGGGAAGAGAAGGAAAATTTGAGAGATGCCTCATAACTCTAGCAGGAAGGCAATTATGAGCAGATTACAATTGATTTTCTATCTGCGTGCTAACTGGAAATGAGCAGGGGGTAAGAAAAATGACTCCACTTCTTGTTACACCATCTTACCTCTGCTGTTCTTATACACTACTTCAAACATACAAATTAGTGACTAAAAAGCAGTAAGTGTCAATTCTTTCAAGCATAAAAAAAAAAAGAGGCTTGTTCAATTAATGGGTTACTCACTTCAAACATATGGCAGTGGTAGTACATTCACTGTAAATATTTAGCATGCTTGAAGACGGGAGGCATTTTAAACATAACTGCGCAGTACACAGTAAGAAATATCACACATAACTATACGATAACTTCAGTCCAAGGACTGAAACACTTCAGTCTTTTCACAGAAACAGTTCGCTACAGTCTATGTACAACATCTGTTTCTTCTGGTACCTCGGATATAGTTTCCAGTATCACAAGACACGAAAAAAGAAGTGCAACCACCTTCATCACTAATAAGGCCACTGGCCAGCTGCCATGGCAACAAACACTACGGAAATGAGTGAAGGAGGAAATATCTCCCGAATAACAACAACAAAAAACCCACCCCTATCCACTACTTCCTAGCTACATGCGGGACATTGCTTCACCGAACAGCAGAAGCAACAGAATAATATTTACAGAACAGGAAAAAGGTAAGTTTTACGCCATAACCTGGCATATCCCATTTCCAGCCTTCCCTTTGATTACTGTAACTCTCTACCCCCACCTCTTTTACTACTGTCATTCTTTTTCAAGTAGCTCAGCTTTTAAGAATTAATTAAAATACAGGCTGAGATCCATGGTTAGTAACGGAGGCTAGACAATTCAGATTAGGATCTGTTATAATTAAAAAAAAAGAAAAGCATAAGCAGTGAAAAATCCACACAGACTTGAAGTACTCTAGGGTAGGGTTTTTTTTTTTTTTTACACTATTATTATTTTTTCCAAAGTATTCGTTCAAGCCAGAAGTCACAGATCTGATGCAGAAAATACTGAACAAGATTGTGACCTCATTAACATACGAAATCAACCTAAATGACATGTGCCCTTCCTACCAAGCACTGAGTACTTTTTTTTAAATCTGTAGCCATTTCTGAATACAACAAAAACTGACCTGAGCCAAGCAAGTTCCTCATTTCACTTCAAGTTGTCTTTTAATTGTCCTGTTTCAGCTTGCTTAAGGAGTATTTTCATCTACGTGTAGGATACGTAAGATGTCAGTGAAGAAAATCTCATAAGGTTTTTCACTTACCTATGTAAAATTAAAAAGCAAATGGTTTCATCAAATATTGAACTGAGCCTCCAGTCTTTTCAAGTCTCATCAACTGCTAGCTTAGTTTCCTTCAAAAAAATAAACAGCACTAGAATACCAATAACATTTTAAACAGTTGGTACAATCCAGAAAAGCGAGCAGTGAAATCACTCCAGTGGACTGTTACTCAGCTCACTGTTCAGCCTAAAATGCACAATATACACAGATGAGTCAAGTCTAGATAATCCTTCATGCTCTGTCTAGTTGAATAGTGCTGGTTTTTAAATTGCATACCTTAAATAAACTCCACTTTTCTTTGCATTTATAAGTCCACATTTCTTTAAAGCTTTTCGAGTTGGAGATGCCTAAAAATTTTGGGGGCAGTTCTGTCAACCAGGACCTCATAAATTATAGCTGCTTTTCTAAAAGGATCAAAAATGGTAATGTTTATTGTATGACCACTGAGTAACTGCTGTCCTATAGATGTCTAGTGTAGTAGTAACAGTGAAATGGGCACATTGGACTGAAACCATAAATATGGCAAGGTTTGTAGGGAGATGAGATTGGTTCAACTACCTCCACTAGAAAAAAGAAAGTTTTTGATTTCTCAACACTAGTAATTCTAATTAATGAAAAAGAAAGGGAAGGGAGAAGGCAGAGGAAGCACATTTACCTGTAGAAGTAATGTAAGCATGCTAACATAGCAGTGAACTTGTTTTGGACTAAGATAAATTCTCTTAAAAATGACAGCACACTTGAATTCTGATCAGCTCACTACCTCACACTTTGTCGAGGTGGAATCTCATCTCAGAGCATCCTCACACAGAAAAGAAAAAAAAAAAAAGAAGTTTGTTAAGCTTTCTCTAATGCTGTCCCAGAAGAAGGGTGACAGTAAGCTCATAAGATTGCTCTATGGGCACATGCCAGGTGGCAAAGCGACGGTGGAGGAGGAAGCATCCCGGCACTCTGCAAACCCAGACGTGAATGGTTTATTTTTTTTTCCAGATCAAAAGACTGTACACCCAGCACTTTCTTAAGCACCTTGTTAGTTGTGTAACACGAAGATCCCCAGTTATGAACCACGGCTCCACTGTGCAAACACAGACCAAGAGGGCAGGATGCAGCACTTTAACGCTTCTCTGGGTGGAGAAGCGAGACCTGATGCTTAGCGGGATGGCTTGACGTGCTGAAGCCAACTTTCAGCAGTAATATCTGACGGGGGCTACCTGGCCTTACCAAAGGCACAGGACTGCCGGCCGGGCCCGGCTGCTGCCTGTGGGTGCTGCACTCACACAGCAGCCGAGTTTCCTCGCCCGAGGGCATTACAGAATAACGTCAGGGTGCCACAAACGCAGCCGTACATGCCCGACGTTACTCATACCTGTCTGCAGAATCAAGTCCAAAACACACAGGTGAATGGAAATCATTATTATATTTTCCTTTTTCTGAAAAGAAGCTGCACCTGGAAAGGCTGGGCTGGACCTGGCCGTGGCTCAGGCGGTGCTCTCTGAGGTGGCCGCCTGCCGCGGCTCTGCCCGCACAGCCACAAGCGCGGAGAGAAGCCCCCCGCCGCCCTGACTTATTAAAAATAATAATTAAAAAAAAAGGGTGACGGCGGGGCGAGCAGAGGACACGAACCAACTTTCTAATTCCCTCCGGGGCTCCGAGAGGAGCAGGGGCACCCCGGGACCCCCGGGGCTGAGGGACGGCGCCGTCTCCTACCTCCACCGAGCTGCTCCCTCCTCCTCCTCCTCCTCTGCCGGCCGGGCGACCTCGGGGAGGCGCCGGGGGCAGGGCCGTGTTTACCCGCACGCCGGCCCGGCCCCGGCAATGGGCGGCCCCGGGGCCGCCGCCATGGCCGCTGCCACCGCCCCCCTCTCCCCGGTCCCCCCCCCGGGCACCCACCTGGCCGCCATGCGGGGCGGAGGGCGGCTCGCCCCGCCAAGGTCGCCGCCACCTCGCCCACCGCCACCGCCCGCCTCATGGCCTCAGCCCGCCTGGCCCCCGAGCCCAGCCGCCGCCTCTTCCTCTTCCTCCTCCTCCTCCTCCTTTCTCCTCCTCCTCCTGCCGGGCGGCACCTGCCGGTGGGTGCCGCGGTGCCGCCCCCCAGGCACCCACACACGTCCCCTCAGTGCTGGAGGGGAGGCTCCGTGATGAAGCCCCCTGTGATGAACCCCTCCATGATGAAACCCCCCGTGATGAAGCCCCCCGTGATGAACACCCCTGTGATGAACACCCCCCGTGATGATGAACACCCCTGGCCATGGCAGCAGCACGGCCTGGGCTTGTGGTCCTCCATGCCCACCCGGCTGCCACCAAGCCAGAGCTCTGTGAGCGGAGCCTGCTCGTACCTCGCTGTCCTGGTCTTCCCAGGCGGAGGAGCAGGGCTGGGAGAGCTCTTTGGCAAGGACGGCAAAGGGAGCCTGTGGCGGAGTTGGTGGAAAGCTCAGTTTCCGTCCCATGTTCTAAAACGGGGGGTGTTTCCTCCCACCCCGCTGTTGCTGCTGTGGAGATGAAGTAATCCATCTACCTCGCGCCATCCCACGGTGCCTTCTGTGTTCGTGCAGACGTGGCTGCGTGCCAGGGAGGTGGTTAGAGGAGATGAATGAAGCGCCGATGTTGTGGTTGTGGCTTGCTAGCTGGCTGAGCGTACACACGGCACGACACAAAGCCATCGCTACTCACAGGCGCAGAGCGTGTGTGTAAGCGTTAGTCACGCACAAAATCAGCCAGGTTGGAAAAGACCTCCAAGATCACCGAGCCCAACCTCTGACCTAACACTAACCAGTCCTCCACTAAACCATATCACTGAGCTCTACATCTAAATATCTTTTAGAGACCTCCAGGGATGGTGACTCAACCAGTTCCCTGGGCAGCCCATTGCAATGCCTACTCGTATCCTACTACTGAAGTTTGTAAAGAATTCTTCAGGCACCCAGCAGAAAATGGGCTGCATTTCTGAATTTTGCATGTAATAAACCCTATGAAGAAATATCAGCCTGAAACGGCGTTCTTCAGGTTTCATTTTTCCAATAAAATGTGATAAATTTACTTGACAGAACATTCTAGAGAAACAGATCCGTGTCACTTTCCTGTATATATTTCAATAAAGCTTCCCTCATAGAACTGACAGAGTCTATAAGCAGGATGGCATTGTCTATTCAACCCGTTCAGCACAAGATCTGCTCAATTTCTCAGTGTATCGCATTCCCAGTTTGCTTGAGCATAATTTGGAAGGTTCAGCTTGGTGCAAGGGGCTGGCTGTGGTTTACTCCTTGGCTGTGCAGAAAGTCTGAGACCTCTACTAAAAAAAAAAGATAATGCTTGTACCCTTAGTCCCAGACATGCTGATGCTGTTTCAGAAATGTCAGAGTGGTGTCCAAATGCAACTAACAATATTAATTTTGAAGAGGAAATTAGTGAAAGCAAGACTAAAGAATTAGACACTTGCAATTCCACTTTGCTGCTTATTATGGAAGGCTTTGCTGGTGATTGAGGAGTGTATGAGTCAGTTAAAAGCACTGCGGCACTGAAGAAAATGATTCGTAATTATCAGAAGAGGGAGAGACTTGAATTGATTTTGAAACTACTTAAAGTCACAAGAGAGTTTCACATTAACTTTTTCCTTAGTAAACTCGAGTTCCCAGTGAGTTTGTCTAAAGGATCTTTTTGACCTCGTCTCCTCTTTCAGATTATGTAAACCTCCAGTACCTTTGTAACTGATGAAAATGTGCTCACTGTAAGCATGAGTTAAGTTTGCTCAAACGTGAGTTTAAATGAAATGAGCTGCTTGATGTCACTGGATTTCTTATTGGCAAAATCCCATTTCCTCCCTATTGACTTAAGTAGCAAGTTGCTTCCAAATTAAAATAGAAGTGTGGGAGTCAGAATCCAAGATTTTTCTGTCCCATGATCGCAACCCCCAAATATAGCAGCAGTACCTGGAAGGGAACGTTGTAGGAGTTAAAAGTCTTCGTCTTGGTAGGACAGTCAGGTGCTGGGAATTTATACGCCTCCAGAACTTCCGATGCCTCCCTTCTCCCTCTGAGTTTGCTTCCCCATTACATGCTCACTGTTCTTCCCACACCACTGTTTTTCAGGTTTTGCTGAAACTCAGGACTTCAGTAGCTCGTCCGGGACTTTCACATGTTGCACAACCCTTTCCTGGTACGTAAAGGGAGGAAAAAGTTGTTATTAATAACTGACAATGCACTCGTGAGCATAATCAGTGCTTAAAAAAGAAGAGGGAAAACAGGACCAGCTGCCCCGTGCTGGAACCAGAATCTCCTTCATTTCCAGAATCTGTACTTACATCACTATAATGTAACAATACAGAATCAGATAAGTTTATAAACAGTATGTTTTCTGTGAAACCATCTGTCTTCCTGTGCATGTTAACTCTAATTTCCCTTGTCTTCTTTATGAATCTCTGTTAAGTCAGGTTGGCTTTAGCAACTGTGCATCACAGCTGTCTCTTTTTTTTTTTTTTTTAATAAAAAAACATATATTAATATTTTCAAAGTTTTTTTACTTTTTCAATTGTGCTGTGCATTTATTCTGCCATTTCTGCTCTCCCCGTACTAGCTACGGCTGTTTTCCATGACTTGAATATTTTCTGCCTGTTGGGTAGAAAATGCCTCTTTCATGCCTGCAGTTGTCCAACAAGCTGCCCTCTAAGTGAACCTACTCACCCTCTTAACCTGGGAAACCTGTGTTACGTGCCTTCCTCCACACCAGTCCACTTCTTTGATTTAGTCCCTGCTCAAAACTCTCTTGATCCGGCTTGTTCTCATCAGTTGTGCCAGAGCAGATAATGGATTTCAACAGAGCGATTGTTAGTGCTTGCTGCCTTTATTTTATAATTAACTCCTGCTTAACTTTCAGATCCTAAATGGTAAGTCTATTTCCTGCTGGCCACCTGCTTCAATATTTTGAGAACCTTTTGCAAGTAGACTCTCATCCTTTTTTTTTTTTTTTTTTTTTTTTCTTCACTAAAACACGATTGTGGTCCCTGGTTCCAAACTGGCTTCCTTAAAACATCTAGATGATTCGTCAGCTCTTGCTTTAGCCTCCCACTGTCATTATTTTCCCTTTTCAGCCACCACATTTTGTCCAGTTACTTTTTCATCTCAGATCCTTGTGCTGCTTCTGCCATGATTTGCGTAGAAAAGCCTACATACTTGCTATGACAAAGCTGCTACGACAATGTACATTTTGTTAATTTATGTTACCACAGCAACTGAGTCATGCAAAGATGTAATGTCACGTTGTTTGATACTGTACCTTGGTATGCTCATAAAAAGCTAGGGAAACGGGGTCTGTGCAGAGCTGCTGTGGAACTGGGGCTGAAATAGTTAGATAACCGTACCTACAGAGTAGGTGTCAAGGGTTTGTGTCAAAATGGATGCACTGCATAAGATCCTCTAGGAATCTAGATTTGGTTCTGTTCAGTTCTGGAAGGAATTGCAGACATGCTGGAGGAGGGGGTTAGGGTCAAATACAAAGCTGGTCTAAAAAGCAAGGCATACCTTGGGGGGGGGGGGGGGGGGGGACAAAAGCAAGCTGCTTAACTTAGGCAAGTATTAAAAATTGCACAAACTCAGGAGGAAGAACAACTGGTGAAAAAGTAACCGTTCAGAAATAAATCTGGAGTCTACTGTAAGCCATGAGCTTAACATGAATCAGCAACGTGCTTTTGTGGCAAAAAATTGTAAACATCCCAGGAAGATGTACATGTGGGACGCTATCCATGCGGTGTGCAGTATTGGCAGGACATCATCAGAAGGGTTGGTTTTGTGCACCATAGCCCAGGAAGGATGGGAGCCAACAGGGGACAGTGCAGGTGGCAACAATAACAAGAAAAGGGCTGGGAAGTCGAAAGGAGCTGGAGCTGTTGGACTAAAGAAAAGAGGGCAGGGGAAAAACATGCTAAGAGTCGTCATGTACTTAAAAGGCCATTGCAAAGAGGAAGGGAATAATCTATTCTTGGGTAGGTAGAGTAAGATGTAATGGATCTAAATTGCATCACGGAGGAAAAGCTTTTTTAATGGTAACATTAGTGAGGCACAGCTTTATGTTGCAGGGGGTGTAGTAGTGTCTCCATTACTGGATGTCTTTAAGGATGTGCTGGACAAGTAGTAAGTACTATTGATCTGGCATTGGGATTGGAAGATGGATAAGGTGACTAATCCAAGTCCATCGCAGAGGTATTTTTCTGTGATTACATGTACTCGCGGGCTCCTCATTATTCACCATTCATTTATCCAGTCCCACTGTACATTCTGTTTTCTTTTCAAGTAGGATCCCCGGTCATTCCTGTGCCCATTGCAGGGCAAAAAAATGTTTTGCCCCATTTTTCTCTCGAGTATAGTTGAAGACCCAAGCTTTTCTCATTTTCTTGGCAGCCTGCAAGAGACACGTGTTGGTGACTTGTACTGCAGTGAGCTGCCGAGGTAACTGATAATTTCATGTGAGTCAAACATGCAATAAAAATTATTTAGATGACTGTTTCAGTCTATTCAAACACGTTCCACATAAACCCTACATAATGTTAACATAAATCTGATGTTCTTTGGACATATACTAGATAAAATCACTCCATTTGTAATATATTATTTGTATTCCAGACCTAGCTCATGCACACACTCCTAAGTTCCCCTATTTTCTCTGCCAGGAGCTCATAGGAGTTTTTAATGGGAACTGTGATGTGTTATTTATTTTCTAGGTAGCATTTTCTTTTAAATTTTAAATTAAAACTGAATTACAGTTCAAAAATGTAGCTTAATACCCACTTACGCATTTCAATTTAACATAAATTGCTTATACCAAGAACAATGGCCATTTGTTTTCTAGTTAGATCTGATCAACAGACAGCACGCATGATAGGTTTTCTATTTTCTGGCCAGGCTATCTAGTCTAAGTAGATATTACTTGCTTCTACAAACTTTTGCTGCTACAGCCTTAAATCAGCATGTCTGCGAGTGTAGACCCAGGCACGTTTTGGGCACCCTGGAATAAAAATGCTATTGCAGTAAATGCCAACGCTGAATACATCACTTGTGGAGATTTTAAAGACAATGTCCATTAAGAGATTAAACCTACATTTTTCCCCATTATAGGTAACTTTGGAAAATTGGATGGCCATTTTACCCTTTCAAAGAATGGAGTTTTTCTTTCTGTACTTGTTCCCTGTTAAAGATTAAAAGTGTGCTTTTCTGCACAGGATATGTATTGCCCATTTCTTTTATCTATGCACACCTGTGTACCTGCATGTGTGCTGATCGCCATATTTGCAGCAATGTGGAAAAAGAAGCAGTGAATAAAGGGGCAAAAATTCATGATATTATTTTTTCAGGGTCATAAAAATTAAAATCCAGTGATGGAGAACTATTGACCTCATGTGAGGCAGAGGACATTGGGGTTATAATGAACATGTCAGTCCTCAACAGTGGCTGAATGAAATCAGTATTAAAAAAGAATAAAAACCAGAAAGCATCATTATGCCACTGTACACGTGTATGGTGCTCCAGGGTTTTGGATGCTCCAAGCAGTTCTTGCCTCTCAAAAGAGACACAGGAGAAGCAGGGAAAAGGGATGTGGATGGTCAGGGATGTGGAACAGCTTCTTCGTGAGGTGTGACTGAACAGACACTCTTCAGCCTGCACAGGACACACAGCCAGGTGAGAGTATGAGAGAGACTTGTGAACCATGAATGGCATGAAAAACATCAATAGCACATAACTATTTGTTGTCCCTCTTAATATGGGAATTAGGGAGCATCAGATGAAATTGTCAGGTGTCAGGTTTCAGAGTAAGCACAGGAGAAATTCCCTGAAACTACCAGGTTTTTTCCAAAAACAAGCAGAGTCATTCATGGAATAAAAATCTCTCTAGAGCTATTGAAAACCGAGGAGCAGAGATCTCTGTTTCAGCGAGTCCCTAAGACAGCTCTGAGCTGTAAGCTCCCTGCTGGAGCTTTTTATGTTTGTTTGGTTCTTGTGCTTGGCAGAGGACTTCTTCAGCTGGCTGCTGCCAGAGAAAGATATGGGGCTGGGCTAAGACCCGTGTCCCAGCATGAACATTCGTCCTTTAATGTTTATTAGCCTGTTTACTGCAAAAGCTCTGAAACACTTTGACTTGTCGAAGGCTCTGCTCCTGCAACCTTACAGCACTGTGGGAGACAGTGAGACTGGGAGGTGATCAAAAGGATAAGCAGGAGGCAGAAATCTGCCTTTGATGAGTCAGCATATTTATTTTTTTTTTAGTTGAAAAAAAGACAAAAAAAAAAGACTGCCTCATCCATCTGTGGACGCAAGCGTGGCCTGCATTATCACCTTCCCCCTCATCGTGAACAAAACAATCAAAACCCTGAGGCTTCTTGAAGCCAGGAGATGCGTCAGTAACGTGGGGGTGGGGGAGCCAGAGAAGTAATTCCCTGGCTGTGCCTGTGGGAGAGCGAATGGAGCAAATGCCAGCTCCTTCCCGCAGCTGGGAGCCAGCGCTTGGGGGATCCCTGAGGTGGTCAGGGCAGGTCAGAGGCGCGGGCTGCAAAAATTCCACAGCAGCGGCAGGAAGGAGAATTACTCACTGTCAGCATATCCAGGGGCATGATTGAAAACCGAGGGGAATCTTCTTCCTAGCAGAGAGCAGGAAAGCAGGAATCTGACGTTCAGAAAATGCTGATGGACTTTCGCTTAGCAGGATGTGTGCGCGTTGGCTTCTGGAGCCCAGGAAGGACAGGAGGCACCTCAAGCTTGTTGGAAAGCTGTGAGGCACGGCACAGCCAGAGGAACATCGGTGCTGGGGGGGGTTCCTCATGCCAAAGGGCCTCTTTGGGTCGGGGAGAGTGCTAGGAGAAGTTGGTGAAGAAACCCAGTGTATGGGGTTTGTCCTTCCTTTAGGAAGGTCTTTATTACCCCATGTATTCATCTGTTGCTCTTTAATGGATAAGGCAAAGAAGTAAGATGGGAGAGTGAAATGCCTTCATCCCATTTATTTTCTTTCGTATGTCTGTGTTTCGGAGCAATGCAAATTTGAACAAAAATAGTTGCTATAGTGTTTCAAGTTTGGAGTCATAATCCTTAAAACATGGAGCGCTTTTAGATGGAAAAGTCTTACAGAATTTTTATTATGTATAATAATTTGAGTTTCCACCTTTATTTATTTATTTATTTAGATTTCACGGTTAGGAGAAAAACAAACAAACAAACAAACAAACAAACAAAAAAACACAACTTCAAAATTTCCTTGAGTTTATCTTAAAATATTTTAAATGCCCAGAATTAAAATGAACAAGTACTTGAGTGATTATTTTCAGATAGTCCAAAATCAACTGGAATTTCCAGTGAACCTAAACCTGCTTGTCCCTATAAATTCTGGCCAGGACTGGGCTCTCATGTCAAGGAGGTTTGAGCACCAACATCCACATTGTGTGAAAATAATGCTACACTTTGGTTCTTATATGCAGGAAACTCAAGTGCCCAGACCAGAAGAGGGCTGTGTCTTGCTCCAGCAATTCCTTTGATGTGTTTAATTGTGGCATTAATATTTAGGGGCATGCTGCAACCGTGGCTTTCCTCTGGGGCAAACATTGCTTATGGGAGATGGAGAGAGGAGATTCACCTGTCACAAGCATAGGAATGTTTTCTGAAAAGTGTATAACAAATTTGAAACTTGGTACCTTTGAAAAAAAAATCAAATCAAAGTGTCCCAGTGAATTTGTAAGTAAAATTTGTCTATTGGTAAATTTGGCAGATGGCAAAAACTGGAAGAGTGCTGCAGAGGAACAAACTTTTCTGTCCTTTTTCAGCCTCTTAGTCATCTTCTGTGGTTTCACCTGACAGTATTTTTTATCATAAGTTTTATAGCTCAGTGCTGTAGCTGGTTGGTGTTTTTACAAGTTGAAGTGATACAATTTTGTTTCCTTTGTTTTACTAAATTCTGATCTTACTGACGCAAAAGAAGAGTCAACGCTAGCATTTTCTTTCCTGATTTTTTTTTTTTCATGTATATTTCTGCTTCACGATGGCTCAGGGCTGAGCACAGCAGAACAGCTTCCACAGGCGAACAAAATGGCTTTTGGTTGCAGTGAGAATTCATTTTTTTCAGGAACTATGCAATTTGACCAAAAGCTGCTAAGTACATGAAGTTACCATTTTCTTAGTGGTTTTGCCTATTGTTAATGAGACAGCGGTAATATCTCCTCATAGTTGCTGTTCTTTATACATCATCTCCTGAGAGATAAGAATCTCTACTTTCTTTCTTCCTTCCACTTAAATATATATTCTGCCCCTTTTCTTGAAGAAAGTTCTGAAAGCAGGCAAGCACTGAACCATCTCCATATATTTATGTATTTATTCTTTGCATTTGAGATGCAATATGATAGTTGCAATTGAGCATCCAGGTTTTCAGCCCCTCTGCTGGGTTATGTTCATTCTGATTTCTCTTTGTAACAATTTTTGAACTAATGGAACAGTTTCCAGTGTTCAGGAGGCAATAACAGCTTTATACATTCACCTTTTTAATGCTCCAGTTTTTGAGCCTTTTGGGGTCTATTACCCGCATCCCTGGCCACCTTTGTACATCCTTATGTGCAGAATCATAGAAATCACAGAAAATAGGACGAGAAGAGACATCATTTGGCCCCCCTTTATGCTCCACAGCAAGATCATCTCCACCTAAATTAGTTCTAAATGTGTTTGTCCTAGCTCTTCTTGAGAACACCTGGTGATGGAGATGCCACACACTCTATAGGTAAAATGCTCCATCAGTACTTTTTTGTACTGCTAGAACCATTTCCATGGGAAATTTTCAAATACTCAGCATGGGATGAATTTTCTAAAGTGTAGGGGTCTACAGGCATATATCTACAAATATTGTAGGTTTCTAAGTTTCTGCTGGAAGTGGAGATCTGGAGCTTGAGTCGGTTGTCTACAGTATGGTGTTTAGAGCTGAGCTGGACAGACCATCCCTGAAGTCTAACCAATATCCAGAGCTGTTTTCTCTCTGTCTCTTCTACAGGACATGTGTGATGAGCAGTTTATTCTTTTCCTGTTTGTCACACCCTTACCCTTATTTGATATTTGTCATGTCGTCTCTCATCTTCTATTGACAAAACAAGCCCACTGTTTCCCTTAGCATTGTTTGTTCTTAAATCATCCTTTTTGTTCCTCTTTGGGCTCCTTCCATTTGGTTCGTGTAGTTCTCAAAATAAGGAACATGAAACTAAGCATGTGGTGGAAGAGAGACTACATGGCATTAAATGTATGCTGTGGGAACCCCAGCTTATCTTTTAGGACAGTGACTGGGGAACTTAAACAGAGGAAAAGCCCTCTTCCATTATATCACCACCAGAGCAAAAAATTGCCTCACACCCCACACCGCTGTGTGCTGTAAAACTTGGCACTGGATGTCAGGGAGCCACAGTGACTGCATAGAGAGCATCCAAATCAGCAAACACCACATCAGAAGAAGTGTGCTGGTGGATTCTTGATAGTATACACAATGCTTTAAAAAGATGCTCACAAAAATATGATGCCAAAAGTGCTGTTAAGAAGCTTACTAGACTGCTAGTTTAAGAAGGTATTGCCTTCATTCTTGATGTGGTGGAGTAAATTTTCAAGTTCATGGGTGGGGGAGGAATATTGAGAGGAATTTTACATATATCTAAAAAGCAAGTGGATCTAAAAATGTACTCCATTGTAGCTCAGTGTTCAGAAATATTACTCTTTTCAGTTCTATTTTTATAAACTGCTTAAATGCTTTATAATAGTTCCATAAAAAAATCCTTATTACTATCATGCATCTTATGGGGGATAATTGTTTCTGAATCTTCCAATTGTTCATGTGTCAATCTGTAAGAAACTCAGAACATTTTTTTTTGATAAAAACGGAACAAACTTCAAGAGAAGAGAACTGTCTGAGGCCGAAGGTAATAAAAAGAAAATGCAAATGACCAAACTGATATTAGGGGTGTGGGAGAATGCATGAGTGTCTGCAAACAGTGCTTGTGTTTGTGGTAATCCATACCACTTTGATTATTCCTTGATTTTATTAGTGTTATGATACTACTAATAACCATAGTTCACATGTAACCTGAGACACAGTTCTTCTGCTTCTTCCAATTATTTGATTATTATTTGTTATTTGTGTTAATGTTATGCCTACAAGCTTATTAGTGTGAGATCAAGGACTTGCCCTCTTAGGTGTTGACAAACACAAAATGCAGAGAGGATCTGTCCCCTTCATACCTCCTAATTTAGAACAGGTGAAGATAGATGGGTGCCACAGTCAGACACATGTCATCTGAACAACCATCGATTTTGGAGATCTGAAACAAGATATTTCAAGATTTATATCTAGACAATCCTTTTTTTTTTTTTTTTTTTTTTTTTTTTTTTTCTCATTTGAAAGTGAATTTTCTACTTAAACTGTACGGTGAGAAAAAATCATCAAAACTGAATTAAAATCTCTTTTTAAAACCAAGTCATTTAATCTTTTTTAAAACCAACATGAAGACTTCTCATCTTGATTTGGACTGAAGAATTTTTTTCAGTTCTTAAAATTTTACCCAGGTGTCAAAACTATCTGCCTCTTCCCCAGCAGACAGAAGGCTCTTTGGGTCTGATGGCCCAGCCTGTACTAACACAAGGATGCATACCGTAAACCATACAGTTCATTTTCATGAATATCAAGCAGTTTTCAAGCCAATTTCCCTGATTTTGACTTTTTCCAAGTAATAACTAATAGCAATTTATGTATGCCTCTAGTGCTTCTCAAAATTTAGGGTTAGCCATATTGTAGGTGGTCTGTGACAAATGACAGCTTTTCTCTAAAAGCAGCGAGAGGCAATGCTTTGAACAAACTGAAACCATGGCGCACTGCTTAGCATTTGAGAGCCAGGATGTGGAAAAGGCCCTGACACTGGTTCCCTTTTTCTGTCGTGAAATGTCAGGTTAATTTTAGTTACTGCTGTTGCTTTTACTTGGGGTTTGTTCTATTTGTAGTCGGTCTGAATTTGCTTGAGCATTTGAGGCTGTTGAACCCAAGGCAGAGTGGCATCGAGCAGGTTTAGCTCTGTTATTAGAAGATTTGTTACTGTTTAGACACACTGTTGTTGGGTGAAATCTCACCATCTATTAAAAAGCCACAGGGTGCGAAGATTAGCACATTCAAGAGGCATAATGATTTCCAATCTGATTTTTTAGTGTGCCCCACTGTAAATTAGCTTGCTTGATTGCTGTCTAAGTGACAATGTGCAATTTGCAAAATTACTTATGCAAAACACGTTATGAAAGGGTGGCATCTTAGGTGGAGGTTAAAACACAGCTCAGAAGTCCTTTCCTAGCCCAAATATACTTGAACTGTGCTAGACCTACCCTAAAAAGGGTGATTAATCATGTAAATGTCTTGAACTTCCCCCAGATGTTCCTGTATTTCAGCGTCTACACACCACATTAACAACAATATACTGTGACCGCCATCCTGGTTCAATTAAAAATAATGTTGCCATTTTTCATTACAGTCCAAAACGAATTTAGCACGGATCTGGAAGAAGGTACATAGTGCAGGATGGATAGCGGCCCCTCTGTCAGCAGTCGTAAGTGGATTTTCAGTAAATGAGGACTTCTGGTGGTGTTTCAGCCCTCACAGATGCGTGGTAAGAATGATTTACACTTGTCCATAAACATGTGCAGCACAGGGAAGGCTCTTCTGCCTCTCTGCTTGTGGCAAATGGAAATGAACACTGTTAAGGCCACTGTTCTGGGAAGTGCTGAGGGCTGGCTGTGCCAAGGGCCCTGGGAGCGATATGCCTGCGGTGTAGGCCTCAGTGCAGTCAGGGTAATAATGAGAGCATAGCCCCAGCTCCCGGGGTGGTGGAGTTCAGTGAATTGCTGAGTGAAAATGCCTGAAAGAACTCTGCAGATTGTGGTGGAGGTTCCACCAGAAACACCCACACTGTGTCCTAAAGAGACGCATGCTGGCAACAAAACATTAGCGCAATTACGGACCCAGTAGGAGTTAGGGAGGTGGGGGAAATAGTCAGGGCTACGTAACTGCCTTCGTACCATTACACTCATGTTCCTGCTTTTAATGAAATCCTGGCCAGTTTGAGACAAGCCTCTATTGTGAAATCCTCAAGATCCAGCTCTTGAAGATGAGGCCAGGCTTGACTTGATGGGGTCTGCTGGGCAGGAGCTATGCTATAAGTCCCTTAGCCTATGGTGGTATGTAAAGAAGTGCAGAATCTGCTTCCTTTGAGTACAGTTTTTGCTGCTGACTGATTGAGTTTGGATGGATTTCTCATACCAGAGGTGCATCTATCTGGGTGTTTGCTCAGAGGATGAATGCAGAGTCACTTTCCTCCTGGGACAGATGGAAGAAATAGCGAGGTTGATGTCACAGATCCACATGATGCTACAGGCTCCTTGAGGATGGCAGGAGCTGCTCAATTGCATCATTAACTTCTTTGATTTCAGCTCATGTCCATTAGTGGTGTTTGGCTCTGCTAACTGTCCTGTGTTCGGAGTTCTGGCAGTCAGGGGCTCCGCATGAGATTGGCATTCATATCCTTGAGACTGGTGCTTTGTATCCTCAGGCAGTTGCACTCTCCTGGGAGTTTGGTTGGCAAAGAACCGAACTGTGTTGGCTTGTTGGGCAGAGGAATGGGTTTCTGCCGTGGAAAGCCAAATCTTCAGTCTGCTTCTTAGAGCTATCAACTGTTAGAGGCAGAGTGTTCCTGGGGCAATCTAATGCCATGTAAGAGGGAACTGAGGGAGTCCTGGGAAGAAATCACAAGGCTTCCATCTTTGCCTTCTCTAGATCTTACTCAAAACAGAACCAGTTATTCTTGTATCTGCTGCTTTTTAGTAGGTAGTAGTGAGACATTCACTCAAGAAACAGTCAGTCCTTTACCAGTCTGGCCATGAATTTAATCTTGCCTCTTTCTGCAAGTGATATCGCTACCCAAAGGGAACCTTACAGTTTGGGCTCAGCTTACTGGTCTTGTTAGCAGTTTATAAGCATCTTGCCAAAATAATAGCATAATGTGTACCATGACTGGTTCTAGGCATACTGCTGCATGAACCACGCCTCTTTGTTCACTTCTCTAAATGTGCTGCTGAAGGCTATGGTTGCAGGAGGATGATACTCAAGTGGTAGTTTGCATAAGGTCAAGTTTCATCCAGGTATCTGAAAGAGCAAGCCTGAATGAAACTTGCTGTTCTTACCTCATTTTTTGTTAATACATTTTCAAGATCATCTGCTAGCATTACTGCATGTATATTTGCATCATGCTTAATCAGTATGATTAATCTGCTATTTTTGCACAGGCGGCAAGCTTCTATATTAGGAAAATGCTGGGTCCTTGCCTTAGATGTCACAACAGCTTTCTCCGTATCAGTTCTTACTTTGAGGGTTAGACAAAATTTTATTTAAATTATGTCACACCCTGGGGTTTACCCTATTTTTATTTGAGAGCAGATGAATGCTTCTTTCCTTATTCTGATTTATTGTTTGTCTGGCTGAGAGTTATGTTTCCAGAAGAAGGCTGGAGTTTAAAACATCAAGCAAAAATGCAGACTTCTGTTTGATTGCTTCTAATCCAGCTAGGGCAGAAATTTGTAAGATACCTGGCTTAGCTTTCTCTAACTGGATTGAGAACATGGCTTCACTCAGGTTCATAGCAGCATCTCTGAGCTGGTTTAAAACTAGATCACTTAAGTACCTCTAGTGGTTTCCATGTGCATGATGTCCTGCATGAGGGGTGAAACCTGATGGCTTGCGTTTGGGGAAACTGTAGTGGTTCAGAGAGTTTCCCTGCTGTTCTGCTGCACGCCACTGAGACTCACGTGTGTTTCTCAGTGCACTGCTGGATACCTGGACTCTCTACTAGAGCTCCAAGGAGTTTGAAGGGGAATTGGTCTTCTTCAGGATCAATACTAATTCTGGTATATTTTTGCCACTACTTTTCCAGCTACCCTAAAATCACTCATACTATTATGAGCATTATTAGTGTGGATATTGTTTTGTTTTGTTTGTTTGTTTGTTTTTCCCAAGTAAAAATAAATTTTTTAAATGAAAGAAGATGGAAGAAAGTAATCTCTGTGTTTAAGGTCTAATACACACAAACACATGAGGCTCTTTCTTCTTCCTACAGACACAAAGCTCTCAGGTTCTTTGATGAATCTTACCCTTGAATTTTCCTGTTTTGAAATGGACAGATTTAAGATCAAACTTATTCTTATGTCCCCATTTTTCTCCAGAAGCCTTCAAGGAAGCTCTCACAGGAACCTCCATAAAGCTCTGTGTGGTCTTTTGGAGTACAGTTTAAAATTCATTACACAGCCCTTCATAAAGTAGCCCATGAAAATGACATTTTATATAAACATTTGAGTATCACTTCTGAGACAGAATGTTTACATTTATAAAAGAGTGAAAAATACAAGTGATTACTCATGCTTCACTGAGAACAGTTTTGAAGGTAACAAAATGAATCTGGGAGCCATAATGTATTGGTGGTAAACGTCTCCTCTCGTTTGCTATGCTCCCTCAGGTCTGGCTTTCTGACACTTGGGATACCACGAGGTGTGCCAGAAAGCTGATAAAAACTCAATTACTTCTGTGCTGTTGGTGACTCCTCTGATCATTGTACGTGAAATAGCATTTTACGCTGAGTAGATGCCATTGCAAAATCTTGGCTTTGGAGGTGCCAGGTTCAACTGAAAGCAGCTTCAGGGTGCAGCCTCAGGGCGTTGTTTTCTCTTACAGCAAGGCTGGGCTGAAGGGTTCACACCCTCCTGTGCCTCCTGCCGCTCATCCCTGGCCCGATGGCACTCTTACTTCACTGCTCTGTTGGCGGAGATGCGTAGGAAACGGAGCCTTTTGGGAGGTTTTATTTTAATTCTGTTATTGCAAGCCACAATAACTCCAGCTGGTGCCGGAGTAAGGATATCTTACGTGTGCTCATGTATTTTTAAGAGCTCCAGCTAATGCTTGCGGGAAGTTTATATTTATATATACATATGTAAAAATATAAATATAAAAATAAACACTCTCTGCATATTTATCTCCGAACTCCTTGTTTTATTCAGTGAGTAACAATCAAATGAACTACGTTTTAAATGTCTTTTTTTTTTTTTTTTTTTTTGCTGGACTCCAACATCCGTGAAATGTCAAAGAGGATGGCATTAATTACCCATACTGTGCGATGTTCTGCACCTGTTGTTTGTGCTATTTCTTCCTTTTCATTCTCAGGAAGTACAGAACTTAACAAATATTTAAAATAATTCATTTGTCCTGCCAGATTTTCTCTCCCTTTGATGAACGTAATTTCATCAGAAAAAGATTTCAATAGAGGTTTATTCTTCCCCTCTGCTTGGTGGTTTTGTGCCAGGCTTTATGAAATGCTAATCAGTTTTTCTGTACAGAGAAAGCTTTCGACGATGGTATCAACATTGAAGGAAATGACGGCTGGTCACAGAGGTTACACTCTCTCTGGGAGTTATGGGAAGAGCCCTGTTCACTTCAGCTGCAACAGCTAATGGGTTTTACATTAAACTAAAACAAAGTTATGGCATGCTTCTCTTCTTGCACTTACAGTAACTTGCAAACCAGCCAGGGCTGTGTTTCTGTTAGTTCTGCACCTGCACTCAGCACAGAAAAACATTGCTATAGCCCAGCAGATCAAGTGGCTCACCGGATGTGCTGATTTTGGATAACGTCTGCAGGCCTTATTCTCAACTGCTGTCACTTTCGGTGGCATTGCCGTCTGTGGGTGACCACTGTGGACTCACAGCAGTGCAAATGCCAGTGGAGTTGGTGGTGAACATCTCCTGGGTGCTCTCCAGAGATGGACCCAGGCCATCCTGGGGGATTTCAGAAGTGGGATTTCCCCAGTTTTGCCACTACTGTTGCTGTGGCTAATCTCTGAGGGATCCTTTGCAGTATCAGATGGGTCCCCTTAGAGGCCCTTTTTGGCTGAGGGAGGTGATGGTAGCACAACCCTGGGCTCACAGGCAGTTTGGATGAGGCTACTCCGTTCTGTTGGATAGAGGCCAGCTACATGGATGCAAGCTGTACCATGCCAGGTGGTCAGATAGGGGTCCCCAAGCTGTTTTATATACTTGCACAGATGTGGTATAATGGATAGCCTAATGGGCCCCACTGTCTATATTTTAGCTATTCCTCCAGCACAGGAATTTAGAAATAGTTCCCTACATCACAGAAGAGCTTTGAGAATAAACACATTGAGAAAAGGCGATGAGATGCTCATAAAATGTGCCTACCAGGACTACTCAAGCACTACAGATCACATTGGAGCACTACGTTTGACGAATCTCTGCTGTCTCTTTTTCTGCTTGAAAGTTTTTGCATGCTCAGCGAAGAAGACAGTCAGAAAGCTCAGAGAAGTAAATGCATATAATAAGCCATCATCCCCAAAGCTAATGATAGGAGAACAAATAAATAAATAAAAATGAAAACCAGTGCCATCAAGAACATGTAACACTATATCGCAAAGCATGTGAATGCTTTAATTGCAGAATTGCAATTAGGAGTGAGCAAGTCTCCTGTCGTTCCAGCCTGGTGTTCCTCTTTGTTCCTGTTTGACACAAGGAAAAATCATTCGTAATCCTCTCTTTAAAAAAGTGGCAGCGTGCTGCTGTCTGGAAAGCGCTTCTCCCTCTGCTCTCCTCCCTCCCAAGGGTTTGTGTTGGTCTCTCCTGCAGTGCTTTTAGCACACAGCCGGACTGGAAGCGCACCACGTGCTGCTCCATCCCTGCTGTCCCTTGTCGTACAGACACAGACCAGGCTGTGATGTGCTGTGTGCTGGAGCCCTTGCAGCTTCATTATTATAACTCATTAGGTCTCAATCAGCTTAAAACAACACTCTGTTGTGCCAAGTGACAGTGTTTTGCTTCATGACTCTTCCACTCTGTATTGTCCCCGCTTCCCATACAGTGTGTGGTTCCAGTGCCCCGTCAAAGCCCTTGTGACACCAGCCTGAGCTTCCTGAGTCCCTGCTGATGCTGAGGCAGCGATATACAATGGAAGCTGTCCTCAGCTGGAGGTTGTCCTGGACTCGTGAGGTCCTGTGGGTTCATTCCCATAGCCAGGCTGCACATTTGGGACACCCTTCTGCAACAAAAAGGATGGCCACAGGTCGAGCCATCCTCACACCTCAGACCTAAGCCTAGAGAAGTCCCTGCCGTGGCACCAAGCTGCTTCCCCTCCAGGCTGGGGAAGGAGGTTTGGGGGAAGCCAGGTAGGTGGTGGCCTGAATGCCGTAGGTGGCTGTGTCTCTGAAGGACGTGAGCAAAGCAGCCAGATTCAGGTCTTCCAGCCTTCCTCTGCATCTGCTTCCATGCTTCTCTCCGGCTTCCTCAAGGTCAAAGGCAGTACCACGGTCTGAGAGAGGAATATTTTAAGCCCTGAATATCCTGGAACATGTTTAGAGTCAGAGCAGCTCTCACACTCTAGCAGCTAAATAAATACCAACCTAGCTGCAGAGTCACAGACACAGACAGCCCTTCCAAGCTGAGCTTTCAGTTAAGAATCAGAGTTCCCAAAATATCCATCTAACTTGTCCCACGGGTCACCCCAGCAATCTACTGTATTCAACGGAGCAGGAATTACTTTCTCTTCCAAGTGGAAGTATGTGGCAGGTGTCAACATCCTTTCCAAGGTAGAAGGCCAAGCTGAATGTTTCTTTTCTGAATTAAAGGTCAAATGTGCCAGCGGAGAACTGCAGGAGCCAGAGCAAGATGCCGCTAATCAGATATCTGAAGCATCTTGGCTCAGGGTGAAGCGTGGACTGTGGGCAGCAGAGATCTGGAGCCCTTCTCTCTCACAGCCTGCAAGATGCACAGCCACAAGCTCCAGCTCAGGAGAAGGGCAGGGAGGATGTTCACAAAATAACCAGATACAGCTGTTTAGAAGTTATGACTCAGACCGCCTCCCCTACACCAAAGGAAAAAAAATAAATACATCAGAGCTGTTTTCTTTTAAAGACCTATCTATTTTTGTTTCTGGCCCTCCCTCCCCTGTCCTTGGGCAAGTCAAAGAATCACGGAATGGTTTGGGTTGGAAGGGACCTTAAAGATCACCCATTTCCACCCCCCTGCCATGGGCAGGGACACCTCCCACCAGCCCAGGTTGCCCAAAGCCCCATCCAGCCTGGCCTTGAGCACCTCCAGGGATGGGGCATCCACAGCTTCTCTGGGCAGCCTGTGCCAGGGCCTCACCACCCTTTGAGTGAAGAATTTCTTCCTAACACCTAACCTAATCTCCCCTCCTTCAGTTTAAAACCATTTCCCCTTGTCCTGTCACTCCACTCCCAGACAAAGAGTCCCTCCCTAGCTTTCCTGCAGGCCCCTTTAGGTACTGGAAGGCCTCTGTATATGTCTCCATGCTTTGTCCCACCAGAGCAAGAGGTAGAAATGGGATCGATCTGCACTGAAGGCCAAGCTCCTCACCTGACCATGGTGCCCTGGGCTTGGAGCTGGGAGTTGGCAGGAGCTGAGGAGACCCCGTGGCACCAAAACAGGGACCTCAGCCAAAAGCGTGTGTGGAGAGCCCACTTCCACACCTTTGGGAAGTTGGAGGGCAGAGGAAAATAAAGAAAACAGGCAGTTAAGTTTATTTCAGTAGGCTCAGGGGAACAGGGCTGAGGAGGAGGGATTCCACAAACAGCTCTGGAGCTCTGTGCAAATCCAAGGAGGCATTAAGGAGCACCAAACTGCTTGTGATATCTCCTCCTTCCTGACTCACTAGCAGGAGTGCCTGTGGCAAGTACTCACCTTCCTTTTAAAATTGGTCCAGACATAGGATTTTTTTTTTTTTTTTCCTGAGAGTAATTAAAATGCATAGGAAAATATGTTTTCTCTTATGTCTTCGCTGATGAATGCTGTCAGCAGACATTTTGGCATGTCTATGTCCGGATTACATCTGCTGTCAGTTGGTGTCCTGCATGAACTTGCTCTAAGTCTGGAGCTGAAAAACCTTTCAGATAAACTCCAGATAAATTTAGGAGAATGCAGTGACCTGAATGGGAGACTGGTGGCTGGGGTCTATGCTGTCAGGAAGTTTCTTTTTCACTGACTCTGCCAGTGAATAAAACCAGTGCTCATCACTCATTTTCTGCAAAACAATTCTCCTAAATATATATAAAATTGGGATATAAAATCAATTTTTTAAAAAAGTGGACTATCATTTCTTTAAGATTGTTTGTCTTTAAGGTTATTTGGCCAAGAACATTGTGGAAAAAAAAAAAAAAAAAAAGAAAAGAAAAATAAAAAGAAGAAAATGGGTGAGCCCTGAAAACTAAATAATAATAATCCTTTTTTTTTTTTTTTTTTTTTTTTTTTTCTTTTTCCCCATGAAAATTTAGCCTTTTGTTTAACTGAGCTCCTTTCCTGGCTCTACTTTCATTTAACACTTCTGAATGTTCCTGTGGTCTTTACTCATGGTGATGCACAGATCCAATTTGTAGAAACAGTAGGCAAGAGCGGGGAAATATAGTCTGAACATTTTGTCTTTGAAATTATGGGCACAACATTAAAAACGTAGCTAAAACCTTAATTAATGGTATTTTCAATCCCTCTTCTGAACCAGACCTATTGGAATCTCCGGTGTACTCTCCCAAATGCAAGTGTTGTCCTGTTCTTGTTGCTGTCCTGTTGTCCTGTTCAGTCACCTCAAATACCAGCAGCTTTGCCTCAGCAGCAATGCCTCAGGGCACGATTCTTCATGCTCCTTGCACTGACTCAGTACCTGCGCTAGGAGACCAACCTTCCCTTTTCTTTCCTCAAAGCCCTCGAGGGCGAAGAACAATTTGCTGGTCCTAGTTCTGCTTTTTTTTTTTTATGGATGTAGAAAATATTCTATTTATTTCTAGAGATGTACTTTTACCTTTCATGCTCTTTTTCTTGTTAGCTAAAGAGATATTGCAAGAGTTTCTTACTCCCTCTGTGGATTTTTCCACATAATTAGTAAGAAATGGCAATTGCAGCGTTCGCCATGTACTTGCACAGCGGGTAAATCACATCTGAACACTGAAAAATGTAGTGTCATTTCCCACCAAACATAATGAACAATATCATATCACCTACAGAGTGGCAATCTGTAAAGCATTGGCAGCTCCACAGTTGATGCAGAAGGAGAATTTAGTGCTTGATGTCCTCTGTTCACTTGCAAAGCCTAGAAAATATAAAATTGTAATCCACACGATGATGTATGGGGCCTAATTTTTATTTCACAGAATGCTTGTGGAGGGGCTGGAGAGGGCTGAAAACCTGTCCATCAAACAGCCTCAGCAGTGACGGCAGTAGCAGCTGTGCCATGGTGCTCACCTTGTGCTGCCTGGTTGCCCTTCCTCTCAGCCTGCTGGCTGGCACTGACAGCTTTTGGGGTGCAGGTAAATTCCCAACAGTTGTGGAACTGGGATCAGAAGCCCAGCCATTTATAAAATTACTGCATTTTGAGAGGACTGAGATAGATGGGCAGCTCAGAGGATGAGAAGTCTTCAACCAAATTCCTTGTGCATTCCAGGGAACCCACTGAAGTTTTTGGTGAGACAAAGCAGAGCAGCGCTGCCCTGTTTGCTCGCACCACAGGCTAATCAGGTAGAGCTGAGGACTCAAAGTAAAGGAAGTTCATTAACTGCTGTACAAAATCCTGGTCCCCACACTGAGCAGTTTCCCTTAAACAAAGCCACAATTCAGTTGCTGCTACACCACACGACATTTCCTCATTCAGCTGGTATGCAAGGGCATGTCTTGCATGGCAGCAGTGAAATGGGATGCAAGAGCAAAAAAAAAAAATTCTCAGTCTTTTACTGTTATCTATCTGACAGCTCTAATAACAGTAATTTAATAAACGATTCAGTATTTTTTCAGGTGGCAGTAAAAAGTCGGTTCTTCACTGTTAGGAAGACGAGACTTGGATCCCAGATGCCCAGTATGCAGTACATGTGCTGTGTGCAACATCCTTAGCATAAAAGCTGAGTTTAACCCTCTGAGCCAGATTCTGACTCAGTAAGAGTGCAAATATCTGATCCCTTGCCCTTAAAAAACAAGGAAATGACTCTAGTGGACTTGCATATAATACAGATAAGGCTCACATACAGATTAGTTAACCCAGCTTCAATCTCTGTAGAAGTCAGTGACATTGCTGAATATTTACATGGGTATAACAGAATACAAAATCCATCAGGTTATGTTTACAGCTTGCCTTAGCTCTCAAGTCTGCACACACTCTGCCTGGTCACTGGAGTTGCTCCTTGGTATAAATGTGGAAATCAGTGCAGCAGAGCTTGCTTCCTACTCATGGCTTTCATCGTAAATTGACCATAATATTCTACAGCTTTCAGCCAAAGTAATGTTTCAGACCTTTATCGAAGAAACCACTTAACCAATTACTTGTTAGGTCATATGAAAGAGCATAGGAAACCAACTGTGATCTGTTTTAAATGGGAACAAAATAAGCATCATTTAAACAGTTGTTTTTCCTAGCAGTGTCAAAGAGGACATGCTGTACTCTTGACTTCTAGATGGGAACCCGGGGTGATATTGGACACACTGGCCCCTTTTCTTGTGCCAGTTTCCTGCACCTGAGAATTATAGTTGAAATCTGAGAATTACAGGTGAAAAGTAAAACAGGGCTGGATGGTTCCTTACAGGTCACCTACAGGTCCCGAGGAAAAATTAACTGTAATTGTATTTTTTTTCCTGTTTCTGATTTTGTTTTTGTTTAAATGTGTTTCAACACAGGAGGTTGGGAAAGAAGGCAGCGCTTTTCATCTTGGTTTGGCTAATTCACAGTAAACTCCCCAGCTGTACTAACTGGAAACTGTTACCATGCTTCTTGTCTGCCTGGATAATACAAAACAGTTGGATGCATCACTCGCATGTCCCCCCATAGGAGATGTAAGCCTGATCCAGCCACCCAAAGTTTGAAATAGAAAGAAAAGGTAGTACTTGGGTCTGATAATAGAAGCATAAAGAGGTTTAGCTTTTGCAGCTGACAAATGCTCTGTCCCCCTGCATCTGATTTACAAAGACGTGCAAAACCAGAGAAAATTGTATTACTTATAGGAGAGTGTTACGGGTGGAACAGATTAACTGAGATCATGGGCACATCTATTTAAAATTCAGTAGCACATCTACATTTCAAATGGTATTTTCTTCCTGATTTCTCTCAGCTTAATTTCACCAGGGCTAAATTCCTGTTTTCAGACTGATTTGCACAGATGAATTGTCTGGCAGAATGTAATACAGACTCCTGAAAGAATCATGTTTCTGTAGCCGGTTGCCATCATTCACAGAGTGTTTAAGGCAGTTAAAATTTGCAGCAGAGAGAAAATAGAGAAGAAAAGATGGGAAGTGGAAGAAACAACGCCAAGGTCACCTCAAGATCATTGAAGCCACAGGAAAGAAATGCATTGCTTTCTATAGCCTTTGGGCTGGGACCATAGGAGTCTCAGTTATGAGAGCCCCCAGGCATCAGGGTGAGTTTGTCTGGCTTTGCAGCACGGCAAGCACGAGGCAGACGCCTTTCAGGTGAGACTGGGATGGGTGGTGAAGGCTGATGTGGCAGCTCAGGGGAAGGCAGGTAATGACACGGGAAGTTTGCCTCATAGCCCTCTGTGTGAGAGCCGCAGACGCTGCCAACTTGTCCTGGTATTCTCTGCACCTGTGAAAAGAGTGGAAAAGAGAGAAACAGCCATGGGCGAGTGGAGAGGCTGTGGGTAAAAGTTAAGGACTGGGCCAGTAAGGTCACCTCGTGGTTGGGGCCTACTGTGGGCTGCCTGATCGAGAAGCCTGTTGAGGAGGCTTCAGCTACAAGAAGCATCATCCTGGTGGGCAACATCGACCACCCAGATGTCTGCTGGAAAAGCCACACAGCTGGCTGCGAGCAATCCAGGAGACTCCGACAGTATATTGAGGATAACTTCCTGGGCCAGGTATTAGACAAACCAACCAGAGGAGAAGTGTTACTGGACCTGGTGCTCACCAGTGTGGATGAACTCATTAAAGAGGTCAGTATGGGAGGCAGTCTGGGCTGCACTGACCATGCCCTGGTTGACTTTGTGATCTTGAGGAATAGAGGCCTGGCAAAGACCAAAGTCAGGACCCTCAACTTCTGAAGATTGAACTTCCAGCTTTTTAATGGCCTAGTGGATGAGATCCCCTGGAATGCCATCCTTAGGGTCAAAGGAGCTGAACAGAGTTGGCAACTCTTTAAGGATGTTTTTCTTAGAGTGCAAGAACTCTCCATCCCCTTCTGTAAGAAAGCAAGCAGGGAGGGCAGACAAGTGGGATGGCTGAGTCAGGACCTGCTGGTCAGACTGAGGCACAGGAAGGAAATGCACAGGCAGTGGAAACAAGGACACGTGGCCTGGGAAGAGCACAGGGATGCAGTCTGGATGTGCAGGGATGGGATCAGGAAAGCCAAAGCAAGGATGGAACTGAGCTTGGAAAGGGATGCAAAGAATAACAAGAAGGGATTTTATAGGTACATTGCTCAGAAAAGAGAGGCCAAGGAGAGTGTGCCCCCTCTGATGGATGAGAAGGGTGAACTGGTGACAGACATGGAGAAGGCTGAGAGGCTCGGCAACTTCTTTGCCTCAGTCTTCATTGCCAGCCAGGCTTCCAACATCTCTCATTTCCCTGAAAGGAAGCTGTGGGGAGCTGGGGGTCGGCCTCTTCTCACAGGTAACCTCATAGGACTAGAGGGAATGGCCTCAAATTGTGCCAGAGGAGGTTCAGGCTGGAAATGAGGAGATGTTTCTTCTCAGAAAGAGCAGTCAGGCACTGGGACGGGTTGCCCAGGGAGGTGGTGGAGTCACCGTCCCTGGGGGTGTTCAAGGCAAGGTTGGACGTGGTGCTTGGGGACATGGTTTGGTGGGTGACACTGGTGGTAGGGGGGTGGTTGGACCAGGTGATATTGGAGGGCTGTTCCAACCTTAATAACTCTGTGATTCTGTGTTTAGCCTGAAGAAGAGAAGGCTCAGGGGTGACCTGACTCCAGCTTTTCTAAGAAAAAAAACTCCTGCTTGGTGGCCAGGAACTGGAGACCTGCACATCTGGGTGGGTGCCTCCAGGTAGTATCGCTTCAGCTATAGATCTTCATAGATCATAGATCTTCAGTAGGCCATGGTCCCCCTTAGGTCCTGTGATGTGTCTGCTGGCTCTGTGTAGAAGTTCTGGGTATCTTCTGTTTTCCTAAATGGTGTTAATCACGTGTGGAGACCCATAAGTAAACACCTAAACTTGCATGCATACTGTGCAACTGCTTCCCACCCTGGCTTAGATACTCCTACCTTATCCCTTAGTTAACCACACCTTGAGATGGAGACATCACCTAGTAAATCAGGAAGGCACTTTTACTAAATGAACCCTGTTATGACTGCAAAATATATTCCTACAATTAAAGAAAAAAAAAAAGGGGGTGCGGGGGGGAAAGGAGGCAAATAATAGATTTATAGGCCAGAACTTTTAGTCTTTACTTAGACAGAGCTATGTTCGGGGTTGCTGGCAGTGCTGGTGAAGAGCATTTATTCACATTGAATAATTATTTAATACAGTGTAATAATGCTAAAATATTGCAGTCATTTGCCAGGAACTCATCTCTAACCATAAAGAATGATAAATTGACTGACATCCATTGATTAGTTTGTGACAGTGTTTAAAAAGTAAAAGTTTTTAAAGTACTGTTTTGATCAACATGACTTCACTGATTATCGAGCTTATCTGTCTAACTAGGTTGATTTTCCTCTATATGATTAACTCTGAAACTTGGCTTCTTCTATCAAAGAGTTATTTCTAAATCTAGTATTTCCATAACGCAGTTAATTCCATCTGGTTCTTGTACATGTACTGACTACAGCTGAAAAGTCAGCATTCACAACATAGTGCTATATCAAGTGCTGTTTTTCCCCACGCTGAATTTAGGAAAATAAGGTACCTAAAACCTCTGACTGATCAGTGGCAGACCCCTCACATATTGGAGCATGTTGGAGTAATACACGTCACAAGGGCATGACGTCAGCTGGGACATTTTCTCCTTCACTGCCATCAAGACCTCCTCTGGACTCTTTGTGGGATCCCTGTCTGTGGAACACTGAAATCATGGTGTGCAAATTTCATTTAATAGAATCACAGAAAGGTTTGGGTTGGAAGGGACCTTAAAGATTACCCAGTTCCAACCCCCCTGCCATGGGCAGGGACACCTCTCACAGACCAGGTTGCTTGAAGCCCCATCTAGCTTGGCCTTGAACATTTCCAGGAATGGGGCATCCACAACTTCTCTGGGCAGCCTGTGCCAGGGCCTCACCACCCTCTGAGTGAAGAATTTCTTGCTAATACTGAATCTAAATCTACCCTTGTTTAGTTTAAAGCCATTACGCCTTGTTCTACCACTACACTCCCTGATTTTACCCAACGTCAGTCCTCTGAAAGTGAAGTCCAGGCTAAACTTAGGAAACAGCCTCCATCAATGACCAGAGAGAGGCAGAAAAAGGCATTTCAAAGGGTGATTCACTTCCCCCATTGACTGAAGAGAGAACTTAATGATTAATTTACAGTGGGTATCTAACTTTCAGACAGCTGAAGTTATGTGACACAAAAACCTCCAAAGTCCTAATCTATAGGAACATTTGCAACAGCTCTGGAAATTGCCTTTTGCTCTTTCCTTAGAAAATTGCTGCAACTGCTGTAATTTTAAGTAAAGATCTATTATAAGTAAAATTGAGAATTTAGCACTAAGCCTGACATTTAAAATTCTTAATGAATTGGGAGACCTGGAGAGACCACTTAAAATTACACTACTTTCTATCTGTGCACTGAGTACTAATGCTGGCCTGGTTTCTGCGTAGTTTAGCAGGATGCTCAAGTCTATTATCTTAGTCATTTCTTCTGGAGCAGAACCCAAGACTGACAAGTACTGCTACATGTATCATTATCAATCACTGCCACTCTTTCTGCAGTTGCCTTAATTGTAGATAGTTTTAAGCATAATCAGTTTTAAAGGCATTAGTGGAGAGGTTACTTTGGACTTTGGCATTTCTGGAGAGTCTTTGATGCTGAAAACAGATTGCCAAATGGAGAAAGATTATGATTTTCTTCTTCCATCTGATATTAACTTTTCTCTACATGTGATTTTAACATTAATTTTCTAGTCCAATGAATCATATTTAATAGATTATACTTTGATCATTACCTCTGGTTTTAGAGATTTTAGAGTTAGCTTTCAATCTCTTAAAAGAACCTTGTTTTTCAGACATATGAAGTGACAGCTTCTTTTCAATGGTACCAAGAACCTTCACGTTCTACTTCGGGTTCCCTTTGAAATCCAGGGCCATTGGCTCAAATAAGAAAACAGAGATACTAAGGAATGGACAGTTGTTACTGACTGTTCCTTCATTATGGTTGCAAAACATTTCAGAAGTCTTTGGAACTACCAGATACTAAAATGCAGATCTGGACCACTCTCTTTCAAACCTGACAAGTCATTTGGGGCATCTTATTTTTTAAGTATGCCCATTGAGATACAGTAAAATTGCTGGATTTGATGAATGTGACAATTCCCAAACTCTAAAAATCAAATTCGTTTCATTCAGTTGAATTAAAATTCCAGAAACATTGACCACTAAATATACTGATCTTTTGTTTAGGCAGAAAAAGGCATGCTTCTTCCTACCTAGACTATTTATTCTGTCAGATTAATGATCAATTTTAGCTTAGATAGAGATTTTTTGTACAAATTCTATTTTGACCTTGAATATTAAATTTGGCTCCATCAAGCAACACCAGTAAGAATATACGTATACATACATGGGATTTTAAGGTTTGCTTTTATATTTCATGGTTTCTACCTGTTTCCTAGGAATCTTTTAGTGAGAGTTATTTCTCAAATCTTTCCAATGAAAAAGTATATTTTTACATTTGACAGGGAACAATCATCCTTTCAATAGGTAATATTTGATATTTACAGTATTTTTTGCACATTTCCACTCCACATTTGAAATGTAGTCAAATAATTTTGCATATATGATCAAGATCAAAAGTATTTCCAACTTTCCAAAAGGCATTTTGAATAGTCTGACAATTTCAAAACAGAAGAGACAGGTGGTTCTTCCTCACAAACTGCATTATCAAGTTCAGAGAGTAGAGTTGTGATATGAAGCTGATTAAGGCTGCTTTTGAAAAGGCTGCTTATCATTTAATCTCATATCAAGGGATTAAGTTTTTCTTCAATGGAAGTAAAAAGAAACTTGCCACTCATGACTCCAAAGTGTATCTCTTAACTGAAGGACCTTTTTGAAAGACTTATAGCCTATTCCTTAGCTTTCTTCTTATATTTATGTGCAAGTATGAGAACTCCACCCAGATATTGCCACTTTTTAATGCATCTTTTTCTTTCATTGCTTCTGCTAGTAGCTGATGAGTGGAGGGAGGAGGTCTCATAGACACAGATTGCTCTGTTTTGGGCTTGGGGAGGCCCAGGTATTTCTGAGGAGTTCCAGGTCAGGCAGATTTGAGGTCTGCTGATAGAGGAGGGAGGGTTTGGTGGCATTTTAACCTTTTTTTATATAAAAGGAGTGGGAGGCATCAGGACATTTAGTGATTTCTAGCTGGTAAAAGAAGTCATGAAAAGGTTGATAAGCTTTGGAAGATACAGAGACTTAATGGGTAGATAAAACATGCCACTCTCCTTGTGAATCACAGAAGCACAGCACTGCAGGATGGATGAGGTTGGAAGGTCCTCTGGAGGTCACTTGCTCCAATCCCCTGCTCAAGCAGGACACCTACAGCAGCTTGCCCAGGACCGTGTCAAGACAGCTTTTGAAGATCTCCTTCTTCCTACAGGTCTCCAGCCCATCCAAGAATAAAAACAACAATGCATCAGCTGACATTCAAAAACAGCATCTCTTGGATTTGTCTGCCATCAAGAAAATCAAAAATAATTCGTTTGATATTCAGAGTAGGGGGTCTTTCTGCAGTTTGAAAATCAGGTCCTGTGTCCAGTTACAACTCCAATTTCTCAAGTTGGTCTTCAGATATTGAGATCATCAGTATCAGTGACCACTTTTTAAAGTGTGGACAATTAATCCCAAGTGCTTCACATTGAGATCCAGCAATGCTCAAGTGAGATTCAGTCAGATAGACATGGATATTGCGAGGTTAAGAGATGATTTTGTGACTTCTGTCTGCTGTTATGCAGAGTGCATCACTTAAGTGGACCTCAAGTTTCAACTCAGTTGTAGGATTTCCACAGTGATGTGAAAGAAGAGGTCACAGAAATCATCTGCTAGATAATGAAATGATCAGATCTCTTGGAAGGATGTGCAGGAATTGATGCATTGACTCATTGAATTAAATGGTGTTTTAAGCATTAAACTGACAGCTGTTAAGTAATGAAAAGAGAGATGCCTATTCTCAGTGTCGGTGGAAAGAATACATGTATAGTCAACATCTTTAAAAAATATACCACTACAGTACACTTTGTCAGAGATTTTAGTCCCTTAAGTTTCATGAATTATTAGCAAGTTTGTCAGCGTAGGAAGGATCTGACCAACCCAGTCCAGTGCTTCATCATAACCCAAAAATGACAGACAGGAATTCCTGGGGAAAAACAAATCAACTTTCCTCCCTTCTTTTGACCACAGTGAGTGGGAGCATAATTGCTGTTCACTGATAATTTTCGGCAATTTTCTGTTGGTAAAAATTACACTTTTTTTTTTTTATTTATTTATTTTTATTTTCTAAGCCACAAAGGCACCAGTGCTGCAAAGAAGACATCCAGCTGTTTACGGACACACCTTCTGCTCAGGGCTTTAGTTGCTGAAGTCAGTCAGGAGCCTCCACCGAGCCCGGTGCCCACCAGAGACACACCTGCAGCTATGTTCTACTGGAGGCTCCAAACATGGAGGGGAGCTGCTCCCACTCCAAGCAGCCTTTTGACAAGATAATGGCTCTGTGTGCATGCTAGGTCCAAGATAATGTTTTTTCTACTCATTCTGACAAAAATTGTGCCTCTCCCCTGCCATTTATTTGGTGAAATAACAGGGTTTGTAACTGTCCATTAGAAGAAAATCTCTCCTCTACTTGTGAAGACAAGTACATTTGGGATAAGTTTCCAGTGTTAAAGCCGAGCCTGAGGAAGCTTATGATTCACAGGGCACGGCAAAATGCTGCCCACTGCTCACCACCTCTTGCTGTTACACAGTCTCTCAGATCTGATAAACACATTTAGGGCTTTGTCATCTCCTTTGTTCAGGGATGTAAGAATTCTGCAGGATAACACGTTAAGTGATATAGTTTGTGACTTTCATTTTACTGCAGATTTAAACCCCTGTTAAGGATCCTGCCTTATCAGAGGCAGGCAGTCTTCCATTTGGGAAAAAGGGGCTCAGTTCAGTACAAACTGCTCTCTCTAGTGAGACCAAGGGAAAAAATGAAAACTATTTCCATGAAGAACTAAAGCTGGGAATAAAGAAATAGCTTCATCATCAAGACTTTGAGGTAAGTAATAGAAAAATATCAACTCTAGGCCAGTGAACCCAGGCTGCTACAGTTAAATTACAGAAAGGAGGCAAGTTGCCAGAGGGGAAATTATCCTGGAACTGGACCCCTTCCATCCTGTGAGGACTCTGCACCCATTTGCAGTGGAGATACTCCCTTGGTGGGTATTTCTCCCCATAGATAGGAAGAGGCAAGCTAAAATGGAAGATACTTTGGTTGTCAAATGTAGCTAGCAGGGTTTGTGATGCCTGTGGGGTGCAGCAGTGGGAGATCTCATGGGCCTGGGAGGATGGTCTGCCTTGTCCCAGGACACCCTGAGAGCCTCCCTGGAGGTCCATAGGATCTGCCACCACTGCACCCAGCAAGCATCACAAGCCTGGGTGTGAGAAAGGGGGTAGAAGTGCTGGAGCTGAGATGGAAGTGGGAGGACAAGCACCATGATCCCATGGATGTCTTCATTGAAATGATCCCAGTGCCGTGCGATGGCACAAAAAGACCAAAAATCAGTCTGAGTTTGAGAGTTAGGAAATGGGGAAAAGAAGTGATGCAGAGATTCACAGTCATTGGAAAGCCAGGAAACTTCCAAAAGAGAGGCATCCTGCTGAGACAATGTGGGTTCTGCATTTAGAAATAGAAGGTGGCATTCAAAATTGAAAAGGTTGAATGGGAGATGAGCTGTGAGACAGCGAAGAGGTGTAGCGTCTGGAAAGGCATGTCCTCTGGAGTGAAGGCACGGAAAGCTCTGCATATTGAGATGAATGATAGTGCAGAGACTGAAAACTTGGGAGAGAAACAGTGAAGATGAGTCTGAAGAAAAAAAGTCGTATTTAAACACAGTGCTTGTGTGCACACACATGAGGTAACTGTATCAAGGGGTACGTGCTTATGTTCAAAAGCTAAAAGTTTAAAAGATGAAATCGGGGACCAGGTATGTTTGCTTTTAAATTTGAAAGTCATCATAGCAGACACCTCAGAAATGAAAAGAAATAAAACTGTTGGGATAGTGTAACACCTAGGAAGAAAATATTACAGAAAAAAAAAAAAAAAAGGTGGGTTGCCCAGCTCTAACAGTGTTGCTGTATTTTAAAGAAGACATTGAGGCAAATCAGATAAATAAGTTGTGTGTGTGACTCAAAACACAAAGTCACTGGATTAAAACTCCAGACCTAAACAGCAAAAATGCAGTGTTAAGACTGTACTTGAACCCAGGAGGAATGCTGAGAGTGACTGTAACATACTAAAAGAAATTAGAGAGATGATAAATACAGAAAACGCAGTAAGAATGAGATACATGAGTTGCTTTATATAAATGAAGCACCTGCAGTGTGATTGCAACACAATGCTGGGAGTATATTTTTAGACTGTAACACAGAGGAGCACTTCAGGGAAATGACAAGCAGAGCAGCAACTCTCCACTGAATCCAGAGCTGTACACATGCCTGCTTTTAAAATATGTCTGTCAAAGCCACAGTGGAAGTGTTCAATTTAAAGACCAACCAACTAACCAACCAAAGAAACCCACAAAAACAAATAAACAAAACAAAACAAGCCAATAGTATAAATATATTCATAAAGAAATGGGAAAAAGTGTGAAGTGTTCACATAAGAACTATATGAAAATATCTGAGTCTTGAGCAAATGCATCATTCATCTGAACTGTGTCTGTAGTAAAGCCAAGAAAGCCACCATCAATCTGCAATAAAGCCAAAAAAGCCACCATCAAACTAGCATGGTTAAAGAGCAGGATAAGCAAAGCTATGCTTTAAAAAATGTACTTAATGAAAAAGAAAAGCAGAAACTGAGATTAACTCTGGGAAGCAAAACATAAAATCATGGTAAGGCATGCCAAGAAAACCACAGAGCTTAAGGCATAAAAATGAAGATGGAATTTCTTAAACACATGGGCAGCAAGACACCTACCAGTGGGTCTATAAATAATCTGACTGATAAAGAAGTTCTGAAAGAATACGGGGCAGTGACAGGAGACGGTCATGAGTTATTGTATTGTTTGTTTTGGTGGAGGAGCCTGGCGTGGTTCGCATACCATGGTGTTTCTTTAAAGATATGAATATTGGAGGATTGCTCTTAAACTAAAGCACTGCAGGACCGCAGGATAGCTCGTGCTGGGTGGGAGCTCAGGAGGTCTCTGGTCCACCCTCCTGCTCATAGCAGGTCAGGTTTGAGGTCAGAGCTGGCTGCTCATGGCTTCATCCACCCTAGACTTAGCAGAGGAAGTTTTGCAACACGTTGCTTAAATCCGTGGAAGTACCTTAGTGCTCGTGAATGAATTTAAAGGGCATTTTGAAGCTGCTAAATTATAGAAGTCCTGCAGAATAAAGCTGCCTTCATGACAGAGAAAGAGAAGGTGACAAATGTGGCTCTGATTTTCCACCTGGATTCTTCAGCTGGAGTCAGAGATCCGTGGGCCACCCTCAGCCAACTGAAGGGACCTACAGTAAAGAGAAAGATCAGCAGACACGTGGACAAACATGGATTGGGGAAGGACCAGCATATCTTCTGTACAGTTCATAGCTAAGAGCTATGTTCATAGCTAAATTCATAGTGAGCACAGGCATTAAGGCAATCTGGTTCATATACTTGGGTTTCCAGAGGGCTTTCAGGAAGATCCGTCACTAAACAATCAAAGATAATAATTTGCCAGAGATCAAGCACACATTATCTCATGGATTAGTAGCTCATTAAAAGACAGGGAACAAATCCATCAGAAAAAAAAATGAAGCCATGGATATAGAGGTATTGCAAAGACTTCTGAAGCCCTGTGGGATTTGCTAAATCTCTCGCTGGAGGTGGGGAAGTATCAGATATGTAATGTGGGGAAGATCAAAGCTGTAGTCTCACTTAATAGCACTTCCTTCTTGAGTGACATGTGACAAATGAAACCAATGTTGCTTAGTTTCTGGAAAGAAAAGGAGTAGCACAAGCAGGACCTCACAGTTCCTTCTTTTCCATTTTGGTCCAGACAAATCTCCTTTCTGTGGAAGAGACTCTGCACTGTGAATGCTGGGGTTTCTTTCTGCCATCTAAAAACCTCACGGTACTACAGTACTTTAATGATTGTTTTTTCCCAAATGTGCTAGGCTAACTAATCCTGGGATGGCACTGTCCCTGGAAAAAGACCTACAAGCTCCTCTCCTCATCCAGGAGGGAGTGGGCATCACTCTGGAAGCAGGCAAGCCCCCTGGAGCTGCTGTCACCTTGGGGAGGGTCTGCTCTCCCCAGCATCCATACCAGACACACGTGGACACCAGGACCTGCTGGGCTGCTCAGAAATACCGTTTTGGTCTCTTCCATAGTTTGATACAGGGGTTTCAAACTCAGCTCCGGGCCCAGAAATGATGCAAGCAGGGGACCAAAGTTATCTCCCTGGTGCTGGGGAGGCTGCTGTGGGAGACAGAAAATCTCAGACTCCAATGCCTTCCTCACTGCAAGCTACAATGAGTGCAAACCAATGATCACTCAATGAAAATTGTAAGAACAATTAAAAAAAAAAAAAAGAGAGAGAGAGAGAGGGATTTTGTTATTAAAATAAACCCATGAAAATTCAAATTAGGTTGTGCAGAAAACTTTTTAAATGTTCTTCTATTTTGCGCAGCCTACATCATGAAGCTAAAAATGATACCTATATTTTAGTGTTGCTATGGTTTCTGATACTATTCTTCTGAGTCTGGGGAGGAAAGGAATTGGTTGTGTGGAGGAGCAGGCTGCATGCAGGAGATAACCTCTGACCTTTGCGATGACTTGGTTTGTATTGGTCTAGCTTCAAACTCGAATGGCCTAATCTGCATCTAGCTGCAGTTTAATTTTATTTTCTGTCTTTGTATAGAGAAGTTTAAAGAGACAATGTTGAAAGCTTTGGCCTGAGCTCCCAGACAGAACGTGTTGCTCATTTACCATTGCTGCCCAAAGCGCTCTGTGAGATAAATGCCGTGTTGAATGTCCTGCTGGCTTTCCCATTAATTTTAATAAAGTCCATACCTTTCAGAATGCTGAAGCTATTTTTTGTAGTAAGGATGATCTTACAACCGAAAGTATTTCACCATCCCCTTTCTCCCCAGCCCATACTGACTCCTTGTGAATCAGGGTGTTACAGGAAAGCTCAGGATGGGAGGGAGCCGAGGAGGTCTCTGAACCAGCCTCCTGCTCACAACAGGTCAGCTCTGAAGTCAGACCGGGATGCTCATGGTGTCATCCGTTAGGGGCTTGAAAACTTCCAATGGTGAAATGTTGCCTGCCCCCAGGCACCTGTGAATTCAATTCAACAGACAAAAAGACAGACATAAAGCAAAGCCACAGGAGGCTAAAATAGTGTCTGGGGCCATGCAGAGACCTGGTGGCAAAACCAGGAGCAAAGGCCTGATCTCTGGTACTCAAACCGAGTCAACAGAAGTCAACAAACTGTTCTACAGGCACCAATTTTACGTTGTTTCCAGTTTCTCTAGACACAACTCTGCTATGCAGCCCTGTAGGCAGGCCTCTCCTTGGGGTAGCATCAGGGCAAGCAGTTGTGTGACAGTTAAGAAGACCACCTTACAGCTTTGGTGCCAGGTTCGTTCAGGCAGTTTTAGTTTGTGCCTGTGCAGGGAGAGGCTGAATTCATCAAAGCAGACACAGTTCTGCATTAATCCACCTCCCTGTTTGTGCTGGATGGCTTGTGGTTGTTTGTGCATGGTCGTAGAGAAACGCTCGGGGGAGGAAAGATATGAGAGGTGAAGCATTGAGCTCTGTATCTTCTTCTATCAGTGCTGGCCTCTTGGTGTAGCCAATTGACTTCAGATCCCCAAATATTATATTGGCTGAGTTGCGTGAAGTGTGGGGGCTTAGGCTGGGCTGGATGCCCACTGCCCTGAAAGCCAGCAGAAGACTGGTTTGGGCAGCAAGCAGAGGTGGCTGTACTGCTGCTCACCAACAATTGCCTTTCAGCAACGAAATTTCAGCTGCAAGTGGTTTGAGGTGAGGATAGAGAGCTGTGCAGAATCAGCCTTGTTCCCGGCACATCTGTGCTGCTATATCTCTGAAACTCACCTGGAGAAGGTAGAAAAAAAATGTAGTGTTTTCAGACCAACACAATATTGTAAGGGCAACTTAGCTTCATCTAAAACTAGCTTAGCTTAAATGTAGCGGGTTGTTGTTTAAGTTCACACGCACAATGCTCGCATTGTTCTCATTCGCTCTGTTTGGAAATCACTCCAGCTAAATCAGCGCAACCCCTGGCGTGATATAATGAGGTCTCTCTGCAGATAAGCTACACTGATATAAAGAAGCTATACAAAAATGGTCAATGCAGCATAAAACTGTCTGTAAACAAGCTTTAAGGCACAGAAGATTAAGATGGACCACTTGGGGATTTGCACAAGTTTAATTAATTTGGTTTGTTAACTGAACTCCATTAAATTAGAGAAAGCTTTGATTTTAGACAAAGCCTTGAGCCTGTTCTTCCACTCAGACCTGTCTGCAGCGCTGGGTGAACGGCTTTGGGTGAATGCTTCATTTGCAATAATGTGATGCTGGTCACCACCAGGCTACTCCTATGTATGGCCCAATTTGCCAAATGGTTTTCTTGAAAAGCTGTTTTGGGGGATAAAGACAAGGTGGTCTCTGAGATCACTAGCTCTAACACCACGCGGGGTGTGTAAGACCTATTTTCACTTCACAGTAAGTGAAGCGGGGTCTCCTTGGCTGAGCAGAAAAGTGTTCTTCCTCCAAGTGCGAAAGGAGTGGGAAAAGCCAAAGAAATACATTGCTGAAGTCAGGGAACACAACTTGGTCAACACCCACTTTGGAGACCATGCTAGCTGTGTGACCATGCCTTGTGCGGACAACAGCTATGCCAACTTCTCCTTAGAAAGAGGGTGATAGTGTAATATGGACCAGAACTGCCAAAAAAAGATTTTCTCTAGAAGCTAATGTAAAGGTCTGATAAGGAGAGAAAACATAATTTTCAGACTAATTGTCACTGTGTTTCCGTGGCTGTGTGCTTGTGGCATGTTAAAAAACAAACACACAAACAACAACAAAAAACAAACAATCAAACAAATGACAGTCTGAGAGTTTTGGGCAGCAGAGTAAGTGGGACTGGTGTCATGGTACGGGCCACACAACAGTACTTCTGTGATTACCACATGGAACCATATAAATTTAATGCAATGTGATTAAACTTTGTGTGAATGGAACATATTTTCCCAGTTTGCCAAACATGAGCAAAAAGAAATAACCTGATGAGTAATTTCCAAGGAAATGCTGCTGTGTGCAAGGCCCCTAATTTCTGCTCTGGGAGATTTCGCTGGCAGTGATGACAGTGTTTCTTCTGAGGGTCTGGAAACACAACTGGAAAACCATTTATTTTGGGGATTTTTCATTTATTTCATCCCTCCCTCCCTGCTCTGAATATTTTTGTTCCAAAATGCTGCCTGAGGTGTGTTGTGCCTCACAGGAACTGCAATTTTGGTGTCTAGTCCTTATGTTTTCTTTTTCAGACAGTGCTCTCTGGCTAAGTGACACCTTCCCCAGGACGACACATCCCCTGGGATGCTGTGTGGTGGTGGCACGGCTGCTTGCTGCTGAGGAGGAAACACGATATACCATGGGAAACAGACCCTGAACAGCTGGGCTCCAGGGAGAAGGGAGCAGAAGGCTTTTATTTCATAGAACCACGGGCTGCCCAGGCGGCTTTCGGGGATCCCCAAGGAGGAGACCCCACAGCCTCTCTGGGCAGCCTGTGCCAGGGCTCCGTCACCCGCCCAGCACAGCAGTGCTGCCTGGTGCTCAGAGGGAGCCTCCTGGGTGCCCGGCTGTGCCCATGGCCTCCTGTCCTGGCACTGGGCACCACTGAGCAGAGCCTGGCTCCGGCCTCTCTGCACCCTCCCGTCAGGGATTTAGGGACACGGATGAGATGCCCCTGAGCCTCCTCTTCTCCAGGCTGAGCAGCCCCAGCTCTCCCAGCCTCTCCTCACAGCTCCAGTGCCTTCATCATCCTGGTGGCCCTGCCTTGGGCTCTCTCCAGGTCCCTCTGGTACTGGGGAGCCCAGAACTGGACCCAGCACTCCAGGTGTGGCCCCACCAGTGCTGCCTGGAGGGGAAGGATCACCTTCCTTGACCTGCTGGCAACACTTTGCTTAATGCAGCCCAGAATACCATCAGTTTTCTTTGCAGCAAGGGCACATGGGTGGCACATGCCCATCTTGATGTCCACTAGGATGCCCAGGTCCTTTTCTGCAGAGCTGAACACAGCGAGGACACGCTGTACCCTGGCATGCCCGTTGGGTGCCAAATGGGAAACACCGGCGTGTGGTGACCACATCCCACACGCCTGTGGCTCTGGGGTGCTGTGAGGAGGGGGTCAGGCCCTTCTCCTGCCCCAAGCCCACCTGCCCCTTGATTTCACGGCTTCAGGGGGCAGTGGGACAGGGTGCCAGGGGCCGGGTGTCTCCCTCGGGGGCACCCTGAGAGGGGCAGCGCCCAGCCGGGCGAGGAAACCCAGAAATTCTCCTCAGAAAATTTTCCTCAGAAATTCAGCGCCTTGCTGGGGACACCGCAGCCTCTCGCAGGGAAAGCTGCAGGGTTTCTCAGCTTTTAGGACGGCTCCTTCTAGCGGGCTGTGGGGGAATGGCTGGCAGCCCCCGAGCTGGCTCTGGGGCTGCGGGGCCGGGAGCCCAGCTGAGGCCCTCGGCAGCCTGCTGCTGGGCTGCCTCGGCCCCACAGCCTCAGGGAGAGGTGGGGATTTTAATCCAGCGTCCATGGGACAATATTTACAATATTTACACTTCTCCACAGTCATGCTTTTTATTTATTTATTTATTTATTTATTTATTTATTTATTTATTTATTTATTTAGGTCCTTGTAGTTTTGTAGTGCTACTCCTTGCTCTGCCCAACTTCAAGTCGTTTGTGCTCCAGTAGCTGAAGGGGAAGAGGAAGGGAAAGGAGAAAGGGAAGGTGAAAAGGAAGGGGAAAGAGGAAAGAGAAGCCAAAATTGTTGGGCAGTACCACTGTAGACGACGCTGACAGAAGGAAGGGAAAGAGCTGAAGTCTGTGGGCAGATGCAGTGCATCCTGCTGAGGTGTTAAGTGAGAAGTGGAATAGTAATTTTAGGGTCATGGGACAATACAGAGAAGAGTAATTCACAGAAAAAAAAAGGGGGGGGGGAGAGAAAAAATAATTTAAAAAAATAATAAAAAGGAAACCAAACTCTGAAGGCCCTGAGTCACCTAATGTTACGTGAACTTGTCTCTGCTTTGAGTGGGCATTGAACTACATGACCAGCAGAGGGCTGTTGCAGACTAAATCAGTGTGTGAATCTTACATGCTTCTACAGTTTTGCTTTATGTCTGCATTTTAAAACAAACAAAGAAAAAAAAACTCCTTTGGTGATGTGTAGTCTTTTGGGAATCATGTTACTGGCATGAATCTCATAAAGCTGACCAGCTGTGTGTCTAAAGTACTGACACATCTGTCAGCAGCACTGGCACATCACAAACATTACCAGTCATCTCTTCCTTGGAATTACAGGACTTTTTCTGGCAGCTTTGGGAAAGAAAGGAAAGGCTACGCTGCAGTATCCGGCATTGCACAGGGACTGCATTGTTGAAACTATAAGCTAGGAAGCAGAAAAATGTGCTTGCTGATCACAAAACTGAGCCCACGGGGGGTGGAAATGAGACTTTTCAGATTTGAGGGAGAAGGACACGGTGGGTATTTCCCGGATCTGCAGAGTTGGTAGCAGCAGTGCTATTCCACACAAGCAAGACAAAGATCGAAAGATTTCCAGGCAGCAAGAAAGGCAGCAAGTGCATGTTCCAGGAATACTTACAGTGAGCAATAGTTGTATTTTGTAAGAAAAGCTGCAAGGTCAGATAGTGCCATCTATTAGCACAAGCAGCACACAGAGAAAAGGCTTAGTTAACTTTTGAAATCAGTCGGACTGGAGAGCATAAAGTGGGGTGACATTGCCTGACACCCATCCCTGCTGGAAATGTGATTCTGCTGGTTGCTTTGTCCCCCTGGATGGGGCTCACTTGGGGTTTCACATGTTTTTTTGAAGGTGCAGTGACTGAAACATGTTGCAAAGGTCAGGATGCCTGGCCCAGTGCTGCTGTCCTCCCCTGTGCCTGCAGCAGGGTATGGCAGCAGTCCTTCCCCCCCACTTCACATGATTTGAAATAGATGCATGTGCTTTGGTTTACAGAGACATCAAAAAGAAGCACCATTGTGCTTTTTCTGCCTAACCCAGATATAGCTGCCTTCAGCATCACACAGCAGTGGCACTCCCTGCTCACAGAAACCGTATTTGCCCTTCATTGATTTTTGCATTATCAGTGCTTAGGGAACAATAGGAGGAACTTGGTAGAGATTCAGATTTTTGTGAGGGGGCAGCCAGTGCCTGCTGCCCAGCTCTGGGCAGGGTGCACTGCTGAACCAAGAGCTTGAAAGGAAACAAATTTACTGAATTAAAAAAAATAAAAATCCCCCTAGAAACAGTATAAAGAAAAGGATTTTCGCTCCCCTGTGCCTTCATATAACCACAAAGCGGAGTAATTTTGCGCAGTTGTGCTCTTCTTATTCTCCAGTCACCTGCTGAATATTTATTACTCTAGCATCTCCTGTGTCTTTCTGTCTGATCATAAACAGCTCAATACGAGTGATTTGAGCATTCATTGCTTTAAACTGAAACCAATAGTTACTGAAAGAAAGTGCTTATTGCACAAAAGTTCCCCAGATCTTCCAGATAAAAGGTGATTAAGGGACAGCTATAACTCAGGGACTCTGGATTATGATAACGACTACCTGCCTTGGGGAATGAGCCATAATTAATCACCTGCCTTGGAGTGATTTGGTTGTAGCTGGCACGTTTCAGCCAAGCTAGCTCCCCAGTGCAGGGCTCCTTTTCCTTCTGAGGGGGGAAGCGTCTGCCTGGCCAAGCACAGCATCTCCCAGCTGGGGCTCTGCCAGTCTGCAGGACATCAGAGGGTGCTCTGCAGCAGGTCTGCAAGCTGAGAACAAGGACTGCACATGTTTGCCTGCAGGGAAGGAGAGAAACCAAATGAGTGGAAATGAAGAATAGTCAATAAAAACCCAAAGCCAAAGCTTTTCATTTTTCAGAGGAATTGAGAACTACACAAAAAGGTCAATGACTTTTTTGCCCAAAGCAGCTGGGCACTTTACGCTCACTACTTTTCTTGGTCTTCACAGTTCTGTCAGTATTCATCATTAAGTCCTCCCTGGTCAGATGTGCAGGATGGGCAATGGCAGGAAGGAACCTGGCCTGTGGATGTTGTGCTTGGAGCTGAGATGGAGCTGGAGACCTGTCCTGATGGATACCTCCTGCTGGTTCCTGGGGAGGCAGCACCTCAATCCTGGAGCTGATCTGCCCATGGGCAGCATGTGCTTTCTGGTTCCTGCTGGTGCAGCTCCCACAGGGCGCTTGTCCCAGGCCACTCCTTCAGAGCTGGGAGTGCTCGTGTGGTGGTGGCGTGGCACACAGATTGGCTGTATGGGGTTGAAAGCAAATGGTGGGAGAGTGTCTTTGTGTGCTCCAGAGGGGATCAACCAGCAGGATGGGGTGTGTGCTGCTGCAAAAACCAAAATAGTGTGCCAAGTGGCTAATGGGATAGGGTTTAAAAATGAAAAATAGGGTAGGGTTTAAATATTATGTTCATCTTTTTCACCAAGTCAGGTGTAGCACTGAGCCAGATGGGTGCAGTCTGTATCGACAAGGTCACTCTCTTTCTAAGAAGGAGTTTTGTTCATCTATCTGTCTGTTTAGTATCCATGCAACTGTGAAATAGAGCAGCTTTTGCATATTTATACCCTTGTTCAGCCTGCAGCACTGTGAGAACCAAATGACATGATCAGAGAGAAGTTTGCCTACTTAGAAACACTCCAGCAACCCTAACAGAATAAATGTGAAATGAATGTTATCATTTAATTATTTTTAATCAATAGTGTAGAGCTTGGCAAATTCTGCAAAGAAGTGTTTGTCAGTGTTAGTTCAAACAAAAAATGTACTTTTGCTTTGGTATTATTCACCGTCCTTTTAATGGCTCTCTGAGGGTGTGCATACAAATGATCTGTGCTTAGCTGAGTGCGGGTTCAGCGCGGAGGGGCCTTTCTCCAGAAGGAAGGATGGACTCGTGGTTGAAGTGCTGTGACTCAGGAGCTCAGGCAAAGGTACTTAGCAGTGCTGAAAACGTTGTGAGATTGAACAAATTGTCTCTGGGAAGCATTTTAGAGCACCTGTGGGATCAGGCACATGGCCATCAATTAGGAATTGGGTGCTGGATCCTACCTCGCACCTATCAAACTCTTGCCTTATATGTATCTAAATAGCTTTGATTCTCCTCGTACAACATTGAGATAATCATATTTCATTTTTGTCATCTATAATTGGTCTCATCCAGTCACACGTACACTGCTATAGGCATGGGCTGTCTCTACCTGTGTGCTGCTGAGGCTCACAGAGCAATGTCGAGACCCCTGGAGCCACCATTGCAGAGATAAACTTGCATGGGGTGCAAATCTTATAAAGGCTCTGACTTCTTTCTAGCTGTGTGTCCTTCTGGGCTGGGAGCAGGTACACGAAGGAAGAGCTGCCCATGAGCATGCCCCACCAGGTCCATGAGATCTGTGTTGGCTTCTCGTGGGCTGTGAGGTCTCAGGCACCACCTCCACCATGGCTAGAAGATCTGAATTCCTTGAGGTCAAGAAAGAGCAAAGTACCTGGCAGGGTGTTTTTTTACCCCACAAAAAGAAGCTTGCAAACCATATGAAAGAGGAAGGACAGTCTTTAGCAGGGCCAGAGCGAGCAGAGCCTGTGCAGAGATGGCATGGGATGCTCCCAGGGCTTTTGAACCATTAAGGGACAGATTAAAATGGCTTCTGTGGATAGCAGGATGCATGTAACACACCTTGATATAGGGGCAAGGTCCATGTCCATATGCTTGTTCAAAAGGGACTATGTTGGACAGAAGCAAAGCAAACACCTTGGTATGTTTGGTACCTTTAGAAGTAGAAATGGCAGATTTTGTGGAAACTTCTGTCTTCTCAAAAAGGAATCCAGAATTATTTCCCCATTCAGGCAAAATCTTTAACCTTTCCATTTCTCCACAGGTTCAAAGGCCAGAGCAACTGAAGACTGAATCGAGGTGTAAGGGTAAGCAACACCCTTTCAAGAGCAGATCTACAGTGCCCTGAAAAATAGGGGACCTGGGCTCCCATGAGAGTGACCTGAGCCCAGCTGCCATTTCTCTTGGCTGCTGTGACCTTACACTGTTCAGGCAGTGGTGACACGTGAAGAGAGGCTGTGAGCAGGACATGTGCAGCTCCACACCTTCCCACGCTGGGGTTTTCCCCCCAGCCTTTCAGCTGACAGTGATGCCATCTCAACCACCCAATCTCTGCCTGTGGTGTCACCTTTGTCCCTTCTGCAGCCAGCCAGAGGTACGAGTACCAGAGGCTGGAGTAGTTGAGGAAATAGGGAATGGGGCATCACTGGGCTGAAAGCCGTGTTAGCTGTAGGGGAGTTCTTCAAAACTTGTCAATCGGTGCCCCTTTTCCTGACCAAGCATCCTTAGTTCTGGCAATGCAAAGACATCAGCTGTGGACCTTTGTCTCCAGCTGGAACACACACAAATCAAAGTACCTGTATTGCAGAGTTAGATCATGTAACAACTTCATACATGTAACAACAGGCTTCCTGGTGTGTGGCACTTGCACATACTTGCAGTGACAGCAGTATTCTAATTTGTAAACTTTCTAGTTGATGTGTGAAATATATTTGCTTCACTTTGGTCTATTCTATCCAAATGTCAGTAATCTATATAAACTCCCATAGTTTGTAATGAGAGGGGCTGGCATAAGAACCCATCAAACATAGCGCGAGTTATTCTATTGTATGTTATTTCAAGCAGCAGAGCAAATATCTTACTCTCTCTAATTTATTAGCTAATGTTCCAGCCAGCAAGGCACTATTTCTTTCTGATCTTTTGTTTGCTTTTGTTTTTCATTTGCTTGATATTCATGTGTTCCGTCTTTGACCACAAGTGAACAAATAATCTTTATATTTGGCATTAGTAAGCAATCAGTAACTTCGGAGTGACATCCTAGTGCAGCAGAATGACAACTACTGAAATCCTCATTTTTTTCCAGGCATATTCAGTCTTACTGTGGAGATCTTTTAACGTTGCCCCTAATGCTCTGTGACACCTTGGGTGCAAAAAAAGCATTCAGCAGATAGGTTGTTTAATACTATTAAAACTTGGTGTCTTTACCATTCTTTCAGTTGCTCTAAAGGAGATGTCAATTTAAAAATAATTAGGTTTATCAGTCAACAGTTGAGTTTTTCAGTTAACCATCTACCTTACAGGTTTCAATTTTGGAACCATTATGTAAATGATTCAATGAAATGCCACGATTAAACCCTGGTCACAAGGCAGGTAATAATTTCCTGTAATACTTAACCTGTATAATCTGACCTCAGCATTACTTCTGTCCAAATTCTATGATACTGTTTTTTATTTATTATTCACCTCTCCTAGATTATTTTCATACCTTCACACTTGCTTTAAATGTCTTCCTGGTGTCAGCAAGGTGAGCTGCTTCCCTCCAGGTTATTCCTTGCCCCATGGTGGACCACCATGTAGCAGTCTTTTCCTGTTTTGCTTGCCATCTTTCTTAATGCTTCCTTTAATGTGCAGTTCGCTCTGTCCTTTGAGTCAGTGTTTTGGGAATGTCCTTTTACGTGAAATCATTGCTTGATTCCTGAACTTTCACTCTGCAGAAGTACTGACCTGTAAAACAGGAGCTCTGGTCTGCATAGGTTGTGTTTAGAGACCTCCATTGGGCGAGAACTGTAGTAACTGACTGACAAGCCCTTGTCTTTGCAGAAACATTGTGAAATAATGGAATTGTTTCCTTTTTTAAATGGATCCGTTATGACCAAAGTATATTTATTTTCTGTCCTAGCTGCCGATAATGGACAAGCAAAATGTGTTTGAATTCTTGCCCAGTGGACAGTGACTTCCTGAGGATGGAGAGGTTTGTTTTTCACAAGCTGTTGCAAGCAGTTATTCCCCTGAGCATCATTCCTGGTACTTGGCTACCAGCCCATAAGCAGGAGCAGAAGACAGTCCTTGATTTCACTGTTGTTACATATATTGTTGTCATTCCTGATCTCATGGGGAAGTCTGTTTTTTGTCTTTTTTTTTAATTTTATTTTTTTAATTTCTTTCCATCAGAGCCCATTTCCCTTGCCCTCACTAGCTCTGCAACATTTTTTTCAGCCTTGCTTTTGCTTTACTGTGTTTACTTTTGGAGCAGCTGCTCCATCTCTGTGTCTCTTGTGTGCTGCACAGCTCTAAAGGCCACATCCTTTGCACTTTGTTACCACAGTCCCTTCTTTCATCTGATTTTTGATGGACTTCCACACGCATTACTTGTCTAACACCATTTCTTTTCTTTTTCTTTGGGTTTGGACCACTTGTTCCCAGAGAGCAACACATGGTATTAGCTTGCTTTCTCCTGAACACCTCATTTTGTTTTCCTGTGTTGGTAGCCAGACATCAGTAGCTTGACAAACCCATTCCAAATCCCTGAAAATAGCAAGTAGTTTTTGTAAGTCTTTGTTTTATCATATTTCTATAACAGCATACATTTCAGCTGCTTGAGCAGAATGGAGCAGTACTTCCATTTTAGCGCATGTTTTTGTGGTTATCCAAATAGGTGTAAATCATCCTGGTTCCTCATATTTATAGTAACTGCATCCATCAGTAAACAGTATTTGCTATTTTTCTTCCCATTTTTAAGTCCTAATCCAGAATTAAGAGTGAAATTTGCTTACTGATTTTATCAGGTTCAGCTCCTTACACTTGGTAGATGTGCAAAAAACTTTCCCTTTTTCAGTGCTTCCCCCTGCCTCCACAGGACCAGGTTTGCTGCCTGTTGTTTTGAGTTTTTGCCAGGTCTATGCCAGGGGTGACTTCCCCGATAGCACTCCCACGTCTCCCAACCCTCGTGTGCTCCTCCACATGGTGCAACTGCTGGCTCAGGGCTCTCAGAGCTGTTGCTCTTCAGATTGATTTTTTTTTTTTTCTGCTTAAAGGCTACCCCTGCCTTGTTGCTGATGGGTCATTGAAGATGCAGTTCTCCTGCACTGGGGTATGCTGGCCCAGGAGCCTGAGCAAGATCTTTCAGCTGCCTGAGTGCTCCTGCTGGTCCAGGCCCCATGTTCCCTGGATCTTCTCCTCCAGAGACATGTCCAGCATCTGCCTTTTGCCATCTAATGTTGGAATAAGCCCCACCAAAAGTTGAATGTTCCTTTCAAGGCCCATAATCCTGATATTATTTACTGGGGTAGGGTTAGGGGGTAGGTAGGTGGGTGGGAAGTGTTTTTTCCAATGAGCTCTACTTGTTGTTTATCAGCAATCTGTCATCTTGACCTAAAATTATGCCCAGATCTTTAAGTTTCTACGGTACCAGATGGGCTTTTTCTTACCTGGCACTGCAGCACTACCTCTTCATTCACTCTCACTTCTGTAGGAGAAGGCCCATGGATCAAAATACCATCTCCAGAAGGTGCAACTGAAACTCGGCTGTTTTGTGACAAATCCTCCCACATTTCCATAACACACACAGGGCAAGTTGCCAGAGCAACCTGCCTGCCCCATATGAGTATGAAGCAGTCTTAAAATCTTTCTCCTTCACGCCCCATACAGGGCACGGCTGCTTTGCTTGGTGGCTATCTGGGGTCCTCAAGGGGCTCTCACCACTTGAGCTGAGGTTCCTCTATCTGCTAGCACTCTGGGGCTATGTATATTCAGTTCTTTGCAATCAGAGCTCTAATTGCTGGTTGCCCCTGTAAAGTATACGCAGGTCTGGGTGGCAGCAGCTGGAGGTCTGGGGGAGGTGGGCATCCCATCTGTGCAGTATCAGGTCTGTCTAGGTCAGTCTTTACCACTTGTTTCTTCCCAGCTGTTGTGGTTCTGTTTATTTGTATTATTGTTCCAAAAAGGCACTAAAGGGTGTCCCTCTCACAGCATTTGTGTTTTCTTCTTTAGTCCTCAGCTGTGTGACCTACTGAAATTCTCTCTTCCACCTCTGTCCCAATAGTCCAGCAAAATCCTTGGCCTTTGCCTCAACCTTGAAATACTTTCTCTGTTATCCTCCTTTTCAATGGAGCAAACAGTGGCAAATGCTACTGCTGGGACTGTTTCACAGTCCCTTCTTCTTTCTCTTTACATTTTCTACCTGTGTCCAGTAAAATTGTTCTGCCTGAATGACTTTGCTCTTAAGCTAGAGCTGAGTCAAATGCTGTAGATTTATGGGTTCAGTAACTGCCCTAGTAGCTGGTACCAGTCTATCCATCACAGCAAGTTTAATTTTGAACCTCAGCAGTAGGTTGGTGTCTGTGTCCTTCCTGAACGAAATCCAATCCCTTATTCAATATCTGCTTTTGTGATTAGAAAAATCCTCAGCTTTCTGTTCCTCCAAACTGAGCAATCACACCTTGGTTAGGGAGCGCAGCTGTGCCTCTGCAGTGCCCTGGTGTTGTTCCCTCTCACAGGTTCTTCTTCTATTGGTGCCAACACTGTGGCCAGGTGGCTGCTCCTTGAGGGTTTTGTATCTCCCTACTTATTTATTTATTTTTTTGTTTGTATATTTTTCCTCATGAACTCTTGAGCTGGGGCAGCAGACAGAGGTTTACACCCCAGCTCATGCGAACAAGTGGGCACTGCTGGTACCAGGTCTCCAGTGACCACCACATCTCTTTTTTAGTTCTAACAACATAGGTTTTAGGATGATGGGTGCTGTGACTCAGAAAGCAAGCTTTAACATATCAAGCAGAGACCTACGCTGGTAAATGTCATTAAGATTTCTCACTTCTGCACAGAAAAAAAGGGTTTCTTTGGAGCAAAAGAAGTGGCAGTAATTTGGGTGTATCAGCAGGATGCTTGGGCAGCAGTGATTATAGGAGTGCTGTAAATAACAGAGCTGAGTTGTAGTTGTGTGGAGAAAACTGAGTTGTATGCTCTTGTCTATGTACACAGGCTGGCACACTGCTTTTGTAGCCACAAATCACGCCTATCCATATGATTTACTTTCTCCTCCTACCACCTCCCTTTATTAAGTTAAATCAATCATCTCACTGCTCTGTGATTTATAGCTTTATGTTGTGGTGGGAACGTGTCACAAAGTGAAAAGCAGAAGTTTTGATGTATTAGTAAAACCAGGCTTGTCTGCCTGGGGTAAGATTGGAAGAATTTGGTTTTCTCTTGAATGAATTGTGATGGATGATATAAATTTCCATCATTCTCTTGTCTTTCTCCTTCTCAATCTACATCTTGCTGCAAAGAAAGACCTTGAAATAGGTGGTGGCCAAGATTCAGAAACTCCCCGACCTGCCTTGGGTTATTCCTCACCAGACTTTGCACCTCCCTTTGCTGAACTGCATGATGTTCTTCTTGAGGCCCCTCTGAATGGCAGCACAACCTCTTATGTACCAGCCACTTCTCCCAGTTTTGTATTATTAGTAACTTTGAGGGTACACCGTGCCCCATCATCTACATTATTAATGAAGATGTGCATTGGGTTTAGGTGGTAAGGGTTTGGTAGCAGGGGACTTCAGGGGTGGCCTCTGTGAGCAGAGTCCAGAAGCTCCCCATGTTAGCTAAGGGACAGTTTCAGCTGGCACCAAAGATACCTGTTGCTGGCCAGAGCCAAGCTAACAAGTGATGTTGTTTGTGCCTCTGGGAGAGCAGATTGAAGGAAGGGGAAAAAAAATGCTGCACAACAGCAGCTGGGAGAGATGGGAGAGAGGATTTCCCCCCAGATCCTACATATTCTATAAGATTTATGAGAAGCAGCAGAAATCATGATCCCACCTGAGCTCCAGGTAGAAAGTGTATTCAGTGTAAAAGTGGCTTAGGAAGACAGAGTGGACTTTATTTTGGAGGTTCAATGTCTTCCCTAACTCTTCTAAATCTCTACCAGTTTGAAGTCTTGTATGTGTAGAAACCTGCAGTGAAAGGGAAATCAACTCCAGGGGTATAATGTACCCTTATATTATCATCTCTAATGGGTAGTGTTGAGCTTTAACCTGCTAAAGCAGCCACTCAGGGTCTTTTCTATTTATTTATTTTTATTTTTTTTTTATTTTTTTCAGCTCCCCAGGCACTTCTATTCCTTTCATTCCGTCTATTTCTTAAACCTAGTCTGATTATTAGCACAGCTCCCTGCAGCAGAGTCACAAAGTCAGGATATAAAACTTGTTTGACATCTGTGTTTAAGCCCTGATTGCTAAAAGAAGTTCTCCACACAATTAAAGAGGTCTGCTCCAATTTAATTATTTTTAATTTAATTTTTATTTTTTTTTTGAGGAAGACTGTCCAAAAACTGGAAAGCTATCCGAACTACAGAAGGTTACAGACCACCCAACTGGTCTTTGGGAGCCACCCATGTAGTGCCCATCATTGCTACCATGTTAGAAATGCTATGATAACGCAACATTTTAGCTTTTACAGGATTGGAGCAGCAAGACTTGGAGATCTGCAAAAACATGTGGAAGAAAAATCCAGAGCTGCTGGAGTTGGTAGAATATTGGAATGGGATCTGTTATTTAACTTCTGGAGTTTCTAACTCCTGGTTATGCTAGAAACTTCCCACAGAGGTTGGGGAGGATAATACTTCCCTCTCTGTACCAAATCACTTGATGACAACAGTGTTTGGTTGCTGACACACCTGGATGCCTGCTTGGATCAGACTCACGTTGCCTCAGATACCCTCAGACATCTCTAATGGCACTGGTAGCTCATCTGTGGACAACCAGGAGTCTGATTAAGGGTGAATCACATTCCTGCTTTCAATTACTCCACTATAGATGAGCTAGGCTAAAAGAGAGACTGATACAACAGCGAGACTTTTATTCCAGAAAAAAAATTAAAAAAAAAACCATCCACTGCATCCAGTACAATGTAGTTAAAAGTTAAGACAGATGAACGCAGAGGTTTCCCATTTAGACCTGCTACAAGAACATCCAGTATAAGACAGATATCCCTATGTGTCCTACATACATGCTTGGTCAGGTCACTGAGAGTCTGGAAATTTCCTTTAAGCTCAAGTGTCTTCTGCAGTTCATCAGTCATTTTGGCAGTGTTCACCACTGCAGACAGGCACAGGTAGTTTTAGATCTTCTCCATTGCAGCACCCACCCAGGCAGCTTTTCCATTCAGTTTCCCTTTGCTCATCTCCATGATTTCCAACTCCTTTGTCAGTTGATTTTCGTTTGCTAACTGCTTCTCAGAATGGCTCTACACGGACCCAAAGGTGATAGAAAGGTCTTCGAGAGCCAGATAGGTACTCTGAAAGTCAGCAATGGCTGGCTGTAGATGTTGTCTTGCACATTTATTGAGAGAATTATCCCTTCAGGGATTGTGATTTTCATTTGCTCCGCTATTTGCTTCCAGTCTCCTGAAATAATTGCTTTTCTCTAAGATGTGATTTTTTTTTTTTTTTTTTCATCATGTCACTGTATTTAGCAAGAAGATGCAATTCAGAAATGTTCGTCTTGTCAGTCATGGAAAATTTGCTTACAGACATCTGGTCTTTAAAACTTTCTGTGTTTCTGATGCATTTCTCCACAACACTTCTATCCACTAAACAAGGTGGGAACAAAAGGCAGACTTAAAATTAGTGTATCTCTCCAGCTAGAAGACAATAGGCATTAAGATATTCCAAACCTGATTGTAAAAACAAAGAGGTGCCTGTATGTGTGTGTGTATACACACACATTTAAATGTGGAAAAACTCGGGGAAAAACTGAATCCCAATCAACACTGAGATAAATGGTGGGCAAAATTGTTTCATGTTAAAAAGGTTCACTTCTCCTGGGATGAGGAAGGGAGCCTTTGAACCATGGCCTCGAAATTGTGTCTAGAATTGTTTTTTAACAGAAAAAAAAAAATCCAGCCCTGAAGTAGAGGTTGAGGAGACTTCACCATCTGTCCCATCTCAGCTGGAGAATCACCTCTATGGGTTCTTGTACCTCATCCAAGAGCTTCAGTGCTGGGACATGTATGTTCCACTGTCCAGGAGCAGGAGATCACTGAGGGAGTCTTCCCAACCAATAAACATTTCTGTTCCCTTTTCCTAGCTCTGTCCTCTCCAAGTCCCAGAATTTGTCTGGGATTGTTTATCCCATCTAAAACAAACCTTCACCCTATAAGCATTTGTCAAAGTAGACAAATCTTGTTCAACTTCATTTTTCTCTTAGAAAAAATTAATTACCTGGAACTGTTTAATGTTCTCTTATGAGACAGATTTTTCCACTTTTCTAACCTCATTCCCTAATAAATCCCTACAAACCTTTCCCTATTTCTTTCTTCCCTGAAGACCTCCCTGCTCACCCTCTCCTTTCCAGGTACAGCTTGCCACTAGACAACTAGCAGCACCCTTACCTAGAGGATTTGCTATCAGCTCTTTAATTTAGGAGACAGCTCCTCATTAGGGAACCACATAGGCATTTGTGTCCTCTCGAAAAGAATAGGATGGCACCTCTTACTGTGTCTTCTGTGCTGCAGCACAGATGCAGAAATGAGCATCTCTGCTTCTTTCAGTTACTCATACTCATCCCTCCTGACTTTCAGCACTGCTGTTACACAGCTAGAGACAGAGGAATCTGGGAAAAAAAAAAGGAACAAAAAAAACCCACTCATACCCATACCCCAGACACCAAAGATTTTTGAGAAAATGACCTGGAGAGAGAGAAGAACACAACCACTCCCATAAAAAAAAAAAAAAAAAAAAAAAAAAAAAAAGAGTGCTTGAATTTGCACAAAGGCTGTGTCACTTGTTCTAAAAGCAGCAGTATCATTCCAGAGTGGTGCTTTTTTGCCTTCACACTTTTTTTTTTTTTTTTTTTTTTCCCCAGAAAATTTTTGTTTTTCTTTGCATTTTAGACACTTTTCCAATACATATATTTTCTTTTGGCCCTGTTGCATCACGTAGAACTACTGTTTAGGGAAATGGATTTGGAAACTAAACTTACCAAAGAAACACAGTATATGCTCAAATAATGCTTGATGCTCCAAGATGATGGAAAGTATGCTGCAGAGTGTCTCCTGAGAAAACTTGAGCCTTTAAAAAGCAGAAAAGATTGAAAAACTGGGAAAGGAGGGACTTTGCACCTTCATTTATCTGATTTCAAAAGCTTGTGCTCCATTTATTCATTTATTTATTTTGTTCTGTAATAGATAAAATCTAGTGTTAGAGCAACGCTTTCAAAAGAAGCAGCTTCTCCACTGGATTTCTTTTCAACATACATCTTCAGAAGAGTTAGCAGCTTCACACACCGCCCAGCCTCCAAGCCATGGACAGCAAGGGGATCTGTTATACCCACCACTCTGGACTGCACAGATTTGCTTGTTTTACAGTTAAATGGCCAACACCAGCACATGAGAAAATGCCATTTTGTTTCCAAACAATGTAAAATATAATTTTCCAATTGTTTCAGGTACATGAAAAACAAAACTTACTTTTAAAGGACCTTGGCCTAGCATTGGTGATAATCCTGCTTTGAGCAGGAGACAGGCCCTTAGGAATCCCTCAGAATTAACATCTCTGCAATTTTCTTTCATATTCAGAGAGTAATTAAAAAAAAAAAAAAAAAGTAATCCTTAATTTCAAAAATGAAACACCTGTCATGAATAAACAGCAAAACACCATTTCAATCAGAAAAAGTAAATGAGATGTTTCTTAGCTTCTGAAATGAAACATCATTTTTTCCAAAACATAGGAATATTTTCTCTCTTCCGTTTTGTGTTGGCAACAAACTTGGCAGATCTTTTGAACAGAGCTAGTAAAACTTCATATTCCCTCCCAGCAAAACAAAAGCCTCAATCACAAACTTCACCCAGCTCCAAGGCTGAATATGTTGTGTTTGTTTGTTCATTTGTTTTAATGTGGGATTTTAGTGATATGTGCATCAGATGTTGCTTGGTTTTCAGAGTCCATCAAAGCTCACTTCCAAAACAAGATTTTTTTTAAAAAAAGCCATCTTGTGGGAAACTCACTGGCAGCAGAGAGGACATCACAGATCACACAGTCTCTGAGCCGCTCTATGAGAACTGGGTCCATGTTCTCAGCAAATCTGTCTACTTTTTCCAACCTGCTCATCCTGACTGAGCATATTTGCTCAACAGCAGAAATGACTTTCCTGACAGCTGACCTCTCTGTCTTGGTGACTTTGGAAATAATTTTTCCTAACATGGGCTCCTGTGAGGATAAGAAATTTCTCCTCTTAGTGGTAAATAGGTTTTGCAGAACCCATACCTTAACAAAAATCCCTCTCCTGCTCCATCAGCCAACAACAGGCCACACAAGCACAGCTAGCAGAGAGGATGAACTCAGCATGACACGTGGTTGAAACTCCCAGCTATTCCTCCCCAGGACCTCACAGGATATTACAGCAGCCTAGTTAAAATATAAGTGACAGTGGCAGAAAATAAGTTCCCACAAAATGTCAATTTTTGATTTCAAAGAAGTCACTCCCCCTGAAATATAAATTGCAACTTTAACTTCCTTCTTTCATTACTTCTAGCTTTAAAGTTTCAATTGCCAGATTCCTCAAGTATTCTTTTGTGGTACTGCTTTTGAGGATAGGAATAAAATTTGCTTGAAGATTCTGATTAAAACTCACTCAATATGGCATTTACTAGTCATTTTCCAACCAGGCTAAAACCCACTGAGATTCCTTTGCCCTTTCTCTTTTGTTAATCCTTTAAAAAAAAATAAAAAATAAAAAAGATATTGAGATATTGAGATATTGTGTTCTCAGTCTGGGTTCCCATCATTTAACTCCCTTTAACTTGTTGAAAATTTCTTCAGGAACCAAGCAGACTTTATAGCTCACCTGTACAAAATTCCAGAGTTTTCCATATCCTGGGAAAGAAACACCAACAAGAAGTTAATCACTGTGTGTATCGTCTAATTGCCTTACACACACTTTGAGTGGTTCAGAGGCAATTTTAACGATGCATTGGTGCACAGTAGCCAGGAGGAGATGAGGTGAAAGCTTGCTTTGGAGCAAGGGCTCCATGGTGAAGTTCTTCAGTGTCACCATCTTCAAGACTATCTTTGCCAGTGGAGAGCAGCTTTCAGTTAATGTCTCGTGAATCTCAGTCATCTCCAGGACTTTCCTGTCAAAATAAGTCATCAACAGCAGATGTACTTTGGAGTGTTAGGAGGCACATCAGGCCATTTTATGTGCTCCCCTGGCTGGCAAGCATGGCTTTGGACTTACAGGAGACATAGCTGGACACTGAATGGGATATCTGAGATATTATAGCAAGTGAATTTACACAGTGAGGCACCTTTTTTGATTCTTTTAAGGAGAAAACTCTGGGTTTGAGACTTTCAGCCCAGGTGATGCCATAGCACATGTGACGGTAATGCCCAGGCAACTAAGCTGAGTCTTGGATTTCTGAAGCATATTACAGAACCCCAGACACCTAGAGAGGTGCATAAACATAAGGGTCTGAATCTCAAACCAATTCCTATGAAAAACAGGACCTGAAGGATGTCCTTCCAAGGAATACCTGGCTGAGGGGACAGGATGCACCAGTTATGGTAGCCAGTGGCAGAAACATAGCTAGGAAGCATTGAAAAGAAGGGGAGAGAGTCTTGGGGAACCTTATTTCACCTCCCTCTTCACATAATTCTTCCATAGAGAAAATGACCCAATGAACTGAATGAGTACTGAATGATTCAGTAACTCCAAGAAGGTAGGATGACACATTTAATTACCTCTTTCCACTCAGATGCGTGAATTTGCCTTGAAATGGGCCAATGTCCCAGGAGAGCATTTCAGCTTTGACTATTAGTTCTCTGCTGAGTGGGATGCTGTAACAAAATGAGCTTTGTAATGCAAAAAGCAGTCCATTATCTTGATGCTTCTCTGTCTCCAGGTATCCAATGATCTTGTTAATGATTTTTTTTTTGTTATCATGTAACTGGACAATGAGAATATGGAAGAGGAATTTCACCAAGACAGACAAAACAATTTTTCTCAAGGAGCTGGGAAGGATTCATAAGGATGCATGGATGGAAGTTGCTAAGAATCATTACTTAGAGGCAAAAGAATTGCAGTTTACGGCACTTGCTTACAGGCAGGTTCCCGTCTTTGCACCAACTAACAGATTTCTTAGCTTGCATTGTGTCTCACTGCTTTGGCACTCTTCCAAGGAGAATGTTTTCCTGACTGTCACAAATTTACCAAGTAGTTCTTATGTGCTAAATCCACAAAGGCACCAGGAGCCTGCTGGCCTCCATTCTAAGATGCTCAAGTTCTGTCAGTATAGGTAATCAAGTCTTCAGTCTTCCAGTTGAGCTAGGAGATCAAAGGGAATCAAAAGAAAAAGTGGAGATTTTCTCAGAGGCCTGGCTTGGTATGGGAATATGATTCCACAACTAAGAAACCCAAAGGGCAAATAAACAACTTTGACCTAAACAGAGGTGCAGCACCTGACATTCAAATCCTCTCATTGGCATTTCCCTATAGATGACATGCAAGACATTGCTTTTCTTGCTGTGTACCCCAGGTGTATTTCAGGCTTCCTGCTACGTGATCTCCTAAGATACATCTACAATGTGTGATAATGTTTCACAATCATGGATGAGCTGTGCAATATTGTCCATGGTCAGGTCCACCCCTCAATCATGAGCCCATCTGTATGTTGCATCTCTACCTTGATGGCCCAAGGTGTCATGGGCCCATTGGGCTATAAATAATTCACCTTTATGTTGCCAGTCCAGATCTACCTGAACCACTTCAGTACTAGCAGCCTGATCCACCTGCTGGTTGTTTTGATGTTCTTTCGTGAACATCTTCAGTGAACAGGGCATATTGTTTCTCATTTTCTGGTACCTTATTATACAGTGTGGCCTCTTCAGTGCACGTCACCTCCTCCTCTGGTGATATTCCACAATCTTTGCCTTTTGGCCAGTCCATGATCACTTCCAAGATTCATGGGCAACTGGGTTTCCATTTTGAGCTCCATTTTGTGTGGTCAGTACAATTCACTTACTCCACATAGCACCAGTTGCATGATGTGTAGTGGGGACCCTCCCTTTGAATACCCAGCCCAGCACCAGCACCTGGTGTGCCAGGAGGAGCTGCGCTTCAGTACCAACCACTTCAGAAGCAGATCGAACCTCTTCATACGCTGCCAACATCTCTTTTTTAATTGGAGGATAGTGGGCCTCGGGTCCTCTGTATCCCTGACTCCAAAACCTTAGGGGCCAACCTCGAGTGTCCCTGGAGCTTTCTGCCAGAGGCTCCAGGTGGGCCTATTCTACCCAGCTGCCATGCCTGTGTAAGACCAGAGCCAGAGGCAATTTCTTCTTCTCGAAGGTGCTCAATAGTGTTGAAGTTGTGTTTTGAAGGCCAGACTCCAGCACAGTGCAGCAAACTGTAGCTCTCTGGCATTGCCAGGACCAGGCCATACCTTTTTAAAACATTCTGTCTTCTTTTGAGGATTCTGCATCTGTTCAGGGGTGAATTCCAGAACCATCGAAGGTGACAATCATGATAGATACCTGCCCATATCCTCCTGCACACTTATAACCATCCTGCCTCAGGGCAGATCTTTAAACAGTATTCCTAAATAGTTGTCTAAGCTTAGACAAAGCCAGAGGCACATGCAGGAGATGTAGCAATAGGATTGTGCCAGTTTCACAAGTATATTTAAAAAATCAAAAACTATTTTAGCTTGCCTGGAATAAAGACTGTACTTGTTAATAGTTTCCATGGTAAGGTTCCCGAAGTGCAAGAGTGATGGATATATGAGTACAAACATCAGGTTAAATTCACGGTTGGTGTAATACGAGCACGTGCTAAGAGACTGGCAAAATCCCATAAACAAACTTAGGGCAGTCCCCAGAGATGATAAACAGCAAGAAAGTAATTAAGAAAAACAACCTTGAAAGCACATAAAACAACATTGTGAACTGATAAATCAACATTGTGACCAGCAGCTATTAAACTAATATAATGCTATAAAAATTCTTGTTTTTAAATGATCTGGTCAGATCTGTTGTTATCTCAGCCCTTTGGGCCCCACGTTGGCTGCCAAAAGGATATTGTGGTTTAACTCGACAGGCAGCTAAGGACCACACAGCTGCTTACTCAATCCCCCTGCAGCTGGATGGGGGAGAGAATTGGGAAAAAAAAAAAAGGTAAAACTCATGGGTTGAGATAAAGACAGTTTAATGGGACAGGAAAGGAAGGGAAAATAATATTAATAATAATTATTATATATATGTATACATACAAAACCAGTGATGCACAATGCAACTGCTCACCACCCACTGACTGATGCCCAGCCAGTCCCCAGGCAGTGGCCACCCCACCTGGACGGCGTGTATAGCTCGTGGCTGATTCAAGTCACAGAATCACAGAATGGCTGAGGTTGGCAGGGACCTCTGAAGATCATCTAGTCCAACCCCCCTGCCGAGCAGGATCACCCAGAGCACATTGCACAGGATGACATCCAGGTAGGGTTTGAATATCTCTAGAGAAGGAGACTTCACAGCCTCTCTGGGCAGCCTGTCCCAGTGCTCTGCCACCCCACAGTACAGAAGTGCCTCCTCATATGGAGCCAGAACCTCCTGTGCTTCAGGTTGTGTCCGGTGCCTCTTGTCCTGTTGTTGGGCACAACTGGAAAGAGACTGGCTTCATCCTCTTGACACCCTCCCCTCAGACATTTATATGCATTGATGAGGTCTCCCTTAATGAGCTTCGTCACCGTGTGTGGGGTGGCCAGCGCCCAGCCCGGTGCCCACAGGTGGTGAAAAGCATACACAGAGCCAGCTGCTGAGACCCACACTTGGTTCCAGGATTCACAGGTGCCCTCTGGCAGAAAAAAAACAAACACAACAACATTGTTTCTGATACCTTCTGCTGGAATCAGATCTGCTGTATGTGCCAGCCAAACTTGGAGAAAAGGCATCTCTAGACTCGTTAGGAAAAGCACAGAGGAGCTGCCAGTCTGCCACTGAAAACAACTTAGAAGAAACAGAGTTGAAAACCTGCCAATATTGACTTTTTCCATATTTCCTACTGTATGCAGCTGCAAGGGTGAGAAAAGAACTCTGAGCTTGAAGCAAATGTGCATTATAATGTTCTCTTTGAACATGTCTGGGTTACTCTATGGAAGATTTTGTTTGGCTTACGTTCTAGGGTTTACATTTTCTAAGGCTTGTATTTAAGTCTCACATTCTTTCTTTCTTTCCTTATTTTTTTATGAAGCCAACCAACCATCTTATCAGAAGAAGACACTGGGAAAGTAAGATTCCCCTGTAGGGTTTTGTGTGTTCGAAACCCCAAATCCTGCTGAGAACCACCGAAATCATTATTGCTATAATCATTTTAAACAAGCTGTTTGCATCAAGGGATTCTGCAAACAGAGCAGTGAATATTACAGGGTATGATGTGCAGGTTTCTTTATCACAAAGCAAAGATAAAGCCTGGTGCTGTAATACAGACTTACACTATCTAGGAGAAGGCTGTCTCTGTTAACTTTAAATTGACATTTGCCTTATCGCATTAATGTTATTTCACCACTGTAGCAAAATTTAAGAACAGGGAATAGTCCAAGGTATCATGTTAAAATCAATATCACTATTCCTAGTGGCATGTATAGTAGACTATGACCACAGAAGCTGAAGAACTTGTCATTTTATTTACTCAAATCATTCTTGCCAAGAAATCCTTTTATGTGTGTCTGTATGCGGTAGGGTCAGGTAGGAAGAGCTCTTCTGCTGGGGTTTTCAAGTAGCAAAGTTATTTAGTCCTGGTTATTGGCTAAAGTAAGTACTTAAAAAAGTCCGAGCTCTTTGGACTAAATTAGGTGGTTTGATATCTTATCTCCTGATCTTGTTACTAGTGGCCACTTTATCTTACCACCAAAAGTAATGCCCTGGGGAATGATTTGTGTGGCAGCGGATACAGAATAGCTGGCTGAAATAGCACAGTTGAAATGGGGTCTTAGTAGGTGTCAGCCCTTCACAGGCTTTTAGCTCCTTAGAAGTACAAGTTGAAGAAAATAAGTGCTTGAGAGTCGCTTGCCATTCAATGGACGTGAATGGATTGTGGGTAGGATGGTATATGCAATAGCTTATCCTTTACCAAGAAGATATTAAAGTGATATTGCTGGTTAGAAAAAATCCCTCCTGAAGACATGGCAGTTCTGCAAAGCTACAATGCTTGCGCTTACTTATGAAAGTTGGTTTTAGATAGAAAATAAGTGTGAGCTTTAAGTAGTAAAGTCATAGTAACAGCAGAAAGTGATGAATCCAGTATGATGTGTGGTTAACCTATAAAATTTAGATACTGTAGTGCAGGAAGCAAAACTATATCATGAAATGCTTGCAAAATGAATGTGTAAAAGGGAAAACGTAGAAAGCATACATATGTATTGATATATTTCTAGCTGTTCCCCTTGGGTTGCCACTGCACTTAGCATCTGTCCTGGTTTCAGCTGTTATAGAGTTAATTTTCCTCCTAGCAGCTGTTATGGTGCTGTGTTCTGGATTTAAGATGAGAATATTGCTGATAACACGCTGTTGTTTCAGCTGTTGCAGAGCACTGCTCACACTTAGCCAAAGACTTTCCAGCTTCTCACACCACCTTGACAGTGAGCAGGCTGGGGGTGCATCAGGAGCTGGGAGGGCATAGGACCAGAACAGCTGACCCAAACTGGCCAAAGGGATGTCCCATGCCACATGGCATCACGCTGGATGATTAATACAGGGTGGCTGGTCAGGGTCAGGGGTACCACTGCGTGGGGACAGGCAGTGGTACATCGGTCAGCGGGTGGCAAGCAACTGCATTGTGCATCACTTGTTTTGCACATATTATTATTACTACTTCCATTATTATTATTTCTCTTTATTTTCTGTCCTCTTAAGCTGTCTTTATCTCAACCCACAAGCTTTTACATTTTTTTCCTTTTTTTTTCTTTTTTTTTTTTCCTCCTCATTCTCTCCCCCCTCCCACTGCGGGGGAAAGAAGGGTGAGTGAAAGGCTGTGTGGTGCAGAGCTAACTGCTGGGTTAAACCCCAACAGCATCTTAATTTGCCATGACACGTTACAAAGCTAAACAGCACTTGAATGTCATGACAGGCCATGAGCTAAGTTGTTCTTCAGGCTATGTTTTATTCCTTGATGGAAACCAACTTCTTTGACTTAGTAATGAAGAGATATTAACCCATGTCTGCGTTGTGTAGACATCGGACCTCCCTGAGGACAATTTTAGAGAGATAGCTTGACAGCACAGAAACAAAGAAATACCTTGTTTAAACTTCCTTTGAAGTTTGCACTTTACTGTCTTGAACAGCCCAGTTCTAGCCACAAATATCTTAAATATTACTTGTCCTTGCCAGCCAGGATCTGGGGCTGGAAAACACAAGCCTGTGGCCCCTCTAACTCCCCCCAGTCTTTGGGAGGGTTGAGGGTCCCAAATCCCCAGAAACCTCTTGAGAATGAATTTTCTAAACCAGTGTTCAAGGCATTGAAACACACAGCAAGATAACCCTTAATTTTGTTTAAAAATCAAATTCTTTTGACACAATGTAAGAACAGACTTGTAAAATCATTGTGATCATTGTGCTTTAAATAATGAATTTGCACTTCAGGGAAGTACCAAAACCTGATGTGCCTTTATATATATGCGTATTTAATTCCTTGAGGTGGTTGAGTTTGTTCTTTTTTTCTTCCATGCATTTATTTTCTTATCTGGCTTGACCTCTTCTTATTTAAGAGAATCCTGGTCTTGTTGCATCTGCTGAGGAATGAATGCTCTGGCACAGTAATGCTGCCTAATGCCTGTATCAAACACCTGAGGTGCATGAGGCTCCTGATCTGAAGACTATTTTAATCATAGTGTTGCTTTCACAATCATTTTAATAAACCATTAAGGGAGAGAAAGAATCACTAGCAATGACTTATTGCACCCTCAGGAATCTGAAAAAAAAAAAAAAAACAAAAAACAACAAAACAAACAACCCTAAAATGTTTTGTAATGCACAACATTTGTTTTAAATAAAAGGAAATCCTGCAATGGCAATACTGTGATTAAAATGCCATGAAAAGGCTTTAATAAACATCAGAGGCATTGTAGATATCTCTTGCTTTAATAACTGCTGATTAATTATCATATGGAGCTTATGCTGAATGTTATTTGGACAAATTAGAAATTCTGCCTCAGGCGGTCAGACACTGTGCTTGTGGTGGTGCACAAAGTGGATCTGTGCTAAAGACTGACAGGATCTGACTGGAAATGCCAAAAGCAAGCCAGAGCAACTGCAGCTGCTTGCTCTGTGAATCACCCCAGGGGCTCCAAGTACAGGAGGAAGCTACAGGTTTGCAGTTGCCCGGCAGCACAACTGCTCCAGTGAGTTGTGTGAGATTCATGTGGTGGGCACAGAGGACACATCTTAATTCCTGAGTCTCCTACATTCTTTGGGTAAGATTAGATGGTGGAGCTAAACATGCCTGCATCTGGTCCCTGGCATCTCTTCTGGAAAGACATGCACAGCACACACATGTATTGCAGCAGTGCATCCCTTTGTGCACAAAGGCAGCTCTCAAGCAGTACAAGAGCTCAGACAGAGAGACTTAGGGCAGTTTTTTTCTGAAAGACCTCGTGTGGGCTGTGCTATGCAGTTTTTATAGCTTTCCCTGAAGTTTATTTAGTTAGTATTTTCTCTCCTAATTCTCCATGGCAATCTTGCTTTATGACACTACCTAAAGTTTTGCAAATTATTCAGAATAAAATAAATTCATGTGACAAATTTAAGGCTTAATCTTATAAGTCGTGGATGCAACTTCCTTGTAAATATAGAGGCCCAAAGGCTATGCTTGGTGTGTAGCCACGTAGCCCTTTCTCACTCACATAAAACATACACAAATCTCTAGTCTCACTTTGCAACCTATTCTTGAAATGTTTAGCCCTATGAATATCAACAGAAGATTTTCTCTTTTCTTACCATGCAGCTATAATAAGCAATAACCTTTAATGTTATTTTCAATGGGCAAAGTTCAAACTGCAGTTCTTCCCTCCCAAGCATTTTAGCAAAGGTTATTGTCTTACTGGGGCATGCTCCCCTGGCTGCCTCTCATCCATAATCTTTAATTCTTAAGTAAGAAAAATAAGCTCTTAACTCCTTCATGTAACAGAAGCCTTTGTTTAATCATTTTGTCATATTTAGAATAGATCGGGAGAACAATGAAACTCTTTTCCTCCTCTGTTATAATTTATATAATTCTATCACTGCACTTACCATTGACCAATGTGCCTTTTTCTTCCCTTAGGACAGGGAGGTTTAGTCTCTGTGTGACGATTTCTTTTTCAGAGGGCAAAAATCAATCCCTTTTCAAAGAGCAGGTCACTATGAGGGCACATGGGCTATGTTTATTTTATAATACCTGTATACCTTTTTCTTTGTTTTTTTGGGATTTACAGCACAGTCAATATTTCTCCATTTTTAATGTTAAAGATCTGCTTACCCGTTTGTTGTAGTGCTCATGTATGAATAACAGATCTGACTGTAGCCCGATGTTGCACTTTTTATATGACACAAATGTCTCTCTTTAACAGAGATTCTCCCTAACCCCCAGTAAATTGCTCCCACCAGATATCAGTGCTTCTGCCATGCCTAGGTGGGGGACAAAACTGAGCCCTGCTGTGGCAACCTTCTAGCTCATGGTGACCTTCCTCTGGGGCCCATGAGATGCTCCTGATGGTAGGTTTTGCATCCAAGCCCTACCAGGCCTCTCACCTCTCCAAAAACCTGTTATGGGTTAGATAATGGTGCATCCCCTTCAGTGATTTTCACTCAAAGGTTTCAAATTGGGCAGGTGGAATATTTTGTTAGCCCAAAAGCTCGGGGAGTTGTTCTGCATTACCCTGCAGAGTGACAGATAGTGCTGCCTCCCTCCTTTATATTACCAAGAACAAGATAGCGTTGGCTGATAAACAACTGCAAACTACTTATCAGCTACTCAGCAAGGACTAGGGCCTTCTAAAGACCAAAGCTTTCCTCATATGAATGCTTCAGAAGTCTTATGTAGAGACCTTCTTCAAACATCACCAGCACTTCGTGAGGCATTGCTGAAAACACCTCTTCAGTCTGTGCCTTGTTCCAACGCACTGTCACAGCACAGCAGGGTAAGAACCTCTCCATGGCAAGCAATCTGTACAGTCCATCTCACCCTTGCTTTATGCCTGTGATATCCAATTGCCTTAATTAATTTAATTTGTCTCTGTGAAGGTTATTTGTCACTCACTGCAAGTTACCTTCAGGTGTACTGCAGGTGTACTCCAGTAATTTTCTGTTAATTACTTGTTTACTTATGTAATGCTGCCATAAAGGGAATAGGGGGGAAATCCCATTTAGGTACCTAAATAAAAGCCAGATGTTTGGCCAGATTTACCCTCACTAACTCCCATTTTCACAGTATTGATTCATTAAAGGCTTTGGCTGTTGCTACCATGAGCTGCCTGCTAAAATCTACATGCTTAACGAGGTAACTAAGGAAGTACTGAAGCGTGTTGGCAACCTATCTCAGATAGCATCGTTCCCCTTCTCCCTCAGATACTCACCAAGGCTCACCTTGTTGCAGGAATTGCTTGTTGCTGATGGAGAGAGATGACGCGCTGATGGCTGTTTTATTCCAAGTACTCAGTGATGCCAACCTACTGTTGGCTCGTCACGCTGAATGGGCAGACCTGACAGCTGATCTGGCATTTGCACAATTATGGATGTAAAGAAACGAGAATGCTTGTCTGTATCAACAAACCTCGGAGTCTATTGTACAATCACTTTAGCTTTTAGCAGCACAGATGGATGTAGAGCTGTTGGCTACTGCCAGATACTCAAACAGAACCACAGATTCTGCTGGAGGATGTTTGGAAGATGTAAATGATCGCACAGCAGCATCTGCTGCCACGTTGCAGGCCCTTGTGTGGCCCATGCAGAGTTGTGGAGACCCAGAGCTTTCTGTACAGCTGTGATCTGCTGGGCTGTGATTGCACCACAACATGAAGCAGGGGAGTAAGCCCTCTGCGCTCTGCATTGACATGGAGCAGCGGATTAAAACCATGCCAGACAGTGGGCTAAGATCAGCAATTAATGGGCAACAACTGAACCTTGCACCTTTTCAGCAGATACAGGCTGAGAAGTGGCAGCTTCCTTAGTTTTTTTTTACTGTTACCCATCGAGGTGTGATGCTGGGGGACCAGTGTCACCATCTCTGGGGCAGGGGATAAGTGTTCAGATAAAATTTTCTTGAAGACTGGGCAGGAGGCTGGCTTCAGTAGTACCTGGTTCCTGGGGTATTCACGTCAGTGAGGGTGACTTGAGTGACTTCTGAAAATCTCTCCTGAAATAGCTTACAACCACCACTTGACCTACCTAATGATGTGCTAATCTGTGAAATATCATTAGGGCTCTAAATGTGTTTGGATATATTTTTTTCTTTGACTAAAAATCTCTCCAGAGTAGCAAAATAAATGGAAAACTATTACTCTACAGCTGCATTTATCAGGTTAGCTCAGCAAATGTTTCCTCCAAAACTCCTCTTCCATGTGTCAAAAAGGAATAGAGATCCCTGTACCTGTAAGAAGCCAAGAAAAAAGATCAATTCTTTGAATATCTTACTTTTATCCAACATTTCTGTAGCCTGTAGTGGTTATGCTTTGGTATTTCTTCACTGTCACTTTGTAATCTCAGGTTTATTCCATTAAAACATGTACCTTCCTCTTCTCAGAGGGAGCTACTGCTGTTTAGCCTTCGTTTTTTGATGGGATTTATTCAGGTAGGCAGTGACCTTTCCTATACCCCCTATTGATTGTCTGGAATGGCTCAGCCTGACAAGGTGAAAATAGCTACAGTGTTTTATTGTTTCCAGTACTTGTTTATTTACCCCGTTATACAATACACTTATAGACTGGCTGGCTGATTGATTTATTGCTGCTTTGTACTGCTGCCGGCGTCCTTCTGGGCAGCACGGCTGGGAAAGGACTTAGAGCAGCCGAGGGCTTATGCCAGTGTCCATGAATTAACAAATTGCATGTAAGACATTTTAGTCAAAACAGTTCCTTGTAACCCATGGCTAACCATTTGCCCAGGGTTTGTGCTTGCAAATCTAAGCTCATGCGTGCTGTAAGACTGCCAGCTGGCAGTGCAGCGAGCTACTGCTGAGACAGGCTCGTGTCACAGGCAGCATAAATGAAACAGGGTAAGTGTACTGTAAAACATAGTAAAAGAGCAGCTCCAACTTCTGTCACCACTACGTAACAAACTTTCAAAGAGCAAAGTGGACACATGACAAAATGATGCTTTCCTCCAGCATTGCTTGTTCCCAGGAACCTATAGCCAAACTGTGAGTGCAAAGTGCAACTGAATGGAGAGACTTTTAGTCGCCCTGACAATCCAAGGTTAAGTCAGCTACGATGACCCAGAGGCTATGTCGTGGTTTTCACCTCTGCAGCACCTCTGGAGATCTGTGTCATATGAGCAGCAAAAATCTTTTGACCAGAGGGAAGTGGAGGTGTGGTCAGGGCAGTCACAGGGCAATAGATAAATGCTATTGCCCAGCCACTGGAAGAGCAGAGACCATGTGGAACCATGGAGAAAGAAGCTGGGGAAGAGTTGGATTTGGGAGCTGGGGAGTGGGCAACTCTGAGCTTAGAGATGCTTATACTGCTCTGTTAGCAGTATGTCTTCTCTTGTGCTTTTAGGCAAGAAGTTATTACCTGATTGCTCAAGGAGGAATAAACTTCCTTCTGTTTAGTGACTCAGCATGATACTCTGTGATGTATGTATATGCACTGACCCATTACTTTTATCTGGCTCCTATAAATAAATGTTAATGGCACAAAGTTTTGGATGGTGTGCCTGGTGGAACCCTGTTGCTCCTCTTGGCTGAAGCTATATATAAAGGTAATTAGTAGGGGGTAAAGTTGCCTCTAAAATCATTCTTAAAGAGACTGGTGATATTATTCACTTAATGGCTGGGACCAGGAGCCTTGAAATATCCGAAAGACAAGTTTTCTCTGTTTCTCAACTCATCAGGGTAAGCTCTGGAAAACAGTATAGTACCACAGCAGGAGGAATGTGTACTAGTGGAGGTGCTCAGTTCTGTACAGAAAGGCCACATCATGGAGTCTATAGAAGAAGTTGGTTTAACATCACAGCTGAAACAGGGAAATCCAAGAAAGGACAATCCAAGTACAGGACTTCTGAGCAATGGAGAAGAAACCTTCTGGGATGATTGTGAGGGTCAGTAAGAAAGTTATGAGTTCTTCAACAAAAGTTTGTATTTAGGAAGAAGTCTTAGATAGAGTTGAGGGTAGGACACTATTGCAAAGTTAGTGGCAAATGGACAATCTATATCCAGAAGACCTGGAAGAACAGCAGAAAGTTCAGATGGAGAAGAGGGAGCATCTGTCTGGAGAGGTGAACACAGTGGCTCCATCTCTGAGAAATGGAGAAGCAATATGAAAGAACTATAAAAGAAAGAACTATAAAAGAAAAAGGGGATGAGGAGATATTAGGTGGGAATGATGTCCTTTAATACTGGAACTACCCAAATTCAGATCTCCAGTTTCATGGAGTTTCAGAATAATCTCCACCTCAGGTATCTTCTCATGCTCTTCTATATACACTACTTCTTAATCTAGGTGTGTAACACATTTGTCCCGTGGCCTGTTTCAACAGCTGTGTTTTCCAGCACTGGTGACAATGTACCTGGTTCTTCTCTGATAGATGAAATGCAGAGTAGTTGCACTGAAGTTAGACAAAATACCACTGATGAAGGACAGAAACTTTCAGTGCTCCTTGTGACACTTCTTCCCCAAGATATCTGTGTACCCACCTGTGTAAGAGTGGCTTTACAACTGTCTTTCAAAGTCTGAACAACACTGAGGCAGGAAACGCTTTGCTTTTTGTTTGAATATAAATCTGAAGCCCAACAAACTTCCCAGGCTCAATTGTCTGAGGGGGCAGCTCAGCTCAATCCAGAGAGAATTGAATTGGCCTAGCAACCTGTACAGTGCTGCCAATGTGAAAAAAGAGAAAGATGCCTCTGGTGTCTACCAGAAATAGGTATGATGCATCTAAGAAAGGAATATGTGTTGTGCTGGGGCAGGATCATGTTTACGGGGGACTGGTCCATTTTGCACCATTGTTGGTATGATCCACATCTGATTCAGTAGCAATTTGCCAGATAGCTCTAGGCCATCTAGCACTGATGGATGGGGAAGAGCAAATGATGTGATCTACCTGGACTTGTGCAAAGCATTTGACACTGTCCTGCATGATATATTTATCTCTAAATTGGAGAGACAAGGATTTGACAGATGGACCACTTGGTGGGTAAGAAATTGGCTGGATGATGCACTCAAAGAGTTGTGGTTGATGGCTCAATGTCCAAGTGGAGATCAGTAACAAGCGATATTCCTCAGGGGCCAGTGTTGGGACCAGTGCTGTTTAATACCTATGTTGGTAACATGGACAATGGGATCAGGCTGGGAGAGGAATGGTTGGAGAGCTGCCAGGCAGAGAAGGACCTGGGAGTGATGGTGGATAGTCGGCTGAATATGAGCCAGCAGTGTGCTCAGGTGGCCAAGAAGGCCAACAGCATCCTGGCTTGTATCAGGAACAGCGTGACCAGCAGGGCTAGGGAGGTGATCGTCCCCCTGTACTCAGCTCTGGTGAGGCCGCACCTCGAGTACTGTGTTCAGTTTTGGGCCCCTCGCTACAGGAAGGACATCGAGGTGCTTGAGCGGGTGCAGAGAAGGGCAACGAAGCTGGTGAGGGGCCTGGAGAACAAGGCCTACGAGGAGCGGCTGAGGGAGCTGGGCTTGTTCAGCCTGGAGAAGAGGAGGCTCAGGGGCGACCTTATCGCTCTCTATGGGTACCTCAAGGGAGGCTGTAGCGAGGTGGGTGTTGGTCTGTTCTCCCATGTGCCTGGTGACAGGACGAGGGGGAATGGGCTTAAGTTGAGCCAGGGGAGTTTTAGGTTAGATGTTAGGAAGAACTTCTTTACTGAAAGGGTTGTGAGGCATTGGAACAGGCTGCCCAGGGAAGTGGTGGAGTCACCATCCCTGGAAGTCTTCAAAAGACATTTAGATGTAGAGCTTAGGGATATGGTTTAGTGGAGGACTGTTAGTGTTAGGTCAGAGGTTGGACTCGATGATCTTGAGGTCTCTTCCAACCTAGAAGTTCTGTATCAGGCGTACCCTCAGCAAGTTTGCTGATGACACCAAGCTGAGTGGTGTGGTCAACACTGGAGAGAAGGGTTGTCATCCAGAGGGACCTTGGCAGGCCTGAGAGGAGAGCATGTGAGAACTTCATGAAGTTCAACAAGGCTAAGTGCAAGGTCCTCCACCTGGGCCAGGACAATCACAAGAACAAATACAGGGTGGGCAGAGAATGGATTGAGAGCAACCCTGAGAAGAAGGACCTGGGCATATTGGTTGAAAAGAAGTTTGAGAAGAGCTGGCAACATGTGCTTGCAGCCCAGAAAGCCACCCATATCCTGGGCTGCATCAAAAGCAGTGAGGCCAGCAGGGTGAGGGAGGGGATTGTCCCCCTCTGCTTTGCTCTTGTGAGACCCCACCTGGAGCCCTGAACTCAGCTCTGGGGCCCCCAGCACAAGGAGGACAGGGACATATTAGAATGAGTCCAGAGGAGGGCCACAAAGATGATCAGAGAGCACCTCTCCTGTGAAGACTGGCTGAGGGAGCTGGGGTTGTTCAGCCTGGAGAAGAGAAGGTTCCAGGGAAATCTCAAAGCATCCTTTTGGTACCTAAAGGGGCCACCAGGAAAGCTGGGGAGGGATTCTTTGTCAGGGAGTGGAGTGATAGGACAAGGGGTAATGGTTTTAAACTAAAAAGGTGTGGGTTTGGATTAGATATTCAGAAAAAATTCTTTACTGAGAGGGTGTTGAGGCCCTGGCACAGGCTGCCCAGAGAAGCTGTGGATGCTCCATCCCTACAGGTACTCAAGGCCAGGCTGGATGGGGCTTTGGGCAGCCTGGTCTGGCGGGAGGTGTCCCTGCCCATGGCAGGGGGCTGGAACTGGGTGATCTTTAAGGTCCGTTCCAACCCAATCCATCCTATGATTCTATGATCTTTCTCTCCATTTTTATGGATTTTTTTTCCATAGCATGAATTAGACTAATTAATATTTTTCCATAGCATGAATTAGACTAATTCATTTTAATATATATAAAGAAGTCTCAAGAAAATATAAAGAGCAGGTTATCACACCATTTTTTTGCAAAGAGTTTTTTTAATATTACACTTCATATCTGAAACCCCACATTCCTTTTTCTTGCTAAACCAAATGTCCCTAAAAGAGTGAAATACACTGCTGACACTTCTAATAGAAACGATCTAGGACTCTTGCTCTGCATCACTGGGGGTATGCTGTCAGTTTTCCTTCAACCTGAATCTGTAGCACTGCAGGTGATAAAGTGTTCATGGAGTTAGGCCAAGCTGGATTTAAGAATAAGTCATCAGAATAGACATGGCTTATGTACCAGAATCCCTGAGCATTACTATTTCCTGCATACTTCTGAACTTCTGGCTTTTCCTGTCAATATGGGTGCTAAAATTCATTGAACAAGCATGGGAACACCAACCGGCATTGCCTGTGCCTTTGCAATGCCACTTCCAGGCTTTCAACGCTTGGTGGCACCAACAATATAATGAATCAGGGCCCTTCTCCAACCCTCCCCAGTTCAAAGTGAGTTGTGATCCTGGGAGAGGTGAAGTGTTATCAGTTTATTTGTTTATAGTCTTGACACAGTAAATGTAAGAAAAACATTATCCTAGCAAGAGACCTCAAGTAATGGTAGGATTAGGAGCAGGTGAGGATATAAGATAGGAAGACCTGTCTGAAAAGTTTGATTACTTCCACTGTGGAAACATTTCAGCCAAAAAAAAGCCCAGCCTCATCCGTGATTAAGTCTTTTTTATCTTGTTTTCATGAATAAATCCTCTCCTCAGGCACAGGAAAAAAATAGGCAAGAAGTGGAGGAGAGGTAGGGCAAGCCACGGGCTCTGTGCTGGTGTTGTGAATGTCTCAGGGACTGCTGGAGCCAGGAGTGGTGCCTGCAGCTCCCCTGCTCACCCCATCAGCAGCACACTGCCCAGTACACCAGCCAAGCAAGAGACAGAGATCCTCCACCAGCAAGCTGCTCTTTCTCACACTTCATCCACCATGGGATGCTAAAGGCCTCTCCTTAGTGGATGAGACCATTCTCTTTAGAAAAAATGCTCTACATGCAATTTTGGAGGGGTCTTAGTGGCAGAAGTTTTTCAATGCCAAACTGGAGGAAAGTCATGTGCTCGTTATTGATTTCTCATTGCTGACTGTGATAAATACGGAGAGTGTAGCAACGCAGAGCAGAAAGTCGTGGCAGAGTTGCCGTCTTCCAGAGTGCTTTGTATGCCTTCCTTAACATCTGTCAGTTGTGACCAATGCCACTGAATGCAGTTATCCAATAAGATGCCAAAGTGTCAGTATTTCATTAAAATATGCTTCAGGGAGTAGTTCAGTAAACTGCTTAGCATGCCAAATGCATAGTACGTGCCAACATATTTATCGTATAATGTTCTTAAGAGCTGCAAGCCGCTGTTCATTGGGAGTAATCAATTCCATTTCCGTATGCAGTGGACCTTGAACCCTACACTGCACTCACATTGCAACAATTTAATTTTTTCAAGGGACTGTTGGAATAAGTATATGTGATACCTCTTCCAGGAGCTTTGGCAGGAAGCGTTACTGATATTCCAGGCTAAAAAAGCCCCACAGATCCCTGCACAGTGTGGGAAGGATCTAAAAATACATAATAAAAGCATGATTAGTACAGCGTGTAACAAGGTGAGGAGTACATGCTGCTGAACAGAAATAAAGTCTTGACAATGCAAAAGCAACAAAGCCAAATAAAGCAATGCAGCTACAAGAGCATTAAGCTCGGCCTTACTCCAATATGAAATAAAGGACAGCAGCATTTCTGGTGGAGCTGAAAGAAACTACCCCAGTGACTCGTAATTAATGGTTCGAGGAGACCTTCAGTCCCCTGTCCAGCCTTTGGATTGCCTCATTAGACACTGTCAGTCTCCGGGACAAGCAAATCCCCTGTGTCGAAAAGTGCTGGCTTTCATTCTTGGGTTTATACACTCAGAGATGACCTTTCTCGTGTCTCATCTCCCTTCTTTCCTTGCTGCCTGACTACACCAAAGCAGCCTGGCTTCTGATCTGCCTGGGCTGCTCATCTTTAGTTGGGATAACGTGCTGCCCCGAGGCCAGCCAAGGGGGACCAGGATGTCCCCAAGGCTGCTGCCCCAGCCCTCCACTTCCCTGGCAATGGGCTCCAGTGCCCCATTTCCCCCATCTCTTGCTGGAGGATGAACAGAAAGGATGACAGACAGGCAGGATGTGTGCTATCATATATCCCTTTAAATCCTAAAATGCCACTCTGGCACTATAGCAACACTAACAGGCATCATCTGTTTCTTTATAGCCGGGAGGCTCACGGAGGCCCTACTGCAGCATTTTGCAGCTACAGTTAAACAATTCAAACCTAGAAATGAGTCTGAGGTGAAAAAAAAATTAAAAAATCTCATCTGTTACACCTCTGCTTCCAGCCCATGCTCCTGGGGGCTTTATTTCAGATCTCCATGAGCTCCACAGAGAGCTTTACAACCTTGAAATTCAGGCTGTGTATTAGCATCCCAAAAGAGGACGTGGAAACCCAGCTTGAAGCTTCAAAAATTAATAGAATAGGACATGCAGGACACAGCAGCCCACAGAGGCTGGCAGAGATGTGTACACGTATGAACATCCTGATAAAGACAGACAAAGCTCTTCCCCCAGAGGGGTGTCTGCTTAGGGCAGCATGTTGAGGGGAGGGTGTGGGGAGGAGTGGAGGGAAAGAGCGGAGGAAGCACAGGAATAAATTCAAGCGTGCACAGAAAGAGCATGGAAATCCACAAATATATCCAAAGAGATAAAAGGTAACTGAAGCAAAGGGCTTTTAAAGATATGAGTCCCTCCTGCTCTGTCAAACAAATAAAGACTCAGGACCTGGACGAGACAGTTTCCTGCAGACGCTCACAGTGTTCACTCTCTGTCCACATTCCCACCACCCAGGCAGAAGTCACAGGTTTGTGATCCTGGCCCTACGTGGAGGCTCAGACCTCGACAGCTCGGGGAAAGCATCTGAGGGGTCAGCCATTGCCCCATGCTAATCACAGCAGGAGAAACGGGACGAATAAACTCCTCTCCTCCTTCATTATGTAAATACTTCGGCTGAGCTGTGTCAGCTCTTCTGCAAGTGAGAGCTTGTGCTAATCGCTCAAGAGAGGATCCGACTGGCATGAGGAGCAGATCTGCTGCACAGAGGAGTGCACGGTTTTGTAGAGCTACTTTTCAGAGCAGAATCTCCAGGCTGGCTTTGTTTGCTTGTTTTTAATTTTATTTCCCCCTGTGGCTTTGTGTCATATCTTTAATACAGAGGACATGACCAAGAGTCGATGCCTGGAAAACGACAGGCTGCATCAGACAAGGCATACACTTGAAGGACTGTGCTTTCTTGCTTTCTTCACACATATTGCAGGACCACAATGAGGCGTTGGTCATGCACTTTCTGGGCCATTTGTAAGAGGGAAATTGGTGCTTGGCAGTTACATTTAACTGGTACATCTTGCTGTTAATTATAGAGCCTGTTAGGGCAATAGGTTGCATATCATCATACTGCTTACTGGTGTAGCTATGAACCTGTATAACACTGTTCCCATGTCTTCAGTACAGTAACATATTCCTTTAATCCTCTTTCTATTCTTCTTCTCCTTCCTTCCTTCCTTCCTTCCTTCCTTCCTTCCTTCCTTCCTTCCTTCCTTCCTTCCTTCCTTCCTTCCTTCCTTCCTTCCTTCCTTCCTTCCTTCCTTCCTTCCTTCCTTCCTTCCTTCCTTCCTTCCTTCCTTCCTTTCTCCATCCCTCCCTTTCCTTCTTCCTTCATTTTTTCTATCTCCCTTTCTTTCATCTTTCTTTCCCTCCTTTTTAGTTTGTGAGTTCCTACTGGAGTGACATCCAAAGGCTGCTGATATACTCTTTTCCTTTTTATATTGCTTTCCCCACTAGCACCAGCTACAGTTGCCAGTGGGCTGTAGTGCAGTCAGAAAAGGAAGAACAATCGTGGTGCTGCTGAGAATGTCTCAGTTTCTTGCTTCACCCCTCCAGAAACATGGGTCCCAGAAGAGAAGATGGGATCTAGCAACTTCTTTGAGTTTGTCACCTACAACTTCTGATGGGCAGGACTTGAAAATTTTGAGAATGTATAAAATTTGGTTAAAAAAAAAAATAAATAAAGGAAAAAAGAAAAAAGGGACCATGCTTTTACATAAAGATTTTGTGACGTGCCCCTCTCCCCCTGGCTTTCCTGCTGCTTTTTTTAATTAGTTTTGCTTCTACCCAGCAAGGAGAGTAATGAGAACCTCTTTCTTTCTGTTTGCTTTTTTTTTTTTTTTTTTTTTTTTTCCTTCCATATAATGCCTATTGTCAGTGCAGGAAACAAGTTGCTATACTTTTATCATATGTTTCGGTAGCTCTTGCTGTTTTTTGCAGGCTCTGCCTGTTTTCCAGTGGCACAGCTACACTTCCCATGGCACCGGGAGGACAGACTCAAGAGAGGAGCATGACTGGCCCTGCTGGGGATGGTAGGGGCATGCAGCAGGGGCAGCCTCTGAAAATCTGTGGCTCCTCTGATCCAACCAGCCAGCCCTGCATGCCATTTGTTCACCACCTAGCAATGTTTCAATAGCTTGCACTGGATTTATTTACTGGCGGGTGTCCCAGGGAGGCAGACATGGCATTTATCAGGTGCCAGTTAGCGAACCTGTTACCTCTGCCAGTAAATTGAAGAGCCACTGTTGTATTACAAAAAAGATATCATATACAGAGCACCTATTAATAATCTTATCTCTTTCTACAGTGAATTGGTGTGAAATGCTCAGGCTTCTACCCAAACTGCAAATTAAAAATGTTGTTTGGTTTGAGCACACCACAGGGCAGAAAACCAGCTTCATGAGCCCTCCTAATGCACTGTGACTGTGCAGCTACCCACACAGAAGATCCAGGTGATAAAGAGCACTCCCAAACACATCCATCAGCCTCGGCACTGCCTGACATCACCGCCCTTGTCTGAGCGATGGCTGCTCCCTCCTCCTGGGTTTTCTCCCCTGTTTCAGAGGTTGGAGGATGTGGCTGATCCCCAGGAGCTGGGCTTTGCCCTCCGGCTGACAGATGCTGCCTGTGCCTTTCTCTGACCAAACCTCCTTCATGTCTGTTTTGTATTCCAGCTCAAGCACCAGTGTTAGTGGCTTTAAATGCTGCCTAGCTGTCCATCACAGGACATTTGGGGCATCCATTATGATATGATTCATCTGAGCAATATACGCTGTTCATTATTCTTCCCCTATTGCAGGCTGAAGTAACCCTGGCTTGTAAGGTTTCTGTTCCTTCAAAGCTGGCTTTACTCTCCTTGCACTTTCTGCTGCATCTACTTGCTTGCTTCTTACTGCTTTGCAGGGTGTTGTCCCTCTTTGTATCTTCTGACTATGCCATTCATCCTGGAAATCATTTAATGAGGATTAAATATGCAGATATGCGGCCAGTCACTGCTGTGCTTTTAGCTTCTGAAGGTCTGCTTTGGAATATAGCTCCTCTCTTCATCAGGGTAAAGGGGTTAAATGCACAAACCTTTCTCTTCTTTCCAAAGTCTTCCTTCTACTGCTACAAAAAAAAAAAAAAAAAAAAAGAAAGAAAAAAAAAAAAAAGAGAGAGAGAGAAAGAGAGATGGAGTTTGGATCCTTAAAAAAACAGGGGAGGCTGTGATTTTTCATTCTTGTGTATTTTAGTGTTAAGCTAAACAAATTCCACCTGCTTTCCCCCCATATTACCTGGACACTGCTGGGTGAGTGCTGGGTGCATCTCATTACAGTGTTAGCCCACCCTTGAAGGCTGTCTGTTCCCCAGGGTTGGCTCCTTTTCCCCCTCAGATTCAGCAGGAGTTTCCAAGAGATTAAATCACATCTGTGCCCAGCCTGTGCAGTGGGGAGGGAGAGGGTGCAGGAGGCCTCTATTTGCAGCCCAGGTATTGTTACTAAGGAGGGGGTGACAAGAACAGGTCAAGGCACTCCAAGAATTTGCCAAGGAGATGAGATGACCCAAGGCAGCCTGTAGGACCCCCTTGAATCAGGGACACCAAATTTTGGCCACAGACTGGATTCCCCATTTGCCCCACAGAAGTAACAGAGGATGACACCAATCTGCCCTGGGTCTGCTACCAAGCCCTGCTTGCTCCTGCCGCAGCAGGGAAGACAACATTTGCCCAGCATCTCAGGCCTGCTGAAGTGAAATGGCTCTGGGAGCTTCTGCAGCAGCTCTAACTCATCCTCCTAAGCAGTTACAGCAAGGGATGGAGAAGCCCACATCATCTATGATTTGTTAGGGGAAAAAAAAAACACACTTTGGATTTCTTTTTTTTTCAAGCAGCATGGAACAGCCTGTTCAGGGTTAATCACTCCAGCACTGGTTTGACTTATCTACCAACAACTGACTCTTACTAATGTGGCCAAATGTCAGCAAGCAGTAATTATTTTATGGGGCATTTAGATTCTGTGCTGGCTAGAATTTGGCAGAAACTTCTTGATGCCACATATTTCAATATCTGTGATTTGTTGTGGATGTAGAAGTCTAGGTTCTCCCCTCCCTGTGAGGCAGAATCAGTGCTGTGGTGTTTTTATCCACCGAAGAGCAGAAAGAACATCAGCTCCTTTTGCCTCCATCGCACAGACAGTGGCTGCATTTTACATTTCAGAGGAGAGGTGCAAACTGCAGCAGCAGAACAGAAAGGGAAGGAGCTGGGAATAAAAGGCAAGTGCCTCTCAGGAGGAAAGGCAGAGGGAACATGTAGAAAACTTCTGCTTGGCTGCTCTCATGCTCCTCTCTCCAGCAGTGCCCTCTCTAATCACAGCACACCGTGCCTGCGCTCACTGCTTTCCTCACTGACAATTTCATCCAGGCCATCAAATCAGGCAGGAGAGGCAGCATGGGGGAGTGAATGGCAACCAGCCTGCCTGGTTAATCCTGGCTCTGTCACATCCCGTGCTCATTTTCTATCTGCTTCCTTCCCTATCTTTGTGATCTTTTGTTTCTGTGGTACTGCCTGGGGTCCACATGTGGGTGTAGGCACCCGTAATTCATGTCCTTAGGAGAGCCAACACGAGGTACAGTTTGTCACACAACATGTTTCTGTTACTGCTGTAGGTCAAGCCAGGGATTTAGGTATCTGAACTTGGGCACTCCTTGAATATCTTGGCTGTGAAAGCCAAGAATGAGCACAGCAGTTTGCCCGTTTCACCTACTGCAACTTCAACCTCTTAAAAATAAAATTAAAATAAATAAATTGTGACTTGAATTGATACAGCATTCAGCAGTTTTCTTCTCCTTTCCAGTTGGCTAAGTAATCTTATCTATTAAAAACCTCTTGGTAAGACAATGAAAGCTGTTAGCAGCTCCTGAGAATCTGTGGTTGGTAAATAGAATTACAGCCCTGAGAAGAAATACTGCGGGTATCATAGTGCAGATAAGTGGCATGTCAATAGACGTAGGTTCAAATACTATGTTATTTTAGCAGGTGAATTCCTAGAAGACAATCAGGGAAGCTGTCACAGCCTGAATGAGATCATCACTGAGTGATACCTGCAGAAAGACAGTAATACATCACCAGTACAGCTGTAAAACCTTGAAGCAACTTTCTTGGCACGTAATAGACTCTGACCTGAGCTCCAGGTTAGGCAGAGCGTGCCCTGTGTGCATGACCAGGGTCTGGGCTTGGAAAGCTTCCCCTTGCCTGCCATGGGCTTTGGATGACAACCTTCATTCAAAGGGCACTGCCTAAACTCACATTAGTCTTCCTTTATTCCTTCCTTTGCATGCAAAAATCTGTTGGCTGGTTCAGCTGGGGATGGGAGCACATCTTCCAGATGAGAGTACGGCTACACACACACAGCCTTCTCCCATGAACGTGCAGCCCCCTCCCTCTCAGGAAATCTGAAATCAACCCAAGTGTCCAGAGCTGCTCTCTAAAATACGAAATGCACAAATATTTTACAAATAGTGTCTCAGCTGTGAGTAACAACCTGGTAGGGCCTGGGAGATGCAGACAGTTTACATCCTCCCTTTTCCATACGAACTGTTGTGCTGTGACTTCCAGATGTCAAATAAATTATTAATCACGTTTGAAAAATATGCTGGCGCCTTCCTTCCTGAGAGGACGGGTGATGCTAATCACCAGATGGATTTGGCACGTAAGTCACGCTGCCACTAAGTAACAGGTCAACATCTTTCACCACAGGTTCATCACGTTCAGCGTTTATTTGTCTAGCTGGGAATACGTTGCACTAATTCTTCCTCTTTCAGTGCCCAAGGCTCACTGGACCACATCACTGGTGATGCTTTTATGCCCTGGTGTGAGTACAGGGACACACGCGGTCACAGAATGCAGGTCAGGAAGCAGAAATGCACAATACACTGGTAGGGCATTAGAAAGTACATAAGAAAATGCCTTAGATCTCTGTGGTTTGGGGTGTTTTTTATTTTTATTTTTCCATTTGAGCTGGGAGTGATGGCTGTGTCAGACATCACAAAGTGAAGGATGCAGATACTCCTTCAGGGTAAGGTGGTAGAGAAAAGGAGAAACTTCTTGCCACAGGCACAATGTATTTCCTAGCACAGAATAGACACATCGGCTGGGCTGTTGACTATGGCCTGTGTTAACTGGGGGCTCTCACTTCCAAAAGCAGTGGGTTTCAAGACCCTCACCGTGTAAGTCCACCAGGAAGGGCTGAAGACAGTGGTTACCCACTGCCAGCCACTGACACTGCTACCACAGAGAATGGTCAACCACTGCTCAACCAAGTGATCTTGTAAGAGTCTTTAAAAAAAAAAAAAATTCCTAACATGAAGACAATTCCCATGCCCTAAAATTTCAAAACCTGACTGAGTTGCAGCTGTGGAGCTGTATGCTCAAGTCTCCACAGTCCTGGTCTCTGTCCAGAGGGCCCAGGCCTTTAAAGCAGGGCTGAGAGAACTGATGCTAAACACAAGCTGCCCCTGTTGGTCTCCAAGAGCATGGCCCTGGAGTTCCCCTGCTGCTAGTCTGGTGTTAAAGGGAGCAAAGGTTGTTGTGCACTCACCAGAACACTGTTCTGTGGTACAGAGAGGGAGAGAGAAAGAAATGAAGCACTTTCCTTGCTCATTCTGCTGCTGCTTTCTCTTAAAACACATTTAGACTGTTCTAAGTGTCCAGATCTACCCTGAGTGTTTTATATCAGCGGAAATACACTATTGAAAACAGAATGTACACCACACAACCCACAAATGCATTCACATACAACACTCCTTGAGATGCATAATACTATCCTTGCACTCTTCTGCATGTCTCCAGCCCTGGTACATCACAACCTTCTCCTGGCACCCTGCTTAGTGACAATAAATCAGGCTTAGTGACAATAAATCAGGCTCAGCCACTCTGAGCCACAGCCAGAGAGCATCCTTGGTAGACACCTTGCTGCCAACCCATCCCCTATTAATCCACGAGTTTGCATGTGTGCGTGCGTGTATTCATAGCGCCTCATTTCCTAATGAAGTGAGTCATTAGGAAATCAGCCAGATGAAAGCCCAGCAAAACGGTACCAATGAATTTTACTGCCGGTTTTTCTAGTCACAGCACCTTCCTCCAGTGTGACCATCACCTCATTGTGCTAGAAACATTATAAAGGCAAGTACAAAAAGCCTCTGTCTCAAAGAAATAACAACGTGTGTATAAATTAAGAGGAACTACTTGGTTGAGTGAAATGGTGATATTGGGTTGTGAGGAAAGGATCTCTGCCAAGCTTTCTGTGGGCTTAACAAGTCATTGCTTATGGCATAAATATACAAAGACAGTGATAATGGAAGAACCTCAGAGACTTTGTAAACTACATCACACTGAAAAAGACCCTCCATGAAGACCATAAGCTTGCAACGACTTATGCCATTTACTCAGATCCCTTTCTTTAAACAGGAAAAATACCTTCATAATTGATGACTGATGGTGTTAATATAATGAAAGACTTTTATATCTTCAAACTCAGTTCTGCCTGGAACACTTTGATACACAGGAAATATATCCAGACCAACACATACCTTTACAGCAAGTAAAGATAACAAATCTCTGTCTTGTACTAAAATGTCTATTGGTTTGATCATTACTCACAGGAAATAGCAAAGCAGTTAGAGCCAGTTCCTAGCAATGGAAGAAATATTAGATAGAAGGCTACATAAATCACTAGACAAGAAATGAAAATGGGAAGTTTGTGTTTTCCCTTTAATTTTCTCCTCTTTTATTCTTTCAGACAATTTATTTCAGAGAAGTAAAAAGGATAAATGTTTTCATCAATCCAAACCAGAACATTTATGGTACTTGCAAAGATGACATGGGTCACAACAGCTGCAGGACATGCAAGTGGAGCTGAACACGGAAGGCTTTGGGTCCTGTATTCATATTTGCTGTGCACCATATTTGCTATGAGTATATTATCATGTTCTGTATGATCCTCAATGATCTTTCAGGAAATACTGAGTTTCATCATAGAAAACATGAGGGACTTCTACATTCCATGGACTCAGATGCACAAAGCCACCATTCAAATGGATCACAAGACACACATGCATGAAATTGATGCTAGCATGTTATTCAAATTTATATTTTAGGTGACTGATTGTTTAGGTTACATAGTATATAGCTAAGATAACCATCAGGGTCCTTCTCTTGCAATAATACTATTTTACGATCATGGTATTTTCTAAGTCTATCTATAGGCACACTTCACATATAAATAACGTGCTTTTAGGGACAGGTGGAGGGAGACACTTCTTCAACAGAAATGTCTAGGCAATTCCTATTTCATGGGATGTGATGCTCCAAAAACTGATCCCTGAACCAGATTGGGAAGGCTGAAAAAAAAAAAAAGGGGGGGTGGGGGTGAGGGGGGCTGAATTCAACCTTTTAAGCATCTTAAAAGCCATGGAAGTGAGTCTTGAGAACAGGACTTGATATGAGCTTGAAGAGGCTCCAGTTATGTGCTGACCTTGCTGATGAACAACCAAGATAAAAGTTGAAAGGTGCAGGAGTGGCATTTTTTTACGTTCTCTTTTATTTCATGTGCTATAAAACAATTCTGGGAAATATTCAGATAAACAGTAGTATAATAGTGATCAAACACTTCTTATGATGCCTGACAAAACAAAACAAAACAAAACAAGAAAAAAAAAAAAAAAACAACACAACAGAACAGTCTTGTAGGAGCTGCAAGGAAATTATGTGGCAGTATTTTTCAGTACAACTGTTTTCAGAAGAGTTGAACTGCTAATGCAGTACACTGGAATGAATTTAGCAGGATGACTTATGGGTTCTTCAGCCTCACCTACTCCTTTTCCCACTCTCCATTAGCACTGTTTGCCTGTGTGAGCTTGCTCTGGACCACAGTACATTAGCATCTCTCCTCTCCTTCAGGGCCTCTCAGTGTATATGATAAATGGGTTTTGACCCACTGAAGCACATGGGAAAATTCTCATGGATTTCTAGGAGAATGAGACTCTTGGACAGAGTGCTTGACTATCTTTGCACTAGTTCTGCTTGAAGAGGCTCACAAGGAAACAAAATCTGTCATTGCCTCTCTGCTTTTATCTGCCTGTTGAACCAAATTCCAATAACATGTAGTCGTGCACCCTTGGAAGCCTCCATGTGCACATTTCAGAAGGAAATGCAGCCCTGTGTGCTCCACAGAACTGACTACTTGGCTACAGTTTTTGAGCAGAGTTGATTCAGATCTAAACTGAAGGCTCTCCCTGTGCCTATTAATCACCTTTCCTCACACGGCGTTTTTGCAGCTGCCACCACGTACACTCCTTGGGCACTGATCCACTCTTTTGCACGTTCCAAAGTTGTGCCATAACCACTAGTTCTGATTTTTCATCCTAGGTGGTAGGACGAATCTTCTAGGGTGGCTGTAAATGATCACTATCTTATGTAATTATCCTGACACTTCACTGCACTCTCAGTCAGTTGAATACTGATTTAGATTCTAATGATACTTTAGTAATATTCAGGGCAATCAATTTTCTGGCCAAGATGTTATTTACATCTTTTAATAGACAATAAAGCCATGAGGAACCACTGTGCTGTCAATTCTGACCCCTGCAGAAGTCTCTGGATCGAGACCTGAGCCCCAGAAGAACTACATCACATCTTGTACACGCTGAGTTTGCTGTGATGGATAACTTATTGCAAGCCTTGGGAAGCTGCTCCAGTGTTGCTCAGGAGAGTGGCTAAGATCAGATGGCTCTGTGCGAAAAAAAAAATAATAAAAAAAGTCCTTTTGCATTTGTAATTACTATGTAGTTTGAAACTTCTGTAAAGAGAAAGATAAAAGTGAAGCTCTCACATGCATGGAGAGTAGCATATAAAGAATGCAGGTTTCCTTTTATATCCCTATTACAGTGTTTGATCCTCTCCAGCTTCTATAATTGCCCTCTGTGTGATTATCTTCAGCACAATGCAATGATTTCAGAGCCTGTGCAGACTAAAATTGTATTGTAATACAGTGACTGCTTTGTCTCGAGCAGATCTTTTGTAAATTTGCGGTCAGCAGCAGCTCTATTTGGTAAATAATATAAACCCAAGATGGGTTTGCTCTAAGCATGAAAAGCCTCAGGGTGACTGAGGTGTAAGAAACAGCTCTGAATGAGCAATTCAAATGGAGAAGGCATTTAAATAATTAACTTCCTTTTGATAGGATTTTCCTGCTGGAGTGGCAGAAAAGACAAACAATTAACAACTGAAACACTCTTGTTTGAGCTGTCTCTGACTGTAGGAAATAACGGGGTTTGCTCCAGGATGGAAATGGCACATGGAGCATCCTCAGAGCTGAAAAAATTCTTCCCTCTGAAGGGGGAGAAAAGGGAAGGTTCAGGGGCTGTTGGATATGCGCAGGAGGGGGTGTGCGATGAGTTGGGCTGTCTTTGGTGGAACCACATCTCTTTGTGAGAAAGAAAACAGAAATGGACTGAGACTGTTCCTCAAGGTGGGGTGGATTTCCACGTATGAATCAACAAAGGGATCAAGCAGCTCAGCCAGAGGACCCTGCAATCATTGGGCAGTCCAGTGGAGCTGCCGATCCTCACCAAGGACACGGTCAAAAACCTCCTCTGGGCTTTCTCCAGACAATCAGAGGGCAGTTGCTGTCTTCTTGGAGAGGGCTTGGGGTAGGTTGTTGAGACAGAATTATAAAGTAGATGGAAATGAAAAGGGAGAGAGAAGAGGGTGGGCCGCTCAGCTGCAACATGAACACGCTTCAGGACACTTTCCCAAGCACAACGTATTACAACAGGCAGCAGCAGCAAGCTCCAGTGCCTGCCTGCACAGCAAGTCAATCTCCATGTGCAGGGGAGTCAGTCACACGTCTCTTACAGAGAGCCACGTCGTTAAACGGCATTCGCTTACGCAAACAGGAGATAACCATCCCCCACAAACACAAACTGTGGGGAACTGTCAGATAACATCCGAAAATAGAATAAGCCAAAAACTGTCTTCTGAATTGTCTTCTGCTTGATTTGAAACTGGGGGAGGAGCAGTAGGCTGTGAAGCAAATGCCTTTTGCTGCAAAGACCAATAGAAAAAACTTTCCAGGGCCTATTTATACAAATCAAACCACACGGCAATACCCAGAATTTTCTGCTAACACTGTTAATTAAGAAACCATTTTGACCATTTTACTGGGTAACATTTCAAAAAATAATCCTTAGCTCTTGGAAATGCCAAGCTGAGAACTATTAATATTTTCAGTATACTGTTGCTACCAAACGCAGTTTCATCCTTATCATTTCATTTTGGGAATTTGCAGGAAGGAAGGAAGGAAGGAAGGAAGGAAGGAAGGAAGGAAGGAAGGAAGGAAGGAAGGAAGAAAGGGACAGGGGTATCTGTTGAGACACCAGGAGGTCACACAGCGCCTCTTGGTCAGCAAGAGGGTGCCACTGGTGTGTGCATGGGGAACACCAAAAACTCACAGGAGGGGTGAGCACCCATAGCCAGCAGGAGCGTCAGTGCTGGGAGCCCACATGGCCTCTGAGGAGGCGATGTGCACATAACTGTGCACTCCTTGTTGGAGGGATTATTTATGAGGGCTATTTTGATATTTGTAGATGTTTATTAACGTTTTTTGTAGGCCCTTAGCTTTGTGGTTTGTCCGTCATATTACTGATATTGATCTTGCATGCACAGCTCACAGCTCACTGGTGGCCAGTTAATCATATGCCATAAAAATAATAATTAAAAAATGCTTAAATCCTGATTTGATTTAAACCACCTGAGCTGAGCAGATTTTTCCCTGTGGCAGAGGACAGAGCAGCACTTAGGGATAAAAGAAAGGGTAGGAGCTGCACAGCTCTCACACAGGACTGGACAGGGCAGAAAAGCTGCCCTTGACCCACGGGAGCTCCACCAGCAGCACAAGAGCAGACCCCAGGCTGGGAGGCATGAAGCATCCAGAACTTCAATGAAATAAAAGGATGGGTGCCAGGTGAGGAGTTGTGCTTGCAGCCCACATTGCAGACATTCAGCACTGAAAGCATTGCCAGACATGTTGCCCACTTTTGTTGGCCAAAATGAGCAGATGTAATGAGCTTTTCTGCCCATGTCATGCCTGAGAGAAGCATTTCTATAAGCTGTGCTGACAGGACATGGCTGAAGAGCTCACTGGGTGAGCGACTGGTTTGCAATGGTCCTTCATGGTTTGCAACTCACAAAGGGCAAGCTTCACTTCTCCCTTGGTCCGAGTCTCCTCTCAGGGCAAAACATCTGGGCTAGCCCACATTACTTTTCTCCTACAGCTCTGTTTCTGCAGAGCACTTTCATGTGGGTTGCAAGCTGGCATTTATAAGACTACACAACTATGTATACCTGAATGCTGCCTCCCCCAGCCCCCAGTGACCTGAATTTGGCATTAGAAAGAAAGGGAATTTCCAAGGCATCCCACACATGCCATCAGTCGAGGAAGGAAGAGAGGCAAACAGACAAAAGCCTGTGAGCAGCCACATGCAGAAGGGCATAATGGAAGCATTTGTGACAGTTGGATAACGAATAACTAAGCCTCTGGAAAAAAAAATCATTTTTACAAGTTGGATGGTGAAAATGGCTTCAGCGATATTTTCCCCTCAGATATGTCACTTGCAGCATTGGGGTGAACAAGCATTTGTGCTCATCTCTCACCATGCCCAGGCAAATAACACGAGGAGGATGCCCTGCTCACCGGGTGAGGGGTGGCAGGGTAGACCAGGCTAACAGCAGTAGAGATGGGTTGAGCATCACTTGTTGCAGACAGACTTTGACAAGTACATTGTAAATGATCAGGGGGAGTAATAAAGGCAACACATAACTCTTGCAGGCTGGTGTTCCTGTCCACCAATGTGGCTTAGCTTCTGCAAGGCAAATACCTGGCCTCTCAGGCCTCTCCATACAAACAATGGAGAGAAATAGGGGCCACTGGGTGGTTCAGGTCAATGTCCTGTTGACCAGACCCCATACTCCACCCCATAAACCATACGTGGCCCTCTGGCCTTTCCCTACACTTCATCAGGCACAGGCAGGGCCCACGATGGTGCGGGTACCTTCCTGACTGCAAACACGTGAAGCCCACAGCTCCAAGTTACTTCCACTGGCACTGCAGGGCTCAGCCCTTCCCTAAAGCTCCCTTCATTGGGGGGAATGAAGAACTTAGCTTTAGTACTGATAACTGCACATGGTCTACAGTTGAGCCCTGAGCTTATAAAATTACCTGGATAAATGCCATTTATTAGGGAACTCAAGCTCCTGGTGCTGCTGTGACAAATTTGGAAGGGTGCTGCCCCTCTCCTGCCTTCCCAGAAGCACCACAAGCACAGCTCAGCTGCAAACACCAAGCAGAAGCTGTCTCTGCCCCATCTGTCCCTGGGGAATGACAAGCAGGCCACCCCAGCCATGATTTGCCTCTGAAGAAAGTGTATTTATTTAAATATTATTCAGGATTTAATTCTATTGTCTACACCCTGGTATCTGATGTCATTTTAGACTCCTGCCTGAAAATATATTTTGGGGTCCCATTCATAAAAAGAAATGGAAGAGCCACACACCCCCTGCAGCTGCATGTTCACATCCAGCTGCCTGGGTCACACAAAGCGCTGCAGCATCTCCTCCCTGGGCCAGCCTGCAGCTGCCTCTGTTCCTCCTCATGGGCAGTCATCCGAGCATCCCTGGGGACAGGGAGGAGGAGTGAGGGGAAAGAGGGAGATACTGGCTGAATAATGTATTCAATGATATTCATGGATTTTGGGGACTAATACATTCTATGAATAATATTTTCATTATTCCCAGCTCCAGTGTTAACAGAAGATATGAATGATGATTGAAGCAAACACTTGAATCATGACAATGCTATTGAACTTTGCAAGCATATATTACCTGAAGTGAGGGTACTCCAGTTCTGCCCACTGTCAACTTGATGTAGATGTTCTCAGAAATCGTGAAATGTATATTTGACACTTTGGTCTTTCCTCACACTCAGATTACCTGACAATAAGAATCAATCAATAACTCTCTTGCTGTTTCTTTCCTGGAAGATTGCTGACAATTGCTTTCCTTCAGCACTTCAGAAATTACATCCCTAGAGATGGCAGACCTCTCATCTTTACAGTCCCCTCTCGATGTGGGGTGGCATGTCTCTGCTCAGGGGAGAAGCTCATTTCTTTCCCAGGGCCTGGCACTGCCTGTGGCAACATTTGCTGGCAGCCCCCTCCATTGCAGCATCTCTGCAGCAGCTGCAGACAGGTCATAGGGGAAAGCCAGCAAGGCTCTTCCCTTGTATCTCCTGCTGTGTCTGCTGATATACTGCGAGTAAAGTTCATGTCTAAAGCTAAAAGATGACATGAATTCCTGATATTGTTTCACTGACATCAAACACACACCACCCTTTGACATCAGTGGTGAAAGGTCAGGCTAAGGAAAAGGAAAAGTAGCCAATGGTATCAATCCTCCAAAATTCATAATCTAATTGATAACTGAGGGTGCTGCAAGGCACTGACTGCCATTCATCAGCTAAATGTCGAATCCATCAGTTCCTTGAGGGTTTCTAGTCAGTCAGAAACAAACAGGGTTCATACACGTATATAATACTAACTATGAGAGTAGAGAGGAATTAAACAGAACATTAGAGAATGATGAATAAATTATAATGATCTTAATGAGGCTGATGCTTATATTTAAAGAGAAAAGTCCCAGAGGGTTCAGGGAGCTTCTAAGTTAACTTATTAATTTTGGAGGTGATAGTAGATAACATATTGAATGTGATAAGTATGAGAGTGCACTGTGAATGCTGCTGCAGAAGACTGTTGGTGTATTATATTATGGGGTATCAGAGAAATAATTATTCTTTTTCATATGTCTTTAGGAAAGATTGCAGCTGGATAGTTGCATGCACTCCTAGGCACTCCACTATAGGAGGATACTGATAAACCAGAAGAAAATCGAGAGATTCCAACTATAAGCAAAGCAAATGATAAAAAGGCTCTGATAAAAAGAGTAGGGGACAAATCCTCTTCAGAAAGACAGAAAGAATCAGATATGACCAGAAAAGAAAGCTGATGCAAAATTATGTGACACTCAAAAGAAAAAAAAAAAAAAAAAAAAAAAAAAAAGCAAACAAGTCAAATGAAAGTCACTGGAAAAAGATTTCTTCACCAAATAAATGTGCAAAGTTGCTGTCACTTCTTACCTGAAGTACAAAGCACAAGATGATGAATCAGGACAAAGCTCCCAAGGAAGGAGGATATTTTAAGGATTTCTGTCTCATTTTATCATTTATCAATTTACCAAGTTGTACTCAGAGGAATTAATTCCTGCTTTTGCTTCTTAACTTAAGTCTGTAGCTGGCAAATATTTACATAAACAGTATCTTTGTGTCCATGAGGATTTCTGTTCAGTTCAGCAGGTTTCATGCGTGTGAACAACCGGATGGAGCTGCTCAGGTGTTACACAGCCACTTTGCACCTCGCTGCCAGCAGGCTGGCAAGTCAGTCAGCAGCCAGGCACCGCTATCCCAGTGTCAACATGAGCTGACAGAGGAGCAGAACTGGAATAAATTCACACACATCACTTATATTCTGAGAAGCTGGAGATGAAGGAGAAGAGAATAGTGAAGGACAAGGAACATGGGTGGTCACCAGCCTCCTGCCTAATTAAAGGAAGAGGTAGTAGCTGAAGTTAGAGGAAGCAGAGGCCAGGACAGACAGCATGCTGTGAACTACCTTGTGCAACACACAGTGTAAAGGTGTGGGTTAAAACAAAGAAACAAACAAAAAAAGTTGTATAGCTGTATACTGCCTTTATCTTCCTAAGCCCTAGGGTGTGCTCTGGGCACTCTGGCTTCAGTGAAGATTTGAGCCACTGTATTAAAAAAAAAAAAAAAAAAAAAAAAAAAAAAAAGACATTGAAAATAGAGTTTGTATTATTTTACATTCACAAAAAAGAATGAAAACATTAAATAACAGCTAAACTACAGGAATTGCTCCTTACAGAGCTCTCAATGTGATACTAGGGACTTTGTACTAGGAACTGACGGAGCTGGTGGGACCTTTTACTGTTCATGCCTAATGGATGTACAGGAAAAGATAGGAAAGCCCCAAAGTAGATAAATGAAATGGATTTCTGAGGAGCCTTCCAAGATTTGTCTTATGTGGGGAGTTTTTGTAGCCTGGTGTTACTCCACTGTCTCCAGGTAAAGACTAGTTATTATCCGTTACCCAAAAAGCCCAGCAGCCAACAACATCTTAAGCTCCCTGAGTTTTTGCCTATCCCTACCATAACATCCCAACTTGGATGCAAGAATATGGTGGAAAAGAACCTTGAATGCCTTGCTAAAATCAATGTAAACGGCATCTACTGCTCTCCCCTCATCTTGAAAACCAGTCATTTTATCTTAGGTGTGGATTGCTTTGGCCAGACATGACTGACACTCGGTAAATCCATGCTGACTCTTCCCAGTCACTTTCTTCTCCTTCCCGCACATATAAACATGCTCTGAGATGATTCACTCCATGATCTTTCCAGGAACCAAAGGAAATCAGACTGGCTTGTAGTTCTGTGGCCCTTTTTGAATGTGTTGTTTTGAAGTTATTTCAGAGGGTGATGATAAGGAAGATGTTCCCAAATTATCATTAGTCATCGTTACACCCAGATGTGTCTGATATTTATTCAGCTGTGTTTGAGAGCTTGCTCAGTTTCAGCAATAACATTACAACACAGCAATTAATTCCATTTTATGTGGAAAAGTGTTTTCTCTTCTGTCTCCAATGTGTGTCGTGAGAGATCGGGGTGTTTGGAATACCATGATGTAGAGCTCCCTGTGTAATATCTGATAATCCAGGAAACTTTAGTAAAGAAATGTTTATCTGTTTGATGCAAGCCCATATTTTTAGACAGATGATAAGGTTGTTTGTAAGAAGCTGTTCCAGCTTCAGCTTTTGGCATCTTCTTTGTGGATAGATTTATTATAGTCTTTTAATCAGAGAGAGAGAACATCAAAAGGTTTACAGAAGTTCATGAGTCTCCATGCCCAAACTGCAAGGCATCTGGGACTAATTTACAACTTCACACTGAAAAAACAAAATGGAAATGTCAAGCGCAGCTCCTCGTTTGCTTCTAGGAAGAAAAAAAAAACAAATAAATTCATGCAATTTCTCCTGGAACGATCAATGTTTGAATTCATGGAGAACATACACAAACCCTCACAAACCCCAAAATGACAGAAATTTGACTGACATACCAGGACTGGTCAGGATGCTGGTGAAATACCAGCCCTTTTTCAGAACTATCATCTATGTAATGGAACATCCATAGATCCTGTGGAAGCCAAGGGGAGATAAAAGCTGTACCTCAGGGTGTGGACCTTGAATAGCAACCAGCAGCTGTACACTAATGAGTGCTTGATTAAAAAGCTATTGTAGATGCAAAATGCATGTGGCTCAATTGAGACCCACCGGTGGGTGTGGATAAAAGATGATTAAACTGAGAAAAGGTGTTATATTTGTGTCACCATCAAATTTCAATAGCAGTTAATGTATCTGAAGCTAATAATAACATATTAGCCTGCTGAACAAATCTAAGTTAGAGGTTAATACTAGAGTATATTTATTGTAATCATTTTTGTATTAATTAGTTCCAGCCTACAAATTGCTTGGGAAAAATGACTATGAATTTCATCTGTTTGCTCCCATCTAAGTGAACATGAGTACAGATAGTTGATTTTATAGTCTAGTTTAATTACTTTAGGTAAAATATGAACAATAAAATAAGGGTATACCTACATCTTTGCCAGACAGAAACAAGATTTTGCACCCAAAATCCTGTGTGATTAATTTAAGAAATAGCTTTTCAGAAATGATCAGATATTGCTTCTAGTCATGCTATAAGCTATTCCATGTCTCTAGTATGCTGTTACTTATTCATCTTTATCTCCATTCTGTCCCATACATTTATATGTATTGCTTTTCAGAGAAATGCATAAAAATCAGTTTGAAATAATTTCTGATTTTTTTAGGAGAATAAGTACTTCTAGGTTAAAACTGAAAAAGAATTATGGCCCTATGCCCACCCAGTCAGTTTTCTCCACTGCTGAAGGCATCAAAAATAGGCTAATGTAAAATGAAAAAAAAAAAAAAATCTACTAGAGAGTTAGTTTGCCCCATAAAAGCAAAATAAGCCCTCTACAGCATGACTTTTTCTTGTATAGCAGGCTATTATTCTCTGAAATAATATGCATCTGTGGAACAGGAAGGAATTCATTCTACTTGCATTGGTCCAAAAAATATTAATTGCCTAGTCTGAGCCATACAACGTTTCCAGAAGGAGCTTTTTCCTCCAAACCCCAGAACAGTTTGCTGTATATCACAGCATCACAGGACGGCTGAGGTGGGAAGGGACCTCTTGGGTCCATCTGGTGCCAGCCCTGCCCAAGCAGGGACACCCAGAGCAGGCTGCCCAGGACCACGTCCAGGCGGCTTTTGGAGATCCCCGAAGAGGAGACCCCACAGGCTCTCTGGGCAGCCTGTGCCAGGGCTCCCTCACCCCCATGGGATGCTCTGTCTTCTCTGATTTCTGGAAGCCCTAGTCTTGGCCAAGATACTTAGCTTTTAGACAGCTTGAATTGTATTTGAGGATGTAAGAAGTTCTGCTTATACTCAAACAGCTTCATTCATAAGGAGTGAACTGCACTAATAAAATGAGAAAATGACAAAGTAGCAATTATAATCTATGGATGAGCTCTTAAAAATGATTCTGAAGGTGTGCAATAACCCCTGGCAGCAGTCCTACTCATGCCAGCAGAACTAATCCTGACAACAGAGGTACAAGTATGAGCGCACGGAGGGTTATATGAGGTGTATGTAGCAAACAGTAGGAAATTCTCCTTGTATTTGCCTCATCTGTCAGAAGAGATCTTGGTGCAAAGAAATTGTTTAGAACTCTAAAACTTAATTTTATTGTATCAATACCAGGCAGTTCAGGTTGGAAAAGAGAAAATGAAAGGAAGGTTGTGGTTGATATGCGAGGTGTTCTCTTCCAGTTAAGCAAATGAAGAAGAGTATGTCACAATATGATTAATAGCTAGGCATAATATGGTGCTGAATAAATAACCACCGTAAATATAGCTATCTTCACAGCAGGGGAAGCCTCAGCACAAGTAACAACAGGCTAGCTGACAGACGAAGAGACGACAGTATTTCCTCCGCAGACACCAGCCCTAGATGTAGTGGCTGTGGTCAGCAAGAAACTGTTTCTAACACGTTTGGCTGGACCTTGGATTGAATCTGTTGACTGCTGCAAGATTTACCGGGTAGGCTTTAAGGGTCCATTGATTTTAATGGACTGTTAATGAACACAGCAGATTATAATTCCAAAGGCCAGCAGGAACAGAGAAGCAGGACAGTATAGGCAGCAATGATTTTAGACAGAAGTGATGGGAAAAAGGTATCTCAGTTACATGCAATATATTACTCTTCTCTTGCCATATCGTCTGAACATACAGCAAGTATAAAACCAAAATATCTCTTCAGAGCTGCCTGCAGCGACAATAATTAGCCCCCCTGCCTACATCAGAAATAAAGCTTCCTCCATAGTTTTAGGTTGGCCAGGAAAGTACATACTGAAAAAATGAGTTAGACACCACTGTCTTAAAAATACAAAGGTAGACCACAAAAGAGAACAAATTCCAGCTTGTCTGCTTAGACTGTCTTGTCTTCCATCCCCACAGGAGGAAAACATATGATCAGCTCCTCAGCAGTTAAGCACGTTATTTACACCAGTCTCTAGGCTTTGTCCTGAGCCAATTCCTTCCTGAGAAGAAACCATACTGCCTACCTCTAACACCTCTCTTCAGATAAAATATTTCATTCCCCAGGGTCTCAGAGAGCAAGTCCCTAAGACATTCAAACCACTTTGGCTTTTGCAGAGGATTTAGGACATGTGAACCTGGTACACAGTCTCTCTACAGTAGACTCTGACAGCAAAGAGAGGTAAAACCAGGCATGTGGCAGTTTTACTCTCTTCCACATATACATAACTATCACTGTAACACAGCCCTGTAAGAATATCACCTTCATAGAGATAAAATGTTTTCCAGAGGGACATTGTAGTATAATTACGGATGAGATAGTTATACCATTGTAGAAGCCACAAGCACTTTATTTCCTATGTACATATCAGTTTTCACGTTCAAGAAAGATAAATTCAGCATATTCCACGTCCAGGTTATGCACATAGGAGGGATGGGAAATGGAGAGATGATCATACAAGAGATGACAGGAGGAGTTTGACTTGTTTAACCTGCAAAGTAAAGACTGAGAAGAGAAACAGTTTTGATTTATACATAGACATCTATGTATAGGTAGACATCTACGAGGAGAAAAGATGCAGGGCTGTGCAAGCACAAAAGCAAATGAGTACAGCCATGAATAGATGTTGGCAGAAAATTAAACCACCTCTAACCATAAGAATGATGTCCTGGCAATAGCTTTCCAACAAGAACAATGTGAGCAAAGAATAAAGTGACTATTGGGATGCAGTTCAGTATTTTTTAAGAAAGGGATTATATAACACAGTGGTGTGTGATGGCAAGGAACTTGGCAAGCCCAATGAACCCAAAAGTCCCTTACTGTCATGTTTCCCATTGCCTGTATGTCATGATGCTGGTTTCACTGTGCTAAAAGGTTACAGGCTCTGTTTTTCATGCTCTTCTTCTTCTTCTTAGACACAGCCATGCTACATAATGCAGGAAACGTGGACGCCAAATCCTCCAGGAGCCAGATATCCTTGGGAAATCTGGGGAAACTGCAAAGTTATTATTTAATTAAAACCACGCTTCCCAAGCATCCCTGTTTTTGAATGCTGATCCATGCTGAGATTAAATTCAGCAGTTTGACTTTCATGCAAATGTTATTTAGCTAGAGATGGAAGCAAAGACAATGACATCTCAGGGAGCTGCTGAATCAGAAACACAATGCAGATGTAGGCCATGGCAAGTCATTTTGGAGGATGCCAATGGACAAAACTAAAAGGTTCAACATTTGGACTCATAAAGCTCTTCAGTTTGGTTTGCAGAACTCTGGGCTTCACAGTGTTAGAAAGCTTGAGAGAACCAGCTCTCTTGTGGATCCTGTCTCCCTTGGATTGGATGGGATAGGAAGAGTATATAAAAACCTCGTGCTACTTTTGTCACTTCATTTTCTAATGGTGGTCAGAACACAAAAAGGTAGAAGAAGATAGAACAGGAAAACACTACAGTAAGTAAAATTAACCAAAAGCCTCGGGAACTTTAAAAGGGATCTTTTTGAGTTCATTTGGAGAACAGGGGAAATGTTCTTTGGAAAACTAAGGGAATTCTTGTTTTCTCTCTGCAAGACTTTACCTCTCCCTAATTCAATCCTCTCCTCCGCAGGAATTTCAAGGAAGTCTGGAAATGTGGATGAATGAACCAAAACCGGGATAAGATGGTGAGAGCTGATAGTAGCTCCTCGGAGGTTTGCTCATGTCAGTGCTGCCCGTGGCGGGTGTGTGGCAGGCTCCCGTGCTGCCCAAGGTGACCTGGAAGCAGGGTCTGACACGACACATCCGAGAGCAGCTCCAATAAACATCCAGCCCTTGGGGCTGCTCTTGTGACTGAAACAATCCCTGACACTTCTGAAGCTCTCAGTTTACAAAACAAACTTGTGTAAATGTTTAATTCCTCCAAAACCACAGCGGATCGTGGCAGCTGCTTAACAAACCTAGGAGACAGTGGAGCGGCACTTTCTGCAGCCTGGTGCTTCCCAACCAGCAGCCGCTTTCCCACAGCATGTAAGTGGAAGTGACACCTCACCATGACCTGGAGGACAGCCATCCCCTCCTCCCAGTCGCAGAGGAGATGAAGAGCATTCTTCTCGAATATGAGGGCTTCAGAAATGCAAAAACCACTTGAGACCTTGGGTTTTATTATAAAACACCAGTGAATCGGAGGCCTGGAGGCTTCAGCTAGAGCTGGGAATGGAGGGTGAGATGGAAATGCTGCTCCTCTCCAAACATCTGCTGCCAGCCCAAGAGGGCTGGGCTTAGCATGTGGCTGCAGACCTTCCACACTGTTTCATGTGAGGGATAGAGTGGTCAGATGCTGCACACAGGGGAAATCTTTAAGCTCACTGCAGGTTAGGTGAAGTCTCAGAGAAGATGTAGCTCTTCAGTACATTCCTGTGAACCCTGGGCTTGTTATAAGTGCTTATTATTATTACACCAGGTCTTCATTATCTCATCCGTGAAAGAACTGTTTTTAAAAAAGTATATATTTTTACTCTTAGATGCTTTACAGATTTCAGACAAAATCCCCTGCTTCTGTAGTCTGCGGCATCTATTCCTTCTGCAATGCTCACAGACACCTTGTTATAGTCCCAAGAGCGGTACCTGCCTGATTGTTTGAAATACATGCTGCAGCTGTGGAAGAAGCTGAAAAAGCTTGTGTACATTTGACCTCCTTTTAAACCCTTCCAGGAGATGGTCTGGTCTGGTCTGAAGCAAGCAAGCTGCTCTGACCAGCATTTTCCCAATAGTTTTGGGTGTGGGACTGCTGATTTCCCAAAGGTTCCCAGCAGCTTATTCTGCTGCCCCACCTTCCAAAACATCCCACAGGGATATTTTTTGTTTCTCTTCTTTCTTCTGTTAGCTTTCCTTGTTCCTGCCCCTCATATCCCAACATCACCCCACTGGGCTAACTCTCATGGGAAAAGCAGACCCAGATGTGAAGAAGAGTCCTTGTGACCCTGTTAATATGTGACACCAAGGAAATCCTGAATACCAGGCGAAACTCCACCGAAAATAACAACAAGAACAAAACAAACAAAAAACATACTTCAAAACCTTTTATTAAAGAATCACAGAAAGAAAAAACAAAACAAAACAACAACAACAAAAAACCAGCTAAAACATTTCCAATCTATAGTAATAAGTCTTTTATTTCATCAATATCTCCATTGGTTAGGAAATTTTCCAGAAGAAAGGCCCAAATCCTGACAGAAGTCTCTTAGGAGGCATTGAAGAAGGCAGCAGGGACAGAGAGTGACCATGAAGGAGCGGCAGAGATGAAGCGCCAGGGACTGACCACAGCCCCCATTGCACGTTCCCCTGTGCCACTTGGGGGGAAGAGGTGGGCTGGGTAGGTGGAGGGAAGGTGGTTTTAGTTGGAGTTTTCTCACTGCTCTAGCTTTCTAGCAATAGGCAATAAATTTTATTAATCTCCCTATGCTGAGTCTGTTTTGTCCGTGATTATAATTGTTGAGTGATCTTCCTGTTCTTGTCTCAACCCTTGAGCCCTTTCCGTTGTATTTTCTCCCCCTTCCCCTCTGGGGAGAGGGAGTGAGAGAGCAGTTGTGCTGGAGCTCAGCTGTCCACCTGAGTAAAACCACCACACGTGCAATGCCAAGGTTACCCAGGTAACAGCCAGAAATGCCACATCTGGGTATCAGTGTGGAAGAACAGGCACCAAGGGGGAAAAGGATGTCAGAGCAGTTGTCCCACTGGGAGGAGGCTGGGGTCCAGAAACAGTGGAAGTGGTCAATAGGAGGTCCAAGAAACAAATGAAGGATGGGGAGATGTGCACGTCCCATGCTGGGCACTGCCTCAGTCCATGAGGGTCAGGAGAAGGCTGCTGGAGCAGAAGAGCCACCCACACCCATTGTCCTGGCCATGCCAGGGGGACAGGGTGGGAGTGGGTGGGTGATGTCCCTGGCCAGTGAGCAGACAGACAGACAAGGTCAGATGGATCAAGCATCATCGTATCACTGTATCAGATGTCATCAGCAGCTACCCACGGCTTTGTAATAAAAACTACTGTGTGGGTAAAATAAACACCTTTTATTAGACCGACTACTATAATTTTTCTAAGCCTAGTAGCTCATTTAATAAAAAGATAGAACCTCTAATCTCAAATCTTATAATACTTTTGATGGCATTTATAAAAATTTAATGCAATAAACATGTTGAGTTTATTTATTTATTTTTTTAACCTTGGACAGCTTGGAGTTTAGACTTACTCACAACTATCCCTCCACTGCAGAATGGTCTTAGAAAATTGGAATAAATCTTTTTAAAAGTTTGTTTTGTCTCCAGGAGGTAATAAAGTACATATATTCAAAGGACATGATAACAATATAAGTAATGAAAGCTATGACTAGCTGTAAAGGATGACAAACACAGATAACAGTCTGTGCACTGTGGAGCACCAGTCAAATTACAGACTTGTAGGTAGTGGTTCCATCTCTAAAATGAGTAATGACAATGGTTCAAAGATCTCTGGTAGCATTGTTCCCTAGAATCAAAACATAATCTCAAAGAAGGTTTAATTTTCACTTCAGATTCAAGACAAGGTATCTGCAGCAGCAATCCCTGCATTTATCCAGGGTCTATTCCCCACTGATAAGAAGCCCAGAAAACTTTTCCTGTAAAATGCAGCTTTCTTAAAAACATGAGAGAAACGTAGCTGAAGCTTTGATTCTTGTATGTAACCCTGCATGACATTTATCAGAAAGTACAGCTCTCATCAGCTACTGTATTCATTTGGGGTCTCCAGATTCTTAGCCCTGGAAGAGACCAGAAAGAAACAGATTTTCCAGTTTGTTTACTTCAGATCTTTGGTGTCAATTTTTTTAATCACTGTCACTATTCCACAGTAGTTTGTTTTCCTTTTGTGGCTTTTGTACATGAAGAAGAAAAAAGCTGTTTAAAATAGCAGTACATAACTGCAAAGTCATAATTGGCAGAAGGGGGAGAGAAACAGCTTTTAATTTATTTTTTTTAAAAGCTCGGATATCAAGTTGACAGCATCTCTTTAAACTAATGAGACCAAATAGGAGGTGGAAAACATGCAAATGCACTAGGAGAAAGTTAGGATGGCACCGATGACAATAAACTAACGATAATTAATTCCACTGATACACATTGTAATAATGATAATTATGATTAACTCATTTTGTCTCATTGTGGAAGCTGTTAACATTTGATTTCCTGGGCTTTTTCTTGCAATTTACATTAATTACTGTCCACCTCCTGTCTAGTTTTCCTAGTGAAACTTTACAGAAATTAACAGTCTTCAATACGCTTGACAAGTCTTTTCCAATTGACATTCAATGTAACTGGCATTGAGATGTTTTAGCTGCCTGTCTGCCCTGTCATCACACCTCTCAAAATAAGAGTTGTATTGAAAGAAGCTTATTCATCCTTTTTTCAAAATTTGACTTGCAGATGTTATTTTGTCATTTCATAACTCTAATAATTAAACTATTTTCCGTCAAGGTCCTCCCCATTGCACATGACTCCACTCATCCTGATATTCCATGGAGGTCCAGCATCCAAGGTACTGATTCCTATCTGTTTCCTGGTCCTTTCTGCTGAGTTGTCCCCTCACCTATCCTCATATCCTCCCACCCCTTAATCACGCAAGCAACCTTCCTCATCAAGTCATCCTAGTAAAGTCAATGAACATGTCTCCATTTGAGATTTAGACCATTGTTCCAAATTATGGATAATCTTCATGATCAAGATATAGGAAGAAGAGGTCAAATTTGACATTATTAGTTTCATACAATAGATAAACTCATTTTCTTTCTAAAGTTTAGATAATGGCTACTTCTTATGATGCTCATATCCATCCTAATTTATACTTGTTCTGGACAATTAATTCTTTGTGCAAGTTTCCAGAGTTATCTAGAAATGTTATGGGAGAATTCCCCTTGGAGTCTTCATACTGAGAATACTGGCAGAGCCTGGAAAAGCTTCAGTGATCCCTATTATGACTTGAGACTTTTGAAGTGTGTTGGATACATTCCAGGGAATTTTTAAACCGTAGTTTAAAAAAAAAAAAAAATCATCCAGATCTTCCAGAAGCTGAAAGAAACCCAGAATTCAGACTGGTGTCCCACTGGATCCATCATTTTTGACAAAATCTAGCTCAGATTTTGGAAGCATATTAGCAGCTTTCATTCTCAGTGAATGCGCTGTACATGCTGTACTCAACCGAGCTATTTTACACATTCCTGAGAGCATGTTCATACCCATAGCTAATATAACTACCTCTTCGGTACGCTGTACATCTGTATGGTTGAATGCTTCTGGGAAATTCCGTTTCTAATTCACACAGCACTTTAGTGTCCTGAACATTGCTGGCTGTGTGTGTACACTGTCAGTGGCACAAGGAGTGGCTCGTGATTATAGGCTATGAATTTAGGCTCTCTTCCTATCCTCTCTGGTCACCTTCTTCTGCAGAAACCTAACAAAACTTACTGCATAAAAATGATGGAAGTTATTCCACCCTTGCCTATGATGCACCACAGTTCACACCTATTTGCAGCCAGAGTCCCTTTCTTCTGCTTGTACTAAAAGGAAAAAAAAAAAATAAGAAAAAAAAAATTATTTATTTATTTATTTATTTTTTTCCCCAGTATCACATCTCTAACCCTTTCATTCAGGATTGCCAGAAGCATTCTGCAGAGATTAGGAGATGACACAGCAGAGAGGCAGGAGTATGAACCATATTCCTGAATATCCAGTTGGCTGCTTTTGCCATTCAAACCACACTCCCAAAATGTAGCTGTAGAGCTGCTCTGTTGGGGAAGGACTCGGGAACAGCTGAGAACAAGATGCAGCCCAGCGAGACTGTAGCAGGTCAGTCCGTGTTTTGGTACAGAATGGGAGCTTACAGTAATGCAGGTCTGATACAAACAAGGACGTTCCTTCAGTGCTTTCTTCTACATGTCCCCTGACATAATTCCAACTTCAGGAAATATTTAGAAAATATTTGTTTTTTTTTAGATGAAACTCATCAAGAATGAGGACAAATCCTCACAGCCAAAAAGGCTGGTGTGATCAACACAAGTGTCCCCTTTTTTTGAAGACTTGCAGCACACTGAAAACAACAAGCAGGTAAGATGCCCATTTTCCAGCTGCTGGATCTCTGATTTGCTAGGCAGGGATGTGAGAGAAACACTAGGATGTTGAGACACGCAGCTGAAGGAGATGGTGCTGGAAGGCAGCCTGACCTTTCTCAAAACAATGAAAAGAGATTGGGAAAAGTTCCTCCTAGGCCTGGGGGTAATAACTGCCCCATGGGGTGCCAACAAGGGACTACAGGTGTAGGTCGGGTTGGGTGTTGCTAGAGAGGACTCATGACAAGGGGAGATTCTCAGGTGGGTTTGGAGGAAAGAAATGGAGATTATTTGTCAAACATTAAGAACTTTGGGGAAGAGAAGAGAAGAGAAGACTATTAAGTTGTGCTATTTGGTAAAATTCAGAAACAAAGGGGAAATGTAAATTTAAGATCAACGTGCAGAGAGGACGTTCTCAGAGGAATGGGAGCGAAGAAATTTGTTAATACCTTCCCATATAGTTCATCTGTTCTTCTTGTTATTCTCCCTGATAATAAAAATGTTCCAGATGGATGTGGTTAACCAAATCCCTTGAGGAGAAAGGCTTTAATTTCCTTCCCTTGCTTCTCTTCACCTTTCTCAGCAGTGAGAAAGGATTGGGACCAAACCAAATTCACAGAGCCATTTATCATCAAGCCAGGAGAAACCAAATCCATGTGCAAATATTCTCATTGGCAGAAGGACAAATACGTGCTATATGCCAATGGGAGCAGTTTGCCTGGACCTCTTGCATACTAATTCACCAACCTGATATTTTAAGATGCAAATGTGGCAATAGGTAAGGTGGCACCCCTAGGATGTGATATGATAGTGACATAAACAGTGGCAAGGTAATCTCTGAAGGATTTGAGAGACTACTGGATATCACACAGTCAGTGTGCATAAGATCTGAAATAGGCTCTCTCTGCTCCCACAGAATAAGGGTTCATCTATTTAAGTTCCCAAGAAAGCTCATATAAATTTACTTCTGAAAAGAAGTAGTATAAAACTTCTGCATTCAGAATTACAGCTGCCTTTGATGGTACAATTCACTTCATTCCCAAAGGAACCCTGGATCAAAAGATCTTACTGAAGACAGATTGCTAACTCCACTTGAGAGCAATATGGATCTTCATTTCCCACTCTTTGAGCTGTGGCACACAGGCAAGGCTGAGCAGAAGGTGGCCTGTTGTGTGTCTCACACTTGTTGTTTCTTCTGGTCCCTTAGTGAAAGGATGAATCACGGATTTGGATGGTTTTTCTGGTGTGCTGTGCTTCTTGTAGGGCAGCTTGAGTTGCACAGAGCAGGTCTGAAGGAAACTCAAAAGTATATGTTCCCTGGCGGCCACATTTTGTAGTCACTTTTATAAGCATAAATATAAATAGTCTACTATGTAGACAATCGAGGCATTGATATTTGATGGAGTATTTATTCGTACTGTGTTAAATTTAGCACTTGTTTGTTTATTTTTTATGAGTAGGTGTTCTATTTGCAGGCAATTGTGACAGCCATTGAATCAATCTGACCTTTACCAGTGTGATCCCGCAGCAATTCATACTGGGAGGAGCTCCAGCAAAATCATTGATTTTACTCTCTGTTAAAACACTCCACTGGCTCTCTTCTCAAACCAAACACCTGCCTTGCTAATGTGAAATCACTTGTGTCTGGGCTGTTACATTAATCACACGGATGTTCTCATATTTTGCATTTCTAATCAAACCTCTACCTGCCATATCAATACCTTATTGATTGATTATGTTTACAGACCCAATGAATGCTTTGCTAGACCCAATAAATGCTTTGCTAGAATACTGATAAAACTTAAGTTTAAAGAGTAAAATTAGATCATCTATATCTAATAAAAAGATAAAATCTAGAGCCTCAGCACTAAAATCAGCCAGAACACCAACCACTTAACTTCACCCAGTTATCTCTGAGTCTGATTGTTTGCATTTGACTTGGGCGAACTTCAGAAAAGCATTTGAAGGCATAAAGAGATACAGAAACAAACATTTTCTTTAGTAATTTGCTTCAAAAGTTAATCACCTCCCTATTGCATATTAGTGCTTTTTTTCTCATTTAAATTTGTCCAGCCTTGCTTTGAACCATGATTTCTTGTTATGCCTTTGTCCACAATAGTAAAGCGAATTAAAGAGCACTTCCATTTCCAGTTAATTTTCCTCCTAAGGTCACCTTGAAATTTCCTTTGCTAAGCTAAAGTGTTGGTGCTCTTTATATCCTCCAAACTACGCAAAATATTAAGGGGAACTTTTCATGATTCTTTAAATATAAGTGTATTAGAACTGCACATTACCCTTGGCCTAGTCTAGCCAATTTTGTACATAAAGGTCAAAAACAGCTTTTTAACCTTTCTCATTACTTCCCTCTATATACTGCCAAGAATTTCACTAACCCTTTCTATCACTAAATGCTGAGTAGCTGACACATTCTGATTTCTGAATGCTCTCTAGAATTACTTTCCAGGACCTCCAACCCTTATCTGTCTGGTAAAGCCAATGCTCTGTGGCACAAAACCAAATGTTGTGGTTTATGCACAGACACAAATGCCACACATGGCATCTGCACTCATGCAGATCTTAGAATGCTGCTGGGAAAGTGTACATTTAGTAATGTCAGTCCACAGCCAGCTAAGAATGGACACTTATGAACAATATAATGACTATCTTGTTCATACAGGTTCATACAAACATAACAGACCTTCTTGGTTTTGAAAAAGCCTAAGGAACTCGTATGGACTCTTACCATATGGCAACCTGAGTCCACAACTTATGTTGTATTTGTGCTGTAAACATACCTGGATACATTCAGGTTCTCACACAGGCGCCTGAGGAAGAAAAAGAGTAACAGATGAATAAAAAAGGGCTTATGTTAAAGATTCTGCAACTTTCCTCGTTCTTAGCATGGAGAGAGCCTAAGCTGCCACGTTACATGCTGATCAAGGGCTAGGTGACTCTCCAGCCCTTCAGCTAAGCTTACTCCTGACTTCAAAGAGAAATGAGAGATTTGCGAAGCCAAAATCTAGTGTTTTGCCCAGGGATTTGGCACTTGCTTGTATAGGGAAAGACCTCAGGTCCTGTCCGGGCTCTCAGCAGAATACAGAATTATGACTGGAAAGGAATTTGTTAAAATTCTAACTTGGTTCTTGGAGCAAGACCAGGAATCCTAGCACACAGCACAGAGCTAACCCCACGCTGATCCCTGGACTATGCTTAGATTAATTTATGACAACAAAGTTTCTGCTCTGTGCAGTAATCACTTCAATTTAAATGAGCAACAATAAAAAATTAATGAAATGTATCTTTATCTGGGGTGGAATTATTTAGCATAAACTTTGATTAAATTTTCATAGGATCCTAATTGATTTTGGCACATACATTTCATTGTCTGTCTACAGGAATTTGTCTAGTAAGCTATTATATGAGCTCCAGAACCCGTTTCCTAGCCATATTTCAGTTTCACTCCATATCTCCTTTTCTGCACTGTAGCCCTGTTTTTCCCAGACAAGTGACTTATCTCCACCAGTCTAGCAGCTGCCTCACAAACTTTTTTTGTCTATGGTGGTAGTTAACTATGACCTCTAACAAGAGTCTGCTGAATTACACCAGTCAAGAAGTACATTTGCTAGGGTTTTCCACTGATGCAGCTATATTGGCATACTAAATATATACTCAAAAAAGCCCACCACCAAACACCAAAAGCCACCAAAAAAAAAAAAAAAATTTAAAAAGCACCCACCCACACACAAAAAATGCAAGCCTCACAAGCCTCCTTACTGCTCTGTGCTAGTGATTAGACAAGATTAACATTTCGTTGGAGCTGTGTCAGCACAAGTGTGAATGTGGGAAAATTGAGCACAGCAATGATACTTAGTGGTGAACAGGTTTTCAATCACTGATTTGAAATTATAGCAAGTTATCTTCCCCTAGCTAAAAGTGCAGAGTACTGCAGATAAAAAATTAACTTCATTTTCCATATTTGACGGGAGACTGTATAATTTTTCTATACTGAAAGCTCAGAGTTACCAATAAAGAAGAGTCTTATTCACATCACTTTCATATCACACTCCAAAAAGTATAAAAAAGAAAGTATGGGTAATTTTTTTTATAATCTCCAGCAATGGGAAAGGAACAAGGTTTTCCCTTTTGACCATTGCTGCTGTGAGAAGGATGAGCAATGCAGAGAGGAGAGGTCATGTTTATCAGTGCCTGTGTCTGTGCATGAAAGGGATGGGACTCAGGTCCTCAGCCTTCCCCATCACACCTACACCTCTTCTCCTAAAGCATGGTCTCAAGGCATTCATCTCCCTCACCTGTCCTGCCTTCTTCAGATGCTCTTTGCAAACAACAACAAAGACTTTAGCTGCCATGGAGCAGAAGACACTGGATGGGAGCGGCCGTCCTCTTTGTGGATAAGACGTACTCAGAATAATTATTTTCTAAGACAAGCTTTGCCAAAATCTCACAGGTGTGTGGTTAAGCATCAACTCATGATATTCTGATATGATATACAAAGTCCCACTCCTTCCTGCAAAGCACAGGGTGAGGTGCGATTTATTAGACAAACACTTCCCACATCTGACCTATAGTATGAACCTGGGCTTTTGTCCCTCTTACAAACCACTTCAGATCTGCAAAATGTCACCCCTGTGATTCCTCCTGAGGGAGATTGAGATGGCTATAATAAATGTCACAGTATGACAATGCCCAGGAGGAGAAAACAGCCCTGTGGCCAAAGGGCAAATCCGGACAAAAGCAACAGAATTTGTAACAAGAAAAAAACAAAAATAAATACAAACTGATCAATGCCTTGAAAGGTCCATATACCTCTCCTAGGGTGAGGCTGCCATTCTGCTGCAATCAGACACTTCTTAAAGTAACTTGAGCTGCACTTATTAGCAGCTACATGCACAAACACTGAAATGAGCGGCACGACACAACTAATGGCACACTCTGCACAGCAAACAGGAGCTGCCAAAAATGGAAACAATTTGCACAAACACTTCTGAGTTTGACTTTCAGATTCTTGCAGCTTTCTGTGCTCTTTGAAGACTCCTGGGGACTCTCCAAGGGACTGCAGCTGCTGAACAAGGGTGGCCAGGCAGGCATTTGCATCTGGGAAACTCCAGCTATTCCTCATCTTGAAGTGCTTTTGTCTCCAGATTACTGCCAACCACCCATTCAATGGGTGCTAGAGATCTGGATAGATGCCAGGTCCAGTGCATGCTGAAGTGAAGCAGTTCAAAGACAAAGTACATTTTGCAGAAGGTTGCACAGAAGGGGACTGGATATATGCTCAGCAACCGTGGTGACACACTATAAGACATGGTTCCCAGTATCAACTGCAGCAGCAGAGCAGGACCCTTGTCTCAGACAGAGCTCGGGAGCACCATACAGGTCTGACCAGGGAACAGTCCTGTCTAATACCAGCAGTGATGGCAATTTAATACAATTTAACAGAGGTCCCTCATAGACACAAGCAAATAAGAAGAGAGTTGATGCAAATGAAACTCCATGTAAAAGGTGATCATTCATCAGAAATCGCTACCCAAGCGATTAGCCTGTAGATGTGAGAGAAGAGGGGCAGCAAAGACCGATGTGTACAGAGAGCTGTAGCAGCATAACACCAGTAATACTGGATATTAAGGGAAAAAATCTCAGGCACGCTGATCAAGTCCCCACCGCTGAAGACACCCCCAACTTGGTCGGATATGCTCTGATCTAACAATGAAGTTGCATCTAATTTCAAAGTTGACTTTGCTTTGATGGAGTGGTAGACCAGATGGCTTCCTGAAAGCCCTGACAATGTAAAACACACTGTGACAAAAAACTCTCTCTGCAAAAACAGAGACCTCCCAGGAGAGCTGAGAGCCAGGCAGGAAAAGTAGTGCTAGGAGAGCATTCATGAGATCCAGCTGAAGGCTGACAAGGATGGCATGGAAAGTTTTTACAAGACTCATAGCAGCCTCTTTTTCCCTTTCTGTTGGTCCTTATTCCCTAGAGAGAGCAGCACTTCACCTTGCTGAGTGGAGAAGTGGAGCCCAGGGCTGAGCATGTTAACAAATTCTTCTGTCACAAATCCAGCATACGAAAAAGAGGTCACAGTATGAGAAAATTAGGTCTTTGGACATGTCACATGAGGTGAAAGCATAAAACTTCTTGCTTAATAACCATCATTTCTGGAGACCTTTGATACTATTCGTACTGTCTCCAGTGGCAGGGCATCAGCTGAAGACATGATTTCTATGACAGGTACCAGGCAGGAGAGCCTCATCTTGCTCAGGAATGGCTCAGCTTTTCCAGCTGACATGGCTGAAAGCACCCCACAGGAGTTCAATGCTACATCCATCTTCCATCTACCCATAAAAAAGTCCTTATAAGCCTGGGATCTCCCTACTTGCCATTGCTGCAAACACCTTGCTCAAATGATCTCACTGCACTGGAAGGGAGCAGAGATAAAAACAAAATAAATGCTTGCTGCACATTCTGTGTGGGTACAGAGATGGCTGAAATGAGTAGCAGAGGCTGCAGTTTCTGCAGGGAGACCTGCTGATAGTCCAGGTCACCTAAGGGGAAGGATGGTGCTGGAGGATGTGAGGATGGAGATGTTGCATGCCCTCAGCTCCACTTTGCAAGCAGTGAAGGCTGTGGCTGGCAGCTGCAGCCACTCTGCCTGCATCATCTGCTGGAAAGGCTGGAAGCAGCTTGCAAAATCTTAAGTCCCTTGAGATGAAAGTTCATGGGAAACACCCCCTAGTACTTGTCCCAGCTGGCTCCAGCTGCAAACAAGCAAAAGGATGCAGCTCTTTCCAGCTCTGTGCGGGGAAGGGGATGTGCAGTCCTCAGCCAGTCTGCCACCACCAGGTACGTTTTTAAACAGGACTATGGTCATGTCATATGAGCCTTGCTGTGCCCAAGCTAATGCCATAAAGGCTTTCGTTACAACCAAAAATTACAAAATAAAACCCATAAATAGTCAGTCTGTGACAGAAATGAAGCATTTTAACTGATGCATGGGGATTGGAATTTTCTTTGTTAAGATTCCCAACATTTGAGCACTTACCATGGTTTCATTTTTCATCCTGCTTCAGCAGAAATATTTACAAATATGGACAAACACCTCACATTCATTTTTTTGGAGTCTAACTGCCATAATGTCAGACCAAGCTTCCCAGGATGCAGTGCCTGTGTCCTTGCAGAGGACTGCTACCAAGCAGCAGAGTGAAATACAACCTCTGCCTCATGCAACGCCTGGGACACAGGAGTTCATGGGACTGGCACTAGGAGATAACCAGAGCTCTTCTTTCCCTTTGCCACATGAGAGTTCTCTTCTCTGAGACTTGGAGGTTTCCTCCCTACAGGGACAGTCCCCATTTCCCCACGGTGGTTGTACTGCAAGATGCTGATGGCAGTGACCTTCCTCAGGATTTGTTACGGCTCTAGCTGGCACAGGGGAAGCTAAATAATAATGACAGATCCATGCCTCCGGGGAGCACCTAGAGGAAGAGAAACGCTGAAAGAAATGGCAAGACACCGAAGATGTAGGGCGAAGAAGAATGAGACATCCAGAGCAGGAGCTGCTTCCGTACAGCTTTACACTTGCTCTCTGTGCCCCTTGTCCCTGTCATAATCCAGGACAGCATCTCCGATGATGAGCGGGCGGAAGGCGGAGAGATGCGGTCCTAAGCCAGAGGACAGAGCTCCTGCTGCCGGGGCACACGACGCCACGCAGACCTGTCAGCATGCCTGATGGAGGAGCAGGCAGAGCCGTGCCAGACGGCCAGCTATCTGTTGCTACAGCACTTCGGTATGACAGATGAGCAATGGATCTAATTATATCGCTGGGAGAAGAGAGCCGTCTTGCACTCTCCTGTGATCTACGCTCCTTGCTGCAGAGCTGCTGTGTAGTACAAGGTGCAGCGGAGCATTTGCTGCTCGGCAGCACCGCGATGCATCATGCAGCAGCCCGTCCTGTGGCCACGCTGATATACGGCGCTGCCTCGGCTTGGGAGTCCATCACTTGGAAAAGAGACAGAAGGTGTAGAAAAAAAAAGTCTCAGCCAGATAACTGTATTGGGAGGGCAAGTTTCACACAAGTCATGCAGAAAGCAATGAACTGTATCAAGGGCTCATATTCACTTTTCCCTGACCGCTCCACAGCTATCCATAAAAGAGCACGGAAGAACAATTCCAGCTGACTGCGTGTCCTAATGCACTTATGTTCCTGTAATCACTCTGCTTCATCTCGATTATAACCGCATCACATGGAGCAAAAAGAGAGCGAGGAAGGCAGCAAGGAGGAGGAGGGACAGCTCCACAACAGCTCCCTATTGCTGTCCATTGTTAATGCTACAGTGTGTGGGTGCCTGAGCTGAAAGGGTTGCTGCAGACAATTACCTGCAGTTACCTGTCTCTGGGGGATACCTCCACGTCCCCTCTTCTGGTACACCTGTCCCCTTTCAGGCAGGGTACCAGGGCTGCACAACATTGCAAATTGCCCATTTGTAGGTTTTTCTGATGTAAAGGAGTGAGAAAAATGAGAAAGAAGGGATCTTCTGATGCTTTAAGTGTTTGCAAGAACTGAAGAGACAGCAACTAAGATAGTTAAGACTCAACAGTACTCCGCTCCTGCGGAAACCTTCTGTTGCTACTATCTCATTATCCCTCAGATCTTAATCCTTACAAAGACAGAATTAACACTGTGGTTTAGCATACTAACATATAAGGGGCTGCAGTGGAATCTAACATTTTAATTTCGCTTGTATAAATCTGACACTGATAATTCATAAACCACAATATACAAAGGAGTGATGGGCATGCAGAAATGTGTACTCTTCCAGTGTTCACTCTGGATGAAAAATCTGCTAATGAAATTGAATTATCCAATACAGTCTGCTAACTATGTTATCCTCAGGTTGCTGAGGCATTTGAGTTTTTGCAAATCTACAGTCTTTTCTCTTTAAAAAGTGACTATATGGAATAGGCAGAAAAATAAGTGATACTGGTGATTCTCATTAAAAAAGTGACTTTAAGCAATATGTTTTAAGGAAATTATCTAGATAAATTAAACTACAGATTTTTATGGATGCTTCCTCTGGGTAAGCTGATAGACTCCCTGTAACTTCAGTAGTGGATCTACATGTTCTGCAGCTTATGGCACAGAATTGTTAGTTAATGTACCATGACCTTCTAACCCAAATGGCTTTTTTTTTTTTTTTCCATCTGAATTTCCTGGGAGTAAACCCTGACATTTAGTGCCAGGTGTAGCCAGATCACTCCAGAGGTGTGTGAAGGAGCAGCTGTGTAAACCTACGGATGCAGATGCAAAGGTCAAAACCAGCCTCCAGTATGGAGGGGTGTCTAGGATGCTGGGAATGGATCCAGCATCCCTAGCTGTAGCAGGCATTACAGGGTTATACGGTGTTCAAAGATGGTCAACACAGCTATCTGTTATCCTCTTGTTGAAGTCAAGAAAGAGAGCCACTCTTGTCACTGAGGGCTTGTTGAGGATACCGGTTAGGAAGGAATGATGTCTCACTAGCAATTTTTATTGCCATGCTGGATAATTACTACCTGCAGCATCCTCTGAAGTCTACTGGCTTTTTGTGCTTTGCACGCTTTCTGAGGAAATATCTAGGGCAAAGTTTTGGAGATGGGACAGTGACAGTTTTACTTTGCCTAGTTAAAGTAAAACGTACAAATAGGTTTCAAAAGTCTTCATTCATATTTTATATACTGTGGCAGTGACCAAAGTATCTCAAAAATGCATAACAAACATCGATGCCCTCCCTTGATATATTTATCACCTAGACACATAGATTTTGCTTCTCCATTTTTTTTTTTTTCATCACTTTGATTAGGAATTTTAAGGAACAAGCAAAGGAGACACTTTTAAGATTGTTGCACAGAATGGAATGGTGCTCAGTTAACAGATGTGGTGGTACTTATGTTCCCCTGTAGACAATTGACTTAGTTTAAAGCTATTCATTTCTAATAGACTTTCCCTGACTTACACCTGCTGCAGATCTTGTCCTGTCTCTTGAAACATATCTAGATTGTGCATGATGGTTGGGATTTAAAAGGAGCCTATGCATATAAGCTTCCCAAATCCCATTATATTTTAATAAGATTTCTGCTTCTAACTGGCTCAGAAAAATCAGCTTGAATTTCTAGTTTCCACACTGCTACCACTAAATTAATTCTATGGCAATTCCTTCCAGAAAGCTTAGTGTTAATTAATTAATTAATTTAATTTAATGAATCTAATTTAACAGCTCCTCTCCTGTATTTCAGTGGTTTAGGACTCTTCTTGCTAGACTTGTTTTTGAGCTTCACTTTTTTTTTTTATCATCCTCACTAAGGATATCTGAGAATACTGAGTGACCTCACACCACAAACAGGAAAACTGGTGAGTCACAGCAGCTCCAGTTTCCCACCTGCACCAGTGAGGGAGGAACATCCTGCCAGGAATAACCATGCACTTCATAGCGGCTTCCCCCACTTCCATCACCCTGAGTTACGGATTTTTTATAAAGTAAACATTTACAAGTGCACCAAAAATAAACTTCAGGTTTTAAATAACAAAAAGAAAACTGAGGCATGCTGGTATTGCTCAGGTGTTGCCAGCGTTGCCCATCCTCCTGGCCTTTTCCAACGAGCTTGCATCCCACTTCCCCTTGATCACCAACACGCCTTTCTAGGTGGGATGCAGCCATGAGATAGCAGAGGATGCTGAAAAGTCCTGTAGGGCTATTATGTCTCATGATTTAGTGTTACATGGGAGGAAATCCAGTATCTCCTTTATGTTCCTCATACACCATAGACTCACAGAATGACTTGGGCTGGAAGGGACCTTAAAAATCATCTATTTCAAATCCCCTGTCATGGGCAGGGACACCTCCCACCAGACCAGGTTGCCCAAAGCCCCATCCAGCCTGGCTTGAGCACCTCCAGGGATGGGGCATCCACAGCTTCTGAGGGCCTCACCACCCTCTTCTGAGGAAAGAACTTTCTCCTAACCTCTAATCTCAATCTCCCCTCTTTTAGTTAAAAAGCATTCCCCTTGTCCCGTTGTGGTGGTTTTACTCAGGTGGGCAGCCGAGCTCCACCACAACCGCTCTCTCACTCCCCCTCTCCTCAAAGAGGAAGGGGGAGAAAATACAACACAGAGAATTCGAGGTTTGAGATAAGAAAGGTTTAATTAAAGGGAAAGGAAATGGGAGGAAAAAAACAGAGACAAAAGAAGCAATCAGTCCGCGCGGAAGCACAGAGAGAGGAAAAATTATTCTCTACTTCCCATCAGCGAGCGGTGTTCGGCCACGTCCTGGGAAGCAGGGCCTCAAACGCGTAGTGGTTGTTCAGGAGGAACAGCCCCCTCCCCCACGAGAGCCCCCCCTTTTATTGCTGAGTGTGACATCAGGTGTTATGGAATATCCCTTTGGGGTTGGTTTAGATCAGCTGCCCTGGTGATATCCCTCCCCATCACTTGCCCACCCCCAGCCTGCTGGCTCTTGGGGGCTTGGAAGGAGTCCTGATGCTGTGCCAGCACTATGCAGCAATAGACACAACACTAGAGTGATATCAGTGCTGTTCCAGCTATGAGTGCAGAGTACAGCACTGTGCGGGCTGCTGCAGGGAAAAGGTGACTCCAGCTCAGACAGACCCAACACACCCATCATTATCTGCCTGAGGAAAGTCACCCTCTGTCTTTTTTATAAGACCCCTTTAAGTAATGAAAGGCCACAATGAGGTCTCCCCAGAGCCTTCTCTTCTCCAGGCTGAACATCCACAGCTCTCTCAGCCTTTCTTCACAGGAGAGGTGCTCCAGCCCTCTGATCATCTTCGTGGTCCTCCTCTGGACCCACTCTAACAGCCCCGTGTCCTTCTTGGGCCCCAGACCTAGACACAGCACTCTAAATGGGGCCTCACCAGGGCAGAGCAGAGGGGCACAATCCCCTCCCTCCACCTGCTGCCCACCCCTCTGTTGGTGCAGCCCAGGACACAGTTGGCCTCTGGGCTGCAGGCACGCACTGCTGGCTCACGTCAAGAGTTTTTTCCACCAGCACCCCCAAGTCCTTCCCTGCTGGGCTTCCTGCTTGCCAGGGAAGCCAAGTGCCAGTGGTGGGAGCCAGGGCATCTTCAAGCATAGAGCACCAGGGTGTCTGGTGGCCTCTCACCACTGGGCTCACTGGTACTTTTCAGGCATTTATGCCTGGGAAATAAAGGGGAAAAATCTCAGTTGGAGTGGCTCTCATTGCAGTAGAGCAAGGTTGGACTTCACAACATGTCTCTTAGGAAGTAAATCACACCTGTGAGAATTTAACTGGTGTAAAAATCCTCTCTAAATAAACAGCCAGACAGCATCAGTTTCTTACAGGAAACCACTCTTCTCTCTAAAAGGCGTTAGCAGTTCTTTGTGTCTAACTGTGAGAGATCTTTTACAGGCTTTCCCATTTTGTAAGTAATATGATAAAATGCATGTATATGGGCAGCTCAAATGCTGCAGTGTTTTCAGCATCTTTGATGAATACACAGATAAATATGTTTTCTGTGTTCATTCTGATATACTTCAGAGATCTTATCACAGCAGGAGAAACTGTTTTCCCCAGAAGGACTCTGCCCAACACTCCTTGCTGGGATCTTGTCAACGCTTCAAGTTATGATCCTCACCTTAGGCCTCTCTGCTCAGCCTTGTGCTGCAATCCCATTGACAGCAGATCTGTTGGCATTTCACAAAAATTTGTATTGCACTGAGTGGCATGCTAGGGGCAAAAGTGACTCAGGGTCCTTGTCCTCACAGGGGCTTTAAGGGGCAGCTTTGGAGAGATGTGCAGCCTGGTCCCAGGGAGTGCCCACTATGGCCCACCAGCAACGTGACTCATTGTGGCCGTGGGCTTTCACAGCCCACACTGGGACCAGACAACATAACAGCTATGCACAGGAGTCTCTGTGGGTGAGCATCACTGCGGAGGGATGCAGTAGGTGTCTTTCAGGCACTTTCTTTGTATACTGCCTCAAGAAAAAGAAAAAGAAAAAGAAAAAGAAAAAGAAAAAGAAAAAGAAAAAGAAAAAGAAAAAGAAAAAGAAAAAGAAAAAGAAAAAGAAAAAGAAAAAGAAAAAGAAAAAGAAAAAGAAAAAGAAAAAGAAAAAAAAAAAAAAAAGACATTGAATCCATAGTGTTATGGAGTGCTCCATGTGTCTGGAATACCTGCAAGGCTTAAGGATGGCCCTTGACCCCTGGCATGGCCCTAGTGTCCTTTTGCTGCTCAAGGCCACGCTGACAGGCCATGAAGGCAGTGGTCCAGCCTGGGGCCATCCCATGGGGGCTGATGGCTGAGATGGTCTCCTGAATTTCCCAGGGAGCATGGCTGAGGGGCGAGATGTGCTCCCCCAGGCAGTCAGCCAGAAGCTCTCCTGTTTCACCCACTCAATCCACTGCAATGCAGATCTCGGCCCCAGGCCATTCTCTGTCCCACCGCTGGAACAATTTTTACAACAGCCCTACAAAAGCAGATGAAATTGGTATTTCCCCAGTTAGGTAATTACAGACTTTGGAGGTGGGGAGGACACTGCTTAGAGGTGGAGCAAGAGGTTACGTGACTTGCCCCAAACTAGAAAAGGAGATAGAAATAGAAACAGACAATTTCTGGTGCCTCCCTTTAGCATCTCACAGGCCCTGGTGGCTCTGGATCCATACGAAGCAGGGGGGATTTTACCAATGTCTGTAAATCCCTGACGGGAGGGTGCAGAGAGGCCGGAGCCAGGCTCTGCTCAGTGGTGCCCAGTGCCAGGACAGGAGGCCATGGGCACAGCCGGGCACCCAGGAGGCTCCCTCTGAGCACCAGGCAGCACTGCTGTGCTGGGCGGGTGACGGAGCCCTGGCACAGGCTGCCCAGAGAGGCTGTGGGGTCTCCTTGGGGAGCTCCAAAAGCTGCCTGGACGTGGGCCTGGGCAGCCTGCTCTGGGTGTCCCTGCCTGGGTAGGGGTGGCACCAGGGGCCTCCAGAGGGCCCTGCCAACCTCAGCCATTCTTTGATTCTGTGTTTCTATGGAGAAAGGGGAAAGCCCACAGTCCTAGGTTGGGAGAATGGGGATCGTTACCTCTAGGGGAGCCAGCAGCCATCTCATAAAGATGCAAATTCAAATGAAGGGCAGAAGCATGGCCCTACATTTCCAGCCCATTACTTAGCACTCCTGATGAGCTGTCACGTCCCAGGGGAGACTCAAATGACAAATGTTGCATGATGCCATCTTCAGTGTGTAGTAAAGTCAAAATGGTGAAGGGTGACCACACTCGTGTTTACAGCAGGAAGAGTCACAATGCCACTTGTGTGCAGAGCTGTGAGAAACCACAACAGCTTCTACATTTGTGCAGTGAACTAAGGTTTGCTCTCAGTGATGCCCCTGCTATTCTGCAGGTACTGTGTCATCTTCTTCCAGTAAATAACCAAGAGAAGACTCCCCAGTTACATGTTTTAGGATGTGCTTTGCATTTTTGCCTGTGTTCAGGCCTGCAGTGGGGATAATCATAATAATAATAATAGTAATAATAAATGAACATGATTGCAACTGTTTCATTAAAAGCAAACATCAAGATGTAAAGGCCAGCTCTCATATGCTAATTTAGCTTGGAATTAAAGAGTTGAAAGACTAAACCAGGAGTAATAAATAAATTCCGCTACATTTCATTTGATTTTTCTTCCTAGTTGTACAGACATCTGAAAAAGGTGAATTGTTTTAAAAAACACAAATCTAATATGCTTCATCTGTCTGGATAATGATCTCTGCATTCTCAGGGCTAATCATGCAAGCATTATTTTCAAATTATCCTAACAAACCAGACTATGTGCCTAAAAACAGCTGAAAAATATTAATTATTTGTTTTATGTGAAATTGGAGGAGTGAAGAGAACAAAATGTAAAATATGAAAAAGAAAATTGTTATGGTGCTGGCTTCTAATATAAAGGGGGGAAAAGTATCATATTTACTAGATTTTTTTCCCCTGCAAATGACATCTCTGAGACAGAGGTTGTTGATAAGCTCCTACCAGCTTTCATGAATGTGGCCATGAGAGAACTGTATAACAAAAAAGCCAGGCTTTCTGAATGTGATCTGTAACTCTGGCTCACTGCTTTCCTCTTTGTGGTTTTTCTGCCACCTCACTTTAAAGCACAAGCACTAGAATGGTGTTGTTTGGTTATTGTCAGACATTGTGCCCAGAGAAAAATGTCTTACTTTTTTCTTACCTTTTATTTCAAGTAGCTGTATGCTTTTAAGTTCATCATTTTTACCATCAGCAATGGTTGCAGACATCCAGCATACTGTCAACATTTTCCTACTGCACTGATTCATCTCTCAGTTTCTTTTCATTTCTCCATCAAAAATTGTTTGTAAGTGAAAAACATTGACCAGTTCTACTGTGTTCTCTGAGACATGAAAGGAACAGTGGGTATGAAGTCTTGTAATGAGCTGTCATACCTTACCTTTTTGGTGGGTTTCTTTGACCATAGCTGAGCTCACTGATTAGAATGCAGGAATTTTACTATTAGATGAATACAGGAAAAATCTGAATGCCTGCTGTGATGAGCAATTACACCAAGAAAAAGTGAGAGAAAAAGTGAGAAGAAATATTAAGGATATTAAATGTAGCTGTGTTCAGAAGCAACCTCTCAAAATTGCAACCATATTTTCTTTCAGCTATGACAGAACTGTGATGCTGTTGTGCTGGTACTGGCATTTCAGTTCAAAGCAGGAGTGCTCGCTGAGCCTGAGTCAGTAGTCACCCTGCACTGTGTCTGGGTCAGCTCATGGCTGGCCATGGTGGGCACAGGCTGAGCTCTTTCCGAGATGCTTTCCATGAATTTCGTGGAAAACCAGGAGACACTTTCCATGAATTTCACCAACATCTCTAATGAGCAATCATCTATGGGGACAGACTGGATCTACTCTGAAGGAAACTGCCTTGAATAGAGAGCAACATGAGTGCCTGCTGCTCAGCACCAGCTCTTCTGCTGCACAGACCCATAATAAAGCATTGCAATGCTGCCTACACAGGCATAGCCTGTGGCTAAAGAAAGGTCGCAGAGCACTCCCTGAAATCAGACAGCACGTCTATGGCTGTAACTCAGATACCTTCAGTAGGGTTCCCTTCCCTTCCCTTCCCTTCCCTTCCCTTCCCTTCCCTTCCCTTCCCTTCCCTTCCCTTCCCTTCCCTTCCCTTCCCTTCCCTTCCCTTCCCTTCCCTTCCCTTCCCTTCCCTTCCCTTCCCTTCCCTTCCCTTCCCTTCCCTTCCCTTCCCTTCCCTTCCCTTCCCTTCCCTTCCCTTCCCTTCCCTTCCCTTCCCTTCCCTTCCCTTCCCTTCCCTTCCCTCAACATCACTGTAAAATCTCAATGTCTTCCAGCAGTGCATTAACAAATATAACTAACATTTGTCAACATTTACACAAAGGATAATCAAGATCTCATTGTTTCCAGGCTCTCCAAATCTGAACAAGAAGCTGTAATAATGAAACTCTCTTATTGATTCAACTGATCAAAATGTATTTGCATTAGTAGCACAGCATAATTGGGGCACGTTATAACAAAACAACTGATTGGTAATGTAATGCTGTTCTGAATATGAATACATTATCCCTTCATGCATTTAATATTTCCATTAATCACTAACTTGGTGCCATCTCCAATTTTGCTGAACAGCCTTCAAGCTGGGAAGCATAAAGCTCTTTAAATCTACTCTTATATTTACAGACCCTCTTAGACTGGCTGACAATATGAACCTTTAATTTTAAATCAGACTGAAAATCAGCGTGTGATAATGCTTGCATTTGTATTCTTTTCCCCTTCTTCTCTTGAGGTGTTGCTTATTATTTCTTTCCTTTGCTGAGGAAATAGAAGGGACATGGCTAATGTAGAACTGCAGACTTTTCCCTCTGCAGTGTATGTGGCTGCTGTTATCCTAAGTCACTAAGATGTCATTGTTTCCAGGATTAGCTCTGATGCCTCGTGAAGATTTCTGATGCAGAGAGCCCCGTGCTCCTCCAGGCAGCAAACTCAGAAGACAAGGTACAATCAGCCGCTTCTCTGCTCCCCCTTGCCCAGACCTCAGCTGCTACTAACAACTGAAAGGAGACAATCTATTTTCTTTCCACCGTACCTGATCTCCAAGGAGACCTACCTCTAATGAACAAGACAAAAATAAAATGAGGGAATGTGATACTCTTAGTCGAACATTTTGAAACCAGGTACACTTGTACACAGATGACGGCATCAGGTCATCTAGACATATTCCACTTATAAACTGTGTCATGCAATCAACAGGTGTCAGTAAAGTTAATAGGGTTGCAAATGCAAATATGCAGTCCTCTGAGGACCAGCATAGTTCTGCAGAGTGTTACAAGTGCTCAAACCCTGCTGAAGGTAATTAGAGCTGAAGGCACTCTGCATTTTTCAGAAGTCTACAGCAACATTTAGCTTCAGACCAGATCCTTTTTGCTAAGGGAAACTGTCCCCCTTTACCCTTTCTTGGTATTTCTTTGGCTTTGTCACTGATTTCTTCCCTTCTCATCTTACTGCCTAGAAGATAGGCTTGCACATTTTGCAAAATGGATGAGCAAGATCAAGACAAAGACCAGACCATGTGTCAAAATATGTCCAATAGACACTACTACAAATCTCAAATCTGCTTTTGTAGCTTTTTGGCTGATGCTTCATAATCTTTTTTTTTTTTTTTTCTTATTACTGTGTTTTATTTTTTGAAAGTAGCAACCATACACTGTATCTTAAAATCCCACTTATGTGGGACTTACAGTGAGACTCCAAGAGATATTGAGTTAATAACTACCATAAGTGTTTGCTAACATTTTAGAAATGCATTGTAAATTCCTTCTATATCCAAAAGATCAAGAGTAAACACAGCCCTAAACCTAGGAAATTGCTGAAAATTCTGTGAAAACAAATTGATTTTGTCTATGCTCTGGAAATGGGTCCCCAATGCATCTATTAGAGCAGAAATAAGCCTGCCAGAGAAGCACTAAATGCTGCTAAGGGCCATCCGTGACATCCGGTCCAAACTCCTCTGGTGCCTGTCGCCACAGGCAATTAAAATTGAAGTAAATTCCTTTCAGATTATACACACTATGGAGTAAGTTCCTATATTTGTACAGTTTTACTTGTTTAAAGATGTTCCCCTCTGGTGCAACAGAAGGCTATTCATTAGATTACTTTCTTTTGTTTCTCTGCTTACTCAATAATCTTCATATATAAGAAACCTAGATTAAGAATATTTTTATATTTTGAGGGAAATTACCCCAGCGTTATCAAATAAATGTGAAGTGCTTGGCTTTGGTAATGGTATAAACCAGTTTTCTGCTTCTATAAATGCTCCAGGTAGAAAACATGGAAAGTAGCTGCACTATTTTCTGAAATAATGTGACTCCCTGTGGTTTTCCTGTTTAATGTCATGCTCTCTGTTATTTGACCACAAGAATTAACTTATTTCAAGAGATAGTAGGAACAGGGAAAGGCATCTTAGTGGTTTGTACTCATAGAGACATACTGAAGAAGAGGAGCACTGCCAGCATCCCGTGGAGACTGGTGGTAAGGCGCTGTTTTACTAAGTTAGGAAGCTGTGGGGTGAATAGCCACAGATAGATGCAATAGTGATAAATAAAGTCATTAAAGGAAAGGCCATTCCCCAGTCTCTGCAGAGGAATGGGACAGAGGCTGGGAGAAAGGAGAAGGACAGTGGCACATCTCTGAGGGCCACGCTTCTCACATAAACCTCAACCCTGGTTCCTGCAGACGTGAACTTCAGCCTTGTCTTCCTTACAGAGACCGCTCAGTGGCATGAAAGGTGACTGGGATTTCAGAGAGGGAAAGCCAGGAGCATGGCTGGCTCCTCCCGAATGCTTCATCGAGTCTCTCGGATTGTGTATTGCTAAAAATTGCTGACATTTCCTTCTCAGGGAATTTTCATTCCATGAGCTTATACAGAATGAACTGGTGAGCCTTTGCATGCACACCATTAGCAGTTATCACCAAACAGATTAAGTACACAGATTATATTGTCTATCTTCATCCATGAATGGATCTAATGTCCAGCTTCAGTGATTTGAAGGGATGTCAGAAAGCTAAACCATACCTCATCTCCACAGAAATCTGTGTTGTCACTGGCTTCTTATTAGTCATGGATCCATAGTCTACAAAGGCAAATAACACCACTCAAATGCCGTTGAATGGGAATGGCTTGTTGAAAGTTGAATGCCTTGAATTGGTTGTAAATTGCCAAATTTTTGTATGGAAGGTTGGAGAGGATTTTGTTAAAAAAAAAAAAAATCCTTTTTCTCTGATACAGAAAGCTTTATTTTTGCTTAATGCACAGTTCACTGAGCTACTGCCAATCTTCTTTTCTGTTTCTGTATGTGTTTTTGCTTAAGCTTGGGTGTAATTTGGCAGCAATTATCAAAGTGTAAAGTGTGCATGTGAGGGTAAAGGGACCCTCAATATCTGCACTACTACCTTGTTTTTTTTTTTTTGTGGGAAGCGCCACAGCTTTTGCCCGTTACAAAATCAATGTGCACCTCTGTCCTCCTTAGTATGTGACAAAAATGCAAAGTGAGGCTGCTCAACAACAGAAAAGAAAACTTCTTTGCTGTTGCAGAGAGTTCATTTCTTTTATGTCACCTACAAGTGGGCAAAAATGTGTGAGTCATTTGTGCTCCCTTATGTTGTTCAGACAAGACCTAGAAGAGTCTCTTCCTTTTTTCCTTCTGCTGCTTGTTTTCACCTAAGCAATATAAGAAATGTCAAGCTGAGGCTGCCCTTGCTTGTTTGAAAACTTTTTTTTTTAAGTTCTCAGGGGTGAAGCAGCACTGAAGTTCTTGTAGTTTCTTGCCTTATGTTTCCCACTGTCTGTCTTTCCCATGTCTAGTCAGACTGGTCCCAACCCCACCCTGACAAGCCTGTGGACAGACTGCTGTTTCTGTATGCACTGCGGGTGGGGAAAGAGCCCGAGCTCTGTCTGCTTCCTACCATGTTATTTTAGATTTGCTGGGATCCTATTTGCTTGTCTGGAGGAAAACAATGGCACCGTGACTAGCTATACTTTTGGTGTATCTTATTTCATCTACAAACATTCACCGGTTCTGTCACATAGACCATTCAAACAGCCACCTTTTCCAGGGAATTAAGCCTACAGCCTACGCTCATCACTGCTGTGTAACTGCTTCCTGGCTGGCTCTGGTCAGAACAAGTGAAATTTCCATTAATAAAATCACGGCAAAGAAAGCACATCCAAGAGTATAGTATTGACATCTGATGATTTCAGTCTTGATCATATACACATCATTTTGCATTTCCTATGAGAGAAGGAATTGAAGGTCAAAGCATTACCACCCAGCATTTCAAAGTCAAGCTAAACAGAGGAAATGCTGAGTTGTTAACAAAGACTTCTTTCCACAGTAGTGTTAACGATTCCAATCAAATGGATGTCAACAAAGACCTTCTCAAGTAGAAAGAATAAAAATTTATTTCTGTCCAATGAAGTTTGATTTAATGGAGTACTGTGTGTGATGAATTCCGTTTTGTTTCCAAGTATCTATGGAGTCATCCATGAAGCAGGGGCAACTAAATTTCAATTTCTCTCATGAGCACAAAATAACAGCAAAATGAAATAAACAAGAAGCATAACAAAATCTCTTTAGCTTTCCATGTTTCACAGAAAAGTAAAATAGTGTGTGGCACCTAGTTTACCTCCTAATGCCTCTCCAGCTGCGTCAACGCTGATGGCCACAGATTTCTGTGTCCTGAATTCCCTCGAGCTCCAGGTCAGCCAGCACAGTCCTGATCTCAGCCAAGTCTCTTCTGTTGCTGGTTCTGATAAGCAAGTACAAGGTACAAAGCTAAGCCACACTGTGCCCACTTCTGGAAATAACAACCTTTCGGTCTGTCAGGTGCTCACCACCTATTTTTTGTTTGTTTGTTTTCTCTCTCTTTTTCTTTTTTCCTTTATGAGGTCAGTATTTTGGAAGAAGAAAGCAAAACCAACAGCTTTGTGGAGAAGGGGACTGTGGCCAAAATGTAGTGAAACGTTTCTGAATGCGCATAAGTTGAGGTGCACATCTTAACCCAGCATACTTCAGGAGAGCATGAGTTTACACTTTTGACTGAATTACATTTTTGTGTTAAGCAGAAAAAATATGTTTGCGCTGTGCTTCAGAAACTTCTGATGGAGATGGGTGATAATAAAACTTAAAGAAAAAAGCGTTGCTCACAATGAAAAGAAATGGCAAGACAGTCTTCTTGCACAATGTATGTACTTCAAGCTGTTAAGGGTTAGGAAAAAAAGGCCACCTGTTCCCAGGGTGAAGTTTAATGAAATTCTCCTCCAATATTTTGACACCTTGTTATTTGCATCTGTCTTGTTCTTTAATAAAACCCTCAATGCCGTGTATTGAAGCAAACTAGCAGCAAACTTCTTACGGCTTTTGGCAGCTTGTTTTCCAGATGGCCTGGACAAAACCATAAGATATTATATAAAAAATCCAATTCCACAAGTCAGTGCATGGAGAATATTTCAGGTGATGACATTAAGTTGTTTACCAGGGCAAGTGTAGTGTCTCCCCAGGCTGATATCATCAAATGCTAAACTCTTGGTGGTTTTAATCCACATTCATCAACTTTACTGTTATACTTAGAGCAGCTGTCTCACTCTCTTAATACATGGTGTTAACCAGATGGCCTCAGAAAACACAACCATATGAAATCTGAACCCACTTAATTCTTAATCTCTTCATGCATTGCACTTTCTTGAGTTTGCATCAAAAAGAGGGATAGTCTAGTAGCAGGAGAGTGGCAGCTGATTCAGTGCACAGTTCTGCCCTTAATGTACACGATGGTGACAAGGCAATGACCTCTGTAATACGCAGCTATTAAAACCTATTTGAAAGAGAGTTCAGCTGTCCCAAATAATATTTTAAAGGATTAGAAGGTTTTCTATGTCTTTATAGTGGGAAAATCCATGGTGGAAGCTTCTGAGAATCAGAGAATAAAAGAGCGTTGTTAAGGTTTTAATATAAAAGACTGCAATATGGTCATTTCCAAGTGATTTCTACATGGTTAAGGCTACATATTCATTGTCATGTCCTTTGCAGAAGAAAACAATGGCTTTTCATACAGAATAATAAAATCATAGACTGGTTTGGGAAGGGACCAGTGCCAACTCCCTGCCATGGGCAGGGACACCTTCCACCACACCAGGTTGCCCAAAGTCCCATCCAGCCTGGCCTTCTCTCCCTTTTCCAAAGGATCCCCCATAGCTGGGCAAGGAGGAGTTATGAAAATGAACCTGTGCAGTTTTCCTCCCTTCAGTGCCTGTGCACCTCTTTCTATCAAGAATCATTTTCAAAAGGCACAGTATTATTCAGTACTTGGTGCACAAACCCAATGTCAGGCCAGGGTTCTGCCTGGTCTCAGGACTGAAAGCATCCCTTCATTGGGATGAATCACGAGGGATTTGTTATTCTGCAGCGTGTAGGACAGGCCACGCACCTGCCTGTAATTTGTCAAAAAGTCTTGACAGATAAATGTATAGTTAGGGGTGATGGCAGGTAGTAATTACAAATTCTGCCCTACCTCCCTCCATCACTGTGCAGCATCTAAGTCCAGGAGGCAGTTTCTGGAGGCTTGCAGGTGGATGTCACCTACAGACATGAAACTAATCAAGCTTAGAAAATACTTCCAGGGTTTTTTTTTTTTTTTTTTTTTCTTCTTCTCCCACCCCTGAGATCCTGAGAAGCATTTAAAAATGAAAATGAGAGTTGACAACTCTCAGAGGGAAATAGTGCTTTTTTTTTTTTTTTCTTCTTTTTCCTGCTGATCGGTGGTGTTTGCAGAGATTCACGTAGAGGCTTAGAAGTGTCAAGAGCTATTCCAAAGACAGCTTTGCTCCCGCAGAGAGCAAACTTGCAATGCAATGGGCACGTAGCACACCATTTTGTTGTCCAAATTAAAAAAACTGGAATCAGGCACAACGTTAGACCTGCCCCTACAGGATTTGTTCTGGAATTACCCCATTTGCACCAATGAAGTTAATCTTGATTTATGCCAGCAGATGTGATTATAAAATGAGGTCCCTTTGCATTAAATTAGCATCCCTCCTGCTGGGGCACCAGTTCTGCCAGCGATGTTTTACCCATCCTGGGTTACATGTGCAGTCATCGACTCCCCCACTGGTGCCATAGCAAGCAGCTTGGGTGGAAATTCAATCTCTTCCACACCAGCTGTGCTGGAGGCTGCTGAACTGAGCCTGAACCCTCGGAGTTCAGCTCACCAGCTGTTTGCAGGGGCATGCTGTGATGCAGGATGATATCATGCAGCCACTGGAAATGGCTGTCCCCAAGGAGCCTGAGCTCCTGGAGATTATCTCTGGAGAAGTAACACACACACACGTATTTGCTTCAGTGTCATGTGTGAATTCAGTCAGTCTTTAGGACTTTGTGATAAGGGCTATGTATGTCTTTTGAGACACCAAGAACGCTTTTGGGCATGCTGTAATCATGGAGCATCTGCACCTCACAGCCACTTTGTTGAACATCTTCGTACTGTTATAGTACAAACATCACAAAGTCTCAGCTGCCTGCTTCCCTGATGGGGAAGGCAAAGCCACATGCGAGCACTTGACATTTCAGTCTAATCCAATCTACATACGGACGCCTCAGCCTCTGTCACAGGGCAGTGAATTCACAGCAGATGCTCCTGCGTGAGTATAGGGCCATGCCTCGTGTGGTGGGAACAGCAAGTGGGGGAAAATGGCCAGCACAAGTCTCAGTTGCACAGCTGAGGAGTAGTCCTCTCTCACACTGGTGTGGGTTACACCTTGGTACCTCTATAAGGAAATAGGAATTGTGAAGTGGGTCCTCTGACAGTCATTTTTACCTTGTTTCCACCCAGGAAATCATGGATGCTTATGGACAGAAGCCAGTGAAATAATAGACACAAGCCTTATACCCTTCTTACCTTACTCTCTCAGCAGCTTACCAGCTCTGAACATCTCCTTGACCTTATCATATGTTCCTGACTTTAGGCATCTCACCCTTGACTAGCAAATTAGATGAGCCCAGGAGCAGCCACAGCTGTCCCTGACAGCTGTCCCAAATATCTTACCCAGAGCCATTCCTGGCCCACACTGACCCTAGGATGTGCCCCGGGTTGAACCACCTTGGAGAGCACAATTCAGCCCAGCAGCATGGGTGACTGTGATCTGGGGCTGAAGTCTGCTTCATGTCCCTCAGCCTGGGAGGAGGAAAGAAATGGAGCTCTGGGGGTCAGGTCCTCCCCTGCCCCTGCCCTGCTGGGTCTCATTTCAGCTGCTTGGGACCAGCCTTGGGAGAGCACTGAGGACATGGGAGGACAGGGAACAGTGGGGAGCACCTTGCTCCTTCATCACAGGCCAGTGGGATGGTGGCAGAGAGCTGGATGAGAATGGTCTGATCCTGTACACAGACAGACGTGTCCTGCCTCTGCCCTAAGCCAGGCTGGCTGGTGCTGGGACATGGGAGCACACCATGAGGGAAGGAAGGGAGCATCATGCCATACCAGCCCTCTGAGCCATGTGCTAACCTGGTACTTCTGCTGCCTAATCCTCCCAGTCCCAGCTTGTTCCTGGGTGCCTCTAATAAGAGCCTGAAGGGCAGCCCTGCTCCCTCAGGGAAGCAGAAACAGAGCAGTTCCTACAGCTGCATAATCACAGGACTATGAACTTGTCCAGACATTACACAAGAAGTGTGCCAACTCCCATAGCCCAGTTTCAATTCCTGCCCACCTAACAGCCAGCAAGGACCTGGACCTACACAGTCAGCAAACACAGTGCTGCAGACACATGTAAACCCTTCCACCTTACTTGCTGCAATGGAAACATTTGTTCCTCCACGACTCCACTTTTATTAATTGCCCATGGAGATGGAAGATCGAGCAATTGCAGCTGTCTGTGGAAATAGTGATTTCACTATCTGGCTGTGTTCTTCCCAACAGGGCAAGGAAAAGTGCGGGTCATGAAGACGCCGCTTACCTGAGGTGGATCAGTCACGCACCGCAGGCAGCAGCAAGCCGCAGGGCGACTTCCACCACCTTGATGTCTCTCACGCAGAAACACGATGCACAGAGAACTGCTTTGGATTCAAAATTTTTAATTCTTTGTGGTTTTGTAAAGATAAACCATGTTCAATACTGAATCAAAGGAGATTTTTAGGGGGTCTAGCCAAAATGGAAATGCTCTGCTAACACTGCCAGCCGACATTTATTCAGCTAATAAACACTGTTCCTGAAAAAAAAAAAAAGTCAAATATGACTGTCAGCTGAATCAAAGTAAATAAAGAGGCTGCCAAATTTGCCTTGAAAATCCTAATAATTGCCCATGTATACTTTATTTGTGTCAGGCAATGGGCAAAGCAGGGAAAATGTGAAACAGTATTAAAAGAAAGCAACTGAGAGATACTAAGATAGATAAGAAAAACTATAATTAATGTCAGTGCTGAATTATAGGAGATTTGAAGCAAAATACATATTTTAATTTACAGAATGATTCAATCTCAGTATCATTACAAAGAAGCTCTCACCTGCTACTAATATTCTTCTACATTTCAAAAATTATAGTTATATGAAAAGGTAAAAGAAAACGCATGAATCAGATGACTTAAATGTAGCTTGCCAAACAAATAGGAGGGAGCACAGAGATTTTAATGAGCCAGGGAACTTTGATCAGTATGTGGTGACGACTTCTGAAACACAGCAGCATGTCTGCTGACAGCACATGCCAGCAGATGAAGGGCTGCCAAAAGCAAATGTCAGACCTCCATGATCTTCAGCTGAAGTTAGGGAACTTCTTATTTTTCCTGGTGTGTGCCTTTCTTGTACATCCGTGCCCAGGTACATGTTCCTAAAATCAAGCCCAGATCATTTCTCATAGGACAAGGCCAATAACCAAGATGGGAGGCATGATAAGAACAACATACTCGTGGGATCTGTGAGTTCCCTGCTTTTCAGTGATAATTGCATTGCTCTCAGGGCCTGGGAGACTGTGTTTGTAGGAGGGAACTTGGTGGTTCCCCTGTGACTTTGTCTTTTAGGTAGGCTGCAGGGAGATGGAGGCCTCAAAGAGGAGGCCCCAGGGAGTTAATGGGGATGAGCATATGAGGTGGTAACCTCAGCTGATGCTGTCAGCACCAGAAAAAAAATACACACTGAAAATGAATAAATGATGAGTCAGCATATCCCCTCCAGCAGAGGACTCTAGAAAAGGAGCATTTTCTGGCAGATTCCACAGAGTTATTGCTATTACTGATGATATTAGCTGTGGTGTCTTCAGTGCCACAGGGCAACTCCAAGTGCTGGCTCAGTGGCACAGCTCTTGTGTCTGTTTACCCCAGACTGAGTACTACACAGTACAGATTGTGTCTACCTGCCCGGGGCTGTTTGGTTGTTATTTTGCTAATCAAATACCTGCCCTCTGGTATCTTGGCCTAGAAAATAAAGTATTTGGTCTTCAGTGAATTTGGAGACTTTTGGGAAATGGATCCGAGTGGTATCTAAGAGTGTTCTCAACGTCTGTGGAGAAACCTTCAGGTTCACTTGAATGAGTGAGTGACTCACAAAGAATGAGAAGTACTATATTTGCCACTAAATTAGGGAAAAAAAAAAAAAAGAAAAAAAAAAAAAGGAAAAAAAAAAAGCCTGCAGTTCTGAAAGGAGGAAAATTCTGGGCCTTCAGCCACCAGCAACCTGGAGACAAGTCACTGCACCGTTCTATTTGTTTTTCTCATAATGACTTTCTGTCAGTTCCTCAAAGAATTATTTATCTGAATGCATTTCTTGGCATCCTTCTTTCATTCTTTCTTTCCAGAACATTCCCAGTTTCTCTTTGTGGAGAGAGAAGACTGACACTTACCGAAAGCCACAAAAAAATAACAGTAATGAAGTAGAAGAGTTTCTTCTGAATCACCAAGATGCCTGATCAACACAAGATTGGAGGAAAGTACCTGAAAGACTGCAAGAAGGAGTCACTGTAGTGTATAACCAATTACCCAGAGGCTGAGGAAACCACAGCTGTAAAGAACCAAGCAATGCCTGGATCTGGTAAAATACTGAACAAACTGAGTTCAGGAAGACTTTTGTCTCTTTAGTCCAAGCACATTGCATTACTCAGAGATTTTCATATCAGCTGCTGATTGCCTGCCCTCGTGTTTTGGAGATGCTGTATATGAATACGAATGCCCTCAGTGGCTAAGGAGTGAAGCATTTATTGTAGTCTTCTCAGTGGGGTTACTCCTGTTACTGTTTAAAGGAACATTGCAAGACCAGAATCCCTGCTGAGGAAGTGTGCCTGGTCACAGTCTTCAGCAAAGCTTTCAGTGGGGAGAGCTATCTCAGCTAACAGTTCTGTGGATACTTGCTGATAGGAAGAGCTGTCATCCAGGCTGCTCTTCTGAGAGTACGATCCCTTCACACCATCCCTTCACACCATCACAAACCAAAACAGAACTACTTCTATTACACAACATTTCCAACTTGGTCTACACTAATAACTTCCTTAAAGTTCAGCAGTCACCCTGTAGGGTGCTCTCCTTTCCCCACAGACTGCAGAAGTGTTTAACAAGATTAGCTTTGACCTAATGTTTAGAAAACAGAAGTTCAGAGAAATTAATTTTCACTGTCACTGAATGCTGGGTAATTCCACCCAAAAACTTCCCACCATACTTCCCCAAAGCACTCCTTCCCAAAGACATTTGCCAGACAGAAATCTGTTTTTACTTGTTCACATTGTGCTAGTGGACAATACAGTCCTTTGCTTTTCTGTATTTCCTCAGTCAGTATCTTTCCACTTTAAGTTTACCTCCATCATCTCATTAATGTCCAAAGTGGATCTGACAGATGCTCTCTGGATGACAATCAGTCAAGCCTGTGAAAGAGTATCAATACGCAACTGCAAGCAGTGCAATTTTCTCAGCCTTACCGATATGAAATACTGCATGCTTAAACTTTTATAATGTCAGTGCTCAAATACTTCACTCCTCTGTTACTTGCTGCTTTGGGTGTTTCATGGTACCCGTTCCATACTCTAGATGCTTTCCATAACAGACAACAATCCAGCCACTCATTCAGGCTCCATGTTTTTAGCAGGTTATTCTCACACCACACCTAAACCAAGATAGATCTTGGTGCCTTTTACTCTTGCCATCCATAGCATGCAGCGTCTATCTTTGTAGCATCTATCTACCTCTGCCTCCCTGTAATAGACTGTCCTGTGTATTTCTGATGTATTTTTCTAGTGCAGATTTCCACTATGCCAGAGAAGTGAGTTAATCTTATCCTAGATTCTTCAGTGATATTTGAAATGGCCTTTAAAGCTTACCAATCCATTATGTTCGTATCTTCTGAATAACTCCCAGTTCCCTCACCTTTTGCTACAGAGAGTCATTTCTGTCCTCGTCTTGAATGCTTGGTGAAAAAGAAGTCATTTCAAAAAGTTTGGAGGTTTGACAAATACAAGCAGTGGTGGGCCTGAGCTTTGTCAGGAAGCTGATGAATACTTGGTGAATTGGAGTTGAACTAGCAGAAATATCTAGGCTTGTTTCTAAGTGTGCATGGAAATATCAGAAGGCAAGAGATTAGCTGTTAGACATTAGATACAATGGAAGCATATTTGGAGCCATATTTTCTCCTAGAGGTGTTGGATATTTGCTGATAAATCATTCACTAAATTGACTTGGAGCGGATATTTGTAGCACCTTGTTTCTTAGACTTACTTGATACAATCCTTGGAGGAAGAGAAGATTTTCTATGCCTACTTCAGCCCTTTACAATTATCTTGTGTCAAACACCTCTTGAATCACATTAGCCCGCAAAACTCTCAAGAACGGGCTTGATGAGTGAATTAAAACTCTGCAGCACAGAGGCAGGCAGAGGTCTCTAGGAATCCACTGAAAGGAGCTTGCCACATAGCTCCACTGACGGTTTGGGCCATTTCCTCCTCCCTGGAACAGATCTGGTTCTTGTCCACCAGAAATAAATTATACAAATAGCTCCAAAGAGCAACTCCATTGTTTTTGGAACAGACTAGACTGCGCTGAGTAAATAACAGATATTATTACAGAAATGTCCTGGGCTGGGAAAATGTATTTTCCCTGCCTTGCAAAGCTTTCTTGCCAACAACCCTCTTCAAAATGTAAAGCCAAGGGCTGAGCTGTTCTATCCACAAACTTAGCTGGCCAAATCCCTTGTGGACGTAAATCATCTGAATTCAGCTCTGCTGGAGTAATTGGAGCTCTACTGATTTACATCTGCTGAAGACCGTTGGCAGCACACACCTGGGGAAGAAAACAGAACATGCTGGTAGCCATACAAATGCATACATACAGTCCTTCCTTACCTATGGCTGTGAGACTGCATTTTTGTTTAAATGAGAAAACAATTAATAGATTTTGTATATGACAAAATAAACAAGGTTTATACTAACATGAGTCAACAGCTAGATTAATTTACTTGAGATGTTAGGTGTTGTTGGGGAGGGGTTTAACCAGAAGTCTTCTGTTTAAATGAATTTTTGCTCCCAGATTGTTTGGCTTTTGAGTAGCGCTAGTGTCAGCCTTTTCTAGAATGTATTTTAACGTGGATACTGAAAAGTACGCCTTAAACCTAACAAAAATTTGATGGATCAGTAAATGACTGCTAGACGCTCATCACAGCCAACCTGAGCTATTATCAGGACTGGAAGCCAAAACTTCAAGCACCCACCCCTACCTTATGGATGGGGACACTGTGGAACCATGGGCTCATGGACCTGGCAGTGGTGGTTTAAGAAGCTGCTAACCTCCAAATGCCTCTTTCCCTCCCTCCTTACCTTCTTTCTCCCCCACACTTGCACAAAACTGCCTTCACCCACCAGGCATGTCACCTAGCCTGTTCTAGCAGAGTTAGCTGCTATAGCTTAAATTACTGAAGAATCTTCTCAAGACCCACTAACTGGGTCACAGATGGGAGGAGGGAAGAGGTGAGAGAAATTTTTACATGACTACACCTACAAGAGCCTGTCAGACTGTGGCTGTGTATGTTAGCACCACAAAGCACAATATCATCAGATTTTCAGACAGTGAGATGCATTTGCACCCCCAGTGACCATCAAGCAATTTCATTTAAATACCTCTCACTATCCTTACCCAAAACATTTCATTGTAATGGAAAGCACTTACCAAAGACGCCTGGTTTTGCCTGTTCACTTTGTCCCTGTGCACAGAAGAAATACAAGCTTCCATTGATTAAAAGGTGACGCTTTAACTATTGTAAGACCTTTTCCAGCTTCCCAGAAATTGTGTGCTTTGAAAGTATGCCAATTTTCTCACTCTCCCAGAAAGTGCCCCCTTGGAAACACTGCATTATACAAGAAATGCAATGCGTATCAGAGCAATTTCTGGTGCTTTCTTCTGATTTCCATATGTCTGGCAATGTCGCATAATCAGGGTAGACGTACCTAGCACTGTATCTTCTACCCAGCAAATGTTACTTTGGCTGGAATCTGAGCTGGAAACTTGCATAGGTTTGCACATACATCCGAGTCCAAACAGCTTCTTATTGGCACCTCGCTGTGCCTCTGCGTAGGTTTTTGTGGCAGTCTATGCTCATGTCTCTGCTGCTAAACATGGAGTCAGGGCCTGATCCTGGGCTTGGAGGACAGGGGACGTGGAGCATCCTGCACCCAGCCAGTGGCCTGCCTACAGCAGGTCTGCCCTGGCAAGCTCCTGGAGCCCCTTTGTCAATTCAGCCTTACCAGGACCAGTCAGGAGTCATGGATGGGCTGTGAAAGGTTGGAATCCCCCCAGTACACCCACATAAGACTGGAGGTCCCGTGTGGAAGTGGATCTCCCCTTGAGCTCCCAGTGCTCTGCATCCCTTGCAGAGGCAGCGAGCCCCAGCAGTGCCACGGCAGCTAGCACGAGCAGCAGGGAGCTGCGAGGGGTAACCAGCACCTCTCCGGAGAGAGACACAACTGCTGCTGTTATGATAGTGCTCTGGGAATTAGTTACTGCTGACTTATTTATCTGCCTAATTAATTTCTCGTCTTTAATAAAACTGTTGCTTATTAGCCATTTAATTCATGTTTCTGAGTGGGAAGAGTAGCTCCTTCAGTGCAATAAAGCTTAGCATCACTTTCTCCAGTTCCTGGCTGTGGGGTTTTGAGAGTGTATGTGTGTTGTTTTTTTTTTTTTTTTTAATAATCCGCTTACATTTGAAGCTGCCCTTTCTGTCTGCTGCTTGAAAGGAGAGAGGAGCTAGGATTTCTTAGTGAGTCATTATCCTTTCACCATCCATCCCAACCCACTGAACAAAATCCGCTTATGGACAAGATCTGTGGGGTTGCACACCCCAGAGCTGAGAATCCACCTGGTCCTGTCTTACAGAATTGCAGAATCAGAATGACTGAGGTTGACGGGGGGCTGTGGCGGTCTCCTGGTGCCACTGCTGCCCAAGCAGGGACACCCAGAGCAGGCTGCCTAAGCCTACGTCCAGGCGGCTTTCAGAGATCCCCAAGGAGGAGACCCCATTGGTCCCTGCCTTGGGTGGAACTGACTCTTTTAGCTTTGGCTCATCAAGGGGATACAAACTGGTGTCTCACTTTGAGTCACTGCAAGGAGGGAGTTTGGACCACCAGCTCTTCAGCAAAGCCTTCAGTTAGATGTTGCCGGTGTCTGGCATTACAGAGCCATGAGAAATTTGGAAGTATGCAAGTGCTCCAGGTCTAATGTTGTAATACGCTGGGGAGGGTCTTGTGACCAGGGAACAAACGTACTGGATTACTGCATATGCACTAAAGAAAGCCTGGCCTGCCCTCCGAGAAATTTTACCTCTCTGCTCTGCACTGCCTTGCTAGGGATTGCAAAGGGATTCATCAACCAGCTGACGATCTGCCCCTGTTGCAGCAGGTCTCTGCCCATGGTTCTGCCATTCACAGCATACCTCCGTGGTGATTTACTCCAGTGCTGTTGAGCTGTCTATACCTCGATTTTTTACTAACTCTACAGATGCTTTGCAGCCCTGCATGCTGCCTCGCTAAGGATAAATTGTGTTTTCAGGTCATTTTTGTTTTAAGCACCAAAAGGTTTTTGTGCACAGGAACACATAAATTAAACATTATTAATGTTATTACTATGATTGCATGTTCCAGTTCCCAGGCTTATTTTAATGATGTACATTATGAAAAAGCCATGTTGGCATAACAGTGAAAAATATGCTGCTCTCCATGACATTTCATTTTATGGATCGACAGGAGAAGTCTATGATGATGACTAATTTCATGATAAGATCATGTCACTTTCTGCCTGCCATAAATGAAATGTCATATGCAGTCACCTATTCTTCATTCTTGAATTCATTCTAATTACTGTCCTTAAATGAATGACTGTGGCTGAGATTCCCTGCAGACAACAGGACTGTCTTTGCCTTTATCCTCTAATACATGCCAAATCCACACACAGGCTAAGACTTGACCTTAAATTAATATAAATTCTGGTTTAGCTGTCAATTACACCCATTCTTTTAATGTATGAAACCATATGTATCCGTGGGCTTTGTGCACTCAGCTTGATCCCTCCTTTCGGGTTCATTTCATAATGCCTCTTAGTTGTAGGACTCTCAATTTAATCTAGACATTTTCTTTCCAGTTGATTTACTAAGGTTTCTATTCTACACATAGATGATTGGATAAAGTAACATAAATCTCCCAATGATTAGAAAATGTGATCATTTATTACATGGACAATCAGTTTATTTAAAAACATAATTGGTTTGTACCTCAGGAAACCTCTCCCCAGTTGTGATAAACTATAAATAATTACTGGCTCTCCTTCAGTGAAATTAAAAGCCACACAATGCTGTTACTAGGAATGTGTGATTTGCTGGAGAAAACAGGTTCTGTTTTCCCTCTATTTTCACCAGATTGATTTTTCTTTCTTCTCATACCTTAAGAGACAGAGGGAAATAGAACAGGTAGATTTTAGGGGACACAGATTGACAAAGTTAGCATAATATTGCCAGAATTATCAGTGACTGTGGGAATTTAGTTCACAGTCCTCCTCCTAATCAAGTGAAAGGCAAAATCTTCAGTGATGATAGGAGGTGTTAATGGCTCTTCTAGAAGCAAACTGGCCAGGTTTTCTGATCCTTAAAGCTGCATCCTAAAAGCTTCCCTGGCCGAGAGCCACAAGACATCTCACACACATTGAAGAGCTGGGGCATGAGGAACAGATCACAGACGGGAGCTGACAATGTCTCCCTTAGAAGAAGAAAAGATTTTTGGGTGTTGATGGATGTGGACCGTTAGGTTGCAGAGGAACTCAGTGACATTGGACTGAGGACACTCTAATAGCTCACAGCTCCCAGCACACTCCCAAAGCCAGGGATCTGCATGGGAGTGTCTCACAGGCAAACACAGCTCTGCTATCAGCCAGGTGATGCTGCCGTGGCATAGAAATTGCACTTGAATGACAGGATGTCCAAATCCAGCTCAAGAACACAGGCTGGCAGCTCTGCTGTTTTGGGTGCTATTTCAAATGAATGCTTTTACTTCTATTCTCACAGGTCTGCATTGCTAACAGAGGCATATGGGTGAATTTGTGTAGTGTAATCTCACGGATAAATTTGCTATCAGCTGGGTAAAACCTAGCTGTCTGCATGCTCAAATTATCTTTATTGGGCCCACTCCTCTACCTGGATGCTGGTTCTGTTATCTGCCTTATCTTCATCTCTTTCTACTTGAGAATTTGCGGCTCTGGAAGGATGTTCTGAGCCCTGTCAGCAAGATGCCATCTCCTTAGCTTTCTACTGTGGTTCACTTATTTGTAAGATGGGAGTAACATTTACTGACTTGACAAGGTCTTCTGGAGCATTCACACATTCAGATCTCTAAAGCTTTCCAAGACCATTCTCAAGCTGTAATGTCAGGCATCATTATTCACACAAATTGTTTCGAGTCAGATCTCTACTTCTGGAGAAGTCTTGCTGCAGTGCCAATGACAATGAAATTCACTTTCCAGTCACACAGTGAAACACAGGTTCTGAATTAACCAGTCAATTTATCTGTGTGTAAGGCTCTCTTGATGGTCACCCACCTGTTGGAAGTTACTGGCAGAGCTAGACTCTATGTTGCAGATGAACAGCACAGGTAGCAGATTTATAGTGATGAAGATATTATTTGTTTGTATTTATTTCTGGCACCTCAATTTTCTTAAATACTGTGGATTCTGCTACCAGCTTGAGCAATTTCCTTATCAAGAATGATCAGTCATTCACGGTGCAATCTGCTCTCACCCTTAGCATTTATTCTATTCTTAATTACCATGCTGTCAGGTTTGTCCTTGTAGAATAAATTGCACTGCCCCACAGTACACTGATAAAGCACTGAAATATTAAACTCCTGTAAACAAAAGTCATGTGTACAACAAGCAGAAAGTGAAGGGGAGGAGAGGAGATGGAAGAGTCCAGACTGGCAAGCTCTCAAGCCATTCAGCCATGTCCAGGAGCTGACGGTCAGTGTTCGCACAGCAAGGAGTGATGGGGGGGAGGGAAGAAGAGCAAGATGAGGCATAGCACAGCAAGACTTGTTCAGGCTATTTGCAGTGTTTAAGACCTGAGTCCAGGCCCATTAGAATCAACTAAAAGGCTTCCATGGAAAGCCATACATTTGAATTAATCTCTTGGTTTCAGAGTATATCAGCTTTTTATCAGTTCTTACAGCTGGTCTGATCCAGGAACAAGAAGGTCAAGTGACTTTCCTGAGATGACACGGTGATGGAGTGCCTCATTTCTGTTTAAACCTAGAACTATTCTGGTTGTCATAATTGTCTACCTACCTAGGCATTTATAAAACATCCATCATTGTGGTATCTCAGCACTTCGACAGTCACTTAAGCAGGCGACCCTCTGAAAATCTATTCACCACAGCCTCGTACTTGCTGACTAGGGAGGGAGCTATTCTTTTTCATCCTTCTCCTGTCTCCAAGGAACTGAAAGCAAACTCTTTTTTCTATTGCTATGGAGAAGAGAATCACACTACCCAGGCTTGTTAACTACTAGCTGTGTAAGACAAACATCACTAATAAAAATCTGTCCTATAATTTAAAAGTCAATTTCTTTTCCAAATAGAAATACTAATTTGCAGCAGAGCACCACCCTCTCTTTGCTAATAGATTTGATATCTTTTATTTTTAATTTTTCCCTGTCTGGAGTCTAAAATAAATGAACACACAGTTATTTTGGCCAAATATGTTCTTTATTTGCAGCCACCTCAAATAACATTTTATATCTCTCCTACTCCCAGCTGTTACGTCTCAAACCTGTATCATCAGCTTTGGCAAGGAAAGAATATCCTGTCTAGTGCCTGGCAATATCCAGCTTTATAACCTTTGCTCATGGTTATTCTGTGGGAGGGCAGTGCATATCTGAAAAAATAAATATATATACATATATATATTAGAAATCAGCATGCAAAAAGAATTATGGGAAACAAATAAACTAGAGAAGACTTTGTGTGAAACTCAAATAGCTCAGTGCAGAACCAGCCTGAGAAGAAAATTGCATGGTGGAGGTGGGATTCAGGAGGAATTTTTCCACTAAAATATGACAACCCACCTACAATCATTCACCACCTTATTATTAAAAAAGATAATAGAGATAACACACAGAAGACACTTTCCATAGTCATTTGATTGCAGTCATATCAGGAACCAAAAATAGATTTCTGCCCTTTAGGTCTGATGTATATTTTAGTAAACTATATGCTCTGAATGTGACTAAATGGGTTGTTTTTTAGTTTTTTAATTAATTAAATTTTTCTGTATTTTTTTTTAAACTCTTTTCTTCTGGTTGCTTATCTTAGCTTTGCCCTGGATATACCTAAGGGATCTAATTTATGTAAACTACCCAATTATCTTTCAACTGCTGTCTGTCTCCGTTGCAATTTATAAATGAATCTGAATCTAGAAGAAGGTATGTAATTATATGAATAATCAGAAAAAGAAAATGAAGAAAAAACACAATATTTCTTTATTATCTAGAAAGTTAGCATTGCTCTCAGCAAATCTTTCCAAAACCAGAAATTTATCCTTGGCTTTCCTGCCTCAGTTTCACATTGATTTCAAAAACACCTATCATAGATTGAAGGGCACCAGCATCCATTTCAAATTTATGCCCTATAATGCTCATAAGTAGAGTCTTCCTGGCAACTCCTGGGGCTTCACACCATACAACTTCAAAATGGAGAGAAGAAAAAAGGCAAGCATTGTAACTGGAATGACGGGGCAAAGGGACATTGAAGAACAAGGAAATTCATAGCTCCTCAAAGGCTTAAAATATTAGATTGAGCTGTCTTAGAGCATTTAGATGACCCAGTTGCTGCTGTTGAGAGACAAAATACACTCTTTGCATACCTCCAAGAGAAGACACTGTGACTGGTGACTCACATTATGGCACTGCCTGACCTTCCTAATTCTCTCATGTCCTCAATGTTCAGTGCAAAGGACACTTGAGTACTCAGTCAATCAGAAGGCTGTGGACAGGCTGCTGCTGTGTAAAACCAAGGCTCTCTTGTAGGGTTGAACCCGACAATGTCTCAGACAAGAAGTTTTAAAGAAAGGCATTAACATATCACAGTAGTTTGGTAGTCTGGACAAAGAGCACTGAAGCACTGAAGTTTAATGTTCCCTCCAGAATCTGATTAATTAATTCTGGTAATTCTGACACCCCTAGAAACACCCTGATTAGTTCGTGTACTCAACAACTTCCTTTGACAAGAAATTCCATAGCTGAATTACTGGTTCTGTGAATAAGTACTTCCTTTAAGAGGTCTTGAGGCTCGCACCTTTCAATTTTATTGAAAGTCCAATTTTTCTGTGCTCTGAGACACAAGAGGAAAAGTTTCCAACCTCTTCACTGTATGACATTAATGATCCTATTATACTTTTTTTTTTTTTTTCTTTTAGACCTTTCCTTCACCTCCTTTATAAGGACTTTAGTAATGTCCTTATAAATAGTTCATAATACATATTTTCAGACTATAAATTGTTCACCTCGACTCAGAGGTTCTCCTCTTTATAGGTTTTCAAGGTTTTGTAGTACCAAGGAAAATGTTTAGTTTGCACTTGTTTTTGGGTGTTATTAGTGTTGCATCTATCTCAAGAGTTAGCATCCTCCCAACTCTACATACAGCCCAACACTTTTCTGCTCAATTTCTTTCTTAACTATCCATACTGGACCAGTACTCCTCTCTTGTGGTACCACAGAGATATCTGGAGTGGGCAGCTAAAAGAGCTGTGGTTCCCTCCTTGAACTGTGTTTTCAGTTCATCAGACCTGACTCTGGTGTGTGATGCCCAACATAGGTGCAACACCTCAGAGGAAGTTGGCTACAGTGTGAGTCAAATCCTGTCACCTGCAGCCAACAAAGAGGGTCATAAAAGACTATGCTGCATACCCGTTGTAGGAACATAGGAAGATTTCAGCAAAATAAAACAAAGCCATCCAGCAGCTTTGGTCCTATACAAAAGGGACCACTTTCATTACAGATTGGTAGCTGAGAAGAGCTGACACAGGAACACTGCTAAACATTGCATAGATTGTTCTGGTGACCTCCAGTCGTGTTGTAAGTAAGTGAATGTCTGCAACTTCTAATAGATAAAATATCACAGTTGGTACTTTCCCAGAATATTTTTATTTTGTCAAAAACGATGTGACAAAAATCCATGAAACTATGCAGGTTCACAGTTTTCCAAATACATTTATGATTTTTACATAGCAAAGTTTTAGTAGCAGGAAGAGGCTGCAGGGGTGACCTCTGTGAGGAGAGCCCAGCAGCTGCCCCAAGTCAGGGCAGATCTAGCTCCAGATGGCTCCAAAAGGGACCAGAGCTGAGCCACAAGCAACACCAGTTGGGCCTCTGGAAGAGTAGACTGAAGGAAAGGGAAATCTGCTGTGCTTCAGCAGCTGGGAGAGAGGGGTGAGAGCTGAGAGAGCAGCAGCCCTACAGCCCCCAAGGTGAGTGCAGCAGGAGGGCAGGAGGTGTTCCAGGCACGCAGCACAAGTTCCTCTGCGGCCCTTAATCCTGATGGATGGACCCCGTGGGACGGAGCCGTGTGGGAGCAGTTCCTGAAGAGCTGCAGCCTGTGGGCAGCCCCCGCAGGCTCAGTTCGGGAAGGACGGCATCCATGGGAGGGACCCCACGGGGAGCAGGGGCAGAGAGGGACCCTGAGGGAGCGGCGGAGACGAAGCGCCAGGGACTGACCGCAGCCCCCATTGCCCATTCCCCTGTGCTGCTTGGGGAGGAAGTTGGGGGGTGGTGGTGTGGGAGGAGGTGTTTTGGTTTTAGTTCTCACTTCTTTATTCCAATATTAATAAGCAATAAATTAAATTAATCTTCTTTATGCTGAGTCAGTTTTCCTTATGATGGCAACTGGTGAGTAATCTCCCTGTCCCCATCTCAACCCATGAGTCCTTTTTCACCATATTTTCTGCCCCTATTCTGTTGAGGAAGGGAGAGTGCAGGAGTGCTTTTGTGGAACTTAGCTAGCCATCAGTGTGAAACCACCACCATGATGAAAATACCGGGTGGATAAAAATGAAGAGGAATGCATGGGAAATTAAACTGACCTTTTCCTCATGACAATATCCAGGCAGTGAGGAGAGCAGCATGCTACTTGAGGACATATTTTTGCTGTATTGAGATTTTTTTTTTTTTTTACAATCTTTGATTGTAAGTTCATCAATACCAAAAAATGTTTTTATTGCTCTTTGATTTATAATTATTAGGAAATGTATTGCAATGACCTCTGACAATACCAAGGAGAGTTTCAGGAATCTCCAGATGCAGCACTGCCCATGCACTTTTTCTTTCTTTCTTTTTCTATACCCACGGAAGTTCAAGACTAGCTTCTCAGCAGACCAGTCAAAGTGTGGCCTCAGCAGAGCCCAGGAAACCTCAAAAACCTGTGGGACACCCCATGCCCCTGCACACCCAGTGGGTTAGTGCAGGGCCAGACCTGCCTGAGCAAACTGCTGTCCTGCAACTGCAGGGCAGCTGGCTGTGGGGAAGAGGCAGGGAAGCAATGCTGGGGCCACGGCCCCAGGGAGCCTGTCCCAGTGCCCGACCACCCTCTGGGTGCAGACCCTTTCCCTAACCCCCAGCCTCACCCTCCCCTGTCCCAGCTCCATGCCGTTCCCTCGGGTCCTGTTGCTGTCCCCAGAGAGCAGAGCTCAGCGCCTGCCCCTCCACTCCCCTCGTGAGGGAGCTGCAGGCCGCCATGAGGCCTCCCCTCAGCCTGCTCTGCTCGGGGCTGAGCAAACCAAGGGACCTCAGCCGCTCCTCATACATCTTCCCCTCTAGACCCTTCACCAATTTTGTAGACCTCCTTTGGATACTTCCTAGTAGTTTTAGGTCCTTCTCTTACTGTGGTGCCCAAAACTGCACACAGTGCTCAAGGTAAGGGCACACCATCTAGGAACAGAGCGGGACAACCACTTCCCTGAACAAACTAGTAATGCTGTGCCTGAAATTGCGATTAATTCTTCAGGCAGCAGCAGTACAGCTCTGTTTGGATTGTGAAAGACTGTCCTGGCTTTACTCTCGTGCTGTATGCTGTAGCTTTATCTTTTTTTGCTGTGTATTCCATGAAGATCCATGAATACATATAAAGCATATATATATAAGTATATATATATAAATTGATATACTTGTAAATCATAATATGAATGTTCAGTGCTATGCCATACTGTACAGATGCACAATTGGAAGATATGACACCCAACATAGTGTTTATGTGTTCTACTCTTGTTTTCCTGCTCACACAGGTTTATCTTCTCTCTTTCAAGTTCAAAATATGCTACTGAAATAGTCCAGAAAATAAGAGACGTGTCTCAGAATATGTGCTTTGTTCAGCTTTGTGATTATCTGATTTCTCTCTGCCACAGTTCATGCTAGTTAAGCCAAACAAAGACCTACTGTACCTTGACAGCAGGACCATCTGGAGTTCATTCTTGTAATTATTTTCAAACATACACAGGCCTCCTCGGGCAAATAGGTATTTTAAGGCATCACAGAGCATGTGTATTAGCTTATTGTGAATCAAAAGGAGAGTCTCATATCATTCTGAAAATTATGTTTTGGTCATTGTAAATTATCAATCCTGATATAGAAAAAGTGTGAATGAGTGCATGTGTGTGTGTGTGGTATAGATATATAATTACACGGCTGCCCGCCTGCAAGCTGGGGATTACAGATGACAGTCAGGGAAGATTGATTTTTCATCCCAATAGCTTAGAGACTGTCTTTTTAATTGCAACTGTTTTGCCAATTCTTTGCAGGAATTGCATCTGGTAAAGGGAATTAAAGGCATTCAGACTGTGAAAGGAATTGCAGTGTAAATGCATTAGCATCAAGACTTATTTGCATCTAGATACATATTCTGATTGCATATTTTATACGTGAGCAGAGAACACAGTACTCTGTTTTTTACATGGATGCACTGCAAACTTATATTGCCCAAGCAAAATTTGGAAATTGGTGTACCAGATGTAATCATATGCCTTTCTGCCTGACACTCACAAAATGTATGCTTGCTAGGTCTGATTTCCAAAAGTAACTAAGTGACTTAGAAGTCTATGATAAAAAGAGCATTAAAAACAGACTTGCAGAGGAATGGAGATGGCTAGTTAGATTTACAAAAGCCTGAAGATGATTTAGGAACCTAATTCACTGTTGTTTTTCAATGCCTTACCAGTTTGACCATTTTGTTGATCTCCAGTAGGTGACTATCTGCATATTTAGATGCTCCAATATCTTTGAAAATCTGACCCTACACATAGAAAACATCACCAAGACTTCACTACATCAGAATAATAAAAAAAAAGAGTTACTTACTCCTTGTGAGTTTTTGATAATTACTCATGCTCTGTCATTCTTATTTGCTAGTTAATGAAGGACTACCCCTAGGGACTGGAAAGATGAGATCAATTTTACTTGGTGTTAGACGTTTCTACTCTAGGTTTCATCAGCTGTGTTTCTCCCCACCCCAATGGAAAGTAAAAAGCACTAGCAGGGCAAGATTTATTTGACCTTTATTAGATATCTAATTAAATATGAGGTGACTCATGCTTAGAAGAGCTTCTTTCTCTGCAGTTCTCTCTCAAGAAAACCAAGAGAAGCAGCTCAGATGTAGATATCTTGATTAAACATACAACATAGGGAGGAGCACAACAAGCACATTCAGGGAAATTATCATTATTCATCTCCACTTGGTAATAGTGAAATATTATGTCCAGTTCAAGAGGGATATGGAGAAACTGGAGAGGGCTCAGAAAGGGGCTACCAAGCTGGTCAAGGACTTCAAGGGGACACACTCCCCGCTCTCAAGGGGAGGGTGTGAGAAATGGCCCTATTTAGTCTGGGGATAAAAATGCTAAAGGGAGATACCACAGCAGCCAAAAACTACTCAAAATGCAGTTGTAAAGATGACAGCACTAAAGCCTTTAGTGGTTGATGAGGTAACAAGGAACAACAGCCAGAAACCATGGTGTTGGGGATTCAGACTGGACCCAAAAGGGTGGTAAAATCTCCCTTCTTCAAGCTGTTCAAGATTTGGTTAGACAACCCTGGTTGACCTGACCTGATGATGAGTTAGTCTGAATTTGGGTGGGAGGTTAACCTCCAGACTTCCAGAAGTACCTTGCCACCAATATTTCTACAGTAGAAATCCTTTACATAAGACTAAGGGAACAAAATCCTACCCCATGTCAGCCTGAGAAACAGTCTGAATTTGACGGTGTTTACAGCTTTTCCTAAATGCTTATACTAATTTTATCTCCAGGTCTTAATTCACTCCTGACAATTCACACTTGATCATTTTGCTTTTTTAATCTTCATGTATCTAGAGGAATATTATTCTTTCAACCCACCAGTGATTTGTGACCGATGTGAAGAAGCTAAACAGCAATTCCCACAAGAAACTGATATTAGGTTTTGTCTCTTGCAGTGACCAGCAATGCAGGGGTGACTCTTACTTTACAGACAGATGGGCCCACCCCCACCAGAACTTTATAAATCTCAGTAGCATCTTTCTTTATCCTTCTATTTTAACAGCAAAATGCAGAGGTAGCATAATGCAATAGGATCCCATTTTGCGCTCAGCTGGAGCTGCCATATGGAAACTTGTTAAAACATGTAACAACTTCCCATAGAATTTTTGTTAACTAACACTGAGAAGTGGGAAGTAGTTCTTATCTATTCACACACTCGTACAGTAGCCCTCTGTTGGGATTTTGCTGGCTGTCCCCAAGCTTGCAAGGATGGGCATGTGTCATCTTGGACTGAGTGTGAGAAATAATGTGTAGGAGAAAGCTTACAAGGTCATTTACAAGGTAATTATATTATTTTTTTTTATCTTTCCAAAGTATAATAACTAAATAATTTCATTTAGTTAGCATTAACTTTATAATGAATAACCTGTACTGTTCTTATTTTGTATTATATTGTTCTCTTAAATCTCCCGTGTTCTCTTAAACCTTTCCACACATAGAAGCCTATACAAAAAAAAAAAAAAAAAAAAAAATTGTGTTGAGATTCCCACTAGTCAAAATGCATTAGAGCTGCCACTAGAGAAATGTGAAAACCAGATTCCTTTTTCAGCTGATCAAGATCCAGAAATAAAATTACTTCAAACACTGCAGATATATTTGCAAGGATTGAGATTGTAAGCTTTCTTATAGATGCTTAGATAAATACAAAACTCTGAAACCTTTCTCTCTATTTTCTGTAGCTATGCAAAGCCAAACTTCTTTTAAGTCAGTAATTGAAATGAGGTACGTGTACAGGAGCTGGATAGAAATGTCACACTGAAAAGAAGACGAACAGCTAAAATGGAAGCTTCCACAGATCCTAAATATTTCATTTTCACTCATGAGGATAGCTTTAGTGCTCATCATTTAAAGTTATTCTATCTCTCGGGTCATGGTAATTTTGGAAGTGCAGGAGCTCATGAGCTTTCTGCCCATATTTTAAAAGAAAGTGTCTGTGAAAGAGAAGGATCAAGCTAAAACAAGCCCTGTAGCAAAGGCTGGGTAGAGAGCAGTGGGTGGGGTGAAATCACATGAGAGAGGAAAGACTAAGCACCAAAGTTAAACAGATAAAATGTAAAATAGCATGTCCCCAAACACAGGAATCTCTCCTCTTTTACCAAGCAGGCACACAAGGCTGTGGTTTCCGTGAAGTGAACTTGAAACAGTGGGCTCAAGGGCCCCACAGCCTCTGCTCCAGAAAAAAAAACACATATGTCTGTGGAGTCCTGACCATTCGTGTGGGAGGTATTTGCAAGAAAAAACACAAAATCCCTGGAGTCAGCAACCCATGTCCTTGTGTAAGGGATGGGACTCCAATTCCACAGCCACTCCTGTCCTCACAGTGTAGCACCATGGTCCCAAAACATAACAGTGTCCAAGTGCAACTCTCAGTGACTCAGTAGGTACAGAGCTGTCCATTAGCTGGGGCTCAGCAGGCACAGCCAGCCTGGTACAGCCAGGGTCTCCCCTCTGAGTGCTTATCTTTACCTTGAAGTTCATCTGTGTTCATCTGTTTCAAAGCAACTTCATAATGCTTCCAGTGAGCATCTTCTAGTCACAGTTCTGTGGGACCTGGTGGTTACCTTGTATGTTAAAGGTAAATTAGAGAATGACAGAATGGTTGAGGTCAGAAGGGTCGTCTGGACATCATCTGGGACAAACCCCGTGCTCAAGGAGGGCCACTTAGAGCTGCTCACCCTGGACCGTGTCCTCCACAACCCTTCTTGGCAGCCTGTGCCACTGCTCCCTCACCTGCACAGCACAGAAATGCCTCTTGATGTTCAGAGGGAGCCTCCCGTGTTTCAGTTTGTGCTCATTGCTCTTGTCCTGGCACTCGGAACCACTGAAAAGAGCCTGGCTCTGTTCTCTTTGCACCCTCCCTTCAGGTATCTATACATATCAATAAGTTCCCCCGAGTCTTCTCCAGGCTGAACTATTCCATTTATCTTACTTGTAGGGTTTGAGACTCACAGTTATATTTGACAGAGATGGCAAAGCCTCCCACCAGTAAGAGTAATACCACTGGTTTACAGTTCTTTCCCTCCTTCATTTCATTTTCCACATTATACTAATTCACTTTTACTAAACAAAAAGGATAGTCAGAAATTGGTTCACTGGGAACTTCTGCAGCTCTGTTCCAGCCAATGCTGCTTTGTGTAACAGTTGTGCAGTCACACACTGGAGCAGAGGGTGAGTAGCCTTCCCTTTCACATGTCCCATGTGTCCTCATACCCTTACTTCAGTCATGCTTTTGAGAAATATGAAACTTATGGCTTTAAAAACTTTGTGGGCATACATAAAAGGCTGCAATGTCTCACAGAATGGCAAAAAAAAAAAAAAAAAAAAAAAAAAAAAAAAGCCTTGGATATGGTGCACAAGCCACTGCAGAATGACATCGTTTGAGGGATGAATTCTTAACACAAGTATCTTGAGACTCCAACTGCAAGTGGAAACAGAAACAAGTTTCCAAAAGGCCATTTGCGGCCTGTTTCAACTAAAATATGGAGAGTGAAGTAAATCTCTCTAGCCCTGCCATTCTATTCGTCTGCTGAAAAGATTTACTGAGTCTCAAGGCAGTTAATTTGTCACCCAAAGTCCCTGTCTACTTTAATTCATATGGGCTGAATTGTGATCAGCAGAGACACAGTTTTGGAACACCGTGTTTACAAGGAAAAGCATTGTTTACCAAGTTACCAAGACTGTGGTGCTGTCTGCCATTTCTGTTTATGCAGAAAAGCAGAGCCGTGCAACTTCAGTGTTGGAAATACTTTTTGGGTTTTGTTGCTGTATCATGACAGCACATTATCTTCAGTGAGACAAAAATCCCAGTACTACTGGGAAAACATCTTCCAAGAGACAGCACTCCCAACCTGGCATCCAGATAAATATCCAGGTATAAATGGTGCAACAAAATACAGGGTGCAATTGTTAGATCTGGTACCAGAAGCAGTTTTGCTTCTCTGGTGTTGGAGCCAATGAGCCCTGGTGAGAACAGACTCATATTATCTGGAGCAAAAGGCCCCAGCCCCCAGCCATGCTGTTCCCAACCCCAGTGTCATCTTGCAGACAGTGTCAGTGACTGTCCCATTGTGTAGCAGGGGAGCTGTACAGGGTTGAATCTCAGCTCTGTTGAAATCAGTGGCAGGTTGGGTTTGGGGGAAGTTTTTAACCAACATCGGTACATCCAGAATTTCATCCTGTCTAATTCTCAAAATCTCTGGTTACCAAGGTAGGATTCAGCCCTGCTGTAGATGGAGACAAGTCACATAGACAAAATGGAAATCAGCAAGGTTGATTTCATCTGCACCTGTTCTGATTTCTGCTTTTGAATTTTCCCTGCTCCAAAAAAAAACAACACCTCAACAACTAGAGGGTTTGTGAATTTTATCTTCAGTGAGGCAGAAGCTAGTATGTAGAATGAATTAATCCAAACAAAAATTATACCTTTACTTCTAAAAACACTATATGCAAGCGTGTGTATGTGAGAGAAAGTATGAGCATGTACTTCCACCAACTAGATACTTATATTTAGCAGCCTGGCAGCCAGAAAAAAAAATAAAAATCAATTTGTATGCAATGACCACCTCATATCTCCTAAATTCGTGAAAGTTCTGGGACTGAGAATTCATATTGATTTTTTTAATACTATTTTAGTTTTTATTCCTAGGAATTGATTTCAGCAGTCATTTAATATTATATATCAGTAAAGTTGAGTAAAATCTACACAAGCAGTTCTTCTTTAACACAAATTAGCTCTAATATTTCTCCTTGATTAAGTATGACATATGTAGTTTTACTGTTTGCCATTATGCAAGGGAGAAATCTATTAGAGGTTTTATGAATTACAAGAAATGAGAAAATGCCATTAATTCCTGGACTCTTGGATGATTAATACATGAAGTTTTGCACAGAATCAAATGATGCTGAAAAGCTGCAAATTATATTTCTCTGGACTTGGTGTTATGCTTGATAAATGTGCACTGCGACATGCTGTGTTACCTTGCAGTGCATATGGACAACATGGGGGTCAGTAATTAATATATTGGTATCAAAGACACCACCTGGCTTTCTACTCTCAAACAACAGATATTTATAGGGACACTAAAACCGAAGAAACAGCAGGTACTCTGAATGAACCAGAAGAGGAACTTGAGCAGATGTGAAAGATATCCTTTCTGATGAGAAAAACTGCAGCCAATGCTGGTATTTACTCTACCTCATCAAGACGATCCCTCTGAAGTTCCAGAGGGATTCAGACTTAAGTATTAGACTTTGAAGCCTAATGATTGCAGCTCTGATCTAAAACCAACATTAAGATTTATTTAACGCTTCTGAGGAAACCGAAGTAGACCAGGTGGTAAATGCTTGTGTGTTTTTGAAAATGTGGTGATTTTATGGTGTTTCAAGGTACACTAATCTAAAGTGAGTAACGCTGGTTTAAATCCATAGGGGAATATGAACACCCAGTGAGATCCTGACTATATTTCTGTATATAAAATTCAACCAACCAAACAAACAATAAAACAGCATAAGTGCCCACTTAGTTGGTGCACCATTCCAGGTGCACAAAGGGTGGGATTAATCTGGTCATACATAAATATCTGCAGTGTAGAAATCTCCACCTGGGCTAGTCACATTTACCTCCTGTTGTAGTCTTTGAAGTAGCACCTCTACATGGAGAAATCTAACCATGAGATGCTCCAAAGAGTCTTATTTCTCTCTATTAACTGTGAAGTGTATATCAGGTAGCTAGTTCCGACAGAGATACCTAAGTCTGGTGAGATAGATCCTACCTGTAAAGACTGCCAGTGCCTTATGCAGTGCTCCATCACTGAAATTCTCTGAAGCCCTGAAAATCCATTACAGAACACCCAGAAGTCCTTCAGTCAAGTCCACAATTGGCACTAGCCACTACTGTTTAAATAAATGAATCCACTCTCAGATGTCTAGGGTGACCTGAACTACTGCCTGTACAGGTTGTACAGATATGTACAGATATGTCAAAATGATATTACTCATTTAATTTTCTCCTGCTCTTTTAAGGTCTTATGTTTAGATATTGTCACAAAGGGAACATCACCCACTGCTTAGGCTTTATTTATCCACTCTGCCTCCTGGCTTCATGCTGCCCTTGTGCACACATAACTCTTCCCAGGCTGGAGTAAACAATGAGCATTTAATAGCTTCACTAAGGATGGACCATATCTTTGATAAGAGGTGGACCAGCTTTAAGGAAGCACAGCTGAAATCTGCTGCTCTCCCAGTTAGGACTGATACCTGTGTTTAATAGAGGTCTCATTAACCATCTGACGAATTTCCTAAGAAATGCAGTGATTCACTGTCATTCCTGAATCCTTTTTTTATATACAGGCCAAAGTTACACTTTTTTTCTTAAAAATGCACCTAGATCAACAAGACATAAAGGATATGATGCAGGAATTATTAGGTGGCATTCAGTGTGTCATGCAGGAGGTCAGACCAGATAATAATAATGGCTCCATCTGACCTTAACAATCTCTGAAATCTATGAACAGTTCACGAGTAAGAATCAGGTTAAAATATACAGATGGCTGTGAGCAGAAGTTACTCTCTGACCTTCAGCTCTGTGTGAGCCATGCATCAGACTTATGGCAAAATTCATCATAGTACAAGATTAAAAGATTTGGGTGGGACAGTGCACCGTGTCTTGATTAAACCAGCAGAAAAGCCATAAATTGCTTGCTTCCTTCTAGAGCAGAAACTGTTGTTTCTTTTTTTGTTTGTTTCTTTTTTTTTTTTTTTTTGAAGGTCTGCTAATAAATGTACTGCAGCAAATGTGAAAACTATTTCCCTCTTTTTTAGTTCTTGTTTCATTACACGTGAGAAACTGGGAGCACTGGAATCCAATACTATCTGCACAGAGGCAGATTCGCTCAGCTACTGAGTGAAATGTCACCTCACATCAGCTCACATATCTACCTCAGCTGAAAGAAAACTCCCTCACTGAGAAGCTGTTCATACATTTCCCCCATTATTCAAGTTTTATCTTTCCTGAGAAAGTTATTAGTGGACTGAAATGTGTTGAATTCATAAGAGTCAGTCTTTGAAATGACACTGACATGTCAAACTGGTTTCCACATAACCCAATCCTCCTCCTCATGATTATTCCCATTAATCTCAGTACAGTCCCTAATTGCCTCCTGATGAATCAGGAGCTCATGGTGCCAGGTGCTATACAAATGCAGGACATAAAGGTATCTTCAGAGCACTCAGAACCTGCAATGCAGGTCAACAGGGAATGCAAAAAATGTAATGGGAAACAGGAAGAAGAATTGAGCTTGGCTGTGGCCAGGTGATTTTGAGCACAGCAGCATCCAGTGTGAAGCTATTGTGGGCCTAATGGGAAAGAAGAGATTACGAAGACATCAGAGAAGGATGGTGGAGGCATGCTACTTTATTACACCATGATTGCCCCCCAAACACAACAGGCATCAGGGACAAATATATGAAAACACATACTTGAAAGGTGTCCAGGTGAGTAAAGGTATCTTGCAGCAGGGGAGGGTCTGGCAGAAATTGAGATGGGATGTAGAAACGACCTTCAACACAAGGGTGAAAGTAATCATAGAAACAGTTAGACAAGAAGGTAAGTAGGCTGGGTCTGCTGCATACTGAAAAGGAGTCTGCTGAAGATGTAAAAAAGGATAATGTTATTACCAATGATAGGAAAACAATCTTCTTCTTTTTTATTGTTATTATTTTTTCTAACTCCTTGCTGAGTGTATGCTGGCAGGGCAAGACACTATTCAGTAGAGCACAGGAAAAACAAACAAACAAACAAACAAACAACAAGAATGGCAGTGGACAAAGATGGGAATTACCCAAAGGAGAGTCTAGGTTACCCAGAACCTTCACATGACTGAACAAAATGTTGCTGAGACCAAACATTAATTATTTTCTATTGATCTGTTCCAAAATCCTGGCACTTCTGTTTCTTCTATTTATAGTTATGCTGGGAGCACAAAACAGTCATACACTTCTTGAGTATCTTCATCCTTCTGTGTCACAGGCACTGGCTGAACCCACCCCCACATTACTCCATCCCATGGTTTTACAAGAGGGTGAGAGTTCTGCCTTGAACAACCTCGCTCTGGAGTCCTCTCCTGCTGTGAAGTATCTCGTCCCTTCCCAGAGACATGGATCACAGCAAACAGTACATTTGCGAGCAAGTATGTGCTAAGGGCTAGGATAATTCTTTGCCAGGGTTAAGAGGATCACTAAAGACAGGACTTGCCTCTTCCTCCCAAAGCTGCCCTGGAGCAGCTGAAGATCTGACCCATTGCACTAACATTGTGAAATTTCACACTCTCTCTTGGGATTAAGTCTTTTACATTCAGCATAGCTTCTACTGTCTCCTCCATTGCTCCCTGGCTTGCTCCTCACATTATTTTATTCATTTCACCAATGGATTTTGACTTTCTCAAGTTTATTTTGTCATAGCATAATGTCTTCTTTCTTCCGGGCTGGCTTCCAAACACCGGTTGTTGAAATTGGCTCCTAAATTTTAATTAAAGGAACCTTTTGTTTGGCCCATAAATTAAAATGTTCTGAGTTCTTTTTTTTTCTGTCCACTTCAAGGCATGGAGCCAAACATGAATACTGAAAACTGTCCAGACGTATCCTTCTCTTTATGCTCTTCACTCAAGTTCCTCCCCCAAGAGACAGAGCTACTGCCAGCAAAGTCCCCACCGCAGTCCTGTGACCTGCCACTGGAAATACTCTCTCTGGAATGACTGACCTCGTGGCAGGGCAGTCATACCAATGAAAGCAAGTCAGCACACTGAGTGACAACCTGGGCATCGCTATCCTGCTCTTGAACTGCTGGACATTTTAAGGAGTAGTTTTCACAAACTAGTTGGGTTCTGCAAGGCTCCATTTTAGGGCCAGTCCCCTTTAATGTTTTCATAAGCAACTTGGATACAGGACTTGAAGGTATACTAAGTTAGTTTGTGGAATACAATAAATTGGGAGGAGCTGCTGACTTTGTTGAGGGAAGAGAAGCCTTACAAAGAGATCTTGACAAATGACAGAACGTTGCATTCACCAACAATATGAAGTTTAATGACAGCAAGAGTCAGATGATACACCTGGGATAGGGTAACCCCTGCTATATGTACAGACTGGGGGATGAGAGGTTGGAAAGCAATGAAAGGGATCTGGGAATTTGGGCCAAGAGCAAATTGAATATGAACCTGGAGTGTGCTCTGGCAGCTAAAAGGGCCAAATAAACTGCGGGGTGCACCGGGCACAGATGGCAGTGCTAGCCAGTTGAGAGAAGAGATTGTCCTGCTCTGCTCTGTGCTGGTGCAGCATCACCTCGAGTACTGTGTGCAGTTTAGGGCACCACAGTATAAGGACATAAAACTATTAGAAAGTATCCAAAGGAGGGCTACAAAATTGGTGAAGGGTCTAGAGGGGAAGATGTATGAGGAGCGGCTGAGGTCCCTTGGTTTGCTCAGCCCCGAGCAGAGCAGGCTGAGGGGAGGCCTCATGGTGGCCTGCAGCTCCCTCACGAGGGGAGCGGAGGGGCAGGCGCTGAGCTCTGCTCTCTGGGGACAGCGACAGGACCCGAGGGAACGGCATGGAGCTGGGACAGGGGAGGGTGAGGCTGGGGGTTAGGGAAAGGGTCTGCACCCAGAGGGTGCTCGGGCACTGGGACAGGCTCCCCAGGGCAGTGGTCACAGCACCGAGCCTGAAGGAGTTCAAGAAGCATTTGGACAACGCTCTCAGACACCTGGTCTGATTTTTGGGTGGTCCTATGTGGAACCAGGAGTTGGACTCAATAATCATAGAATCATAAAATGGCTTGGGTTGGAAGGGACCTTAAAGATCACCTAGTTCCAGCCCCCCTGCCATGGGCAGGGTGACACAGACTAGATCACATTGCCAAGGGCCTTGTCCAACCTGGTCTTGAACACCTCCAGGGATGGGGCATCCACTACTTCTCTGGGCAAAGAGAGATCTGATCATTGTGGGTCCCCCAAATCAGGATATTCTGTAATTCTATGATTCAAGGTGTCCACAGGGATGATAACACACATCTGCTGGTTGAGTTGAATTTCCATTAAATATTTTGTCTTGCTCACAGGAGATTAGACATTAGGATAAGTCATCTTCCTGATTTTTTAGAGTTTTGTAAGCACCATGATTTGAAGGAAAAAGGGACAAACAGTGACAAAAACACCTCCCTTACTTTTTCCACCTCCCTCTGTCTGGCATCTTTAGCTGTAGGAAGGAGACACTGCAAGGAGGATATAAACAGCTTAAAAGATCAAACCACTTCCACACACAGGATAGCTGGGATTTAATGAGCTCTCCAACTGAGCTCACCACCTCCCTATGGCACCCCAGTGCCTTTGCTGGCTGTCATGCACCACCTCAGGGGGAGAAGAATCAGATTTTGCAGCTCCTGGGGCATGTCCTCAATGGTGATGAGTTGCCCTATTTCACCTCCCTGCTTGCTTCTTGAGGGTTTTATACCTTTCCACATTTTTTTTTCCTCATGAACCTTTGAGCTGGCAATGCTGCAATCTCAATCACCCTACCTTTTCTTGTGGTGTCCTTTGTGTCCATCCACTGTGGTGTCCATCCACTGTGTCTTTGCCAGAGGACTGTGGATGTCTCACAGCTCCTCCTGATGATTGCACAATGCCCACAGCAGCCTAAGCTGCCATTGTGCTGTATCAGAGCCGAGGTTTAAGGCCTTCGGAGCAAGTGGTTGGTCCTGGGGAGAGGCGAGGAAGTTACAGCCAGGGTCGAAAACACAGTTTTGCTTTCCCTGTTTTGCACACTGTATTCACAGCAATAAACTCAAAGACAATGAAGTAATCATGGTAGTATACATCTGAGTCAAAGCCTGGATCTTCTGCATGAAAGAGCAACACTTACTACTTATTTAGCAAATGACAGTTTATATCCTGACATAAGGAGGCTAATGGAATCTGCTAGCAGACAAAAGTTCAAGCATCCCAAGGTTTCATCACACCCACGACATTATCCCTTCTCCTCAAGCTGTTTCTTCTCTCTTAAAGTTCTGTTATTTAATATAGAGGGTCAGATTCCCTACTGGCACTCTAAACTGCTATGACACTAAATGACAGGAGGCAATCTGGCCTATTTTATAGAGCATGAACATGGTTTAGCAGTCATTGACGAGCAAAATTTAATGCTTGGTGGGATATGCCACAACACAGACTGGGGAAGGACCTAAAGAGGAGGAGGGGGATGGATACAGGGAACAATTAGCATCATAGTATTTAACTGTGCGGTCCCACCAGGTTCATCTGTGTGTATCTGTGAAGAAGCATAACTGGCTCCCAAAGGTATGGCTGAGAAGAGATTATCTCTGGAGCTTCACATCCAAGCTATGGATACTGGAGTGCCATTTAAGTCACTGCCAGATTTGCACCTTCTGCCAACATCATAAGAACAGGCCCAAACTGGGTAGGGTTTAAGACCTTTGAAAAATCTGAGTGCACTGCATCCTACTATACTTGTTGGATGACAATGGGGGAGGTACCTATTGAGATCAAGACAGCGTGGCATAATGTGATTTTAATTTTCAAGGACTTTAGAAAACACAACATAATAAATTACATATGTAATTTGTACCTACTGCATGAGGGCCAGGTCCCTGCAACAAAATAGTATGTGATTATGTGAAGCTAGTATCACAATGCCTGCACAGAACCCCAGTCAAATAAACATGCACACTTTACATTTGGGAAGAATGGGAAGATCTGCAGGTGCTCTTCTGATACTGCCCCACTGTATCCACACCCAGCTGTAGCTGCTGAAGTGCTGAGGAACAGGAAGGCCTATCCCCTCCCTCTGCCTTTTTCCCATCTCAGAGAAGCTAATGTGCCAGGACGTGCAGATGGGATCACTATGACTATACCAAACTTGTCCACTAAACTTCAGTGAAGTCCATGAGCCAGGATTAATCATACCTAGCCACACATCAGACCTTGCAATTCATTCCTTACTGATCTTAATGTTGCATTATAACTCAGAATGCTGGAAATCCTACCTTGCAAGAAAGTTTTGAGACTGGCAATCACTGGTCTGTCTGAAGGTCAGACGTTAGTTGAATTTTGCCCAATATTCACCTTTTCCTAGCTGTACTGTCCTAGGTCAGGGTAAAGGATCTACCATTCCCACAAGCCCCAGGGACAGATATTTGGTATAGCTATCACAATAATTCTACAGATATTTCTATATCCCTTTATGAGTATCCTATCGAGGATACTTCTTGCCTTCGGTTTCTGCTTAGGACAGGATGGAAACAAAGAAAACAAATGGCAGCAAAAGCATGGTGGTAACACAAGCAAACTAATGTCCATTGAAAGGGATAATTTGAATTGCTGTAAAATGAAATGGGTGTAATAAAATAATAGGGTGTAATAAAATACTGTGGATAGGTACCCACACATACATGTATGTATATACATGCATGAAATCACAGAATCGTTGATGTTGGAAGGGACCTCTGGGATTTGTCTAGCCTAACTCCGCTGCTCACAGCATGTTCATGTAGGTCCATTTGCTCAGGAGTTTACCCAGTTGTGTGTTGAATACCTCCAAGAATAGAGAACCCACCACATCTCTGGGAAACCCTTTTACAGAGTTCAACCACCCTCACAGGAAAAAATAAAAATTGAGTTTCGTGTATTTCCGTTTGTTTGCATTGTCTCTTGTTATGTCACTGGACACCCAGACACCATTGTGAAGAGTCTATCTCTCACTTCTTTACTGTCTCTTATAAGGTATTTGTATGCACAGATAAGATGCCCCTGAGCCTTTTATCCTCCAGGCTGATCAGTCCCATCTCTCTCAGACTTTATTTATATCAATCTCTTACTTATTTTTGTGGCACTTCACTGAACTCTCTCCAGTATGTCCATGTCTCTCTTGTACTGGAGAGTCCAGCACTGGACACTGCACTCCAGATGTTTCACCAGAGCTGAGTGGAGGGGAAGGATCACTTTCCTTGACCTGCTTGGGATGCTCTTCCTGGTGCAGTCCAACCATTTGATCTATGAAACATTCCTTCCTGTTTTATTTCAGCTGCAAATTTGCCGAGGGTGTCCTCTGAGCCATCATCCAGGTCATTAATGAAGATATTACACAATGTTGGCCCCAGTATTGACCCCTGGAGTACCCAGATAGCAACTGGACTCCAGCTGGACTTCATGCTGCTGTTTACAACTCTCCAAACCCAGCAGCTCAGCCAGTTTTCAGTGCCCTTCACTGTCCATTTATCTAGCCCATGCTTCATCAGATTGTCAATGAGGATGATATCAGAGAGAGCATCAAGAACCTTGTTAAAGTCAAAATAAACATATCCACTGCTTTCTCCTCATCCACTGAGACAGTCATTTCTCTGTAGAAGGCTATCAGATTGGTCAAGCACGATTTGCTTTTTGTAAATCCATGCTGACTACACTCAATCACCTTCTTTCCCCTGATGTATACATATATATAAAATACACCAATTGAAATTGTTCCACATACATACACAATCCAAATAACCCCTTGATTGCTAAGCCTTAGACACCATTGCAGACAAATCCTTAATAAATTTTGCTTGACCTATAATATCAGTTGTTTGTTTTTTTTTTTTTTTTTTTTTTTTTTAAAAAAAAAAAAAAAGTGTTAGCATGAGCAGAAATATTGGGCAAGTCATGGATGCATCACTGGATGAATCTGAAGTAAGCCAACATCCAGAAGAGCATCCTTTAGCAGTCCTATCTACAGGAGAGAGATGCTACATGTGAACTATGGACTGGACTCAGAGATTAGTGCCAGTCAAAGATCCAGACACAGGGCAGCAGGAGACCAGCCCTGATGTGGTGTTGCTGCACAGGGGCTGACAGCCCCAGGGGACTGACGTGGGGCCCTGGGCTGTGGGCAGGGTGGGGGGAGCCCCAGAGGAGGTGGTCAGGGCCACCGAGACCTAATTGTGCACTCAGGGCCCTGAAATACACTGCAGAAGACAATCCTGCTCTGCTCTGCTTTTGCCTTCCAAAACTCTGCGATAATCATTTTATGGTAATAGTTCTAATTAAGTCAATTAGGCAAAATTAGACGAGTACCTTAAATGGCAGGTGAAAATTATTTACCTTATTCTACTGCCTGAGGACTCATAAATGCACAAGAACGTAAATATGTTTAAATGCAGCTGACAGTGTTTGCAACAAGTGAAGACAGAATAATACTGATGAGTGCATAAATATGTATCTTAATCATTTTATTTCCATTCAATCATTTCAGGGAAGGGAACTCTGCAAGTGAACTATCATTATTTAAGAGACTTAGACCTTATCCTCATCGAAGACCATAAGAGAAATGTTCAGCCTTTTACCAGCCACCCATTTTTTTCTGAGAATTTGCAGCAGTGGAGCAGAGCTCTGCTCAGTAATGGCACTCACAAGCTATATAAACCTGTTTGCACCTGGAAAAAGACACTCACAAGGTAGCTTTTGCATCAAGACAGTTAGCCTGGTTGGTTTGCTTAGCTTTTGCTCTGAGTTAAACCTGTGCTAAGGCACCACATGGGCTGGCAGCTTCCTGGGGTCAGCATCCTATAGCATCAACATCCTACAGCATCACTGGGGCAGTGACTGATGGTCCTGGGCTGGGATGAGAGTGGGTCCTGGGCCATGGGGGAGGCCCCAGGGAAGCCAAACAGGCCAGTAAGACTCAGTACCATAATTAGGACCCTGGCATGGTGAAGTTTTGGGAGAAATAATTCAAGTGCCTATGCCCTTTAGAAAGCTTTTATTTTGAAAGGCAAAAATCTGGAAACAAGAGCTCTCCTGTGGTTTCAGGGAATGTAGCATAAAAAAGGTACATTACCAAACTGGCACCTGTCTTGAAATATTACAAAAGCCAAAACTGTTCTTGATGTCAGTAAGCATTCTAGGGCTAGACCTAAGATGTATAAAAAACTATAATTAAGAAAACTGGAAATAAATGATATGCTCATGGGATAAATGTGCTTGCTGCTTTCATCATATCACTTTGTGAATTATCACTGGTGGTGATGGGTCCTCCTTTCTGGGGGATCATGTGGCAGGACTGTATTTCAAACAGCAGGGGCAAGCAGACCCTCCATCTCCTTTTTCTACCTACGTTTGCATCTCACTTGATAAATCACATCAGTGGTAAATACCCTGACAGGTTCTGTTTTCTCCGAGTGGAAGGAGGTCATGCTGGTAATGGTTGTGTTTGAAAGGAATGCCATTATAGAGCATGGAGAAAGCTGACAGTGGTTTGAGGAGGAAAAATGTGTCTATAAACATAAAAATATCAATATCTGTGTGCCATAGAATATTATCAAAACAAGTAAATAAAATTTGTTATTGCAGTATATAAAAAGTGAAGGTTTGAATCACTGTTATTAGAGTTGATGCACATTCCTTTAAGTCATTTTTGTTTCAAGAATATACCGATCAAGACTGTGTGCCCTAGTTACTGAGTGTAAGAAAACAAAATAATAAAAAAAAGTTCCCAGCAGCCTCTGAAACATGTAATAATAAATACAAAAAAAGGAGTATTTAGCTATGGCGATGCTTCTCGGGGTAAGGATACATGGAGCTCATCTCATCATTAACACAACATTAGGATCTGGACACACAGACAGACACACAGACACACCGGTCTAGCTTTACAAGATTCCGGGAACCCTGACCATGATTGTTTCCATGTAGCTCAGTTTGGTTTATTAATGCTGGTGGCTCACACTCAGTTTGGCATCTACCACAATACCCAGTCCATTTTAGCAGGATAGCAACTCAGCCAGTGCTCAGCGCTTACTGATGCGTGGGGTTATTTTTACCCACCTGCAGAACTTTGCACATATTCTACTGAATGTCATAAAATTTTTTCTTGGCCTAATCACCAAGGTTTTCCTGGATTGAAGCTTTGCCTTTCAAGCACATCAACCACATCCCTTATTTTGTAGTATCTGCAAATTTTCTCAGGGTGGAATTTTTCATCATCCAGCTCATACCTAAACTATTAAATGATGTTATGTTATCATCCAGATCTCTGATGAAGTTATTGAACAATATCAGCTTCAGTAATAGTCCCTCAGATAATCCATTTGTTAGTGTTTCCCAACAGGACGTTTACCAACTGTTTAGCTTTCATAGGAGTCTGACCAGGGCTACAGTCCATGCTGGGACATGCCCTTAGCAAATGTGAGAGCTGGAACGGAGTGACACAGAATCTACCCTTCACGATGGGCCTCAGCAATTTATCAGACTAGAGCAACCACGTTTCTCTGTCTAGAAAAGTGCCTGGATTGCTCAAGTCTGGACACTAAGGCAGATTATCTTTGTCACAGTAATTGAAAACCAACAAGTCTGGACACTAAGGCAGATTATCTTTGTCACAGTAATTGAAAACCAACAAAATGACCCAAACAAAAGGGGACACTAAACTGTAAGGGATCAAGCCCAGGTGCATGGAGTACTCCAGAAGCAGTGGGTGTTCTGTCTAGTTTAATTTAACCTCCTCGATTACCTGGCAGGATAGGTAGGAAATACATTAATCAAGGAGTCTGAACTGGGAGGTGATAAGGCCATAACCATAAATATATGAGAACTATGTAATAAGTATTCCTTTGGGATTTAGGAAGGTTAGGAATACGAATAAGAATTAAGATGAAATTCAGTCTGGAAATACACAAGCTAAACAGAGCAAACCTGAGATAAATAGCAGCATAGCAGTTTCTGGGAGCTCAGTATCTAATAAAAGGTGACAGATGGCCTAAGAGTATTTGACTGACCTCAGGACAGCTGGATGGATTAGCTGGCCATCTAAAACCTCTCCTACCTGTATCTTGCTGTGATCCTTGTTTTCTCCTCACTTTATTTCTTCTTCTGATTCCTTTTCTTTCCAGCTGCTTTCAGTTAGAATAGAGGAAGTATTATGTCTTAGCCAGCTAACACTGCACTTTTTGCAAAACTGTTGTAAACCCTGGATAAGAGAGGCAGCTAAAAAGCAGTGGCTAAGCAGTTCAACACCTGATGCTAGCAAGAGGTACAAGCAGAACAGTGCACACATCCTGCATTTCTCCAATAACATAACTGTAAAGAAATAGCATTAAAGAAATGGCGTATATCATGACCGTATTCTTCTCTGCTTTTCCATGTTTCCCCCTTTTTGTTTTGAAGGAAGCAGGATATTGCAGGAAAACCAGCCCGTTTCATGTAGCCTTTGGGCTTTTTTCCAAAAAGGCTAATAATTACAAGCCTTAATGTTTCAAAAAGACTGTCAAAAAAGGACATTTTTCTTATGAAAACTTAATTGAGCTAAGGTAAAAAGGAATACTCTTTGAATAAGGAAGCTAGATAAAGCATAGGTGGAATTAATCTCTTTTTCTTCTTTTCTGTATCAGTAATAAAAGATTTACAGTGCTTTGGTGGTGATTGAAGACTGAGCTTCATGCATTCAAACCCCCAGCTTTGTTTCACTGCTTAATGCAGCATAATGACAGGGCTGTATTTATACCTCTGCCTCTGTTCCAATAAATACAAAGCTGACCTGATCACTGCAGGTAGCTTCTTACACATTAGAAAACACCTGCTACGAGGCAAGGGGGAGAATGAAAAGGAAGATGAAATTTTCATCCTTTTGATAAGATAAAAAAGCATCCAGGAAGTTTAAGTGAGATACATTCAGCTCTGAAGGAAGAAGCAGTTTCACCACTGCGAGGAGAAATTGTGAACAGAAAGTGCTACTCAGTGGCAGGCAGCTGCCCATGCTGTCAGGCCTGAAATGGGCACTGATACCAGGATCCTTGATCTGTCTGTCTGTGTCTGTCTGTCCCCTCACTGGCCAGGGACAGTGTGCACACACACACACACACCCAGCACAAGATTTGCACTTCTCATCATCCCTTGGCTGCTTCTTGGCTTTCTTTGGGCCACTTGCACCTCCCTTTCTGGACCCCGGCCTCTTCCCAGTGAAACAACTGCTCTGGCATCTTATTCCCTGTGGTGCCTGTTCTGCCACACCCATACCCAAAATGTGGCATTTCTGACTGTTACCTGGGTAACCTTGGCATTGCATTGGCACTGCTGACGTGGTCACCTGCTGGCTTTACCCAGCTCTGCCTCCCCAGAGGCCTGCAGTGCTCCCCCAGTAACCTGCAGAGCTGGGGTGTTTGTCACAGAGCCCCTTGGCCACCCGCATGCCCCAGGTGTCCCCCTTCTCGCTCTGGTGTGGTTGAGTCCAGCAGTTTGTCCCCTTGTGCCCAGCAGCTTCTCATGCCCTCTCCCGTGACCATCCTCCCAGTCTGGAGCCCAAGGCCCTACAGGGCCCTGCAGCCCTGACAGAAAGTGCACACAGACTTATGGAAGCATGATTATCTCTAAGCATGATTTCTGCGTACCACTATTTGCAATGAAGAAATTCTCCTTCCCTTCATGAACATTTCTTGGCATGCATTTTAACACTGCCATTTAACATGGCAGAGACAACAAAAATGTACTGCACAGAGGTTCAATTCTGCTCAGTAACATTTGGCTGAAATACTCAGAGGACATAAGTGATCTGATCACCCTGAGTCCCAGGAACTGGAGATAATATAACTTTGAGGATGTGAACTGTGGTGTCCATCAGCAGCATTTACCTACCACTGTCAATGAATGCACCTGTTCTTGCTGACTCTGTGCACATGCAGCTCCTTGGTGTCTTTTCCACAGCTGTGGGGATTAGTGCTTTCAGTCCTATGTGGAATAGGATTTGCCGAGGCAGACTGTTTAACTTCTGCCATGGAGCAGGAGGTCTCTTAGGGGCCAGCAGCTGGAAAATAAATCTCATGCAAAATTGTGCCTAAAGGGCAACTGTAGAAGTCTGGACAGAGAAAATGAAGGGACTAGAGACAACCGCAGGGAAGAAAAGCGTTAAATGCAAGGACCTTTCTCTGAAAGCATACCGAGTGAAAGGCTTTCCCCTGAGTACACCCTGCCTGAAAAGGCTGGGTATTTTTAACCTGACCTTCACAAGTAGGCAAATAGGCTCACGGGGGGGTTCAGGGAAAAATTCTTTTGCTTTCTTTTCCCACTCTTTAAGTCTTGGATTAAATGACTTGCAGTTTGGTAGGCATCAAAACTAATATTTCTTCACAGCACTAAGAGGATAACTTATGCCTAAAGATTTTAGGAGGTCTTAGAGATATTAATAAATTGAAATTTTTGAAGCTGGTGTTATATCCAGAACATATGAGATTTATGAAGTTTATTATAGTTGTGTCTGCATTTTACATTGGAAAGAACCCAAGTAGAGAGGCTGCAACTGGCATATCAGATATCTCTGAGAATAATGGTGTTCCTACAGAGTGAAGCAGCACCTGGACCCTGGCTTCACCCCCATCCTTTTTTGTAGGATCAGGCTTTCTTCCTAGTTATGCAGTACACATAGTTTCTTCCCTGATCTGAAGCAACTCTTTTGCTCAGTCACCTAGACATGGTCTTGGGATGCTGAACTGCAGTCCCTCTCTTCCTCTCTCCCACAGACCATATGCAGACTGGCACCTACAGATCTGGGAAAAACTGGTGGCAGACAAGTTTGGCTCAGAGCATGCTTGTGCACACAACAAGGAAAAGGCCTGAGAGGCTGCTAGGAAAAATGAGAGCCAGGAGTTTCAGAACAACTCATTTGATCCATATCCTTGACAGGCACCAGGCTGTACTGGGCTGATGGTTCCCCTTCAGTACAGTTCTACAGCCACTCTCATTTTATGTGCCTTGTTTTTTGACATAACAGGTACTGATGGTCCTGCTGGAAATCCTGACACCTGAGTCACTAAAAGGTACAGTAGGCAATGTGCTTGAGACTGGATCTGGACAATGCAACCTGAGATCAACCAAATCTATTAGTGAGTGGTTGTGACTAAGAAAATCAAATCAAATGAATTTGTGAAATGCTTTTTCCTGAGGTTATTGCTCTTTACAGATACCTTAAAGGAGTCTGTAGTGAGGTGGGGGTTGGCCTGTTCTCCCACATGCCTGGTGACAGGACGAGGGGGAATGGGCTAAAGTTGCGCCAGGGGAGTTTTAGGTTAGATGTTAGGAAGAACTTCTTTACCAAAAGGGTTGTGAGGCATTGGAACAGGCTGCACAGGGAAGTGGTGGAGTCACCATCCCTGGAAGTCTTCAAAAGACGTTTAGATGTAGAGCTTAGGGATATGGTTTAGTGGGGACTGTTAGTGTTAGGTCAGAGGTTGGACTCGATGATCTTGAGGTCTCTTCCAACCTAGAAATTCTGTGATTCTGTGATTCTGTTAGGTATTCCAATGAAGGAGTCTCCTGATTAAGTCTGAAAGTTCCCCAGGCAGAGTGTTGGTTTTTTTTTTGTGTGTGTGTGTTGTTGTTGTTTTAAAAAGGAGCAAAGGAAATCTAAAACAGAATTACATATTTCACTGAGGGGAAGACATGTAATTTGGTTAAATGAAAGTTATTATTTGTCTGCTTCACTTATTACATTCAGGAAGGGGGGGGGGAGGCAAGGAAAAAAAAAAAAAAAGAAAAAAAAAAAACTTGAATTTGACCCAAAACGCTGGTAAGTAGATAAATGTTTGAATAACACACTATATGAGAAAATAAATGGAGGAGGACCAGCTCTGAGATAGTCTGGCCAGAAAGTGGCGTTCAGACCATGAACTGGGCCTAGGCTACAGACCAAATATGCAGCCTGCTTTCTAAGGTCAATCAAGTTTTTAATCCAATTATGCCCAGAAGTACCAAATCTTGATACAGATCATGGGAAGAACTAATTTTAATGATTAAATTACTCACCCATAGTAGGCGCCCTTAATGCATCCCACAGTGTCCCTGAAAACTATTGTCTGTGTTTGATTTCAGAAACCCTATTAGTGGGATTTTTTCAGTTTCTAAAGAAGAATTGCAAAGAATGGAGATTAAAAAGGGAAGTAACACAGCATTTTGCAATATATCAGAAAGAGTTCTTTTTTAAAAAAGCTGAAAGCATATTCAGTTCCTTAAATACTTTTGTAATTATCAGATTGCTATAATACATAATACTCATCTGAAATCCCAGTTTAATTACTACTTTTCTGTTGAAATTTAATTTTGTAACCATAAAATATTGTGAGGCCTCTTGATTATATTTAATATCCTCACACTGATGCTCTGTGTATACACTAAGCAATGCTCACACAAAGCAATGCTGGAATACACTTTCCAACTGCTGCCACATTTTATGCAAGGGAAATGAGATTCCTTTTTTTTTATTATTATTTTTTTATTTAATCTCAGTTCTATTTAGTTATAGTTTTAAGAATTGTTTTGTTTTTGAAAGATGTGTTAAATAGAGGTTTTCAGGCAAATCATTCACTATGGGTTTGAATTCTGGACCAGATATTTTAGGCTATGAATAAATTTGTAAGTGCTAGCAGCACCAGAATGTTAAAGACCTGGGAGACAGGGATGACAAAGAATTTCCTTTTGTCTCCCCAAGAAGAGCTGTAAATGGAAGGGTTCTGTGGTTCTTTAGTCATCTTTGCTATTCATTTCATGTGCATGGGTTTTGGGAGGAAGAGTAATAGGACAACTGCTTGTGCTTGCTATTTTTCTGTCTTACTTTTTCCTTTGCATTATTCTAAACTAATTTTCCTTTCTTCTAACTAGTTAAATAGGAACATTTGATCCAGGAACCCAGTGGAGGATGCTGTGATGTTGAGAAACTTTACAGAAATGACTCCTGACCACAGATATCTGTGGTTTTGGAGCATTCAACTTGAGAGAACTTCTGCTACAGAAATCTGGTTCATCACCACACATGTAGAAAAAACACCCCAATGGACTGGCAAGCCATTCTGGAGATGGTATCTGGTTGTCAGATACCACAGCAGAGATTTTCATGCTGTGATAACTGTTCACTCAGAAAGCCTGATTTGAAGAACTCATTATCTGAAGGCCGAAACATTTGGAGAAAGCAGTGTGTAAACTCATGGGGAAGGAAGGAGCAGAGAAGAGGAATGAGATATATCTCGTCAAAAATATTTAATTAAATGAAAACCAAAGGCACCATAAATTTGTCTTTAAACAGAGGAGCAATGACACAGAGAGGCAGGAAAGTGGAAGGCAGAATACAAAGCTGGACTCAGTAAGCTGGATAAGAGATGCAAACCTTAAAGTCTTTGACAAGCACACTTAGGCCTGGAACTAGGTATAGATATATTCAAGCAGATGTAACAGTATTTGGCTTCCAGAGCAATGCTTATATCCATCTTGAATGGAAAAAGCATCCTAATAGTCTTATGTCTGAGAAGGTGGAAGGAATTTCAAATCAGATCTTCTGCTCATGTATATTCCACTCTGGTTCTGGTGCTTCCAGCAGAAGTTTTGTTGCTAATTACTCTTCTCAAAATCTTCTCTGTTCTTTTATAGTCATTATCTTCAGTATTATTTTCTTTCTTTCTCACTAACTTGCTTGAGAGTACATTAATGCTCTTTAAGTCAATTCAGGAGCCGTGTATACTAAGCCTCCTGGCACACCAACATGTTTTCCCTTATTCTGAATCCCTCCTCTGATCTTGCTTGCTTCAGAGGGCAGCTCACGTTCATGAACATCAGGCACAGACAAGACATGCAGTTTTGGCTGCAGGTACCACAGGTGAAAAGAGTACTGCGTGCAGCCAACATAGAACTGCTCATCAGTTCTCTCTATGGAGGTTACAATTACCTTACAGCAGCATAGCTGCATGGAGAGCTGCTTCCTCTGCTTGTTCTGTCAGAAGGATGGGTTTTATAAACCCAAGTAGAACTCTTTAAGGTAAATCAAGATCTTTTGACAGAAACCACTTCAGGAGCAGTGAAACAAGACATGCCACCAGATCTGAAGGGACAGCAACCCTCTGCTTAGGAGGCTCAGGCAGAAAATCAGCTGAGGTTAGGCTAAAGACATAATTTCCTGCACCCTGTTGAAATTTCAAATGCCCTTTATATTTGACTTTAAACACAAGAAATAAATATTACACAGATCACTGTGAGTCCATTGTTTTTAAATATACTTATTTTATAAGTAGAATGGAGAAATCATTTTCTCTTATTTTGTCCATGTTTTAGACCATAAGATTTTTGAGAGAACAAAGATTTTAGTTTGACCTTGAAGAGGTTTATGCATAGTGCATCTCCAAATTGTTCCATGACCAGTAGGCAGTAATATAGTACAATAGTACAATATTATCACCATTGTAGTGTACATAGTACACTGGCACACAGTACAAATATTATCACCATCCTGAAAATCTGTTAGTTGTTCTGAAGCAGTCTTCAGCACAGTAATAATTTACTTCAATTTTAAGATAGTTTCTATTTAGCATGTTCTTCCAACTGGCAGCATTAAAGATGAAAAATTCAGTGGAAAGGATTTGCTGAACCCCAATTCTGTTTCAAATATAGTAGTTACATAAGTGAGATTCCCATTAGAGTTCTCTTTAACTTCAACAAATTGTTGCCTGAAGAGCTTATGCAGCATGAAAAACTTTCATTACTGCTTAGCAGTTAGGTTTACCACCACGCAAACTATCAAAGTCTTGTTATATTGGGTAGCAAGGGTCAGAATTTGAAAACAAATAGAATAAAAGAGGTTTATTAAGTAATAATAAACTCTTTTTTTCCCCTCTTTTTGAATAGAAAAAAAAAAAAAAAAAAAGCTTATTCTAAACATAATGTCATCCAGTTAGAGAACATTATGAATAAATAATATGCCAGCATTACACTCCTAGGAAGTTTTCTCACCTAAAAACGTATTCCTTTCAAATTCCCATAATGTTATATTTTTGTCAGCATTATCTAAGCTTGGAAATCATGCATTTTGTATTCTTCTGACTTCATGTTTAGAGAAAATTCTTTGAGAATCTTCTGAAAAGTTATAGGAGCACATACTGGAAAAGCATTGGCAAACACAGCAACTATAAATATAAAAGTCCTTCTTCTTCTAGGATGCATTCTCTTTTTCTTAAAGCTAGTTTTTATTTCAAACTATGTTCTTGCAGCTGTTTCCTTTCACTGTCATTCTTGCCATCATTTGCTTATTTATGGTATTCTGACTCACCACCTTGCTGTATATCTTAGCTATAGTTTTGTACTTTGACTTTATTGGGATAATGGTTCGAGGAGTACTGTGTTCTAAAGACAACATTAAAATATTTGCAAACTTTGACATAAAAACTTATAAAATTTATTTAATGGCTAGCTAGTGCTGAACTTTTCATATTAGTTTATAGGTCTGCAATTGGTAATTATATGATATTTAAGATTTTTTAGGAGCCAGGCACAATATGTGAAGCTATTGTGTTTTCACAGCAAGCTAGTACTACAGCCAATTAGTCCTTTTACATGAAAATGTTTCTGACAACAAAACAACTGTTCCCATGAAATAAAGAAGCTCAATTTGCCCAGGCTGTAAATCTTGAGCTTGATTGACTTCAGTGTCTAAGAGTGCAACCTCTGATTGACACCTTTCTGCAAGCTTGATTGACATCTTTCTGCAAGCTGGGTTTTTTAGAAAGTCCCTCTCCCAAGTGAATCTCAAGAATGTAAAAGGAGAATTCTCCATTGGCAGCCTTTTCCAAAGAGACAGTTGTGGAATAATTGCTGGAGGTGAGTTATTGAGACCGAAGGCATGTCCGTATCTTAAGAGAAGGTTCAGTGTTGAGGAAAATTCCAGGGTGAGATGTGGCAGATTTACAAAGAATCTATTCCATGATATTCCCCTTGGCAACATAACCTGCAGTCTTAGATATTGACAACACCAGGGGAGCTTGGTGTGCTGACTCTAAAGAGAAATAGCATGGAGGGTGGAACAAAGACCCTGCGGCCAGGCTCTGTGATACCACCACAGAGATAGGGAACCTGATGGTACTATGGAACTGATGGACTGTATGGCCAGCCCTGAGACAAACTGATAACAAAATCATGTCCTCTGGGTGAAGTTAGCTCATTACAATCTCATTACAATGCCAAAACACACCTCCATCCCAATGGCTTCAAGATGTGACCACCCTTCACTGAGCAAGAGCTCTGAATTTCTCTAAGCCTATACCTTTAAAGCTAAAGCAAGAACATTTTATACCAGTTATAACGAAGATATGTATGACTACAGTCACTCAAACTCCACCTAAATGTAAGAATATAGTATAAAAACGGCTCGAGAGAGGACAAATGTTAGGAAAGATACCATTACAGACAAGTCAGGACATTGCTGACTTCTGGGATCAGTCGACAGGCAGAACCTCTCTTTCCCCCCATAGGGATTCCCATTGGGTGAGATTGGTTATACCAAGTGCTCCACCAGGAAGCCTAACAGTCCCTGCAGAGTTGTTTCATAAGCTAACTCATTTGCAGTTGGTTGTGTTTGTTGTATGCTTGGTATTTGCACATGCTTTACATCAGTGTATTTATCACTGACAACCCAAAAGAACTCGTACTCCTGTTGCTTCAATAAACTACACCAGTCATTAATCTACTAGACTGAAGCCGTATTGTGCTATTTGTGTGCCTTTGATCATGGTAATTCAATATATTGAATGCAACTGGACTTTAGTGCTGAATTGGGCATCACTCCGAATCTAAGCCCTGCCACCCCCAGCCCCTCTGATATCTGAGGGCAAGCTGGAATTCAGGGGGGATTTAGGTCCTGCCAAACTTCTTTACCCTTTAACACAACAGACAGTAAAACAAACTTACTGCATTAGCCTGGTGCTGGCTGGCACGAAACTTGCAGAAAATATAATGCCTTTGAGACTTCTAATCCTCTCTCAGTGTAATTGAATTTGGCCTACACACTTTAAATTATTAGAAAGTAACTTTCCACACACAATCTCAATACACACACACGTGACACAAAGTATGGCCATATAGACACTTTTTTTTTAAGGAAAACCAAATAAAAAAGCAACATTTCCATCAACGCTCACCCAATCTGGAAAATGCCTTTTGTTTTGTTTTCATAAAAGGAATTTGTAGTTATTCTTAATTCCAAGTTGTTGCAGAAAACCAAAAAATGAGCTCTTGGTAATTGTTATATGCTGAGTCAGTGTGAGCATCCATAGGCTTGGTGTCTGGAATACTTTCTAGACCACGTTTCAGAGTGTTTTTTTAATGATCACAGTCAAAATTGATTCCTTCAGTTACAACATATAATAAATGACATGCAAGATAAATGAAATGCTGCTGTGCTATGCCATAAAAGTGGGCAAATAGCAAGAATATACCAGGTTGGCAACTCTTGTTAGTAAAAGAGAGGCCCATGTCCCTAAAAATATGCTGTTCCTCTCCCAGTAGAGCACATGTAGCTCTGTTCTCCTTTCTTCTCCTTTCTTTCTTTGCCTTCCATCCCTCAGCAAATGGAAACACCATAGTTTTGTCCTTCCTGCTCATAAGTGAGACAACTCAACAAAGACTTAGCCTTTATGCTGGGAACAAACCTCTGTGTCATGAGTAAAGGTAACTCCGTACTTGACCTATGTTTTGACTCCATATATGACCTACAGAAAAGGTATTGGCCAAGAACGTCTGAACAAAGGTTTTACTGACCAAAGGCAGGTAACTCCCAGAGTTGTACAGAACAGTCAATCTCTGAGTCTCAGAAAGGGTAAATGTTCCTTCCTAATATCAATGGGAAGCAAGCAGAAGAAAGATGGTGTTTTGTACAACAGCTTAAACTCTTTTCTATTAGGAAAGGTCTAATTATTTACATCTTGAAACTGTAAAGCAATTGGGAAGTAAAAGGCTATCCACATTTTCAAAGTTTTGTCCTTGGAACAACAGACACAGCTTTCCCAAACACAATAATAACCACAAAGGAACAAAGGGGATGTAAATACAACAGTAATGCATCTCTAGATGCTACAGAACAAACTTGTTCAGTTTATACAGTTTAAGCAAATCAGTGCCAAAGCAGTGTTGCTTAGCAAACAAATTGACAGTCAGTGAACAATATGTCCAGAATCAATATCAGTAACACAGCAGGTAAACCACAATACCAGATGCTTACAAACGTTAACAAACAGCTACAAATGACCAAAACCTATTCTGTAGCCTATCCCAGACATTTCTAATCACACACACATACACATGTGCATGCACAAACGTGAGTTAGCAGCACTCACCCCTCTCCTAGCAGTGCGAGCTCCCCTGCTTGCACACTCCTTTGGTAGGTATGGGTGTCCCAGCCCTACAGGAGCCTGTGCTGCTCCCTGCAGACCACTAATATGTGCAGTGGTGAGAAAGGACGGCCAGGCTCACATACACACAGTCCAGGTGTGGGTCCCCACTTGCAGCACCCCACTAGCTGGGCACCAGCCCCTTGCAGTGTCCATCGGGCAGCTGCTCTGCCCAGCCTTGGCACAGGCTGCAATTTCAGTGGTAATTCTGGCAGCATCACACCAAGTTTTGTCTGATGCTGTTCCTGCTCCAAGGTCTCCCCTGCTGTTACAAATTTTCATGTTTCTCTCATATTTCACGTTAACTTCTTTGTTTCAAAAGCATCTCTGTAAATCACTAGCTACTGTTTAACCCAGCTGATGGTCATCTTCCTATTTTACTTCATCGCTTTGGATAAACACCCTCCCAGACAGTTTTATGTATATGATCCGTGCTCACACTGTTTATAGCCACGTTCTTATCACAGCATCTGTTGTGGGCCAGGCCGTTTGCCAAGGCTGGGCCATAGGAGCGTGCCCACACTGCAGACCCCGGCTTCTGGTCAATCCTTCTGGGGGCACAGGATGATGAGAAATCAGAGTCTGCCAAGTGGCATGAGTGGACTCAATATTAGTGTCACTGATGGTTAACAGTCAAAGTAATAAATGAAGCTATTAATTACTTCTTTTTTGAAATGATAATCTTAAACCCAACACTAACCCAAGCCACAGACCAGACAAGTTTGTGATAAATGCATGAGATATAGACATATATATTGACTAGAAACCCACACCAATATTCTTTACACAGAAATTTTCTAGGATGTGTTTACATTGCTGCTGGGCCTTCTTCTTACCTTTGCTCCTATTTCGAGCAACCCAGTTCATTTCCATTCCAGCTCATAAAGAGGGTTTTCAGCTCTGAGATGAATTTGATTGGTGAAATATGGTGAAAGATATTGAAAAAGAATAAGTGTATGGAATCTGGTTGTATGAATTCCTTCCCAGTAACCTGGCACATACTGGTTCAAAACCTACCTATCTCCCTGAATGCCAGCCGAATTAGCAGAGGGCAACAGAACATGTTTTGAGAGAGTCAGAAGACTTTCACATTTCTAGTCATATATTACCACTCTTTATCAATATGCAAACTCAGGGACAGGATTAAAGCTTTTGCTGAACTCAGATATACACTTCCAGGGTAGCAGGAAAAGTCAATGATCTTTAAATGATGCTCTGTTGTCACAGTTTAATATAATCTCATTTCTAGATACACAGGGAATAAAAATATGTTAGACAGACACCAAACAAGAATGTTACGATAGAGACAAGGCAAGAGTCAGCACCACATAAATAATCCATTGGAGACCTTTGCATCGTTTTCAGAGGTTCCCAGAGAAGTAGCTCAAACCACATCCTGTACCATTCTAAACTATACTTGATATCCTATTGAGTCTTTCCATATATCCAACTCAAATCCTATTGCTCTAATCTTTTAGTGAAACTGTCTTGGCTGTCATCAAATATTCTCATTTTAAATGCAAAATTTTGATTATTTAATGTGTATTTCTACTAAAGTGTTGTTCTTTCAAGCTGGGGACTAAAAACATGGGTTTGGTGATTGTGTGCCTGCTGCTGTACCTGCCTTGACAACATGCCCCTTGTGGCTGCTCTCACATTCTGAGTCTTCAGGGGGACTTCTTGGCATGTATGGTGTGGTACATTGCCATATCTCCCACAACTTATTCAGCTTATCTCTTGTTAAAGTTTCTTTTTTTTTTTTTTTTTTTTTTTTTTTTTTTTTCTCATTCACTGAGCACTGCTTCTGATATTAAAAGTGCTTGCAGCTGCTCTTTTCATGTTTGTTTCTATTCTTCACTGGTCTGCTGCAGTTCCTCCTGTACTGCTGGTATGTAGGTCAGCACCACTTTTGCTCAAGCCAGTATTAGCAAGCGATCTGAGCCTAAGTGTAGGTTGTGCTGATGAACTGGTTGTCTCTTCTGCCAAAATTATTTTGCCTCTTATTAATTCCTCTTTTAACACTCTGTATATGCAATATTCAGCAAAACTGTGATCTGCAGTAATAAAAGCTTCAGCTGTTTGCCCTTGTTCCTGGCACCTCCTAGCAAATTTGGCCTTTTCATGTATTATATTTTGCTCATCTTTGACATCAACTTCAAAAGTCTCTTTTTGCTTTTTTTGTCACCTTTCTTTTTTTTCTTCCTTCAATGACAGAGATAGGAAAGCAATGGCAGCAATAGCCAGGACAAATACCAAGACACTTATTCTCGCACCCTTCCAATTGAACTGCCATAATTTTCAGCTCCAGCTAGGCCCAAGTCACCAAAATCAGTTTCTTTAACAGTGCCATTTGCTCTTCAGGTTTTCAGGTCCTTGCTCTCCATGTGTTTACACTGGTTTGTGTAAACAAACCAGTTTCTCCACATCAGAGAGAGATGTGGACTCTGGCAGGTTCCTGTGACACACTGTGCCTCCAGATAGCCAAATGGCACTGGTTGTCACTTCTGTCATAGCCAACAGCAGGGTGCTGCTGGGACATCACTCCTTGCAGCAAAGCCCTAGCTCACCTCCTTCCAAACAAGTGCAATTGCTGTGTCTGCCTTAGACCCTTCTGCCCCCTTCTTCCTCCCTCTCCCCTTCTCAAAGCACTTTTTTTTTCCTTCCCCCCCCACCCTGAATCTTCCTTTTCCCAGTTTCTGTGATCCTTTTTTTTTCTATCTGAGACCCTAAGTTCACTTCTGACACCACATAAACATGAGCATGTTGGAAATGGAGCTGTAAACCCATAGTATTCTTGAAACAGTCCCCTCCTCTCCAGCAGGATCCTACCTTTTTTTTCCTTGTATCTGTGGAAATTTTCTGTTTGTTTTAAAAACATTTATTGCAAGTCTGAAGCAAGGTCTAATCATACCTGCCTTGCCTCAGCAAGCTGCTGCTCTTTTCTTCTGCGAAGTGATTTGTGTGATTTGATATTGCCAGTTTAGTTCCTCTGCAAATGCTTGTGCCAGTGACGTTAACAAATGTCTCCAGGCTGGGCAGCAGGAGAAGGCTGTGGCGGGGGGGATCTGCACCCCCTCGGAACAAAGCTCAATAAACTGCGTACAGTGACATTGGGCATGTCTGGATCTCAGGGAACAGAGTTATTTTTAGCTCCTGACAAGAGCTGCAGCACAATGTTCCCCTTCTCCATCACTTGGGTAGCCTGAGATGGGTGTGGATGAATGCATGTATGCTCAGACCTTAGGAAGGTTAATTCCAGATTTTGCAAGGGTTCATCTGTCTAACGGTCCTGAATAATTAAAGCTTTGGTGTTACCACTTTATACACCTACAGCACATTCGAAACAGTGGTAGAAGAGCCACGCCAACACCCTGAATCAAGAACAAAACAACAAAACCTTTCTAGGTCAGTAGTTTAATATCAGACTGAACTCAGCACTTCCCTTCCTTAAGAGAAGGCCAAGAAGTGCAAGGAGTGCTCCAATGCAGAGCAGCCCCCAAGACACAGCTCCTGAAAAAAAGAGCTGGTAGTTGGTAGGGAAAACCCCTCCAAGGAGCACGGAGCAATGTCCCTTCTGGGCTTGGTCCTGGGCAACCTGTTGCAGGTGTCCCTGCCTGAGCTGGGGATGGGACCAGATGGTCTCCAGAGGTCCCTTCCCACCTCAGCCACTCTGTGATGCTGCAAGTGGTGCTGAGGCTGAAAAATAAAGCAGCAATGAGCTGAGATGGCACAGAGACTTTGACAGCTCTCTGAAATCAAGCCCTGCATATTCTCCTGCTGACGTAATCCCTTTTAACCAACTCCTTTTGCCTTCTCTCCATCTTTTCCCTTGCAGGGGAACTGCTGATAGCAGCTGCAAAAGACAGTTACCTAAATGTGCATTGCACCGTGTAAGTTTTCCATGGCTTCACACTACAGCAGTATTTTTTACTACTGTAAGCATTGCTATTTTTAGCTGTATAGTATCTACTAAACAATGATGAAACTGAAGAAAGCTCTTCTATTTTTTTTCCCGTTCTTTTTTTACCAGCCCATTTCATTAGAACCATAGGAAATGAAAGCAGTTTGTGACTGTCATATATAAGAACTGCTTGTAATGTTCAGCTCTATGGCATCTTTCAGTCAAGTGTCAGAGACACTAAGAAATTAAGCCTGACAACATAGCTATGAGGAAGAAATTTTATTTTTATGTGCTACTTATACTGCTGGTATTTTATAAATGTGACATCATAATAATTTTTATGATAAATAATAACACTAGCAATCATCAATAGCAGAAACAAACTAAATCAAAACTGACTTATCTGAAAATAGGATCTGCCCACAGGATACGTAATTTCAAGACATCAGTCTTGGCTAAGAGGGTTGTCTTGATTTTTTTCTGCCCAAATCCTCAGGTTTACAGTATTTTTCACAAGCTTGTGCTTGACAGAAGTATGTATTACTCTCCATGACATTCTGTCTTTACTTTCTATCCATTTTTCATATTGCCTGTATGAAGCTGGTAGCAACTTCTGTGTTCCTCACAACAGGCAGAAGCAATGATCAGTCACAGATAGAGCCTCACTTTCTGAAATACACTGCTAGGGACAGGAGGACAGCCAAAATATCATGAACCTGTAAAAATGCTAATTGATTGGATTGTGCTTGTCCTTCTCTCTTGTGCACAAGTATAGCTCTTGGGGTATTGTCCATGTATATTTAGCATAAACAATAGGGTAGGCTGTTTCTTCTGACAGCATGATATTCAAAGAGATGAGGATGGAACTCTACATTTGAGTGCCTAACATTAAATAAACATGCCTCTGGATAAATACTTGGTACATCAGAAAATGAGGCCACCTAGTTAAGAGCTAAGTGTGGATTTATATGTCTCTTTCTATAAACAGCCAGGCTTGAATATTTTAACCCCAGTACATAAATCCTCAGAAAATTAAATGGACAATGAAACTGTGCTCCTCTTTTACAAGAACAAGAGGAATTGAAAATCCTCACAGATTTGCAGTTGGGCAAATCTGAGTTGTAGCTTCAGACAACCTGTTTGGCTTGGGAATGGCATGGTGGGAAATGAAAAATTCTGTTCTATGTGTAAATTGAAGCAGTCCTAAGCCCAACTTGGGTTTAAATTGTAAAGATATATGAAGATCTAAAATTTCAAGCTAAATATTTCTTAAAAACGTAGCTTTGGATCAACTAAATTAACTTACCTTGTTCAAATTAAAAATGAATCATTTCAACTTTGACTTTACCATGTTTGTAAAATAGAATCAAATAACAGTATTATTAAGGCATTTAGAAATTAGGATATTGTGTTGAAAGCTACATGAAACCTCCAGAGCATTTTCACTTTGTTGAAGAAGCAATTTCCAATGGACTTTTTCCATGCAAATATTGTTGGACCAGGACAACATGAGATCCATTTCCAAGTACGAAACTGAAGCCCTCATGCCCAAAAGCATGTGCAGTCAAGCCTGTTCCATTTTCCATGGGGCTGCTTAGAGGACATGCTCTAAACTACATCCATGATCCAGCAACACACTAACAAGGACTTTCACCCAGTTGTTGTGGCTGGATGCAATTGGGAGCAGTCCAGATAAAGAAAGAAATTCTTACTTCTGCTACTTAAAACCAAGCACCAAGGTAGCTTGTAGAATGAAGCTATAAATGAAAAGTGAGGGTAGTTGTATAGGTCTAAAATTAATTATTGCAAAACTTCAGTGAAATATAAACCAAAGTACATTTTAATTGGATTCTAATGTTTTATTTTTAAGGTGACAGCTGGAGACCCATCTGGCTTCATTCCTCACAACACAATCTCTTTTGTATTGTAATACTTTCAATCTGGTTATTACTATTGTTGGTTGTAAAAAAAAAAAAAAGTAAAGTTTCGGTCTGGACAATTTCATCTGGCTGGACAATTTCATCTGGCCTTCAAATAAAGCTGACTCAACTACTCAACTTTCAATATGTTGTTCCTTGGCATATTGAAAATTATGTGGCACTGAAAGGAACAACAAATGCATGGAGAAAAATATATCATTTTCTGATATTTCAGTATAACCCTTAAAAACAGCTGGCTCAAATGCATAAAACGTTAAAAATAGAAAGAATAGCATTGAAATTCAATTTTGGTTTTCTTTAAGGTAAAGATCCAGATTAACTGCAGAAGGCATTATTTCCCACAAGGAACTATTGCATTCTGATCATCGGGAAGACAAAGAACTGCCTCCTGGAGCTCCATATCACCTGTTCTAGCATTATGCCCACACTAGACCCACACACTAGCATGAAAAGCAACTCCCCCTGCTTTAGCCAGAGTAATATAATTGTTTACAAGGCCTGCTTTGTGATTTGCAGGAACAGGCCAACCTCGGGAAGTCACCAGACCAAAGGACAGGAAGAGGGTTAGTGCACTGTAAGTTATTTCTTCTCTGTGTTTAGTCTACTTACACTGCACGGTGGCTTCTACAGCACCCAGAGGTATGCTGAGATAAAGTCACTTACATGAAAACTTATGTCAAGCAGGTCAGGCAAATTACGTGCAACAGGAGTGTTATTTGAGAGCTGTTGGGCTGGGGTGATAATGCTGATGACAGACTAAAGAAGCCAAGGGGTTGAGGTGCTGTGACTCAGTCAGGACATGCACATGCAAAAACTATTTGAAACATCACTTGCTAGCTGTAATGATTTGCCATATGAAACACATACCAAATCTCTCCATTTTCACCACAGTGAAAGTCTTTTAAGACCACGACATAGGTATTTTGCTGTTTTCATTAATTGAACACATTAAGGATGATTTTTTTCAAAGAGCAGTTCACAGAATCACAGAACAACTGATGTAGGAAGGGACCTCAGGAGGCCATCTAGTCCAACCCCTGCCCAAGCAGGGACACCCAGAGCAGGCTGCCCAGGCCCACGTCCAGGCAGCTTTTGGAGCTCCCCAAGGAGGAGACCCCACAGCCTCTCTGGGCAGCCTGTGCCAGGGCTCCGTCACCCGCCCAGCACAGCAGTGCTGCCTGGTGCTCAGAGGGAGCCTCCTGGGTGCCCGGCTGTGCCCATGGCCTCCTGTCCTGGCACTGGGCACCACTGAGCAGAGCCTGGCTCCGGCCTCTCTGCACCCTCCCGTCAGGGATTTAGGGACACGGATGAGATCCCCCTGAGCCTCCTCTTCTCCAGGCTGAGCAGCCCCAGCTCTCCCAGCCTCTCCTCATAGGAGAGGTGCTCCAGTCCCTCTCAGCAGTTGTGCCACATGTTCATGTTTTGTATCTAGAGGATGAAGGCTAAAAAAAATAAAAATAAAATTAAAAAAATAAATAAATTTGTTTGTTTTCTCAATGGAGCTATGAAACCATCCACAACACTAGGTAGCTGGGAATAATCAGCAAAGCAACGTGTATCAGAGCTGCCAGTGAAGAACTTCCACCGGTTCTGCATCTTTCCAGTGATACAGCTGATGACTGCAGAAAGGGAGCAGTGCCAACACCTCTGTGAAGTAATTGGATGTCAGGATTGATCCAGCTCCTCGTTACTGTATTGGGTTTATGTGGCAAGGGTTTGGCAGCAGGGGACTGCAAGCTCTGTGAGCAGAGCCCAGCAGCTGCCCCAGGTCAGATCAGAGCCAGCTCCAGACCGCTCCAAAAGGGACCCGCTGCTGGCCAGAGCTGAGCCATGAGCAATGCTGTGTGTGCCTCTGAGAGAGCAGATTGAAGGAAGGGGAAATCTGCTGTGCTACAGCAGCTGGGAGAGAGGGGTGAGAGCTGAGAGAGCAGCAGCCCTGCAGCCCCCAGGATGAGTGCAGCAGGAGGGCAGGAGGTGTTCCAGGTACACAGCACAAGTTCCCCTGTGGCCCTTAATCCTGATGGATGGACCCCGTGGGACGGAGCCGTGTGGGAGCAGTTCCTGAAGAGCTGCAGCCTGTGGGCAGCCCCCGCAGGCTCAGTTCGGGAAGGACGGCATCCATGGGAGGGACCCCACGGGGAGCAGGGGCAGAGAGGGACCCTGAGGGAGTGGCGGAGTCGAAGCGCCAGGGACTGACCGCAGCCTCCCTGTCCCCATCTCAACTCTTAAGTCCTTTCCATTGTATGTACTCCACCCTTCTCCTTTGATGAGGAGGAGTGATGAGGAGGTTGTGGTGGAGTTTAGCTGCCCAGCAGGGTAAAACCACCAGAATTACCCAACTTTGTCAGTTATTTCTCACCCAGTTAGCAAAACTTATTCAAGCAAGTGGATAAAGGTTATTCACATAACCTTTACTTGACATAATATTTGCCAGGGAATGGCTGCACAGTTGAGCACTGGAGCTTAGCCTGTGGAGTGTGCTTGAAAAGGGCTGCAAATGGATGAGCACTGAAGTGGGTTGTTTTCTTCATCTGTTTGATGGCTTATTTGGCAGGATAGCAATGGGACTGTCCACACCAAACTGATGTCCACATAAGTACATGTCCAGATATTGTCTCCACACCGCTTACCAGCAGCTATGATGGCATTAAACAAAAATGCCAACATGGTGTTTAGATTTATTTATTTGCTTTTGCACAAGATGCCCTACTGTGGAGTTAAGCTTATATATTTATAGGCTTTCTATGTTCAAGAGCTGGTGGTTTTGTCTTTTGACTTTTTTTTTTCCATTTTTTTTTTTCCATTTTTTGAAAAAAAAAGATTTTCAGTGAGTAATCCAGCAAGTCAAAGTCAAAGCAGGGAGAAGAAAGGAACTTCCCACTCATGGGATCCTCCTCTAATTTATATCAGTTTCTTATCCTTGTTACTGTGATTTCAGTGATTTAACTGAAGATTCAGTGTTTGAACTCCTATGGAAAGACACTCAAAAACCAGGAGACCAATTTTTCCAATCAGAGCTAGTGGAATTGGAGCCCAGAGTGCAAACATGCATGATGATCTGTTTGCAGAGCTGCTACAGAACCAGGTACATGCTCAATGACCAGTCAAACAGTATATTTAACAAATGTATGTGGCGTTTATGGATGATGTTTTTGCACTGAGTTAAGAGGTTAAAGGACAGATTCAGGCTGGTGTAAAGTGTTGTAGTATAATGCTTTCTGCAAACAGTTGAGATTCTGAGTAAATAATCTGCTATGAAGTGCTGCGTGACTGCAGTCCTCACCACAGCAGCTAATGCGCTCTAACCTGTAATTACTGAGTGCTGTCTCTTCAGTTTGGAAGAATTCTGCTGGAGAGGAAAAAACATTAATCCTACTTAGTATCCTGTTGGTCAGGTTATCATGAGTGGGCACATGGTGTAGTCTGGCAGGCTTTGCCTTTCCGTGCTTGTTCTTTGTATGTGCTTCATGAAGAGCGCAGGACTTTCCAGAATCCAGAACAATATGTACTTGTATTTCCTGGGATCAATGGCTAAGTTAGTTTAAATCAAGCAGTAGTATTTTCCAGGACACAACAAGGGGAGAAAATGAATCTCATAACATAACAAAAAAGCCCCTCTGTTGGACTTGAAGGTCCACACAGTCCAGAATCCTTGCTGTGACAGTAACCAGTGGCAAAGGAAGGATATAACAAATAGTGCAGATAGAGTGTGACTTTGGTCTGATGCTGCCGAGCTAAGACTTGGTAATAGTTTTGAACGGAATTTCAGAATTTCAGTTATTTCAAAGTTTTACCTCTATTATTCAGAACAAATATTCAGAATAAAAGTTGAATTCAAATCTTAAACCTGTACCTTTGCAGATGACTGATTTTTTTTTCCCCATTTGGTAAAATACCCGAAAGGGAAAGGGAAAATAGGCCAGCTATACTTTTTTGTTGTCATCTAATTAAATTCTGTAAATATTGACACCTCCCCCCTACTCCCACCCCTTTTCATTATTGTTGTGTGACATTATTAACTACCGGTTTGGACGTGGGACTTTACAACATCAGATTCCTGAGAGTGCTCAGAGATTTATCTGCTCATACAGTTGGTCTTGAATTCAGATTAGCAATGTATTTTTGTTGTTGTTTTGAGGGATCTGATCAGAATTCAGATCAGCACCAGAAAATAATCTGGTCCCTGTATACTTCCCCATGGATGTCTCAGGGGAGCAGAGCAGCTGGGTGATTAGCCAGGCAGCCTCTGTGGCCAAACCTTAGGGTCAAGTGATGGAAAAGCAGCCTACCAGGAAGCCTGGGAAAAGCACAGTGAACCAGCATCACCTTCCTGAGAGAGGCACCTTGAATCTCACATTGTGCATCTTCTCCCATAGCAACTAAAACACCATGAAGAGACAGAGGAATTCCTCTTTTACCATGTTACTGAGCAGAGTTTATTTCTTCTGCTGCCAATTCAGCTGGCAGCTATCACTGTTAATTGGGCTGGGAGCATAAAGAAATTCACAGACTCGCTATTTAAAAAGCAACATTTCACCCCTTGCTTTTTGTTAGAAGGGTTTATTCCTCTCTCCTTCTTTTCTGTTTTCAGTGCCTTTCTCCTGCTTGCTTTAATAATGATTATCTACACACTGAACAGTGACTACTCCTTGCAATCAGATATTTGAGCCCCTTTGTGTTGGGTATGTGGGTATAACATATCTTCACCTCCAAAACTTTTGGGCTTTACCACTTCTGGTCCACAAACCCTTTGGAGGTCCAGAGACTACTTCTAGGGGTCTTGGAGAGGAGCTGAGAAATGGCAGTCTACCATTTGCTCACACAGAATCCCTGAAAGGGGTATCCTCTTTCTCTGGGAAATTATTAAGTTGTCCACAAATCAAAAAGGTTGAAATTACTCTTTTACTCCACAGATGATTGATAGGGAATGTTAAGAAGGAAGAAAAATGGTGTGAGGTCCTCCTCCCTGCCTTGATGATGGAGAAGCAGTCACACACACTGGAGCACAAAGGAATCACCGCTGTCACACAGACAACACGAAGGTGCCTGTTCCAGACTCGTGGAGAGGAGCTTCCACCCACTCACCAGCCAGCAAGACTCTGAAGAAGCCAGACCCTCTCCCATGGGAGAAGACAACTGCACTACGAGGCCCTGCCATCAGCCCTGTCACTCAGGCTCTGCCATGCCCACGAACAGATGCCTGCTCTCAGCCCTAATGCACTGTGGACCTAATCAGCTCTTAGATTATCAGTAGGTTCTGCCTTTTTATTATTATTTGTTTTCTGTTTTCCCTCAGTTCTCTCTCCTGTGGTTCTTCTACATCTTTCTTCTTGCCATTTCATTTATCATGTTCTCCCTCTCTTGCCCTCACAATTTATCTCCTTCACTTTCACAGAGGGCTCAGATAGGTCTGAGTATTAATGCCTAGGATTTATAAGAGCAAGCCTTCAACTCTTTATCAAAAATGCAAATTACCCAAGACTTTAAATCCATGCAATAAATTTAACAGTGCAATGCAATTTTCAGAGAATACTTGAAATTGCTGAATTGAATTACAGCACTCATATGTGATGACTCAATATTTCTATAAGGTATGAACAGTGTGCAGACCTTTGGAAAAGAGACAGCGAGGAATGGGGAAGAAGGGAAGGAGAAATATTTTATCTAACTTGCTAGATTTCTGTGACCAAATACTATGAAGATTTTGATTGTTTTTCTAAGGCATAATGATTTTCAAAGTCATCACTTCTACCTGTTACAAGCAAAATTTGCAGCATAGTGAGGTTATAAAACAGAGACAAGCTTTGGCTTTGAGTCTATGAGCTATAAAAAATCTTGTTAAATCATCCATCAGTGCTTAAGACATGATTTCTCGGTGTGCTGTTTTTCTTTAAACTCTTCATTATCCTCTCTCTTAAAAATCAAACAAAGAAAAAGGGATTAGACAGAATTAAAGTTTGGAGGCAAACATGGTTCCAGCTTATTGCAATACTCAGGAACAATTTAAAAATCCCAGGCAATGATTATTAAAGTTGTAAGAACCTTTTAAACAAAACATCTGCAAACTTGTTGTTGACTGATTCATCCTTCTAAAAGCAGAACAGAACATTTCAAACAATCATTGCTATCAGTTTCCTTGCACTTTTTTAAAGTTATAGCAGGCTGTTTCTAATTGCCAGAGGGGCCAATTAATCATTTGTAGAAGAAATGGGAATAAGGAACTCTTTAAAATACTAAATAAATGGTATCATGCAACTTGCTGGATAGAACAAGAGAACTTAACAGTATTAATAGCCCAGAGATTTATAGCCCTGTTTACTATAGAGAAATAAAATTTCTCTTTTTAAGTTTACAGCAACAGTACCCATAGTGAATCTGATTTTGTTTTCTTTTGCAAACCCATTTCTCCCTTGGCATGGGAGAACTTTTCTTGGAGACTGAAAACAGTATAGGATGATCTCAAAGGTGCAAAGGGCAATCTTTAAATCCATTTGCATTATATTCAGAAGACATGTTTTTGTGACATAACGGTATTTCCATAAAGCTTTTGTGCAATCGTATTTTCCTATAGCTGTATTTCCTTGTGCTGGCTCTTTACAAGTGGATGAAGCTCACCTGAGTTTTTCTAGTGGCTTCAGAGCTCATTCTAAACCATATCAGGAAACAAAGCTGTTTCCACTCCCAGCTACACGCATCTCACGCAAACAAGTTCCAAATTCTGACATCAAAACAAACTATGAAGCTATATGGGTTAAAAAGATGAGCTTAGCCTTTTGCTGTAGAGCTAACCTACCCACTTTGGGCTTTGCTGATTTTGTGGTTCATAAGGATAGAAGTAAAAACACCTTTAGGGACTGTGGAAATCTCTGTTTTGCTATTAAGCCAGGCAAGTGGAGAGAAAGCTCCACTGCTGTAGGAAACACCATCTTGCTGGGAGTCTCTGATAGAAATGTGCTGGGAAAGGAGCATCTTTAAAACGGAATCCCTAATTCTGGCCTGAAGCACCCCATTTTCAACTGTGACTCCGGCCTCCAGGAAGCAGATCCTATGGCTGTGTTTTTCCCTTGTACCTCACTTGAAAACACACTTGTTGCTTCAGTGAGGAAACAGTCTGAGCAGTTATCCCAGCACAGATTTTTTTTAAAGAATCTTCATGTTGTTTGAGAGCTTTTTCAGTGGTTGCTGCTGAAAAAGGAGACAGTGAATAAAAGCACTGTAAAAGCTTGGATCATATTTGGAAGCAACTGTAACATACCTTTTTGTATAGGTAGTCATGAATTGTTACTATCACACCAATAAAGGTATGTGGAAGTAATTGCCTAGATCAGATTTCATCTTGTGTTCCTTTCAGTATTCCAATATTTATTTGTAATTGGCAACAAAGCTCTTCATGCCTTCTATATTCTTCCATAAAGACATCCTACCCTGTTTCCAGGCTCATTTACGTGACATGACATGAGTGGTCATCCATGGAAAGTTATTGAATTTATTCTGTGCTTCTTATATTTTCCTCAGAAGCAGCTGTTGCCATAGAAAGAAATGCAGTGTCATTAGCTCTGCACTGATTACTTTGGATGTGAGCAAGACAGCACAGTGAAGAAGAGTTCAGAGGTCTGTAGGATATTTATTTTGAAACCAATGAATCTTCCACATCTACAAACTTGAAATCTCTTCCCCCACCCCAATAACCTGGGACCAAATTTTTCAAGATGTTTAACACCTAAAACTCAGAAAGTTCTTAATATAATTCCTTTGATTCCGGTATATTGATATCATGTCCTACAGGTTCACAGTGATACTTAAAAATACCCTGAATGCTCTTGACAATGCACTGAGTGCCTGTCTACAGCTCTGGGTGCCTGCACTTCAGAGGATTTGTCCTTCCTGCATCATTATTCAGTAGCCATGGAAAGAGTTGATAGCCTCCATCAAATTCCCCTAAACAGATGTTTATGTGAAAGATCCTGCTGTCCAACAGGCACTAACTGGCAAGCCAATAGGAAGTCCCAGCAATAAGACCAGTGGTTCAATGGGATCAGAGACAATTAACACACTAGGGATTAATTTTCCTTCTGGCTTTGCTGAATTGAGATTCACAGATCACAGCATTTTTGCAATGAGAATTACTGAACAGGAAAAAAAGTACTCAAAATTATTCATCTAATTTCACATTTTACTAGAAAACCTAGAAAGAAAAAGAAAAAAAAAAAAAAAAAAAAAGGAAAGAAAAAAAGGAAAATCTCTTCTGATCATTTATTTGAAATACTTTAGACCAAAGAAACATTTTAGAGAAAGAAAAAATGAGACAAAGCCAGACTTCAGCTTCACCCAATCACATAAAGAATATGAGGTTTAATAATGCCTGAATGTTTCTAGTCTCATCTCTACTGCTGCATGTCGTTGTGATGCTAGCACTCGATAAATAAATTATACTACTGCTGCTTGTGAGTGACCTGGCTTCTCTGTCCTGCAGCAAGATCTTTACCGTGTTTTGCTTATGGGGAGAAGGACACAGATAACAAAGACCCCTTCAAGCTGCTCTAGAGGACTGACTCACCAGCAATGTGTCTCTGCCAGAATTTGGATTCTGATGGACCACTCTTCTGCAATTGCCAGTAGGTGCCTTTTGGTTGTTGTAGGAAGCACTGAACAGCATCTATCCCCACTGACCTCATCTGTCTGTTCCTGGCATCAGCAAGATGCCTGCTCCCAAAGCATGTAAATGCCAAGTACAATTGGAGAGGAACAGGCAGCGAGGAGGAGCTTCTGCAACGTGCTGTTCTCCGCATGGCTCTCTAAAGTCCCAGAGCATGTAATTCTGAAGGGCAGGAAGCTGAAGAAATGTTATAGAGCACGTTGATGCTTTTCTTTAGCTGGAGTGAGCAGGTGAATTGGGAAATAACAACTCAGCAAAAGAAGGTTTTACTAACAATCTCCCAAGCAGATGCTTTAACGAAGAAAGAAAACAACAGCGTAACAAGAAACTTACTTGTGCCAGCCTCTGTGATCAAAGGTTGATATTCAGCAGCTGGGACTTAATTCCAGTAAATTTGAAACATGGCTTATGTAGCCCAAAAAGAAAAAGCAATGGAGCGGGAGAGATTCCTGCTTCTAATGCAAGATAATCTCAGCACCACAGACACAACAAGAAAATCTGCTTTCACAAAATAAATTATGCAGTGCACTCAGCTGACTGTGAGTAGTTGCAACCAGTATTGATGTGATTTGAGGGAAACAAAAATGGTATTGTTCTTTTCAAGGATCTAATTCAAAGAACATCTACTTATGAGATAAATAAACTTTGAGAGAGGAATGTGGAAAGAGGAAGGGATCTTTGACTTCATATCTTTGATTATGAATCTTTGATCTTAGGCCTCTGGTTGTAACTGAACTAGCTGTACAAATCTACCTCGCCCAATGTCAGTCATCTTGTTACCTCAAAGGTGTTATTCCAGAGGCGATGTATGACTGCCCACTGCTTCATTTTGTGCATAGTTTACTCCATACTGCATTTTGTTTCACCTGTGTGCAATCTGTTTGAATAATCCAAGCAGCTGGATTCAGAAACAACTATGAATAAAAAATGGACATCTCTCTTGTTCTCCATGTCTCTCAGTGCACTGCTTTTGCCAGAGGAACACTACATGTAGGTTGTGCTGTATATCTCTTGTAGACTTTCTCCCTGAGCTTGCTCAATCCCTTTTGGAACTCATTGCAGCCACAAGTTCCACATTTGAATTAAGTATCGTGTAAAAATTAAATTATTCCTTCATTACTGGGTTGGTCTTATTATTATCTTAATTAATTATTATTAGTATTACTTCTTCCTGAGCAATATCACTGTCTACTTGCTAGATCTTCTAGTAAGACTTCTATGGGATTCCACTGAGATAACAGTTGCATGAAGAGTGAAGAAATAAAGCCCTCTTTCTGTTGCCAGAGTTTTCTTCCTATCTATTAATGACCTTTTCACCCTCATTAGGTAATTGAAAGGTTATAGGAAGCTGCAGTGGTGGAAGGTTAGTTTCAATTTATGGACTAAAATTAAAAATAAAATAAAACATTTTATCAAAAGTGTAAATGCTGATTTACACACCCAGTCCTTGTAATGGTACTGGGAATTGGCTATATAACCTTTTTTGCTCTTTTTACAATCTCCATATTAAGCAGTATTTATACAGCTCTAATTTTTCTACAGCTCTGATTCCTGTAACTGCTTCCACTTTGTCCAGGAAAAGAAGACAAGTAAGAGATGAATCTGTGAGAAAGGAGTAACCTTTACACATCCATTCTGGGTGGCAGGTATATGCTGATTCATGGAATTATGAAAAGATATAGATGATATGGTTCTGAAAATAGCACTGTATTTATGAACAAGTCTCTGAGAGTTTATGGCGTGATTAAATCTAGCAATTAAAGTTTCTTATGCAAAACCTTCTGTCAGGAACGGCTGAGCAATCCATGTATTCCGAAGCACAGATATTGTTTTCTCCCATAACATCTGACACAAGAGATTTCCATTTTAGATGTGTGATTTGTTATTTAAAGACAAAGCAAGAGCTTTACTTTTTGCTATTGAGCTTAAAGGTTTGTCACAGTTTTAAGATAAATGAGAAAAAGAATGCACAACCAGAATTAAATGTAAGTGAATCAGCTGAGCAGTGGTGCTTAAGGGCTGTGAGTTGTCAAATCTACCCCCACCATAATCAGTATTTATAAGTATCTGAAGAATACGAACAAAGAGAAGCATGAAAAATTGATTAAGGAAGGCATCTAAAGAAATGGTACAATATTAAGCAAACAAGATTTAGGCAGAAAATGGGGAAAAGATTCCTAATGATGAAAATTTCCTTACTGAAGGGTAACTCCACAATGAAATTTCTGTAATCCCTATTGTTCCAATCATTTGAAAGTGAACTTGAATGAAGTACGGGCAGATTTATATAAAGACATAATTAGTCTTTTACACTGTATTTCTGTTATTCTTTATGATTGTTTCCATTATTCTATGCCCCACTACCTACAGGCAGAGAGAAATCAGCCTAGCAGAAGAGAAAGAACCCAGATGTGAGAATAAGCAATTAGATCTTTCCTTAATGTTTTGTCTCCTCTACAGTGTATTTATTTTTAATAGTTCGGTGACAGAAGCCCAACGGCTAGAGTTCTCCATCTTGCACAAGTTAGGAATTGTGCATTCAGTTGGAAACTGAGAAACTCCCGAGACAATGGCAGGAACACACTTCACCTCATTTTAAACAGGCTGTTCGCAGGCAGCGTGTCTTTCTGCTTGTGGGGGCATGCAGCAGACCACAGCTCCTGTGCCTGCCCTCCTAACCCCCAGCTCCTCATTGCATGTGGATGACTGATCACCAGAGGTCCCACACGGAGTGTAACCACAGGTCCTGCTGTGAAAAAACACAGGCTTGAAGTAGAGGAGGATCCGAGACAACTTCTTGTTCAGAGAAATCCTGTGGTGTTTGTAGCCAAGCAGGTCAGCCACCCCAACCACCAGGCATATACAGACCACCTTGGCCACAGCATCTCCTGCTTCTCTGTCCCTGGCACAATGGTCCTGGTAGGACACTGGGGGTGAATTTGGAGGCGCAGTGCTGCACTAAGCACCCAAAACTTGCTGCAGGGTATATCCATTTACACGTGAACAGGTAGCTGGTACAGTTTGGCTACTTAGGTGATTATTTTGTCTCTGGTGGCACACGGACTTGGTCTCCCCCTGCATCCAGACAGGGACAGCTTAAAAAAAAAACAACAAACAACCAGCTCCTTCATCCTCTCATCTGCAGTCAGTAGCTCCATTTACCCACTTCTGCATATAACAACCTTCAGTAGGCTTTTCTATCTAGAATTTGCCCAAGCCCTTACTGATTGTTTGATTACCCATACCCATATTCTCATCCCATACCCAATGCTATGGAGATCATCTTATTTTCAGAATATCAGCACATCTCCTTTTCTATCCAGTCAGTTTGATCAGCCTATGATAGATGTGTCATTTCTAGGTGTCATCCCTGACTCCAAGCTTAAGTTTAGGGGATAGATATATATACAGATTTTAGGAAATGGAGACTGAACACAGCCAATCAGTTCACTTTGACCACATCATAAAGTCATTGATCTTTGTTAGTCATTTGTAATATCTGTTTACCTAAGCAATAAGGGCCAATATCTAGCCCTGCAGCTTAGGTATAGAAGACTCTATCCTATAACTATATCATGGAAGCTTTCCATTCCCTCATGATGCTGCATACAACAAATAAGAAAAGACTCTAGAAGGAATTAAAAACAATATGTTGAACTTCTTTGTGTGTTCAGAAAGCTCTGACTCACTTATTTTAGTATCCCTCTTTGTCTGCTTATATGCTTATTTTGAAGTAGCAGACAAAATTGTTCAGATATATGCATTTACCTTCAGTGACATACCTGTGATTTAGTGGGAATAAAAAGAAATTTATTACTGTTCACTGGAAATGAGTCCATTAAGCAGTGCTAAAAGCAATGAAGTACTTAGGGAAAGCTTTCTCAGTGCTGTCTGGCAGAGTCACCCAGACTTTCAAGTGTACCTGCTCAGCCCCACACTGGTAAGGCTTTGGCTTCCTCATTGGAACAAAACACAGTGGGGCCATGCAGACTATCCCTGTACCTTTGAAACCATCCAGTACAAGTCTAGCCAGGACACACCACCTCCTGGCATTTCTCTGGCTCTTACCATGACTACCACAGCCTACTCGCTGCCTCCTATGTCAAAACACCAGGGGACCACCTCAAAGTCCATGCTCCAAAAGTAGGCTAAGAAAATCAGAGGTGGGGAATGGGGACCTGACATGCCTTCCTCTACTCCTACTCCATGTTCTGCATTGAAGGAAATGAGTTTCCTCCCTACTTTGCTGCTTCATCCAAGCTACTCTGAGAGTAGACCCAGCTGTGGCATCGGTTGTGTCTTGTCTCTCTCCTGCTTGTTACAAGATTTCAGCAAGGAACACCACTGCCCAGTGCCAGCACCATAAATATTCATACCTGGCACGATCAGCAGCAATTATGAAGTTTATGGGCCACATCACAATGTGCACTACTTGTTCAGACCCACGAGCAGGGTATAAGCACTTTCCCCTCTACATGAAAGTGAGGGGGATTTGCCTTTCTGTGCTGTGGCTACATATTTACCCAACACTTTACATACACAAACAGTCAACCCACAAGCACAGATGGTGCATGATTCACTCTGGGGCTCTGATCGCTGACTGCTGCTAGCTTTGGATTGGGCCCACAGCACTGGGAAATTACTGCAAGCATTTGTATAATTCAGTAATGATTTTGCAGCCAAAGGCTCCAGCTGCCCTTCCTTGAGTGGCAGTTTGGAGTGAGGACCTGGCGCAGGCTGGTAGGACTCCACACGTCTCCTCACATCTGGCAGTACCAAGACTGGAGGCAGAACCTCACGATGTGAAGGGCCACACGCTGGGGCAGCTGCAGTCCTCCTTCAGCCCTCCTGGTGTCTGGGGTTCTGCTGGCACCTGGTACATCCTGATGGATCCAGGGCCAGCCTGCTAGAAGCAGCTGGGTCTCTGGCCCTTCAGCATCTGGCACTACTCAACATGACGTATTTCTGGAGAGATGTAGCTTTATGATTTACCTGTACCACAAGTTGTGATTTGTGCCTTGGCATGTGGATGTTTCTCACTGTTATTATTAGCTTTAGGAGAAGGTCTCTTGCTTTAAGCAGCTATTAAATATGGCAAATCACAAGTCAGCCTTTTAGATGGGATGCCGGGACTGTCACAGATAAGATTTTGCAAGCACGGTGCATGGCCATACATTGACATGTATTTGAAAGTGTCTATGTGGGAAATGTCCTGACACTAACTTTGAGAACAAATTCTAGGCAGGGTGCGTGGTACATATAAATACTTATTTGTGAGGTAACAACCAGCCCCATGGCCTTCTAGAGGCTTTGCAAGCACTGCACTTGGCTTAATTCTGCTCCCCATTACCCAAAGGCGATCAGCACTTCAGATGGAAAGAGACCTTTTGCCACTCCAAGGGTAAACACATATTCAACTGTGTGCTGCTTTGGCATCCCATGGTCTCCATGGATCAATGAAGAGCATTGGTTTAGGGATGACCAGATATTTCCCTTCATACAGGTTGGCACAGTCCTTCAGCCTTCTTTATTTGCTCATGAAGCTGAAATAATTACATACACAAACAGAACGGGCAGGAGTTGCAGTGGATGTCACTGACCTAAAGAGCAACCAGCATATGGATGGGACCGGTGGACACATTCTGCTAGATCAGTGTGCCAGCTCAGTGCCAGAAACAAGCTTCCCTGATATTTTGTTTGTTTGTAAATAATTACAAATATTTTGCACAGATGGTGTTTACATGGCTGCTTAAAACACTGAGTGTTACCGTAGTTTCGAATTTAAAAACAATTGTGACAAATACTAGCAATTTCAAGATTGCTATCTCTATATACTAAATCAGAGCCAAACTCTGTGAAGTATTAAATCAAAAGAATTTGCATGGAACTCTTTTCAATAGGATTTGAAGGTAGCCAGCAGTTTAGATATTTTAGATTACCCCTTTTTTATTGTACTGGCATAAGATTAAAATAGTTTGCTACCAAAGTCAGTGGTTTTATTCCCTGGACAGTAGCAACAGAGTTGTGCCTGCAGTGTTATACAAGCAGTTAAACCACACAATCCATGGTACTATTTAGCCTTCAGTTAAAATCTCTACAACAACCTTGAAGGCAAAATGTTTGTTATTTCCAAGCTGTGAGCAGAAGGAGGAATATTTACTGAATAAATTTTCTTAAATGTTGATTTATTTTCTGTAGGAATACTGATTTGATTTTAACATAAGCTTTATATATGTATATTGCCATTAAGAAAACCCAAACAGTTTTTTTTCATCTCATTTGACTGACTCAACACGTCCCAAAAATAATGAATACACAGTTATGTCTACACATACAAAATAAACGGTGCATACAGAATAGCTATATAATGTGAACCTTGCTGTTTATTAAAAGAAACATTTGCTTATCCGTGTAAAAAAATAAAATAAAATGTGAGAAGAAAAAGTTATTTCATCCTATAAAATGTCTACGTAATAGAAATCATTGAAGTGCAAGACAATAGGTTTATTCCAATGCAGCTGGAAGTTTTGAAGCAGCCAACAGAAATATACATTTCAGACGTAGATTAAAGTAGTTTAAAAATACCTGTTTAAAGTTCTTATTAAACAATTAAACAATTGAAATGCAGACTAACTGTGGAAAAGCAACTGCTCATTTTCAGCTGATTAGAGGATGGAGGCAGAACTGGCCTTTGAATTTGTTACTGGCCAAAATCCTTGTGTTTTAAGCAGGTAGTCTTGGCAGTCTTATGGCACAGGTCGCAGATGACTGGGCTGGAAGTGACTTCAGGATTTAATACAGGTCATCCTCTGGTCCCAAGCAAACAAATGCCAACTATGGATTACAGCACGTGTGTTTTCAAGATTAATTTGACTCTAGAAAGAGGAGCAAAAGCAATATGAAAGAGAACAGTCTATTCAAAGCCATTTTTTTTAGCATCCTGGCATGATTCAGACACTTCTGGATTGTCCAGGAGAAAACATGCCTTATTGTAAAGGCTGGCATCCTGCTTAACCATCTGACTCATGGTTTGCCCAGCCACTAGAAACTTAACAGCACACCCCACGAGCAGTCCTCCCCCAGGGAGACAATTAGTTGCTGTCCCTAATTAGCAGCTGGATGTCCTTCTCAAGGCAGCTGCTGCTGAGGCCGTGCTGTCTGCACCCAAACCACCAACCATTTTGTCTCCAAGAAATAGCTGTGAGGACATAGAAAGGCAGGTCCACTAAAGGGAAATAATGGTGTAGACATTTACTTAAAAGTACATGCAGTCACCAGCATTTCGGTTTCCATTTGGGGGACTTTTTGTTTGCTTGGTTGGTTCCACCATTGGAGTCTTCTGGAAACCAGAAAAAAAATGCATAGGTAATAACATTTTTTATGCAAAGTACTACATGCAAGGTGAGCATTTTGTGTACACAGAATGACGGAACATCATTTGTACTCTGCCAGAGACTGAAATAAGCTGTGCTCCTTCTGGACCAGACACTACTCCCCTGCAACCCAGCAGTTTTGCTTATTGAAATGAAAAGCCAATGAACAGCACTGCCCAGAAAGTAGAAAGGATTTTCTCCTCTTCACCATTTTCCTGATAACATACCTGGCCTATTGCAGGCTAAGAGCAACACTCAAGGGATGACCTCCACTTGCACTCAGCTGTTCTGCAGAACGACCTGAACTATTTAAATTCAACTAGCTGTGGTTATCCAGGGCTCGGTTAAGTACAAGGAACTGATAAAAACTCAGAAAAAAAAAAAAAAAAAAAAAAAAAAAAAGGAATTCTAATCTAGAATCAACTAATGAACTCTAGACGTACAGCTAAGGAAGGAGCAAATGAGACATTTATTCACTTTAAGAAGATATTCTGAGGACAGCAACTGTTCAAAGACATTAAGGCCAGAACTTCTTTTATCTCCTGAAGAGGTTAAATAAGGAACTTGAATGTCTGAATATCAATTGAGCAATTTGCATTTAGTCATCCCTGAAGTCACTGGTGCTGCTAGATCAGTCTGGTGGGGAGCCCAGTGTTTGAAAGGGTCATTAAATGCTGTCTGTGGAGGGAAAAGACTTTCTCACCCAAGAGGTCTCCTTTGTGAAACTTGTTTCTGATTTCTATCACACTTATTCTCCTCCTCCTCTGTATCTTTTCCGTAAGATACACGAGGCACTTCAAGATGGAGATACAGAGTGCCAGAAAGCTTCTTTACGAAGATGCAGCATCCATTTGATGTTTATGGTAATTGTTTCTCCCAGTCACCCTTTTCAGATCTGTAAAAGAAGCAAACTGATCCTAACACAATGCTGAGCATTTCACAGTCTCATTTGGTAATGAAGTTGCTGGAGGAATAACAGAGAACAGCTGCTGTTTTAAAATAGAAATTCATAGCTTTGTAGGGTCAGTGGTATTTCATGGGACTTTTCATGCCTGGAACAATTTAATGACAACTAGTGTATTGCCATACTTATTCCCCGTGATTTCCAAGTTTATTACCAATTATTTCGTCTTTGTATGCCAGCAGTTTGTCATATACATGAAAAAAGAGTGTGGGGGCAGCTAGGGCCTTTGATATATATTTTGAGGCTGAGGGCTGTTCTTTTTCAGCTAGGTGATTGGAGTTATCCAACTTAACAGATTAAATTTCTCTCTGATACACATGCTTGATCTACAGCCACAGCTCTGGACAGCAGTACAAACATACTGCAGCTATTGTTCTGATCATTTATATTAATAAGGAAAAAAAAATAGACTTTGAGAGCAAGGGGAGAATGAACACACAGAGCAATTATTTTTCTGATACACGGGTCTAATTCTCACTGAATTAGCTTTACCACTCTACAAGCTTTGCTATACTGCCAGCTGTATAAAATGACCTCAGTGATAGCAACGAGATTTTAATTTCTGTTGTATTACTGTAATTTCCTTGGGTCCCTTTTCAGACAGAGCTTTGAGACAGATGAAAATGCACCTTTGAAAAAAAACTGTCTAGTCAAGTTGGGAGTGTGGGTGGAAAACACAATTTGGGAGGCATCTTCCCTGTCTCCATCCCTCTCAGGAAAACTGCACCGATCACAGCATCACAGAACTGCTGAGGTTGGCAGAGTCCTCTGGAGGCACCTGGTTCCACCCCTGACCAAGAACAGGCTGCCCAGGGCCACAGTTTTATGTATCTGCCATCTTGTAGAGGGCACATTCTGTCCTGTCATCCAGATCATTAATGCTAAGATGCTAAATAGGACTGGACTCAGTATTGACCCCTACCATGTCTCAGCTCAGGCACCCTGGCGCATTATTTTTGATATGTAAGGATACATATCAGCCAGGATACATATGTCCCATCCCTGGAAATGTTCAAGACCAGGTTGGATGGGGCTTTGTGCAACCTGGTCTAGTGGATGGTGTCCCTGCCCATGGCAGGGGGTTGGAATTAGATGATCTTTAAGGGCCCTTCCAACCCAAACCATTCTGTGATTCCATGTTTCTGTGATACTGAGGTGGATTTGGGTGAAGAGAGGAAAAAACATCCAGAGTGCTTTGAATCCAGTGACACTCCTCAGTTCCGATTCCAGTATGTGAATAATCCCAGTGAAGTCTCTGGGAATCACTATGTACTGATTGCTGCAATACACTGATCAAAGTGGGCAAGCAATTTACTAACAGCAATGCACAAGCTGAAATTTTTGATCATGTGCCTTATTCATCTGTATTGATTAAACCAAGTAAGGCTAAACTTAAAATTAAGTTCAGGCTTTAAAATAGACCTAAAATTAATGGAGAGACGAGGTAAGGTGTATTTAAATATATATATATATATTGATATTATCCTCCTTATCATAATATAAAATTGTGTTTGAGATCTCTTTCCTGTTTCTCTCTATTCAAGTTGTCCCTGAAATGCACTTGCCTCAAGGAAGGATTACTGTAACATATTTTTCCATCAGTATCATATGACAGTTGTTAGCAGGAAAAGCAAAAAACTGCTAAAATTGCAAAATGTTTGAGACCTGGCTTAGAGCAGGAGCTGACTTGCTCAGGCTGCTGATATCCATCCTGTCCTGCTGGCTGCAAACTGCCTAGTTAGCCACGGTCCCTTGTGTAGTTTCAGAACACCCTGCTGAGGTTAGCAAGTGTTGTTTGCCTTTGATGAGTCAACTTGTACACTAACAAGGGAACAGATAAGCTATGGTTAACTAATGAAGACAGCATTTGCCCCACTTTAGCATATAAAAATTAGATCAGCATGGTTTCACTAAGTAGATAAATAAATAAATAAATAAAAATTATTCTCCACGACAAGTAAGCATTTATGATGGCTTATGTTACAGCTTAGTGGTGTGTCAGCTGCACATACAGCACAGCATTTTGGATTGCATCATGCCTGCACAGCAAGTGTAGCCTGAGGCCACCATAACCACCAGGCATCACCCGCTATTCGCTGCCTTGGATCCATCACTTCCGTGGAGAACATTGGGCATGATCTGCTGGCATGAAGACAACACTATTACCTTCAGTACAATGGAGGTTGAGTTGGCTGTTCTCTTAGAAATCCCTGCTTTAGTGTTCATGGTAATTTAAAATTATATCAGGCTACGCTGGTCATTGTCAGCCCAGCTGAGTGTTCCATAGATCATTTTCCCAAAGTGAAATGGCTTAAAATTGAAAAGAAAAATGTCCAAGGTTGCCAAAATGAGTTGTCTGTATTAGGATGCAGCCCTGACATCAGCAGTTATTAATAGGAGTAAGTGCCACTAGTGGAAATTAGGCTTTTCCAGGTCTCTGCTCTGGGACTGTAGCAGACGTTATCAGCAGGCCACCCGCTGCTGAAAGTGGGATTAATTCTCAGTACAGAAAAGGCCTCAGAGACTCTTTCTTTCATTTGAATTCCCCTCATTGAAATTAAAGCCCGCTGTTCCTTATTCTGTCTACAGAGAGAACATAAAAGACAACACTTTCTCTTCTCCCCAACAACTATCTGTTCCCTACTTGAAGACTGCTATCATATCATCCCCTTGCCTTTTCTTCTCTACAATAAAGGATCACAGCTCCACAATTTTTCTCTCTTAGGCCACATTTTTTCAGAAGTCTTTTGCATTTTCTCCACATCTTTCTCAAAATACAGAGCCCAAAACTAAATGCCATATCCATTCTGAACTGAAGGATTGTTTCCTGGCATCCCTTCTGCATCCCCAATCTGCATTTTTGTGTGTATTTATGTTGGTTTTGTTTTTGGCTGTTTTTTTTGTTTTGGTCATAGCCTAAATATATTGACTTGTGTAGCTTGTAAATCAGAGCAAATCCCAGGTCCCTTTCTGTGAAAATGTTACTTAGCCTGTGCTTCCACCATTATTTTTTTATACAGCAGTTTACTGCTTTCTGCATCTAGAACCTCCATCTATTTTAAGAATCTAATTTATTTGTCTCTAATTTATCAATATAATCCCAAATTTATATCCCGATCTCTGGTGCACTTTTACATTTGCACATACATTTGTCTTCTGAGAATTTAAAAAGCACATTCTCCACTTCATCTTCTTATCTCTGTTTTACATGGACCTGGGACCCAGAACCAGGTCAGAGTTTCAAAAGACAGCACTTCCAGCTTGACAGTAAACCACTGGCAGGTACAACTCGAGAGCAATTTGCTATAGCTCAGCCGTAGCTGTAGCTGTTCTGATTGATTTAACCTGAGGACAAAGCCCCTGAGGAAAGATTCATGAAATAAACTTCTAATTTTTGTGAGTCTCCCTGGCAGTACTATCTTCTTTTAAGAGGGTAACACTACACACAATCTAAAACACCAGAGCCCACTGAAGAGTTGTTTATTGCCCACTGTTTATTGCACTACTCTGACCATCTCTTTGTTGTTCTTAGCCATACTGACTCCCAGATTAATAGACTGTCTTCAGCACAAGGCTTTCTATTCCATAAATGAACAGCAGGTCTGCAGGACAGAGCTACATGTACGACAAAGAATAGATCGTTGCTGATATGCTCATTTTCCCAAATAGCAATTAGATCAGTTGTAGATATCAAATCAGCAATGAACCTGACTTTCCCTCACACTAGCATGGCACTCACAGAACATTTAAATATATATGGTTGTAATTATAACATCAGCAATGTGTTTGACTCGGTATTACATCCAGAAAAAAATGACAACCTCTGTGACAGAAAGTGTGTAACCTAAATGACAGAAAGCAGACAGGATGCACTGAGAAGTGTCAAATGAGAACAAGGAGGTGTTTTTCTACTCACATTGTTATCAAAATCATCTCACACTACCATTTACCCTCTTCTCAGACACTGCTACGAACAGCAGCTGCTGCTGTAAATGCAGGTGTCTCCTAGGTGTGTAGGTGTCTACTGTCCACAGTTTTGGCTCTGTTTGACTGGAATACTAGACATTGGGTTTGGGAAGAAACCCTACAGTAGTAAGGGTAATTCCCTGACAGGGGAGAGGGAGGACAAGTTCAAAGAAGCTGAAATATTCTTTAGGCTCAGAGTGCCTACAATATTAAATACAACTTACTAACTTTTCTTGCCCAAAATCTGATAGATTTCTCTTAGTCTGGGGTCATTTTCCATCCATCGCTTTTTTAAGAAATTAAAGATCTGTCTGCTTTGCAAAACTGAGCGTGGCACTCCAGCTGGACTGCAAGCTTGTTTGTGCTATGCGTATTTAAAATAGACTTGGTAGGTGGAATGATGGGTACATATACATGCCTCACATCTCCGGGCTGTGAAATATTCTTGTAGGTGAATGATAGTCTAAGAAAATGAGCCTGTCTGAGAATGGTATTACCCAACTTTCTAATCGTATTTCAAAAAGCCTATGTGAGAAAGACTTATTATCTTGTCTGTTTAAAAAAAAAAAAAAAAAAAAAAAAAAAAAAAAAAAGACTTTTATTAGATGTTTAATCTTGTTATCCAAACAGTGTAGCTGCTTTTCCATGCTGGGTGGTCATAAATGCTACCCTAGAAGCAAGAAAGGCAGTGCAGGAACTTTGTTAGACCTTGATTCACCGCTTTGCTACTCATGTAATACAAGATGAATTTCAACAGAGCTCTGCAAGAATCTGTCAAGGGTATGTGATGGGTAATATTAATATTGCAAGGTAAAAAGCAGAATTTGTAAAATTAATCAGTAATTTATCTGAGTGATGATGAAGCAGGAGGGAAACATTAAAACTTTAATAATAAGTCTAAAGTTCAGAGATGTCCCATTACCATAATGCTAATACAAGAACTGATTTTCTAGGTCCACCTGGCTTGTTACAGTTCCACCAGTTTATTACCAGGATATAATTTGGTACAGCTGGTTGCAGCTACATTGGGTATTCCTACTGGTGCCTGTACTATGCCGTGGGGATATTCCCAAGGACCTGAACTGGGCCAGAACAACCCAGCCTTATCGTAACCCAAAAACAGAGACATTTTCCCAGCACTGCACTGCCGAGCAGTTTCTGTGCAGTTTTTGTAACATGAGTAGCAGCATGAGGTGCTCCAGAACAGCACAGGCCCCACAGACCTGTGCTGTCCATCTGCTCTCCTCAGTTTATTACCAATCAGTTATCTTCTAACAGTTCAGTCCTTGGATTGAGTGTGTGACCTCAGGGCACCCTATTCTAGGGAGACTTGTATTATTATTATTATTTTAACAGAAACCAGATCATCAGAATGAGTTTCATAACAGGTCTCATTCTCATTTTCAAAAGACCTTGTGTTATGAAAGCTATGCTGCATGTACTGTATAGACTGTAACACAGAGAAGTCCTGAAGAAGATGTAAATTTAGGGCTGTATTTAGTAAATAAGAGCTTTCCACGTAGCACACAGCTGGTAGGAAATGACCTGGTCCTTTTCTTCCAGAACTGCTTCAAGTCAGTCTCCAGAGCAGCAGAGAGAGTGATAGGGAATGACCCTTCTTCACTCCTTCATTTTACAGGCACCATTTCAGGTGCTTTGTTATTTTTTCCTTACCTGTTTATCTTGTCCAGCCCTTTAGTGCACTCATGTGAATGCACTGGGGCAGCCATTCCAAAAGAGAATTGGAAAGCTGTAATCAAAATGAGTGGGATTCAATCTATCTATCACAGAAACTGTCATCAGTGGTTTTTTGCAAAGAATATGTTAAATAAAATAATAATAATAATAATAATAATAAAGGCTTGCAAAATATACTGATATATACAGGTTTCCCAGCTTCAAGAAAGTAGTTATTCTTAGGTTTCTACCTGATATCTAGATATATGAAAGAAGCAAGAATGTTCACAATTTGGATTTCTGTTTTCCTTTGGAGAAAAATAAAGGTATATTTGTTTCATTTCCAACACACTCCCTGCCCTTCACATGAAGAGCAAGCCTGAAAATGTAAAAATGTTGAGTTTGCTTGCTTCTTAAAGGTTTGATCTTAGAGAAAACTTGCTGACAAAAGTTTTTCCTCTCCAAGCATTTTTGTTGATTGTGTTGCTTGTGTTGCTAGAAAATAGTGCTTGGAAAGCTTTATAAGCCATATAAAAGATTGGCTCTTGTTGCTGCAGAATGAGACTTTTTTTAGCTTTCTGAAGGACCACACATGCCTGTGTTTGACCTTCCCAAAACAAATTACTATCTTTGCCCTTTGATGCCACCTTTTTGGGTAAAAAATATCTCTGCTGTGTACAGAGGTCTTTGGGTGACAACAGATGGCTGATTGGCTTTCCCATATCCCCATAGCTTGTAGTTTTCTCCCCTCTTTCCATCTTTAAATTACAACCAAATGACAGGAACACATACACACATATACACACGCGTGTGTATACACACACATATTTATTGTCAGGAAAATACATATAAGTGTTAATGATGTGGATTCCTCCAGCAGGTGGGCTCAGACACAGTCTGCTGGTACAGACCCCTCTCCTCCCACCAACGCACATGACACACTCACAGACTGTCCCATAGGCACTGAGACCCCCGTACACACACATGCATACAGAATGGATAGTCCCTCAATCAAGAAAATAGCTACAAACACAGTTTAATAAGAAGTTGGGTCAGGCTACATTGGCCAGGTATATGGCATAGCCAAACAAACATGGCAACCAGCCCCTATTATCCCCTCTTGTTTCTATTTTCTCAAATTTGTTCTTCTCCAGACTGCTTCAGTCCTTTTCACTCTCACCCTTCGGTTCCTCACTTTTGGTTTCCTCAGATTTATGATGTGGCAGAGGTGGCAGTGCCAGGGAGACAGAATCATGGAGTCACAGAATCATAGAATCACAGAATATCCCCATCTGGAAGGGACACACAGAGACCATCAAGTCCAATTCCCGGCTCCACACAGGACCACCCAAAATTCAGACCATGTGTCTGAGAGTGTTGTCCAAACACTTCTTGAACTCCAGCAGGCTTAGTGCTGTGACCACATCCCTGGGCAGCCTGTCCCAGTGCCCAAGCACTCTCTGGGTACAGACCCTTTCCCTAACCCCCAGCCTCACCCTCCCCTGTCCCAGCTCCATGCCGTTCCCTCGGGTCCTGTCACTGTCCCCAGAGAGCAGAGCTCAGCGCCTGCCCTTCCGCTCCCCTCGTGAGGGAGCTGCAGGCCGCCATGAGGCCTCCCCTCAGCCTGCTCTGCTCGGGGCTGAGCAAACCAAGGGACCTCAGCTGCTCCTCATACATCTTCCTTTCCAAACCCTTTATCATTTTTGTCGCCCTTTTGTAGCTGAAACAATACCCTGTGTGTCAGCTCCAAGAGAGTTTGAATAACACACAGTGCATATCTGTGGTGTTTATCTGGTCTTCATATAGCCTGCTGCCTTCAGTCAGACTTCACACAGCACAGGAAGAGGAGTCAAGATCTTTGTAGCATCATGAGAGCTGAGAAAAATTTGTTGTGATGGACGTCAGCCCTCTGATTCTGCTCCCACTTCAGGATCTTACATAAACCAAAACCTTAGTTTTAAGTCTTCAAGTAGTTCTCTGATATCCAGTATACCTAGCATGTGCTTACCTTCTTTTTGAAAACAAAACTTCTAAAGTTAATTAATGAAGTGACCTTGAGTAGTTTGCTTAATCTTGTGTGGTTGTCTTCCCCCTTTTGTGCAATTAAAACAATAAAACAGTACATTCACATGGGCATTTTGAAGCTTAATTAACTGGTGTGTGCAGGACTCTCTGAGGTTCTCCAAAGGGAAGCACTGTAAGCACAGAAAATTAATGTTAGGATGAATATTACACAATAACCTGACACAGCAGCTGTAGGTGAACAATTTGGGAAAAAAATAAATAAAATAAAATAAAATAAAATAAAAAAATAAAATAAAATAAAATAAAATAAAAAATAAAATAAAATAAAATAAAATAAAATAAAATAAAATAAAATAAAATAAAAAGAGAGAGAGAACAAACAAACTTCAGACCAGGTTTTCTGATGCCCAGCAATAAGTTTTGTAGCAGAGCCTTCAGATTCAGCATTCAGCAGCCAGAATTATAAAAAACGTGAGCAGTTTGCAATCCCAGGCTTATTGCTCAATTTAAAGAACACAGGTTTCACCTAGTTATATACCAATGCCATGTATTCCTATCCATATCCACCTAAATCTTCATAGTCTACTCACCACTGCCATTTGAATAACAGGTACAAAATGTCCCTAAAGGTTGTTCAAAATAGACATCAAGCAGCCTGGAAAGTATTTGAATACAGTTTATTTTATGAGTCTGGTCAAGGTTCATCTGGTAGTCTAGGGATGTTTGCCAGCTTTCCCTTAGAGGAATACCCATACCACAGTTTCTGTCAATGCATTTTGTTTTCAGGTTCTAGCCTCTCTCAAAGTTTTGGTGAAACTCAGAATATGCAGATATTAGCAAAGAAATTAAAAACAGTATCTACACCACACAAGGAAAAAAAGAAACTGCAGAAGTCCCAGCAGAAATTGATTGCTTGAAACTTCCATACATTAACATAAGTTTGCTTTGTAGATTGTGCAATATTTTACCTTAAGCATTCATAAGCATCTCAACTGTGTAGCTGAATTTCTTCCCTGATTATGACAAAAAATCGTAATAACCAAGTCATGAAGTTCTGCTTTTTGATGTAAAACATAGCAGATGCCAGGTTTCCTAGTGATGCCACGGTCCTTAGAAGCCAGGTGATGCACAGTTAATTTTTAGACAGTTACCAGGCAACAGTTGGGTCTAACAGAAGGCCATGAACAACTCCTTAATTTTCTTTCCTGAATCTGAGCTATTGGGTCTATATTTCAACTTCTTTTCCCCTGAAGGTCTTAGTCATGGAAAAGGGATCATACAGTATATTGGTTAAATTAGATAAGTGATTTTCTTTAGCAGGTCTAAGTATTCAATAAATCTATTCCTTTGCAAATATAATATAGAATTGCTTTTTCAATTTTTCATCTGCTTAGATCTAGGAAATTCTAGCTTTAAGAAAGAAGTTGAACAAAATTTCGTAGCCACTCTGTGGCATTGCAAAGTCTATTGCTTTGCTTTTTGTTTAGATTTTCTTTTATCTGTCATTTCTGTTTTGACACATTTTCCAGCTCTTGTTACCAACCATTCTCATTATTACCATTAAATTATGAATGATAGTTTAGTGAACAATGGAACATTCAGCTATGCTACAGCTTTTTCTACTTCTTTGCTTTGCATTCACCAGCAAACTGACTGATACACTTACAAAAGAGATAAAATGGCATGTTTGCCTAGATTAGGAAGGATCTGGACTTCAAGATCAAGATGTACATTTCACTGTTATTGTTCTATGATAACGTCAGTTCATCATACTGTCTTTTACATGCCAGTAATCACTCTACCTTCACACACCAAGTCTCCCAGAGTCTGAGCTCAGCATGCAGGAAGAGAAAATTAAATACAGCTGACTGAAGGTCTCCTTTCCATTTAGCATTCCATATAAAAAGAAATGGTATTTCATGTAATCTAATCACTCTCATACCTTAAGTATATAATCATCATCTCAATTTCTCTTTCACAACATCGTCAACAAATGCAGTGCCTCACCTTGTCAGATTTCTATATCCACCAATGTGATCTCACATTTAAAAGGAATTAAATCATTGCAATAATAATTACATAAAATAATCGCCCGTGTTTCAGATGCGATTTGTGTGGAAATCCATATAATTTTTCCCCCTGTGAGGAAAATGGAAAATAAGGACAAGAAAGGGATCTAATTTATCCACTTCACATACCATGTGTTAACACACATTAACATATCATTGTCTGTGGGCCATTAGGTACCTAGGTTTATTTTTACTGTTATTAGTAACTGTTAATGCACTAGCTTCTACACAAAAGTTATGCCATTCAGTTACAGACCCATTGTGCTCAGCCCTCCAGAAACACAAAACAACAGACTGTAGACCTGAGGGGTTGAGTCTAAGAGCCTGCACATACCTCACAGAGGTTCTTTTGAATATTTCTGGCATTAATGTCTTGTTAAAGTACAACCTGGGACACAATGAATAGGATAATTGAAAAGCTTAAGTGATACAATATGCAGGAATGGGTGTCTAGGAAAGATGCTACATCATGCTTCAGATCTCTGCAGCACCTGGCACTTCACATTGATCAACTATGCCTCACATTTCTGTTATATAGGGAAGTATTAGTAACTCCACAATTTGTGTGAGACAAAATTGAAATGCACAGTGATTGAAGACAATATTTTCGTGCTTGGAAGTCAACACCCATATTGTGACCATATATCTGACTGTGAATCCTTGATGATATAGCTCCAGCTTCATAACTACTTTGAGCTGAACTAAGTGTGGTTGTTTTTTAAGGGAATATTTCTACCTTCTGCTCTCTGACCTAGCCATGTTCCCTCCCCTGGGCCTGAACAAGGTGTGTAGATGCATAATGGGTCAGATCAGGAAACTGGTTTAGCTGAAAGTCCACAAAAAAAAAAAAAAAAAAAAAAAAAAAAAAAAAAAAAAAAAAAAGCTGAGCAAATAGCTTAGTCACATCAAATGGATCATGAAACTGCACCCTCGGGTTCAACACCTCCGCCCTGCACTTTGGAAGAGCTCTGCTTGAAGTAGCTGGAGGTGAAATGAATGAGAGGACACCTGGCTCTGCTGGGCCTATTTGAGGAAAAAGCTTTACTGTGCACCAAGGGCTTGGACTTCTCCCTGCCTGAGTGACTCAGAGCTCACCAGTATCATGCTTGCATAGAGGAGAGGCTTGGGGATTAGTGGCCCTCTGTCTTGAATGGAATAGTAAAGATATTCTTTCAGCTGCTCTGCTCTCCCTCCTGCTCCTGTAGGTGGGATGGTGCCCTTCTCTCACTCCTTATGTTAAGCAGCACTGCTTTGCCATTCTCTGTCCTCACTTCTCAAATAATCCCATCACTGCCCACCTTCCCTTCTCCTGTGCAAGTAACCCAGATGTTTTCCTTTGCCACAAATATCCCCAAAGCTTCCACTTCATCACTGTTTCTTCCCCTGACCCCACAAGCTCCCTTGCCTCCTGATTTTAGACATTCTCCAGCTTCAGGTCATTTTGGCCAACAGCCATACTTTGTCAGGGAAAATCAATAGCACACCCCAAAGCCTTCTACTTCTTTTGACCTGAATATGCCCAAAGCACTTGCCAGTATTTCAGATCTGTTTCTAAATAGGCAACCCAGAACTGAGGGGTGCCTTCAGCCCACCTTCACAAATTCCAAGGCTAGATGACAACTAGAAGAAAACCTGAGTTAAAATAAATAAATAAATAATAATAATAATAATAAATCACTTTGTCCTATTAAAGCAGATTTCATCTAATTGGAAACAATACACCTAATTAAAAAAAAAAAAAAAAAAAAAAAGCCGAAATGTTCCCCTTGGGCTATGTTTATCATTGAAACACTGCCATTTTATGAAACAAAATGACAGCACTGGGTCTGGTTTGTAGCCAGTATGCTGCAAGGCTTCAGGAACAGTTTTATCATAATTTAAATCAATAGACAATGCTGAACATTTTAGGAAAACAAAGGGGAAACTGTGTAAGATGCTTTCAGTAGATGAGTGCCCCAAGCAGTTCCCAAGCTTTGTTGTGGCCAAGAAGTTCTGAACTGGTTGGCTGTATCCTTTCGTCTTATGCTGCTAAGGAAGGACAAATTCTCTAGGAAAAAAACAAATGTTATCAATCCTCATTTTTTTTTCTTTTATTTGTAAATAATATCAATGAGTATGTTTCATATCTACCAGTCATTTAGACTCATTGTCTTGTGATAAGCACCTGTTTTAAGTGGTTACCTGTTTCTTTTCACCTTGAAGAGTTCCCAACTCCCCTTCCTGTATTAGAGCCCAAACTCATCTCACCCAAATTATGCTATTTACCTAAGCTGTCTCCATTCCAAGACAAAGAGTGAAATGAGTAAACCATGAAGAGTAACGCAACTGCCACTTCAGACAATGTGGATCATGTCAGACTGAGATGTCAGACCTGATCAAAGAAATTCCATTCATATTAATATTTACATATTTATATTTATACCTCTGTCATTACCCTTTAAAGGAACAGAAATCTAACTTGCAGTCCCTTGCAAGTCAGTGCAAATGTCTATGCAGAGCTCAGATCTTCCTCCCACATGTGAGTTATCATCCACAAGGAGAGATGATGTACCAGTTTTCCTTCCCCTCTAAAGCTATGCAAAATCTACACCTGTTTCCAGGTGGTCCAGGCTTCAGATATTCAGGAACTGAAATGAGAAATAATTTCAAACACCCCACCCCCGCCGGATGGCAAGACACTGCACTTACTTCAGAACTACAGTAGCAAAGCTGTGTTGACCAGCTCTGACAAGAATTTGGAATGCTTTGCCTCACAAATTGGTTTCAGTTCCCCAGGGACTTTTCTGTCAAAGCTGAGTGCCACTTGCAAATGGGGGACTGTTGTGTTGTCCTTGAAAAAAGCACATAAAAATACACTTCAAACTTTTATAAAGGCCTGAAGTTTACTCATGAAAATTGTTAAAGGATTTATATATGATATTAGAATGAGGAAGTGTCATGATATGTGATGAAATAACTGTTCACCAAGGAAATACAGGTCCCTCATTCTAGTAAAGCTGGAGACAGAAACACAGGCTTGATGACCTGATGATATTTCTTCCAGGTTTATTTTCAGTTATATCGCAGTTATACTCCTCTATAACATTTGGAAAATCCATGCATACTGTGCAGATCTGCAAGCACATACCCTCATTACAGTTGTCCTTTTAAAACAGTTTTCAAAAATGCCTGAAGTAAGTTCCTTTGTTTACTGTTCAGACTTAAAATTTGGCAGCCACAGTGCCATAATCTTACAGATTGTCATCAAAAATATGTTCATTTTATGACCATCCGGGAGAGTATCTGCATTAACATTGTATTGAAATGCAGTGAATCACATTCTTGCCCTTTAGCATTAGTTATTCTTTAAAATTATCCAAAAATCACCTTGAATATGTTTCCTCTATTAGCAGGCTACCATTCAAAAGAGAAGATAATATAAAGTATTTGAATTTTAAACTGTTGGTTTAATAGAAAAGCAAGATATTTTCTATTAATATTCTATATGCCTAACTGCTCTAATAAGCAATCTGAAGCACTGCATGGGCAGTTAGGAAGGAAAAGCCTCAGTACATCAGATCCTTTGAAATGAACAGATTATTCTGGCACGCTCAAATTTTACATGATGCACTTAACAGCTGGTTTGTACAAAGCTTTCTGTGCAGTGTTTTGTGAAACAAAAATTGTCATCAAAATTAGAGTAAAATACTGGTATTTAGCACTACAGAAAAAATCAGCTTCTGGTCGTAATTACAATGTGAAAACGAGCTTGTTGGCCATTTAGTTATCCCACCTCTATCTCTGTCTCCACTGCAGCAGCTTTCACCTCTCTTCTTCTTCCTTCAGGGACATGATTTAATAGGGAGAGAGGTGCCACATGGCTGATGTTTATCTCAGGACTCCAGCATGCAGTGTTGGTCCAATCCAGAGAATGAAGTTGAAGATTCACCTGCGAGAACAGCAGGGTGTTCTCTGAAACTGGAATTACATTGTTTTTTTGTTATTGTTTGTTTGGTTGGTTGGTTGGTTTTTACCTTCACCCCAGCCAGAATTTGCTGCAAGTGACCAAGTGAAATAGCAAGGAACAATGAAAACAACAGAAGAGAGAGATGCACCAGTTTTCTGTCCTCCAGAGGCAACCTAGGTTTCTTATTGCACTGACACAGACTAAAACAACAGTACAGACTTCATTTCTCCCTCAAGGAGCAATCCTGTCCACCTACCATCAGCACAGTGCCCTGCCTACTGCTCTGGAGGAGCAGAACCAGTCAGGACAGTGCTGCATCTGAAGTTAATGCTAGAGTATTACTTGGGTATTAGATTTGCCAAGGACAAAGCTGAGTCCAACCCAAACAATCCATGACCTTGGTTTGGGAGAAAAACAGGAGAAGACAGAAATGACCCTCATCTATTTCCTTTCAAAGCTCGGGCTGCTTCTCAGTGTTTTCAGATGGGCATTGCTCTTTCCTTCCATTGAGGCTGCCTGGTCCATCTTTGTAAGACCAGGCAGATGAAATAGATGGAGAAGGAATACCACATTCATACCTTTTTGATTGAATTCATTCAAACATTTCCCTCTAAGGGCAGCAGTACAGGATTAGGTGCTATAGGCTTCCCCTGGTACATTTCCCATATCTAAATATCTCCCATAGGTTCGTGCACTGAACCACCCAGGCAGGGACAGTGTTATCTGGTAAGGCATTTATTTCACAAGGCCAGTAGGATGAGGCATCATTCTGCAACTGCCCAGTTGCATTTCTTACACGTACATGTAGATTTCACTTCAGAGGCATGCAGCTAGCAAAGGGGACAATCTGGTTCATATCCTTTTGTAAACTGAAGAACCTGAATTCACATTTCTGGACTGCAGCTAAATAAATAAATAAATAAATAAAATAGATTTTAAAACAAACAAACAAAAAAGAATCAGGGGCTTGTTCATTGATTCTTATCCCCTGCAGCCCCTGACAACCACACATTAAATATCTAGGTCAAAAAGCTGTGCCAATTTCCACCCCATGCTAAAGGCTGCAGAATACTCCCTATGACCTTGTATCAGTCTTAAGCTGCAGTAACACAGAAGGAAAGCAAGCACATCACCAGTAACCCAGAATAATGATGAAAAAAAAGACTTAAATGTGGTTAAATAGAACTTTCAGTCAGGCTTTACCAACTATGTAAAATAGTGAAAGGACAATGCTGACAATCTAATGGTCTTACCTGGAGGAAAATTCTTCCCAGCCCCAAGCCTGGTAATCAGTTTATTCATGAGTGCAGGGCCCATCGTCTACATATCTAAGGTATGGCACCTCTTAAATCCTGTTTATAGTTATGATAAATGTCATATATATTAGGGGGAGATGAAAAGACAAAAACCAACAAACAAACAAAAAAGCAGCCAAATATTCATCAAAGGAGAAACTCAATGGTCATTAATAGAGTGCAGATAAGTATCAGAAGCCCTAGCAAAAACACAAGAATGAATACAATAGTACCAGAGCCTTCAACAGCTCTAGTCTTCTGCAGCTAATTCAAGATCAGGTCAATATTGGTGCAGGTGACTGTCAGCAAAGAGTCTCAGAGATAGATGGGAAATCTGAAAGCCCATACTGTCCATTAGAAAATCTGAACAATTTCCTCATCCACACAAATGGTGGTACTCAATGATACCAGATGTGCTGGCAGCTGGTTTTCAAAGAACAGCTACAACAGCCAAAAGAACAGACTGGAGACCTCCATCTTCTGAGCTGTGAACATTATCATCTGCCTCCAACTCACACTAAAATGTGCAGTGTTTTTTACATTAATTAAGTGATTTACAGAGCAATGTCACTGTTACTCTGTGCCTTGGAGGGCAACACCGTGTGTTTCTACATCTGAGTACGGTTTTACCACTGCAGGCAGCTGCAGAGCAGACAGCTTGTGAGCTGTGTCATTTATGAGCAGTGACAGAAATGGAGGTCACTGTCATTATAGAAAGGAACCTTTAGAAGAGCACATCATTGTCCCATGGACAAAGACATTTACAAATGATCTGCTGTTTTCAGTCAGAAAAAATATTGCCTGTAGTGGGAATATTGTAGTGGAAATACTATGCTGTTGGAAAAGCATAATCCAGGGCAGGACAACCTCATCCCTGAGCTTCATGCTCAGATAAATCTACTGGAAATGAAACTCTGCTGACAACATTTCAACAAGTGTTCTAATTTCCTTATAATCAAACACATTAACAACCCACCACATTCATGTTCAATGGCTTCAGCTTTTCAGCCTCGTATATTGGAACAATTCAACACATCTGGGACTGAATTAATGTCACTAGCAATTCCATACTCTTAGAATGATCTTCTCGCTTTGCGTTACATAGAAGACAGTCCTCAGAGCAAACAGCATTAAAATGCCCCTGCTTGTGTAAGTCACTGTTGGAAGCACAGCTGAACTGAGCTCTTATTAATTAGTGGCATATCCTTTGTGTGTATATAGCACCATTTGTGTGCCTGGTACATGTGAACAAAGTCTCTATCCCAAGGAGCTTAGAGTTTAAATTATACAGATAGCTAACCCCCTCATTAGAAACTTGTTATAGATTTGGATCTAAAAAGGAGGCAGAGCAAGACAAAACCATGGGGAGTGAATACATCTGTTTTGCAAGGAAATCTGAGCTAGGATATGAGGTTATGCAAGGATATAAGCCGCTCTTTTAATAAGTGTATCTGCTGTGATATAGAATCAGGTGGGGCTGGAGAAGGTTTTCACTAGATCCAGCTCTGGGGACACGTTTAAAGCCAGATCCTGGGCACTGCAACTTTTAGATCTTGCCTCCTGTTGTAATAATTGGGCTACATCCAGCAAAGTACTTATGTGGCTTAAGCAGGGGTAGTCCCAAAGGCATATCTAAATTCCCACACCTAATTGCTTTTTGACCCTTAACATGCATGAAGACTCAAGCTGATGTGCAGCTTCCTGAGTACCCAGAGCTTGCTGCTCCCTCTGCTCATGGCCATGGCACTCTGAGCACTTGGTTGCCACCAAACCCTGATCAGGACCCTTGGAAACAGGGGCTTCTCCACCCAACCCTCACTTTCCAAATCCTAGTTTCAGACTCACACACAAGTCATGCAATAGGCCCAGACTTCTGTTATGAGGTTTAGCTGTTAGCTTAGTGGGCTTGAAGGAAATATGAAGAACAGGATGAGGGAGAGTGAGGTCTCATATGCAAGGCAGACAGCATTTTGTGGGGGGGGAAAAAAAAAAAAAAAAAAGTGAGATGGAAATAAAAAAAATGGCTCAGGGAATAGCTATGAGAGACTACCAATGGCTCAGAGAGATTGTCAAGGAGAGCAAAACCTGGAAGTTATTCCCAATACATCACATTTTGCTTTCATTCTTCATTCCATATCCTTCTTTCCAGTTATCTCCACTCCCCTCTGCAGAAAGACTTTGAGTTCCTTAGTCACTTCTTGCTTTCCTCCAGTGTGTACAGGACACCAGCTCTTTGAAGCTGAGCTGCATCACTAGGGAGATACCAAGCAATTACTGGATCTGTCCAGAAGGTTAGCTGATGCAGCAAAAATCTTATGAGTACTTAATGTCTTTCATCAGACTACTGAATTTAGTTTCTGTGAATATGTATGTACTAAAACGTCTACTTATGTAGGAGAGGTGACCATGTTCTTCCAGTACTCTGATGGGTAATATTTTCACTTTGTACAACATGCATGCTGCAAAGGAAAAGCACAGGCTCCTCTAGCCCAACAAGCCAGGGTAACAACTTTGCATACAAACTCCAAAATCTGGCAGCATGCATGTAATCCCACTGCTCTGGGGGATACCCATGAGCACACACATAGTGCCACTAGAGGATTCTAACTTTTTAGGGAGCTACTGTCCTGTTCCCACTCAATAAACTGTAAAGTTTGGTCTTTGATCTGTAGAAAGGTTATTTGTGAATCCCACAATACATGTACTTTCAGTTCATAGTTATAGTTGAAAATATAAAGTTAATGCAGTGGTTGCCTCCATTATATATTTTTTTTAACGTTCCAGTTCATCTCTTGAAATGAAACATGTGGGAGAGGAAACTGGAGTATTGTTTGAGGCAGCCTTTGACATTACCCACCTAATAGCTGTTGTCAAGGAACTTGAATGTCCTCTATCTCTTCAATGTCTCTTGCAGTAGTGAGGGTGTGCTACGAGAAAGCAGAGGAACTCTCACCTCTGGGAAACGCTAGCCTGATATAAAAAAATTACTTGTGACATTAAAATATTATTTTTTTTTTAAATTGTCCATTTCTGTGCAGTTTTCTGAAAAATAAATAGATAAATAAACCACTAATTCCCTTACACAAAAACAGGTATTTAATGGTGAAAAAATATGTTCCGTGGGTCTATTGATTGAAGGCTAAAGGAAAATGATATAATCATCTTTTCCAATCTCCTGTAGAAATCCATCTGAAGAACATCATTGACCAAAAATCTTTTTATCAACCTTGTAACTTCTTTAGAAGTAATGATATTTTATAATAACATGGATTTAAATGGTCCAAATGATAAGAATGCACTGTAGTGCATTTCATTATCTCCAGCATCAGAAATGTTCTCTATATTATACAGCCTCAGCTTCTGCCCTTTGAGCCACATTGGGATGCTTTATCTTACTCTAACCAATTGCTCCCCACAATAAATAAATAAATAAATACATACATACATAAAAATAATTTTTAAAAAACTTTTTCCCTTGTAGGGCTGTTCTCAAACCACTTTTCATTTTTTTCTAGGGCTGTTCTCAAACCGCTTTTCAGCTTTTTCTTTGGTAAGCAGAAGAGATTGAGTGTTTTAAGTTCACACTAAAAGGCAGATTTTGTGCCCTGTCCTATGGCTGCTTTCTAAATTATTCATCAATTAAAAGAAAAATTCCATCTTGCTTCAGTATATTGTCTTGTGGCTACCTGGATATCCCAGGAAATACTCACTGGTAAGCATGAATGCTATTCTCTTTCTCTTATGACAAGCCAAAATGAGGGCTGCTTCTGAGCTCAGGCTGGAAGACAAATGGTTTAATGCCATTTGCTCATGCTCTTACAAGTAACCAGAACCTTCAGTAGGTGGTGATTCTTTTTAGAGAACACAGATGAAAGCAGTGAGGGAAGAACAATTAACCAAACTTTTCTGAAAACCTCATTAACTTGACATTTGAATCCTGGGCTTCAAGAGGAGCAAACAGACCTAAATATTTGTATAATAGTTTATATATACATATGTATATGATACGCATGCATAAATCATATATAGATATATATATATAAACAAAAAGCCATGGACGATATGTGGTCTTTTTATGCATCCTGCTAAGGGTTTTTTTTTTACTATGGTCACCCTTGAAATAAGACTGTTTAATTTGTTTCCAGCTGCAGCAAGACCAACATACATGTCCTGGCTCTTCAGAGGGCCAATGCAAGACCAAAATTTCCATCCCACATCCAGTCAGCTTGATGAACACTGAGCTTCAGCATCATGCTTTCTACCCAGGCCTTCAAACTGCCTGCTGTAGGGCCTCTCCCTGGTCACGAAGACCAAGGTGGCTTTGTCTTCAGAGGTGCTGAGGGAAGGGACATTCATTTGTAAGAACGCCCTTAGAGCCTAAAGATTTTGTTCTGCAAACCCCCTTAAATACATGAATTATACCTGCAAGTGCTAACACTGCAACCATGTAAAGTTCATCAGAGGAAGGCTGAGAAAAAAAAAAAAAAAAAAAAAAAAGGCTACTGCTGAGGCAAAAAGGAATTGCCTGTAAGTTTAGGAGGCTTTATAACATTTTATTTTTTTCTCCGTCTACAAGTACAGAATCCTGTAACTTTAGCCTAAAAAGTATCATAAAAGGGAAGGCTTAATTCTAATTTAAAGAAGTCTGATGAGAAAAATTCTATGTCCCTAAGTCTCCTTTGGAAAATATTTTTGCATAATCTATACAGGCAAAATACTTTTCAGGTATTTAACTGTAAAAAGATATTTGAATTTCCAAATACAATAGGCTTGGTGCATATTAGACCTTAAAAACTATGAGATATGCTCCAGAAATATTTTTGATATGATCCAAATCCAATTGGAATGGACATAAGCTTCCCATTAACTTCAGTAGGGTTTCAATGCAGACCTTAATCCATTCAATGCAGTGTCAGGGGAAAAAGAAGAAGAAGAAAAAAAAAAAACCTCAACTTTGCTCTGGTGTTAGTGAGGCACAGAGAAATATTTGGAGGTTCAGCACAAGTTTTTTTTTGCTTGTTTGTTTTTGCTAAAGAGACATTGGAATAAGGAGGACACAATGAATGGGGGGGAAGACAAAATCTGTAAAAACAGTTTATTTTGTGAGACAAAATTCCACAGCTACCTGTAAAAACAGTTTATTTTGTGAGACAAAATTCCACGGCTACCATGAGCATCTCATTTATTTCAGCTGACACCTCCAGAGTAGGTACACAGTTGCATATGTAACACTTTCCCATATTTTTCCCTCAGGACACAGTTTTGTTTACACTCCCAGTGCTGTGAATTTATAACAACTGAGACGTTGTTTGGGTTATTACATGTAATAGGAACTGTATTTTCACAGATGGCTTACCTCCTTTGCCAGATGTCAGTTTTTAACAGTGTCCTAATAACTACTGCACATGCTAACTTTATTCTGCATACTAAAAATTGTTGCCTTGAATGGACAAACCCTTTATTCTTTGGGTTACTTTTGTAATAACTGGAATAACTTATGAAAGTCTGAACTGGATGCTCCACCACTTGCAGGTTGGAAATCAGCTCTAAAATCATCTCTAAAAAATGAATGCTCCTGTGCCAGCAGACCTGCCAGGCAGGACATGAATTACTGGATTAAAATCCTGTTTGTGACAGACAGTAGATCATTTTGTAGCTTTATCCCTCCAGATCCCCTTCTAGTCTTAGAAATCTATGATTCACCTTCTGAACAAGCTTAACGCAACCACCACAATTATCAAACAAAATCCTAATTTCTTGCTTCAAAAGATTACAGTCTGGAAAACCAAAGGAAACAGACAATGCCTGGGGGTTGAAGAAAGAGCAGATAAACAGCACAGATGGGCTTCAAAGATATTGTTGAGCAGCACTGCCAAATCCAAACATTTCAAAACTATGAGTCAGGCACCAGAAAAGTCTTGAAATTTACTTACAATTCATGAGATGTGAGAAATTGCTTATTTCAGTAATGGCTGCATTATTGTGCCATCACATTCGCTGCCCAACTGCCTGTCAGTTGTCCTCCCCCAGCCATTTCTGTGTCCATTGGATAATTTCAACTACGTTTGAAAGAAGGGCAGGGAGATGAATGATGTGGACTCCTTACAAGACCTGCAGGTGGTTGGGTTGGGGGTCAGGACCAGGCTGGTGGCTGCACTGGGACAGGCAGGGACAACTGGGACCAGGCCTGCACTGATGACTCCACCATCACCCGTGCAGCTCTTTAGGTACCATGTACAAGAAACCAGGTCAGGAGCAGGAGCTGCAGACAGTGTATGGGGCTGAACACACAAGGAACTCATTCAGAGGATGGAGGGAGGAAAGCAGAGGAGTGCTAGTGGCCACCATGGGGTGTGAGCAGGCTGTGGGAGATGAGGTGCTACCCAAGAGCCAGCTGAAGCTCTGCAGCCCCAACAGGTTGTCTATATTTTAATCCCAGGCATCCATAAGGGGGATACTAAGCACCAGGTAGACTAAGACTCATAAACCCTTCTGGCCAAAACTGTGCTGAAGGGTTTAGTGCCCCTGTATCCTTCCCTTCAATGCCAGATGTTGTCCCATCGCTCCACACTCATGGTTGGTATTGCTCCCTTGTGATTCACTACTTGTTCACCATCCATTCATACAAGTGTGTCATAACTTGTATCAGTCCAAGTAAAACAAGTTAGCGAAGACATAACACTGAATGTTGTTCAAAACATTGACATTAATTAACATTTTGTAGTTGTTCAAAAGCAGCACCTATGCTGACTTCTCCATGGCACCTGGTGCAACAGCAGCACTGCAGCAGCCAGCCCAGCTTTCCACTTTGCATCTGGTGATACCAACCAGGAGAAAAAATGTACAAACTCCTGTTCCCTAATACTCACAAAAACAGTGCTTACAGAAAAGTAATTTAGGCTAAGATACTAGGAAGTAAACCCTAGTGCCTCTTCCTTCCCAAATTGCCAACTCTAACCCGGCAAGACCTTTGTGTTTACCAAAGTTGCTTTTTTTTCTATGCCTTACATGATGGGAGGTGAATGTTTTCTCCCCAGTTCCTCACTGACAGCTATTGCCACCACCTCTGTCAGTCGTGGGGAGCTGAGTGGGGACTGTGTGCTCCAGGAGTCTGAATTCCTCCTCCTGGCCCCTCACTGCAGCAGCAGGTACACAGCATTGGAGACAAAGCACAGCTGGTGGTGAAGTGCCCAGGGTTTGAAGACATAAAGATTGGTCAAACTGGTGTCTTTCAGGAGCACGGCTTTCTCACACAGGTTATGATGTCACATCACTGACTTTATTTGGACATAATCTGAGATTCTTCTTTCTGGAATGTGTGAAGAAATATTCTGAGAAGAAACAGAAAAGGCCTAACTGGAGCATGGTGATCTCAAGGGTTTCTCTATAAACTGCAGCATCTGAAGTTTTCATTTATAAAAGACATTGCACACCGATCTGATACAAAAAAAAAAAAAAAAAAAAAAAAACCATCATGGTTGCTGTTTTTTCCACCTGAAAGCAAAGGAATCTGGCCTTATTTTGGTACAGTCCCCCTGCAGTATGGCCACAGCCCTGTGCAAATAATAGCACTGAGGCCAGTCTGTTATACTTCAGCTGCCTTTTTCACTCCTCTGCTAGCTTCGTCATCGTCCCTTTACACCAGGAGAAGCTGATTTTAGAGAAGCTCAATTACATAGGTAATGGCCCATATATTCAGCTCCATTTTAGCAATATATAAATCCAGGATGGCTCAAGTAGTAGAGCAGAGAAGATCTGAACTTGCGTCACTGTAAATGGGTAAAAAGACAAGATATTAAATGTTTCTTGTTTATTCAAATGCAATCAAAAGTTGTTCATAGAACTTTACAAAGTGACCACATGTGACCAGCTGGACACTTGTCCTTCTTTATAAAGCACTGTTGCCAGATTGAGCGAGCTCTAGCACATGCTCTGGAAGTGAGGGCTCCCCTTTGCTGTTGTTGAGGTCTATAAGACAGATGGTTTATTAGAAACTATTTCTGTAATGAAAACAAACAGACTTTAAACAGTTCAGCTGGAGTTCATAGACAAGCAGAGACTCACTGACTGATTTTTCTATCTGTGCAGCGAGGTAAAATCATACGTCTGATAGCATCACAAATACTCAGAACCATAAGTAAAAGGATGGACTATGATAATTTGTTTTAAGAGAATAAAATGTGGACCAGGAGGTCAGCCTTCACTAGATATTCACTTGACCTTGTCTGTCTCACAGATTTACAAATACATTTGCATACTGATACCTGTATTATCACCGCATCCTCTCATCTATGTATTCTCCCCTCTGTAGTAATTGATACTTTTCCTTACAGTGATGTTCCTGTTATGAAAGAATGATGATTTTTCAGCAGTTTCAGCCTGTAGTGTAGGGCTGGCAGCTTAATCAGGAAATATGACGCTGTTCCAAAGCCAGTGGGCCATCTCGAGATGCGTGGCAGGATTTCTCAGGCTGTTTGAAGTCCAGCACTTTCTCAACAGCTTGATAGCAGAGATTTTGATGCTGTGCTCATAGGGTTGGGCTATGGGTAAGTGCATGATCAAGGTGAGGGCAAAGTCTTACAGTAGCTTCGCAGAAATCAAAGAAAATGATCATTTAAAGAGAGAAAATTTGTAATGTCAGAGATAGCCTGAGGTAAGGAAGAAGCAAGCCTGGAAAACATAGCTCTCATCCCATGGAAAGATTCACCAGACAGGCTCTCTAGTGGAGAGTCAGATTCAGAATGAACAGCAAGCCATAAAGAAAGCTAAAGAAAAGTGAGAGTGAGCTTGTTACATACAGGTAACCCCCAGGTTGTCCCCTGCTGTCCCCCCCAGGAGCTGGGTACAGACTGTGAGCCAAAAGACAAGAGAAATCCCAGAAATACTAACTGCAGCAGTCAAGAGTCTGATTGCACTGGCAAGGGATTAACAGCCAGCAGCAGGTGTAATCCTGGGCATAGTCCAGACCCTGCTGAATTTGGGGAGGTTTTTCCATCAGCTAACTTCATCAGTGATGGATTATTCCCAAGAATTTTCATCTATATCCTTACTACCTGAGTCAGCACTCCACTTAAAGTCACACAGAACTGTTTGGAGAAAAGTGTTATGAGTGATGAAATGGTAAAACAAACATTAGCTTTCTTGGCTCTCCTTCATAATACTTATTCCACTTCAACTTGAAAATTACACTGGGTCTCTCGGTGTGCTTGCTGAAGCATCTTGCCCAGCCATCCACCTCCCAGCTGCGCTGTATGCCACTTGGACCTCACTGCCAAATGTAAGCATTTGAGTCATCCAAGCCAGGTGATCAGCATAAAGACTCTTAATTTGTATTGTGGTATCAGCACTTTCTTAATGCATATGAGGCTTAATTTATTCATTTCAGGGCTGCCTGTTTGCAGGTTCTGTGTCTTTATTTAATAAGTAGATTACGTATCAGTTACTACACACATAGCTCTGAAGCTGAAGGACTAACAATAAATGAGTGACAGAGCCAGGAATAAAATTTAAAGGAGCTTGTTTACAATGGTGAATTCATCCTCCAGCGTATGTTGTTGTTATTGCACTACAGAGCTAGTATTTTCTCTTCTAATGTGGTCTACTTACCCTTATTTACAGTGTTCATAATCCCTGAGGATACTTTACTATTTTTAGATTGCTGGATGTTTGCAAAGTTTTAACCTGTACTTTGTCAATGACCGCCTGTTACTGCTCTTTGCAAAAGTAAAACCATAAAGGAAAGGCAAACTCTGTGTTATATGTTATTTGGGAATTCCTTCAGAAGATTTTAGGTAAGGATTTAGCTTGATTGGGGAGGTCTGAAAAACAGAGAACAAAGAATTTCACAGAAACCAACAAAACCAACATTATTTTGTTGTGATGTACAACGTGAAATCTTTCTCTGTTTGTTTATGAGTATTTTGCAGTGCTTGCTTAAGAATCTTCATACCCTTTAGAAAAGTAAAATAATGAACAGATTAAGTTGCTCCATTTCAAGGAAGAAAACAACAAGGAAAAGCCAACTGGAACACTAGATTACACAAATAAAAGCAATTTGTACTGGCAGTGTTCTGATCCAAATAATTATTTATTTCCTAACTCATTCAAAATTGATACTTGTGGAAGTACTGGGTTAAAAGGGTTGGAAAATGAATTCTTCTAGTTACCCACAGAAAACATATAATACCGGTGGAGCAATGAAAACTTCTTTGACTTGAATGAGAATTATATTACATGTAGTTTACTGAAATGAGATCTAGTGCCATGTAGAAAATGATGCTTTGGAGTAACAGGGTGAGGAAGGAGGCTGATACTTGTCTGTGCTGTGGCTGGAATGGATCCCCCTTCATCCAGGTCAGCCAGAGGATGAGGTTTCACCTCCATGACTCCAGATGGGGAAGCTAAGGCTGACATCGGCAGGAACCTCCCCTGTGTGCCTGTCGGACAGTCACCTCTCCCCTCAAGGCTCCTACACCATCCAGGCTTCACAAGTTTGTAACTCGTTTCCTGTACTGTTGAGTTTGGCCAGATTTCGACCAGAGAGCTACATGTAAAAGACTAAAAACAGAAGGAGGCTCTGTTCTACTAGAAATTTATTTAGTGATCAGATGGAAAACTTGGCTTCAGTGAAAAAAGAGTTAGGTACCAGAAAGAGATGAGAAAGTCAGTCCTGGATAAAAGTAGTTCTAATACTTAACATAAATTAAAACGTTATTAAAGGTTCATATACGAGTCATGCCAACTTCTATGTAGATGAGAACTGTAATGAAATGGTATCTAAGTCATTATAAATTTTGCTATTTACACAAAAGAGGAAAAAGAATGTTTCCTACTTCATTTTTCGCGTTACCCTCCATAGCTTGCGTACTTATTAAAATGCAGGGTTTCAATTACCCATAGAAAAAATACAAACGTGCAGAGAAAATGACTACTAGAAAGAAAAGCAACCAAATCCCGTAACTGGATTTATAATAATTCAGTCCTGTCTAAGGAGTCAGATCGTGTTCTTTTTCCTCCCTACATAAAAGTTGCACTCATATTCATAACAATAGAACAAGAAAAGCACAGTTGCTTCAAAACACTGGACATAGTTTTCCAGAAACAAGATAGCAACTACTCAGGAATGCCGTGGAAAACATTAATCACATAGTAATTTGCTATTTACATTGAAGATAGTAGCCTTTAAAATGAATTAAAAATGAACAGGAAAGAAAGAAAAAAAAAAAAAAAAAAAAAAAAAGGAAAACAAAACTAAAACAGGTTTTTGTCATGGGACAGTTTTGCCTATAAGGTGGAATCTCTGTTCTTTGTTTTTTGTCCAGCATTTCTTTGGAGATATATATCTGTGTATGTGCAGATATATGTCTCGGAGAGGTTTATCAAAAGCGAAATCATGCCTGGATGGCAAGCTGGCAAATTTCATCTCAGAGACTACGTTTGCAGTAGACAAACCCCCCCCGAAAAAAAAAAATGCTGGACCAATACATGTGAACGAAATGCCTCTCCCTGTCCGTGACCCATGCAGGATCCATGAGCATGCCACGGGCCGGCGAAGCGGGGCTGACCACAGCCAGGCTCGGCGTCCCAGGCAGTCCTGTCCCCACCAAAATGCCGAGCATGGCAAGCAGTGGGGATCAGGGATGCTGCCACCCGTTGCCTGGATGACAGACGGGCCCGAGGTCCCTTCGCAGTCAGCAGATGCCACTCGCATTGCTGTCAGTGGCAGCTGGACGGAGCCCCGGGGGAGCAGCAAGCTCTGGGGATGCCCCGCAGGATGAGGAGTTGCTGGCACGCTGGTCCAGCCCCGGCGCTGCCACCCAGCTTTGGTGAGGCTCTACAAAATAAGCGACTGCAGTCGTGCTCCTTCCGTGGGACGACGACCGGACCGGGCTGGTGAGCACCACGGCACTTCTTCTTACACCTGCAAGATGCAACAGGCCCCGATTTCTTATTCTGAAGCAGGGAAATCCAGCCAGAGGACGTGCCCCTTACCAGAGGAAGGACTGTCTGTTCTCCAGCAGCCAGCACGCAGCTGTCCGGGCTCCAACATAACTTGCCAAAAATACAGTGCAAATTTTTAACAGTTCGCAGGAAAAAGAACGTCCGCATAGTCAGGGTATAAATCCTTCCTTACGTACGAGAATGGATCAAGCATTCACTCAGCATCTCTATCAAATATCGTAGAAAAGGTTACACAAAAATATTTAAGTATATGGATACAGATACATAGATATTACACTTGCATAAAATATGTAGATTCAAAACCCTTTGGGCAGTTTCACAGTTAGCTGAAAATGTATGCTTTAGAAATATGAACAATTTCCTACACTTTTCTAGTTTAAGAAGGAGGGGGAAAGGGAAGAAGCATCAGCCTTATTAATACTGAATGCTAACTGCAGAAGTTTAGCTGTAGCTGTAGGGTTTTGAAGCAATTGATTTGACAGAACCTCCAAGCATAAACTCTGTTTTAAAAATCCACATTTATTCCCTAGATTGCTTATTGTTTCATGAAAATGAAAGCCTACGTGTCCTGCTTGTATCAACTGGATCTCCTGAGACCGTTCAATTAAACCTCATAAGCTTACAATACTTCAAGGTAGGGTCGTGTACTGGGAGAACGCATGAACCTTATTGCAGTATTCCTGTGTGATAAAAGGAATTTATAACTTCTCGCATCTTGTGTAACTTAACTTTAGAAATGCAAAACCTTAAATGACACCACAAGAAGCTCACAGTTCTGAGAAAATTAAAGTCAGTATGAAATTTTACTTATAGACCACATAATTTACATAGATTTACATAAATACAGAGATATTAAAATAATAAATCAAAGCTAATTAACAGAGGATAGAGGTTTACATGATAACATTTTAACTCTAGTTACATTTTTTTGCAACTACTTTTTAGTGTCATGAGATAATATAAATAATATATATACCTATATATCCGTAATATATATAAAGATATATATATATCTCCATCCTTCTTTTTTTATTTTTTTCTTCAAAAATAGGGCAATTTTATAACTGCAATGAGATGTGACAAGCAGTACACTTCTGGGGAATTATTGCATGCCTTGAGTGCATAAGGCAGAAGGAAGAGTATCTGACTTCAGACACTAAAGAAGTGGAACCATCAACCAGAAATGCACTGGAGTGATCTGGAACATCTTATTGCTTTTATAAAACTCAAAATTATACACTGGTTTTTAAGAAAAGGCACAAAATAAAGGGGGAAAGTAATATCTCTCTATTTAGTGGAGATCAACGACCAGGAAGCTCCGTTACTGCTCACTGAACTCTCTTCATTGTCCTAAATCTATTCCCTGTGGTGCAATACCGTGCTGCAGTTGCATAAGGAGGTTAAACACAAAAGTTCATGCATCCTTTATTAGGGGAAACAAAACAAAAGCCCGTTTTCCTTGCCCAGCAACGACGCAGGAGCCATCAGCATCTGGTGGCACTGGCTGCCGGGGAGCATCGGCCACCGGTGCGGCCGCGCCGCAGTGTGAAACCCGGTGGGCTCCAGGCACGTCCCCGCACTAACCTCAGCTGGCGGAGCAGCTCCTCGAGCGAGCGGGATGCTACAGCACCTGCCCACAGTGCCGGACACACGGATCCAAACCCAGCGGTCATTGCCCGTCAGGCCAGGCAAGATCAGGAAGGGGTAAAACGGGGTAACAGAGGCGCTGCCCTGAAACCTCCGCGTTTTGGCGCTGTCGAAGGATTAGGGAGTGCTTCTGCCACCCTCCTCCTTCCTTTTACCTCGGTGAGCAGCATTCGCTCCCCACCTGTGCCCAGGGTTTTCCAGCCCAGCAGCCACACCGGGAGGCAGAGTACAGCCGAGTGCGGACAAAACAGTAAGAACTGTGGACTACTATCTCCTTGCACCACTTTGAATGCCAGGATAGGAAAGGAAAAAAATAAAAGAAAAGAAATCCCTCGGGATTACTTTTCCTTTGCTGTATTTTTTTAGATGCTAATCTGCACAGTAGAGGGCTGCCTCTGCTGTGGTACCACACGAGATGTCTCAAAGTTTGGACACGGCACTCTGCTAAGGCACCTCCAAGGAACAGGCATGGATTTAATCGCTGAGCAAAGCCGCATTCGCTGTACCGGGGCTCCTCCAGCACGCACATCACCAGCAGCCCCTCACACCTGCCTGCCACACACAGAAAGCTGCTGGTGTGTGCTCGGGAGAACCCACACCAGCCACTTCTGAAATAAACAATTGCCGGGGTTTCCGAGCTGACATTTTTCACAACCACATGGTTTGCTCCCCAAAACGGGGAAAATTAAGTGTTGCGCATCCTTAACTGCCTACTGGGTTAGGAGGGATAAAAATACATATCAGCCAAAAAAAAAGTAGGAGTCAGCCCCGTTCTGCTGCAGGATTCCTTGCCGGGAGGTGAAGCTGTGAACGCAGCGCAGTCGGAGTGGGGTACCTGGTGCAGAACCGGGTTTCTTTGGGGACCACCAGGAGGGACAAGGCCACCCTCCCTCGGGGCGCACCGCCTCGCACCGCCAAGCAGAACGGTGACGGGTTTCGGGGTCTGTGTCACGGGGGTGTTTGAAGATGAGGGATGCTGAGGGGAGAGGAAGGCTCTGCTCTGCTCTGCCCATCCTGCTGGGTGGACGGCGGGGGGCTCAGCGCTGTGGCTGGGGGACGGGGCCGTGGGGTGCCTGCAGTTTTCTAACGCCCAACTGGGGGTGGACATTTCTACACGAAACAATATCCAGTCCTGGAAAGGAGTGAGAGGGGTGGGAGAGGGGCAAAGGTCCTGGCACAGAAGGAGAGACCACGGTGGGCTGTCACCCTGCTCCGAGGGGACGGGGGGTCCCGAGGTGCCCGCCAGACCTGCCTCACCCCCTGCACTCCTCACCCGCGCCCCAACCACGCCATGCAATGGTGACAGAGGGAGCAGGGGGAGCCCAGGAGAGTGGGATTGCCCCGGTCCTCGGGGTAACGACGTCCGGGGAAAAGGGACCCCCACCCCTGACCCTCTCCTCCAGGTGGACGATGGTGTGTCGCAGCTGAGTGCAGCTCCTCCAGTAAAAAGACGCATCCTTTCCTTGCACACAGTCAATGAGAAACGCAATGTGATCTGTCATGCGCTTGGATCGGGGGCTCGTTCGTTCGTCTGAATTAGCAACGTTTTTTTCTTCTTCTTCGGGGACAAGAATAATCACTCAGGTATTTACAAACACCAACCAGCGCCGTCGCGAGGTCTCCCCCAAACCATCATGACAAAATCACCGTCTGCAAGAGCCCCGCGCCAGCTGTGTCCAAAGAAGCCCGTGGCTGCTGGGAGCTGGGGGCTGCCGAGGGAGAGGGGCGCTGGATCTCCGAGTCCTGGGGGGGTCTTCCCAGGCGGCTGTCTCTTCCTTGGGGCGCCTCTCCCCGCGCCCCTGTCCCGGGGTGCTGCCGGCTGCCGCTACTGCTGCTGCGGGTGCAGTGGTCCCTTTCGTACTCCTCCTGAGCCTTTTGCATCTTCCGCTTCTTCATCTTCCTCTTGTGGACGTGGAAGGTGGTGAGGGAGAGGAGGATCAGGCAGAAGATGAGGGTGACCAGGACGATTAAAACCAGGGTGGACGAAAAGGACTGGAAGAGCTGACCCACTTGCGCGATGCAGGTGCTGCTGGCGTTCAAGGTGGCAGACGTCCTGTTCAGGAGGCAAGGCGGCAGGGACAGCCTCAACTCCTTGGAGAGCTTGGCACTCATTGAGGAGGCTTCGCAAAGACGAGGATCTCCCTCCCCTCTCTGAAGACGCCGAAATTTCCAGCCGCTGCCGGGCTGCTGCGGCCGGCCGGGCGCTCGCTGCCGATGCCCGGGGTGCTGCCGGCTCTGCCTCTCGCTCGCCCTCGAGCCCCAGAGCAGCCTGCGAAGGGGGAGCCGGACACATCAGCGCCCACCCTACCCCGATCCCCCCCACCCCTGGCACGGGGACGGGGGGCAGCCAGCCCCGCCGCCCGCCCCCCAGCCCCTTACCTGCGCCGGAGGAGGCGGCCGGGGGGCGGCCCGGCGGCGGCGGGCGCTGGGGGGGCTGCGGCAGCGCCGAGCGGTGCGGAGCGGGTGCGGAGCGGAGCGGAGCGGAGCCGCCGCCGCTTCGGGGAGCACCGCCCGCAGCCTGGCACCGCCCCGGCCGCTGACGTCAGGGTGGGGCCGCCCACCCCCTGCCCCCATCCCCACCCCACCCCCGGCCCCCCCAGCACACCCCCAGCCCACCCCCGGCCCCCCTGTGCCATCCCCAGCCCACCCCCAGCCCACCCCCGGCCCCCGCATTCCATCCCCACTCCACTCCCGGCCCCCAGTTCTCATCCCCACACCACCCTCCTTCCCCCCATCCCACCCCCGGCCCCCCTATTCCATCCCCATCCCACTCCCAGCCTCCCCATCCCACCCCCACCCCACTTCCAGTCCCCCCATCCTATCCCCATCCCATCCCCATCCCAATCCTGGTGCCCCCTTCCCACTTCCAGCTCCCCTATCCCACCCCCATCCCATCCCATCCCATCCCATCCCTGATCCCCCCAGGAAGGATCTGAGCACCACTGCACCCAGCCATAGTGATGTGAAAGTTGCCCTCCCACAGCCGTAGGTGTCTTCTCCAGGAGCATCCGGACATGAACAGCCTGAGAGCACTTCCCAGCTAAAATCTGGCTGATTTCACAGAATCACAGAATCATCCAGGTTGGAAGAGACCTCCAAGATCATCGAGTCCAACCTCTGACCTAATGCTAGCAGTCCCCACTAACCCATATCCCTAAGCTCTACATCTAAACATCTTTTGAAGACTTCCAGGGATGGTGACTCCACCACTTCCCTGGGCAGCCTGTTCCAATGCCTCACAACCCTTTTGGTAAAGAAGTTCTTCCTAACATCCAACCTAAAACTCCCCTGGTGCAACTTAAGCCCATTCCCTCTCGTCCTGTCACCAGGCACGTGGGAGAACAGACCAACCCCCACCTCGCTACAGCCTCCTTTAAGGTATCTGTAAAGAGTGATAAGGTCGCCCCTGAGCCTCCTTTTCTCCAGGCTGAACAAACCCAGCTCCCTCAGCCTCTCCTTGTAGGACTTGTTCTCCAGACCCCTCACCATTTCCGAACACAAGAGATCTGAACAATGCTTTCTGTAGAGATAACGGGGCAAAAAAAGAAATAGGGCGATGCTCCTCAAATGTCCAGAAGGAGTGGAATGATGGGCTGGGTGTGACGGCATAGGGCCAGGCCTGGTGGCCCAGGAGGTTCCCTCAGTGCTGCCCTGGGAGCTAGGGCAGAGGTGCTGTATGGCCCTACTGCATGTAGCAGGGACTTTTAGGGAAGACAGAAAGTGTTGGTCTGCTCTGCTGGCCTGGAGGCACCCGAGAAGCCTGGAGGAAGATCTGTAGGAGATCAGCTCTGATGTGACTTCAGAAAAAAACACCATTCAGGAACAAAGACCCTTTGGCCCTGACAGCCGAGGAGTGGTCTCAGAGTCGGGATGTAGCTGATAGGCCGTCCGTTTACGTGCTTTGTGGTTTCCCTGTGGAGTTCTTCTGTAGTGCTTTTGCCTCTGGTAAACACATGATTTGCGAAATTTGGTCAGTCACCATTAACTCTTTGATGGTTCCTGAGAAAGGTTTAGGCTGCAGGGCACAAACTGCTCAGTACAGTTGGGGTAGACCCAAGCAAAGGGTCTGCAACTTGGGATTTCCTCTGCCAAGATGAATTCTCGGCCCCATGGCCAGGGCTGCTAAGGGGAGGGAAAGGAAAGGAAAGGAAAGGAAAGGAAAGGAAAGGAAAGGAAAGGAAAGGAAAGGAAAGGAAAGGAAAGGAAAGGAAAGGAAAGGAAAGGAAAGGAAAGGAAAGGAAAGGAAAGGAAAGGAAAGGAAAGGAAAGGAAAGGAAAGGAAAGGAAAGGAAAGGAAAGGAAAGGAAAGGAAAGGAAAGGAAAGGAAAGGAAAGGAAAGGAAAGGAAAGGCCTTTTTTACAGAAAATAGCATTGGCAGCTTTAATGTAGGTATAAAGACATCTTAGGATGTTAGCTCTATTTATGGCAACAATAACCAAATTGTGAATTGAATAAACTTCAAAGCCAAAGAATTTACTAATTCAGGATATGGTTATTACAAAATTAATAGATAGATCTAGTTACATGTAGCAGTAAAATATTTAATCTTATCTTCCGGTTTCAATTGTCAACTGGTAACACAGTAGTACTGAAAGTTAAATTGCTTAAAATACATTTAAAATCAGCTGTGTATTCATTTCATCTGCTGTCTTTCACCAAGTGACCATTTGCCTACTGTGTCTCAAACTGCCTCTTCATCTCTCCTGCCCCAGTTTCCTCTCTCCTGCCCAGTCCACATTAACCCACTTTCACCCAGACCACTTGGGCTGAAATCCTCGGAACATTTTGTAAAAATTGTATTTACTTTCAGAATGCTACTCTCATTATTACCGGCTTTCAGGATTATCAGATAGTGAAAATTCAAGTGTCTTGTGTATTGGTGTGTTAATTACTCTAAGTCATAGGGTTTTGTGAAACTGCAAGGGGTGAAAGTTGGGCCCAGGGACTGGAGAAGGGCAGAGAGCATCGAAACCTCAGCAGATGTTCAGCTCTCTCTCTGCTGTCACAGACCCTTTGCTGTCTGTGCTCATGTACCATTTTGGAATATTTCTGCTTCAGCTAAAAAATTGAAAAGCAGAGTTAGCTCTTGCTCTGTCTGGCAACTAATTTTACAATTTTTAATGAGAGAGATAGTCAGAAGAGAAGCATTGTAGAGAAGAAGGGAAATAACTGAACTGTCATTATATATACCTTGGCATTCTGGCTCACACTGGCTGCCAGCCAGTCAAAGTTTATAGATTTAAATACCCATGATCAGAATACGGTGAGTTTCAGAAATGAGGGGAAAAATCTATATTGTTATGGACAAGTAGCTGTGCATTATTCCACTCTTCTGATTAACTGATACAATTGGATTTGAATATAAACATGCAGAAGAGCATGCATGTCCAATACATAATGTGGTCATGAAAAGCCCTTCCCTTTATTTATCACAAAAATAAAGAATATGAGTACCCTCTTTCAAGAACAAATTGCTCGTTAGTAATAGTGAATTTCCCCATAGTATATACACATTATGGCATTTATGGAGGTCAGGTTTCTTGTTCACGTAGGACTGGCTACTGCGTGAGCTACAATATTGTATTTAGTTTTTGTTTTTTACAATTATGTTTATATTCATTACAACCTTTGTAACTTCCAGTTTTCTCTGGATTCACATTGGTAAGAAGCAGACAGCATACATGTTTGCAAATCTCCCAAACAGACTTTTGTACATGGATATTTTTTAATCTGTTAATTAGGGAAGTTGTTCCTTCAGATGCTAATTCCTCAGACCCTGTATTACACAGCCCTCTTTTGCCAAGGCAGGAGCCTAATGAGATAACCTGTAAGGGCAAAAACCACTCATGTAAGTAAAGGTTTGATGGCTCAGGCCCTTGGCTATTAATGACCCTTCCTGAAAAAAATTTATCGTCCCCTCACTGTTTAAATTTAGCAGGTGATTACATATAGAATAATGCATGATCCCTTTTGCACTGAGATTGATGTCATCATTTGCCAGACAGACCAAGTACCTGATGAATGCCAATGACCCTCATATTAATTTGCAGTCTCCCCACGGGATAAGGGCCATCTGTACAGAAGTCTTTAGGTCCTTCCATACTCCCACTACTATAGGTGAAGCCCAGTGATTTAGACACAGTCTGAAAGAATGGTGCTGTAAATAGAAGGAATTTTAAAAACAAAATAAAATAGATTTGTATTTCATGAGCAATGGTAGGTCAGCTAATATCCTTCACGTTGCAAATGTTTATCTCACAAAAACATTATGTGTCCTTGAGAGATATTTGATTGGAAATAGTTTAACTGTGACTGACAGTGCTGGTTCCCAGGTTACCCAGCTCAAAAGCAGGTATTCTTTTTCTTTCTTTCCCCCATGCCTTCTAGAAGAGGGTAGTCTGGGTGATGCGGGCTTACAATTGCTTCATTCTCAAGAGATGATTCCTTATGAAGCTTAGGGACAATTTTACATATTCATTTTCTGTTCTTACTTTAGAAAAATATTCTTTTCTTTTTCTGGTAAAGGAGAAATCTACCACATGGGACAGTGAGAAAATGAAAGGATGCATGTGATGCAGACTGGGGAAGGTTACTAAGCTTTTGCTGAATTCAGCAGGGTGTTAAATGGCAGCAGGAGCAGAACATGGGCTCAGACTATGAAGTTTTTTTACAATAAATAGACAACATTGGACATGCCTGACAGAACACACGGGTCTTCAGTTTAATTATGACAACAGGCTTCTTAAGCTGCAGCATACGTACATCTACTAATGAGTTGCTGATCTGGGTAAAATTAATACAAAGAGGAAAGAAAGGCAGGATTTTATCTGTAACAGCACATTAAAAATGCTATTTATTTTTTCATTAGACAATACATTTTAGAAAGGCCCCTTCAGAGTAATGACCTTTCAGATTTAATCTTTTTGCTCTTCTTAATAGTTTACAGAGTTTTCAGGGAATTCAGAGGTGCAGAATTTAATTATACTTTTTAAATGGAGAAAATGGCTACTGGCTGGCAAAATATAAAGTGACCACTCCAGTGGTGATCACTGAGAGAGAAAAAAGAAACATGTATTCCTTGGTTCACCTGGGAAGAGGTTTAAGCAATGGCCAATTTAAATCCAAGTTCATGTTAACAGCCCCTCACCTTCTTCCCTTAGCACAGTTTGAAAGCATTTAGAAGAGAATCTATCACATCATTCACTCCAGCTTTTAATATGGGATAAACCCTTTGTTCAGACAAATTCCAGCCCATGGGTTTGGCGGTTTTGTACAGCTACGGTGCTGTGTCTGCATTGCTTGATCTAGGACACTTCCCCATCACACCAGTGGGTGCAAGGGGGAACCTCCTCAGGCTGGTAGTCAGGTTGGATTAAAGGGAAGAGAGAGAAGTTAAAAACACACCTCCCACAGGTCATCCCATGGCCCAGGAAGAGAGTGGTTCTGACCGATGCTCTTGTGATCCCTCCAGAGACTCAGAGACACAGAGGTGTTGTGGAGGGGACAGCCCCCAGTCCGACAGCTATTGCCCACATGCAGGAGGGAAGGGGCTTGAATTCACATCTTTCATCTCCCGGCTAGAGCAGGGCTCAGCAGCACGGGGCTCGGGCTGAGGTTTTCTTGCTCATTCCACGCACACAACAAGCCTCCTGCTCCCCGTCACACCCTGGCTTCATTCCAGCCAGGAAATCTAAGAAAGCTGGTGAAGTGTAATGGATGACAAAGCCATTTACCTCCAGCTCTACCAGAAAAAAAATCCATGCTCAGTCAACCCCAGGCTTACTGTGGTGTTCTCCAGTCAAGTATATAGCTCACATTTTGCTCAGGGCCTTTTATAATCTCTCTCTTTTCTTTTATTTCTTTTTTTTTTTTCTTTTCTTTCTTTTTTTTTTTTCCTTTTTTTTCTTTGTTTTTTTCTTTTTTTTTCTTTTTTTTTCCTTCAACCACTGTGTGAGCAGGAAGTTGGTGGTATTCGTTATTATTCTGCTCTATTCTCATCTCCTGGGCCTTAAGTACCCAAGAGACCACTGGTTTTATCCCTATATTCTCCCTATCAGTATAGTAAAAGAAATCCAGGTAACAACTGCTGGAAATACATTTTCCTCCTGTTGTTGTGTACTTTAAATTCATTATGAACAATCCTGTGCTTTCAACATGTCTATCACACTGCTTGTAGCCAGGATGTTAATAAGCAGCCATCCTCTGCACCATTCTTCTTACAGAACTTTGAATTCGTTTTAAAAATTTTATTTAATCATAAAAATTTTTCTACTAGATTTATACTGCTTCTTTTTTTTTTTTTCTTCCAAGAGTGCAATTTGGAAAAAGGGAGAAGGAATATTAATTTTTAATGACAGTACCACCCCCAAACTTGTTAAGTGCAGAATTTCCGTATGTCGATAGTTTCTAAACTAGGATCTTAAAGTCTTATTCTGCAAAGTGCCATGCCCTGCAGTCAAATCCAACCCAGGATACAAGCAACTGCCCACAGAAAATATTGAACTAAAGAAGTCACTAATTGCTCGTGGGATTGGGTCAAGCACCTTTCAGCAACAGCCCCTTGCAGGCACTTCTTCCAAAAGAGCAAATGGCATTTCCACAGCAAATGGAGCTGCTCCAGCTGCAGAAGGGATGGTCTTGTCCATGGCAAAGGGACCCCATCTTCTGACTGACGATATCAGTGGCTATTAAAAGGAAAAAGCCTCTGACACATGGACAGAGAAGCTCGAGGTTTTCACTTTGTTATTCCTGGCATTTACCTGATATCATGCAGGATGTGCTTGTGAATAATCCATTTTTACAAAAATAATATCATTCCCCTTAGAAGCATTTATTTTCCCAGTGATATCAGCAAGAAAGCAGCTGTTTACTGTGTTTTCATTTTAAAGTTGGCTTGCTTCACCAGAGAGTATATTAGGCTTTACTGGAGAACCATGTAATCTCTTATTACTGCACTCTTTTTTTTCTCTTCTCTCTGTCTCCTTCTGCTAAGTTTTGTAATACTCTTTGCCATGTCATGTCTGAAATTAGACTAAAAACACTTTGAGAAAGCAACTGAATTATCTGATTTTTATCAGGAGATGCTCTGAGAGAGCATTAAGCTCTCTCTAAAATAATAACAATAATAATGATTTAAAAGAATAAAAAAAAAAAAAAAAAAAAAAAAAGAAAAGAAAAAGAACAAAAAAAAAAAAAAAAGGAAGAAAAAACTAAAAACACCACAGCAGCATGTGGAAATAAGGAGAAAATATCAATGTAATAAACATTCAACAAGAATGACTGGCTTTTTAAAAGCTCTGCAAGAAGATATTTGGATGTGGCAATGTCCTTGCTTTAGAGCAGGAGACATTTTAGCTGTTTTGCACATACTCAAAGGAAGTATTGATACCATAACTTTTCTCTGCATACTTAGATAAGAAGTGCCTGTAGATTATAGAACCGGGAGGAATCCTATGTACATATTCTTTGCGATTAGCACTGCTTCCTATTTCTTCTGACCTTCATGGCTCAAAAGTAAAAATTAGGTCTCTAAATCATTGCTTACTGCAGAGCATCAGGACATGGTGCAAATATTTTTGCTTGCCTTGAAGGACCCAGGAGTATAGTTCAGCTAACCTACCCCTCACCGTCTTTGTGGGTCACATTGGTAGAGCATGAATGTGAAAAAGAAAAGCTCAGTAAGCAAAGAGGAAGACAGTCTACAGAACAGAAATTAAGTGAATAGACAAAAAATGAACATGAGAATATAATTTGTAGAATAAAAAAGTGCAGGTGGAACATGGGATATACAGCGCAGACATGACAGTAAATAGCTATCATTTGGGGAGCAAAACATAACAGTAGAAGATTACAAGAAATTGGAACTACGTAACAGAAAATTATAGAACATAAAACCATCACCTGTCATTTCACTCACAGGCCTGTAAGGACATGATACTAATGCAGTTTAGCTGGTCTGGTTAGAGCAAGATGCAATTCCTATGAGAACACACATTTAAAAATTCTGTAAATTCTGTGATAGTATGAAAAAAAAAAGAGAGAGAGAAATGCTATAGTAGTTTTATGTCACCTGCCACTTTCAGTGCTGTGGGGTCCTTTCCAGCCTGTCGTATTTACTCCACTAGTTTGAAAAGAGCTGGACATTCACTACAAAGTGTGTGTTAAAGATAGAAATACTATACATCATAAACTCTCAGGGACAGTACTACAAGAACAGAATGTCTGCCTAATGAGAGCAAATGTAGAAACAGAGCTGAAATAGAATAGGAATTGGTATTGTGTTCACTCTTTTCTAGGAAAAAAAAAGAAAGGGGGGAAGGAAGGAAGGAAGGAAGGAAGGAAGGAAGGAAGGAAGGAAGGAAGGAAGGAAGGAAGGAAGGAAGGAAGGAAGGAAGGAAGGAAGGAAGAAAGGAAGGAAGGAAGGAAGGAAGGAAGGAAGGAAGGAAGGAAGGAAGGAAGGAAGGAAGGAAGGAAGGAAGGAAGGAAGGAAGCTGGAGTCTCACAAGAGCAAAGCAGAGGGGGACAATCCCCTCCATTGCCCTGCTGGCCTCGCTGCTTTTGGTGCAGCCCAGGGTACAGGTGGCTTTCTGGGCTGCAAGCACACATTGCCGGCTCATGTTGAGCTCTTCACCTGCTTCTCCTTCTCCACAGAAGGACTGGCCCAGCCTGTATTTGTGCTTGGGATTGCTCTGATCCAGGTGTAGGGCCTTGCACTTGGCCTTGTTGAACTTCATGAGGTTCACACAGGCCCACCTCTCAGGCCTGTCCAGGTCCCTCTGGATGACAACCCTTCCCATTGGCATGTCAGCAACACCACACAGCTTGGGGTCATTGGCAAACTTGCTGAGGATGCACTTGATCCCACTGTCCATGTCGCCAACAAAGATGTTAAACAGTGCCAGTCCCACGGACTTTAAAGGAAGTATTGATTTCTAAAATGATTCACAAAAACCTGAATTTTGTACCTGTAGGCAAGCAGACCTCTGGTAGGGAATATGATTTTTGCACTGCAGCTAAAGAAAAGACAAAGGCATCCAGAAATGTATTATTTAAAAGAAGAAGGAAGTACAGGAGAAAAAGAAGGAGAAGAGAAAGAAAAGGGAAATCTGCTATTTCTAAACATGCTTGGAGTATCATTATTTGACTTCTCAGCAAGCAGTAAGTATTTCAGAGTGACTACTCTCAAGTCTTGTATGGATATGTACAGTGTTCACACAGAAACATAAGATACCAATTGTTGATAAGGAAATTATCAGAATGGAACATCTGCATCAAAATATTAACTCTGAAGTTAATAAAGTCTCATTCTATCCATAAGGTCAGGATCTAGTAAACAGGAAGGAATTTTTAAATACCTTAAATCTAGTTGGGGGTCACAGTCTTAAGCTGGCAAGAGGCTGGGAATGGGGCACTCTGGAAAAGGAGTAAGTGACTGGATTACATAGAAGGGATGAGGACTGTTTAAAAGCAGGAACTTTCACTATCCAATAGCAACCAGAGAATTTGGCAGGACAAGGGTCACTGTTCATCAGAAAAGTTGGAAGTATGTCTTCATGGTAACACTTGGGGTAGATATCAAATATTTCTGCCACCCTCAGAACAGGCAGGCAGCTGAAAAAAAAACAAAGAAAATATTTGGCTCAGTAAAGGATTGAGCTTCCTAACTTTCAGTGCTTAACCCCCTGAACAGAGCTGTATAAGGCAGCAGTAACTACTTGCACCCCTAATATGATGACTAGGAAAACGAAGTACCACAGAAAGGCTAGAGAAGCCAAGCACACTGCACAGAAAACTTGGCAAGGAATATGGATCGTAAGCCTGGCTGTATAGAAATGCACCTTGAAAGCAAAACCTGGGTTCTGGTCCATGTTCAAAAGGCCATTTATGTATTATAGATTAAACAGCTATTGGATGAAAAATATAGGAAAAGTCCGAGAGAGCTGGACAAAAAATAAAAAATAAAAGAGGGGGGGGGGGGGGGGGGAGGGCAGACAACCACTTCTAACATGAATGCCCTGTTTAAGAGTGTAACAACTAAGATAAAGTCAGAGATTAGAATTTACTTTGCAAGACTATAACTAGCATCCAGAAATAGGAGAAGTGTGGTGCTCTTTGAAAAGGCAGGAAATCCTTTCTGGATGCAATCCTACTCACAGGAGCAGTGCACACAGACAAGGATAAGGGCTTGGGTGTCCAAAGGCTTCACCGTTAGCAAGCTTCGTGGCACAGTTTTGGCCTGTGGCAACAAGCACCCTTGCAAACAATGTGCCATCGTAGTGTTGCGGCCAAAGACTGTTCCCAGCAGATGGTAGGCATAAGGTGCAATGGAAAGGAGGGGAAGGAAAGAGCTTGGCCATACAAGGCACTAGCTGCTCAGCGGTATCAATCTTGCTCGTGATGTCAAGTGCCCTTTGCTGGTTTGACCTTTACTAGGGTCTTATGCAATCATGATGTCTTGCAGAGTGCCTTATGGATCTTTTGGGGCAAACCATGCTTTCAGTTCCCAGGGCATCTTCAGTTTCTCACAGGACTGCACTTTTTGGTCTTCTGAGTAACCAGTCCTGACAATTATTTTTTCTTCTACTGTATCTCATGACATTTGATACCAGAGAAACAATGATGGCAGTGGAATGTTTTGAAGCGAAATTACATATGTTTGAGCCATCTATGTGATTAGATTACCTTTCCAGATTAAAACAGTCCTAGGAAACAAGAAAATGATGTTAACCACCTAGTTGATGAAGGTGGCACTTTTATAACACTGCGTTTCATATGAATGTATTTGGATGCCTCTTTCTTATCAGCTAAAATCTGTTCTGTTTAAAAAAAAATCTATTTGGTGAGCGATTTTAACTTAATTTAGTCATCACATACAGTATTTTCACATTAAAAAAAAAAAAAGCCCAATTAATAACAGCTGAGTTACTGCCACTTAAAAAACTTTACAGAAGTACATTTCTCCATAGGTTTCCATAATGATTTTTACAATGACTGGAGTAGGACACAACCTAAAAAGATAAATACTTCATTACTTGATAGACTAAGCTTCATTTGAGTTGTTCCAGTCTATTATGCAAATTGTATCATATTAAACTAAATTTATTGATTCTTATTTAATTGGAAGATGAGAGCATCTCCTACTTAAAGCCAGACCAACAGCTGAAAAATATTAGTATGAAAGGCATGCAAGCAAAGACCTCACAGATCAAAAGAAACCTCCTTATTTGTTGAGTTTTTACACTGAATACAATCTGTATCACTTCAATCCACAAATAACAATCATGTTAGTGAGTAATTAAGGCAAGGGACAAAGTCAGGACTACAATATTCTATTCCCCACTCAGCTACTGACTCACAGTGTGATTTTGCTCATTTACCACCTATAAAATGGAAAATGTGATAATGATAATGACAGGGATAATAATACCTCCATAAAAGAAGTGCTAGCAGTCTTAATGTTTGGAGAGAGCTTTGAGATAGAGCTGCTATATAAACACAAAGTATAATTAGCAAGGGACTACAAGTTTGCACAATTAGTATGTTCTCTGGGCTTTTAAAATTAAAGACAGACTCACTCTGTACATCTGAGAGGCTGCAACTCTTCTGTCTTAAGAGTTTATTTGGAAAATAATTATGTTTCTCAGTTGCCATTAAAGAGCATTGAATCCATGCTTACAAAAAGGCCTAACTACTTGCCAGTCATTAACATGAGAAACTTTAAGACGGTTCAAAATAATCTCATCACTGTGACTGCAGGCTACAGCTTGTCTTGTTTTATTCCCTTCTTTGTAGATACACGTAACAATGCATTCATATGAAAGGCAGGAGAACACAGGCATTTGAACAAGAAGTTCAGTGCTTTTGTGAAAGGTGAATCACTGAGGCATGGATGAACTTAGAGATTTTCTTATACTATAAACCCCTCTGCCAAACTCTTCAAAAATGGACAAATACAACCCCAACGGTCATTTTCCTGATCAGTTCACATGTCTAGTCTGAGCACAATGATATTTCTCTGCTGCTTGTTGAAAGCCTTTGAAAATAATGGACTGCATTAGAACAGAAACTTTGCAAAAATACAGATAAGATACTTTGGAAAGGTGAAGTCTCCCTTGCTGAAAGTCAAATTAAGCAATATTTCTGCAAAGGTAATATAAGCAGACAAAATTGGAATAACAACAAAAAGCAAACATACAGCTTACAGAACTTGGGAGGCTACAGCACAATATCATTCTGCAAAACAGGTCAATAACATTGCAAAGGCACAATGGTCTCTTTCTTTTATATAATCAACTAGATTTTTTTTTTAAACAAATGAAATCAAATTAAAAAAAAAAAAAACAGTCTGCAAGTAATTTTTGTGTGCAAACAAATGATTAGTGCAGAGGAGCAGCAAAAATTTCTTCTATTAATAGCTTGTTTTGTAGGAAAAATTAGACAGGACTAGATTTGTGTAAAACTGTCAGACTATAGGAGCATGAAGAGTGAAGTGATATTGAAAGCATTTATGTAAGCATTCTGAAAGCTTTTCCAGTGCATGACATTACAAATCCCTTTCTATTTTTCTCAAAAAGATGGCAAACTCCTATACCATCTTGGAATAGAAAGTGTTTTTGAGTCAAGGCCGTAACCAAACTGCTTGATTCTTCTCAGCTTGCTATGTTACATTATTAGTAATTACATTATAACATTAAAAGTCCCCATCAAGTCAATGTCAAGATGTTGAAACATTAAAGAGGGATCACAGTCTACAAGAACACAATTAAAGAACCAGTGAGGTAAAGCTAAGGCCACAGAAGAGGTCAGTGGCAGAACAAAAGCAGCACCTGGATCCCAGCATCTGGAGTGTGAATATGGAGTATAAAGACAACACTTGCAGCATAAATCAGTAGGACAGCCCAAACCTAAAAGAGGCTATAGAAAAGTGAATATTTTGCTACCCATCTAGCTGCCACTGCCCCATCTCTGGTTAGTGAAGTCGCTGGAGTGACATCTTTCACAGGAAGGGGTTGCTTGGCAGAGTAGTCCCCACAAAGGTGCATCTCCATCTGTTATTTATGATTTTGGAGACGGAGAACAGCTAGCAGGTGACAGGAGATAAAAGCACAGGCTCTCAAAGAGAGTTTGAGGTAAGGAAGAGCAGCACCAGCAGCAGGCACAGTGTGTGGTGGAAGTCCCTGCTACAAGATTTCATTCTGTGACAAAGAAAGTTCAAAAAAGCTCATGTTTATATATAAGAGAACACCCACCGTTTGCTGCAGCTTTCCTCTTTAAAAAGAAATTGAATAAGTCCAAATGGAATAAATCTGGGCTTTAATGCGTCACTGAATAATAAAGACTAGGAGGAAAAGCATTTTATGGAGACATTATTCTGTAGCTGCCTGTTGTAGTTGCTCCTGAACATCCTTATGAACTACTCAGCACCAGTCTCAGCAACAGACTGGCTATTGCGTGGATTGTTTTCCTTTTCCTAATTGAGCAGAAAGCATTGCATGTCTCTGATTTGCTGGTGGCATTGCTGGGGAGCAGCATCCTGGGGGAGCTTTCTGAGGACAGCAAATGGGATAAACCCAAACAGAACCGATGTAAAACACAAAATGGAAAACCACAATACTTTTGTGGAAGAATGAGAGAGCCTGCATAGCAGTCCTCAACACAATGCTTGCCAGAACATTTGCCCATGGATCAGCAAGGACCACGGGAACAAGGAGGGACCCCTCGTCCACAGCATTAAGAGCAACAATTTCCTTACCTGTACCTGAGATAAGAGTTCACATTTGTGACATATACACCTCAGTACCACTTCAATTTTTTGTTTGTTTGTTTTTCTACATTAGTGTCACTTTTGTGGGTATTTCCTGCAACAATAAGGAAATCATTCCTGTGCTTCCAGAGACAATTCAGAAGCACAAAGAAGGGCTGCAATGAAGGCTACAGTCACTGCTGCTAGGCCATGTCCAATGATTGTTGCATGTTGTATTGATCTTAGCACTGTTCTTCTCAGCTCAGAAAAAAATAAATAAATAAATAAAAAATAAAATCCTTTTTGTCTCACTTTGCCATGACCCTTCTTGCCTGAGAAAAGCTTAGTAGGAGGCACAGAGGTATCAGTGTCAATGGAGTGTATTTGTCTGTGAGGATGGCTGGGCAGCATCCAAGTGAACACAGTCAATATTTTATGAAAATAGCCTTACACAAGGTTCACTGTCCCTTTTTTCTATCTATACTGGTGCTCTCCTTTTACTTTACAACACCTCAGTAATTATTGTTTTTTTTTCCTGTTGTGCTCTGCAGGCAAGTGGCAGGACCACTCCTGTCCTTCTCAGTGCCACAGCCCAGTCTCCACAGGAGTTTCCTGCATCTGAGCCCAAATCCCCACAGTGTGAATGGGAGAGCTGTGTAGGCTGGATGCATCATGTGCCCATCACTGAAGCTTGTACACTTCCCAGTGATAATCTCTCCATTCTGAAAACTGTACTTCTGAAGCCTTGGATACACTTCAGATTGGATGAGCTGCAGAGGACTACAGTATGCCTGTGGTTTCATGACAGGGCATGTAATTCATGCAAACAGCATGTAAGTCCTCAAGGGAATATTATCTGTTTTTCCAGCTGAACAATGTCTACATGATATTTTATATATGATCTGGTGTAGGCATGTCAGGGAGAATGTCCTAAAATGTTCATGTCCAAGAGAAAGCACTGAAAGCATTAGCTACACAATTTCAGATTGTGGCCAGCTGAAATGCATTCCCAGCCTCTTCTCTGGTATCAATACCTGCTGCCTCGCTTCAGTGCCATGCTGCTTTGCTTTTTTAGTTACCATTGCCACTACAGAAAGCCCATACGGCTTATTTCTACACAAGTAACTATGGACTCCAAGGATGTTTGCTCACCTGTCCTTCAGCTCTAACAAATTTCTTTATTCTCTTAAAACTAGAAGTCATTTCTCTTCCTTTTGTCTCTTTGCAGATGTGTCCTTCAAATGCCTTCCCTCACATATGGAGTGACCCTGTTGTTTTCCCAGCCACTGCCACGCAACAAGATCCAGATTTTGAATCAGCAAACAAACACAGCCCGCACCACCATATTCTGGTCTCTCCATCTTGCTTTGCACTGCCTGCTCATTCCTCATACCCTAAACATAAGGCAGATTTCTCAGCATCTCCGACTTATTTCCTTTACTGCTGGCATTTCTCAGGTTGTCAGTTCCACATCATCTCCAAATCTGCACATCTTGTTCTACATTTCCTTCTGTAAGATAACTGCTACCTCCTATATATAGCAGAAACAGAACCGGCTCAACATATTCCCACTTGTCACTCCTATCCCACTGTCTCTCTCAACCTCTCTGTCCCATTTACCATTCCTGGTTTCTGTTAGCAAACACAACTGAGCATTTCAACATCAGTGTTCACTTGTTAACCTTACCGAGGACTGTCTCAGTGGGCATCGAAGCCCATGTGAATGATGCCCACTCATTTGCCCTGTTCCATCCTCACTTTCTCCACCTGGGAGAGATCAAGATGGCTAACTTTGATCTTCTTTTATCTGCCTGATCTGAGCATCCCTAACTAATCTAAGTCAGCCCAAGTGTTCTCCATTTGTTCCTCACCAGCTTTCCCGAGACTTCAAAAAGAAGCCACAAAAAGGGTCTGCAGTTATCACTTCTTTTGAACTCCTTTTAATTTGTGAAGCCAAAGTAGGTATCTCTGTTCTCTAAGCGAAGGAGGCTCAATCATCAGCTGGCACCGGATCAATATAGCTGCACTGTTTTTAGCCCAGAGAAAGTTTTCTCTGTCTTCGGCTTCATGTACACCTATCGCTGTATAATCTGAGATCTGTGAACAGCTCATAGCGGTTTGACAAGGTACCACTTGTTACCGAGGGGACACATGCTCCTCGCTGAGCTCCTTGCTGAGCTGACAACCAACACGCACCAGCTTCACTTCTGTGAAGGTAGTTTAACACATTTTTTATCCAACAGGCAGCGAGGAATAAGAGAGTGCACATACACTCTTCTGGAAGCTCAGCAGATGAACGGTAATTTATTAAGTGGCAGGACCTAGTTACATTAAATTAGTGCTTGTAATTTATAAGCAAAGTACTGTGCCTCTACTCCTGTTGGGAAATTTAAGTCCTGTGCCATAGCAGTCTCCTGGAGTTCTGGCTGGATCTGGCTGGGCTTCTAATTCTTCCATTTTCATAGATCTCAACCACTGCAGGCTTCTTGAAGGGTATGTGGGAGACAGCACAGATCCCCTCTTTTGCTCTATTTTTAATATACTGTTCTTGTACATCTTTCTCAGTAAAATTTTTACCTTTGGGTACAGAAAGATACAAATGAACAATCTCTTCAAAGCATATGCTTGACTGTGGTGCAGAGGTGACAGGAGGATGTCGGGCGCCTTAGCTTACTTCTCAGTTTGCAAATGTCAAAAATTCAACAGGGGTTTGCCTACCACAGGATTACAAAACATGTTCGCTGTGTTAATTACCAAGAGTGTTTACATTACGTTTTCTTTCCTACTATAGGAGAGGCATTATTTTTCTCCCAAGAGATCCTAGGAGTGCTTCATATCATACAGACACCCTTCTCTCTGCACTGCTCCTCCCCAGTGCATCCAGAAGGAGACTGCTTGGTGCAGCCTGGGACATGTACACAATCATATTTCGGATGCCCACAGTGTACACTGCAAACAGGCTCTTCTTCACAATGGGAGCACCAGTCAGACCCTACCCCATGGGCAGCACAAGGCAGACTGACACTTCTTTGGCTTCTCCAAGTGTGAGATCCCACCAGGCAAAGCAGAGCCTGGCCGCCGCTTGTGATTGCACAAGCAGGAGAAAAGGTTGAACGACTGCCAGCTCAGCTCAGACCAGCATTTCCAGGAAGTGTAAGCTGTAGATCATCCATGGTATAGGATGCTAGATTTTCACCCCCCTTGCTCTTGGAGCATTAACTCTCTCGGTAGTACAACAGTCCACTTTCTGATAGCCATTTTAGCTGCAATCTTTTTTATCTTTGTTCTAGCCACTGACCTCTATTAGATTTCAAAGGTTTGATGGGATTTACTGGGAAGTATAACCCTGTCTGTAGACCATGCTGCCTGACAATTTTCCTTAAAGAATTTTTGAGGTTTCCATTTTTTGAGGTTTCTGCATTTAGAGTGACTTTTGAAGGCTCTTTATTTGCTCACAATCCTCTAGGTGTTTTCTTAATTGGTTGAATCAGTGTTCATACTTGTGGAGCCTGAAAAATGTCTACCACTCTTGTTTCCACTTCTAAAGATAATTTGTAAGTTACTTCCAAACGTTCATTTTATAAGCTGTTGTTATACACTCATCTTAATATATATACTGTTTTACGCATTCTTGTTTATAACACCTCTTTGGAAGCTCAAACTTCAATATATTTGCTGACCAAAATGCATTTTTCCTGACCATAAAATACACGTTGCCTTATGATGCTAGGATTACTCACATCTGTTGGGCTCTCAGCAACTTAGCAAGATTAAGAAGGAACCAGATTTCTATTTGCACAGGAAGTATATCCAGGGCTATAACAGTTAATGCTAACAGCATTAGTAGGAAGGGATGTTAAATGTCATGTCTTAAAGCAATCTAACTATCAAAGATTAGAATAATACCAAATGTGTGGGCCATGTCATCTGCCTACTGCATGGTTCGTGGTGCTTACATCTGAATCACCTCGTGCCACCGACTGCAGGAGACCAACAACAGATCCAATTCCTGTTCCCAGCTTTTGTTAGGATCCAACTCCTTCTTCAGAGAAAGCAGTACGTGGAAAAACACAGAAGCAGTGCAAGCAGCTTTTGTTCTTGTTGCACATTGCCCCCTACCCTGCTGTACACTCTGCTTAGCTGCAAGTCCAGTGACACAAATGAGCTCCCCAAAATTCCCAAGCAGCCTGTCAGATTGAGGTAGGTGCTGGTATGTGACTTATTTCTGCCTGTCAGATTATTTGGCAGGGGTGCCTTTGGTTATCATACCATACAGTAGCAAAAAGGGTTGATTTCTGATTTGGGAGATCTTTGAACAGCCAATTGATAATGTAAAGAAATGTTATAGCCAATTAACTTCCTTTACCCCAGTTTCAACACAGAGGGGGAAAAAAAAAAAAAGTCTGCTTAGCCAAACATTACACAGCCTGAACTCAGGCTTTGCTTTGATCTTCCCTGATCATATGCTTAACAGGAAAAATGAACTCACTTTTATTTAGCATCTAACTGCAGAATGAGGAAGTAGGCATGAAGAACCAGAGATGGACAGCACATTGCATTGATTCATTCTAGTAAGCACTTCAATACAGATAAATATCTAGAGATATACACTAGGTTTAAATAGAAATAAACATATGTGATATGAAAAAGCATTTTTAAAAAATAATATTTTTGAAAGTCAAGGCTCTAGTCTGTCTCAGTTCAGTCACTGATATGTTTAGCTAATGCTCTTGAAGTGGGTATTTTCCTTAGATGTACGTACTGTTATTCCCACAGAGCAAGATCCACTTCTGAAGGATCAAACTTTATAACTCTCAGTAAAGCCATCACTTCTCCATCCTACCTAAAGTCACTGTTAAATGGGACTTTTCACCAAGGGATTGCCATTGAGCTCAACAGTAACTAACTGCAGGTTTTGCTGTTATATTTCTTATTTTGTGAGACTCTGGAAAGGTAATATAATTTAATAAGGATAGTTGATTTTTCCAGGTTGCATGGTGAGGTAAATGAAAAGCCATGGTGCAAACAAGATGGTCATGCCTAGAACCTGCAACCTCAAGGCAAATATATTAACAGATATAGGACACATACAACCTAAGGCCTTGTCCTTTCCCAGCTGCAGCTTGCCCAGCCATGCACACCAGCGTGAAGCTCTACTCAGCACCACAAGATAAGAACAAGAGCAAAACAAATGGCTAAGCTGCACTGGAACTAACTCATTTTGGGATCTAAACCTAGTTTTCCTAAGTAAAAGTTTTCTTCAAGTAGGTACTCAGATAACTCTGTACCATATCATATTAGGGTTCTAGGACATGTGGATCTGGATGAACTTGCTGTCCAGGCCTTCTGATATTTCTCTTAGGAGAGAAGAAATGTGTTCTTCTAAATGCATTGAAGCAGATACTATTTCAAACCAGTCCAGGGAGTCACTTCCCTAACTCAAGGCAACTTTACTTTACTTCTTAAATAGCTGGGATAGGATTTTACACTCAAAATGAATGGCCAGGTCTATGGTGTAACAGAGGAACTGAAAAATCAGTTGTATTGCTCATGTTTTAATAAGATTAAACGTAATTTCAGGACTGCTGGTTAATTTACCATTCAAGCTTCGCCACCAGTATCAGGAAATTATGGATTAATTCTAAGTGTTTAAACTAAACATACTCTGACCATTCATAACTGCATCTTCTGTTAAGCACATAAGCAAAAGACATTCACACTCTGGTTGCACGTCTTTTAGAGATTTCACCTGACAAAAACCGATCAGTCCTGACATACCGAAACCAACGATATTGCAAAACCAAATATATGATATAGCGCATTCTTTATGTGTTCTCTGAAAGCACCTATAGCATTTATCAGAAATTGTTTAGAAAAATTTGGGGATTTAGGACCAACAGTGGTGGTCACACTGCACCATATCACCTGCACCATCATGTGGCTGGAATTACGCACCACACATGGAAGCACTAAATCAAGAGAGGGAGGAGGTAACTACTCCCTTATCTGTCCTTCGTCTCACTGAACAGAAAAGCAAATGTGGCACTGTCTCAGCATTCATAAAAGGAAGAAGAAAGAACTTACTAATTATGATTCTTTACATTTAGCTTCTAATCCTGGCAAATACAATAGAGAAAGACTTAAGAAATAAAGTCACTTCATTTCCAGAGAATAATGTAATGATGAGCAATAAGACACAGGATTTATAAAGAATAGATCTTGCCTGACAAACCTAACACTTTTTTTATGGAATTACTGAATTAATGGATGAATGGAAGGGAATAAATGTAAAGCTCTTGGATTTCAGCCATATTTTTTAAACAGTTGGTCTGATCATCCTCCCCCTAAAGCAAAGGAGCTACACTAACATAAAACTGGAGAGCAAGAGAATAGAAGGTGGCTTCTCACATTTCACAAAAACATTCTTAAAAAGATCAATTGTATCTGCTTCCCCAACCCCCACACTCCAAAACAAATCTCATTTGTCCTGAAATTTGGACTGAAGGACCAAAACAAGGCTAATAAACACATGGTAGAATAACAGCTTATAGGGAAGACAAGCAAATATTTAAGGATCAGTCTTAGGTCTTGCCTTATTTAATACTTACAGTAATGAGCTAGAAAGAGGAGTAAACAGCATACTAATGAAATTCACAGGTGATATTAAATTTGGAAGAGACAAGAAAAACAAAGAGGCCAGAGAATTAGGACAGAGGGATTAGAGCAATTAGTACCACGGGCCAAAAATACTAAAACAAGAATCACCTTCGGAAATGCAGTGAAGGACATCAGCACAAGAGAAGGAGAAAATTAGCACGGGAGATTTCTGTAAGAGGGAGGTTCTTGGGTGATAGAAACTTGCTAAGGACTCAGAGGATACAAAGCAGCAAGTTGCTTTCCAAGCTTCTAATAAAGATGGCAGTAGAAAAGGTCAATGTAATTTGTATGTGTATGTGCAAAGAAGCACCAACACAGAGCAGCAAGAAGCACTCTCTCAACACTGAGGTGTGGTGTGTGGGCCATGCTTAATTTGGGAGCGCCTCATTTCTAGAGAGATTTTCACAGATTGCAGGGAAGTTCAGAAAACCACAACACTTGGGAGTGCTGGAGGAGCTGGAGCCCAGGAAGTGATTAAATTAGAAACGCATCGGGTGAGCAGTGACTAAGAACATGATAGAAACATTGCAAAGGTGTGATCAGCAAGCAGGAAAATAATGGAAATAGAGGCAAGGAACAATAAGGAAGAAAAAAAAAAAATGACCAAGAAATTATCTTATCACTGGACATATCTCATGATAAGCATAATAGACATGACAGCTACACAGCTTGGACTTGGCTGGACATCCACACGAGTCTCAGATTGCTGAGTCTTCCTATTTCCCTCACTCTTTCATTTGTACCTTGGGCATCTTCCTCCAATTGCATTGGCCTTGCTCCCAAACAGCTCTCTTGACTCTGGGCCAGGTGTGCCTCTATGTTTCAGGTATTATCGTATAAAGTGGAGGTCAAATCTCACTCCCACAAGGCCCTATTTCCACAGGACCTATTTCCCTCCTAGCAGCACAACACTTACTGTAATTTCTGCACTGGAATTATTTCAAGCTCTCAAGAGATTTTTCTGAATAGTTCTCATGTAAACTCCATTCAGATTTCCTGTGAATTTATTTTCAGCATGGAAGAAGATGCAGAATTTGCAGGTAAAGTTGTGTTCTTGAATGAAATAGAAGGAATGTGATTCTGTGAATCTGTGAATGGGAGTCCAGTGAAAAGAAATGGAAGAAAACTCAGAATGATATTAAAATCTGTCAGAGAATGTGCTAGGACAAAAATAAATCATATGTGAAGAGGAAGCCTGTGGAGTGTTGGGCACAAGTCAGCAGAGATAAGGGCTGGCACATTAGAAAAGGCAACCAATGCATCTAGATGGAGCCAAGGTCAAAGCAGACATTGAAAAATATTCTGAAGGATTATGACTAAGATTGGCAGGGCACGTTAAGAAAGAAGAAGAATACATTTTTAATTCATGCTAAAATGCTTGAACGTTATCCTATTTTACCCCCTTTTTACTGAGAGACCACCTTCATGGTCACACTGCACATGAAGGGTCAGATATTTCATCCATTGCAGAGAATCCAAGAAGCATTCCTCAAACAATATCTCTCTGGATATATCTCTCTACATTCATAATCCTCCTCTATAGAATGAATTTTAATAAGTATCTCTTTTTCTTTTGTTCCCCCTGATTGCTTCAGTTTTATTGTGGCTTTGCCTTTGTTTTCATTTTCATGTTCTCTCCATTCTACTGCATTATAGATTCTCATTTTACTTTCTGGAACTTAGAGCTACTGTACATATATTTAGAATACATGGGGGTGTATGTGGATACAGATATTAATAGATACATGAGCATCACATAGCTCTCATTACTGTTCCAATATTATCAATTTTATTCACCATATGTCATGCTATTCAGTCCTCACCTTTGCTAACTTTAGATGGTTGTTTACACGTGGTTCATTAAAAACTGATGTACGATTGTCCAGTCTTTCAGTGTTTGGGACCATTTTTATTATGTTTGTTGGCTCACAAACACAATGCAAAGGACCTGATAATGAAAGAATCTCAAAATAATGCGGCTGAAGTTTTCCCTAAGAGGGATTTTTTTGTAGCTAAAACAGCATCAGCCTAAAGCTGTTTTATCACATTTATACAATGGACAAAGATTGGCATGGTCAATCTCAAAAAAAATAATGAAGTCACATAATGATAATCAGACAGAACTCATGTTCATTTTCATTCTGCAGCATTTGTTCTCATTTGAATGTCTTAAGGCCAAGAATAAAATGGTCTACTGTCACTTGCAGTACTTTGAAAATCACAGCATTTGAATACTTTGTTCTGTGTGAATGATTGATGCCCATAAAACTGGCAGATCTTGTGTTTTAAAACTTCATTTTACATTAAAAAAATGAACAAAACACAACATACTGTCATAATAAGCAGGAACTAATGTTTCTAAGATTCAACCCTGTAGGTGACAAAAAAGTAAGTTAAAAAGCAGGAATAAAGTCCCTCTTTCCTATCACTCAAAATCTCAGGGCCAGATACCATATTTCATTTTAATCTCTACGCACTGTGCTTTCAGCTCAGTTTTCTATGGTATTATAATCATTCATCCATCAATATTTCTTAACGCTTTCTAAACCTCACACCAGATAAAATCAGCCCCTGGAGAACATCTCCCAGAAAAGGGGAGGTGATGGATGCACAGAGCAGAGAGAGCTCCCCGCACCACCACACACAGTCGTAAAAGGAGGGACCAGGAGGTGTAAACCCATGTCCTCCAGCACCAGCATATATACTACGGGATGCAATCACAGTCGTGTATCTCACCCATCAAGATCAGGGCTGCATCTCTCTGATTGTCATGGAGACTGTTTCAAAGTCTTGCCGTGCTCCAGCAGCAGCAGCGAAGAGGACAATAGTACTTGGTCCTGCACGGCTGAAAAGAAAGCAACAAAGCACGGTGGAAAAGGGAACGAGCTGTGACTGAAAGGAGTATGTGTACAGTCAGATGCACTTTATACTGTTGTGGAGGGATATAGGTACAATTTAGAACAACCTTCCAACTACTCTGATACTATTACTGCCTTCTATTCATGCATAGTCTCAAATAATTGTGCCTTCAAGATAAACACGGGATGCATATTTTCAAGGATAACACATTTCTCTTTCCCCCTTCTTCCCTGAAGCTGTGATGCTGGGGTGTTTTAGATTAAATGTGTTAATTAGGAAACTATTTAGTTTACGCTGTCTTGTCTGGTTTTCCATTCCTGTGGGCACTGTAGGCATGCAGGGGATTGGTGCAAATACTATACGGTGACTCGGAACAAGAGGCAGTCCAAGCCCCAGATAAGTGGAAGGCGTTTAATAAAGTTGGTTATTTTGCAGGACCTGAGGCAAATAAGTGATTTGCAGAGGAGTGAGAAGACAGTTTCGTGTCAAATAGTAAATTTGCTAAGAATTGCAATTCACTGGCATCCCTAAGCTATTCTCAAGTTAGGTCAATTCTCACAAGAAATGGGAGTGAAAAGTATAACTGAGGAACACAAAATGCAAATTAATACAAACCTTCTAGTTTTAACCATGTCTCAGAGAAAAAAAGAAAAAAGAAAAAAGAAAAAAAAAAAGAAAAGACATCTGAAACATCACACCAAACTTTCACTGTAAGTGTAGTTAATAAAATAGTTAAAAGTACAAACCTCTGAAAAATTGGCTGGTGAGCTGCCTGTCAAGATTTATGCTCATATTACCACAAAAATCACAGCACCTCTCCAAGGACTGAGCAAAAACATTATGAGTGATACCAAGGTTGTGATCTGAATAAGTACTTTGAAAATGTGAAGGACACCATCACTCTCACAATGAAAGTAAAAGGTTACTATGAAATTAAGAAAATAACAGAAGAAAATATGCTTTCATAAGAATCTTCCACGGCATTTAAGCAAATTGGCTTGTAGGAAGGAACTCCACTGCGCAACAACACACTGGAAAATCATGTTCATGTGGTACCTTTTGGCCTCTGGAATGGAAGAGGAGTTGGCTGTGGAAGTTGACACTGGGTGAAGGAGCCGTATGGGTCATCTGTGGGGGTTTCTCTGCAGAGGACAGGGCTGTGGGATGCTGAAGCAGCCTTGGGGGAAATTCCTGCTTGTGCTCCCCATGACCACAACCACCCACAATAGTGTGAGCACTAGGTGACACTGTATTGTTCCCGAGCATGTGTGCAGCAATATATAATTCAGCTGGGACAGAAAAATTTCACCTAATGAACAGACAGATCATGATAAGGTCCACTGCCCTCAGCAGAAATGCTCCTCTTGATAACAGCAGACTTCTGTTTGCAGGAAATTTGGTGGTTTTTTTGCACACAGCTGAAGAGAGAACAAAAAGTAGGTGAGAACAGGTTCCAGGATTTGCAATCTCCATTCTCCTTTCTCTGTGCTAGGCCAAGCAGCTGAAAATAGGTTGTTGCATTTGAAAATTTAAAAGTTTCTTTATTTAATGCTTTGCTGTGCTGATTTTCACTCCTGAGAGAACTGCCTTTGGAGGCTCTGCAGATCATGAGGTACAGGGGAGCAGCAAGCAACACCTTATGTGAGAGGATCAGATTTCCCCCATGAGATATTTCATTTAATTCTGAGATAGACTTAATTGTATTTCCTAAATAGAAAAGTGGGTCTTACGTCTTCCCAAGAGCCCAGTTTCTACTTACAGCATATCGCAATCCCTCTAGTTTCTCACGTGTGAACAGGATATCCAGTACAACAAACAGCCAGCTTATTTTTGAGTCAAATCTTTGCGCTACAACTGACACAGCAAATTTCCTTCAATATATCACACACACCTGTTTTTTTCCTCCAACCAGTTGCCTGGCTTCACGTGCAGAAAATGCGCAGCAGGGTGATTTCCTTTGTCTCTAAGGGACAGAGTTACACCGTTTCACATGCCAGAGACCCACGTGGCACATGATGCACAGGACTGCCACGACGCTTTTGATACCTGCCTACTTACTGACCCATTTCTGAAGCTTTTTTGACCCGAGCACAGAGGCTGCAGCCATTTTGCTCAACGCTGCTGCAGCCTGTCAGGCAGACGACGCATCTCCCATGTGGGTGGGGAGAGGGCTGGTTGCAGCTTTCATTAATGCAAAATAAAAGCCGCTTTAAGACCAAAAATATAAATTTTGCTGTCTCTATTCATAAAACGTAACTGTTCAGACAGAAGGGGGTTGTGTCAATAAACATTTCTGGCACATCTAATGCCATGGTGATAAAGCTGTTATTCCTGGGTAATGCTCACAAGGTTTGACAGCTCAACAAATGACCTCCTCGTGCAAACCTGTAGCTAACATCTGCTCCTAACAGGTCCAATAGACGTACCACACGAGAAGAATCAGTGGTGACCTCGTGCCTACCTCCTCCGACGTCCCCCAGTACCGTTAGGACAGCACAGGAGTCATTACCAGCATTTAATTCCAAGGTCATTCTGTGAAATAAAATCTCTGAGAGACGCTGCAGGAAGGCTGTCAGAGCCCAAGTAAATCCATACAGAGGAGACGTTGGTAGCAAGGCAGGGAAAAAGACAACATAAAGCTCATCAAAATGAGATTTGTATGTGAGTAATGTGAGAAACTTCTTGTCACTGATTAGATACACAAAATACTGAGGATTTTATGGGTTTTGCCTTGATTTTTTTTTTTTCTGAGAAAATCAGTTTTCAAGAAGATCGGTTTTCATATGCATTAAAAACCTTACTTTTCCAGGCACAACGAAGCTCAAGCTCCAAATGACTCTGAAATTTCCTCCGACAGGGATAATATACATCCCCCCTCAGTCAAATCCTCCAAGAAACAACATCTTAGCTTTATTCAAGAAGTGAGCAGTTTTGAGCAAGTTCTCTTCAGGTGTTTATATAGCCTGGAGGTGCCCCCTACAGTCTGAGCCAGGTGAAGTCTGCCCAGTGTTGATGTAGCTTTATGCATAGGGCTAAATGCACACATTCCAGGAAAGAGAGATGACTGAATGAGATGACAGGGACTTAGAAGGAGATGCATTAATCATCACACTGGAGAGATACACAGACCATTGTTCCCAGAAATGGAAAAGCTTTTAGAAGCTTTTCTGTACTGAAGGCAGCGGTAATTACATTCCTACCTCCAGCATGGGTTGCAATGGGACTGATTCTCCTCTGTAGTGCCATGGAGGAATATAAAAGAAGCAAATATGCTTGAAGGATCCTGGTTTTCCTCTTCAGAATGCTCTCTGTGTAACTCCTTGCAAAACCAATGGAGCATCTTCAGAACTGATTCGGGAAGCACAAGGATCACACTTTGTTTCCATAAAACATCCCACAGCAGGTAGATGTCATTGTCCATGCTCAGCAGAATGGAAGATCAAGGAGATGAGCAAGATGAGGCCGGCATCGTCCCTCTGCAGTCAGCAGTGCTGCAGAATGTGCAAATCCACCTCGAGTCTGGCCAAGCTGGGGACCAATGCCCAGTGCTGGGGACCAACTGGTTTCACCGTGGCTGGACAGCATCTCCCACTTCCACTTTCCCGAGCATTATCACTGGCTTTGCACGATTTCTTCTTGGCTCTGCCATTAACAAATGATGGATTGGTTTGGACAAGCACGTCTCAGGTAGCTGGCAGGAGCCAGGACTTTCATTTTTGTAGTGTGCACAGAAAATTCTTGAGAGCAAAACTGCAATACTGCTTTGCAAAATAACTTTTTCAAGGCACAACAGCTTTTTTTTTCTTTCTTTCTTTTAATCCTCAGCCACATTTCACCTCTCTAACCCTCATGATATTTTAAAAAACGGTGCTTATGTGATTTCACTGCACACACAGGCTCTTATCTTGTTCCCCCAAACACACAGATTCATGATGAAACACAGAAGCTGTTAAAACGTTATGCCCTATTAGCAGTACTGGAAGCTTGTTTTCTATCATATCTCACATCAGCTGAGATACAGGACAGGAGAGATGCCTGGGTTGTTCATAGTTTGGCTGCAGCTCTGCGAAAAAATTACTTCAGATGGACTCTTCTTGTTTGGTTTTGAAGTTTTGACAGTCAGTGAAAATAACATGTACGTTGTACAGCCCCAGTAATGTAATGCCACCAAATAAACCAACAGAGCATCTTTTCATTATATGCTGCTTTCCACTCTGGTCAGCTCTAGCTCAAAAATCACAGAGAAACTGAATTGAATTAAAGAAAGACAACAAAAGGATTAGGGATGAGGAACGACTTTAGGACTTTTTAATTTCTCTTGAGGAGGGATTAAAAGTATTAGGACTGTCTGGGGAGTGCTTCTGCTACAGGAGGCTCACGGAAAGAGACTGTGCTGGTAGGCAGCCCCCGGGCCATTTATGATTTACAGCATGGGTCAGACCAAACGCTGTAAACACCAGGAAACTAACAGGTAGACAGCACATGTCTGTGCAGCACTTGTGTCTTGGTTTAGATCAGATTAGTTCCTCAGTAGGTGGGCTGCTGTTTTGAACCCATTTTTTTCCCACAGATAGACACCGAAAAAAAAAAAAAATCACAGTGTGCAAAGGCACGTGTCACATGGGAATGACCCAAAGCAGAAGAGATGGTCAAAAAGTGTGAATACTGTCTAAGTGGAGAGATTGCAGCCTCCCGGGATGTTACAGAGACAGCAGCCTCCTACAGAAGGATGCTCGTACTGTGTGCATCCAGCCACAGCCACCGCCACCACCACCCCTTCCAGCCGACGATGTAAGCCCAGCCACAGCCCACACCACGGAGATCTAAAGTGTTCCTTTCAGTGGAGAGCAAAGCAGTATAAATCAATAAATTCCTTTGATTTAGTAAACATCTTCTCAAAATATGAATTTAATTTAATAGTTATTATCAGAGCAGCCACATTCTCGTACACAGCTCTGAAAAACACATGTGAGTCTTGTAAGTGCTCAAATGAAAAGTTCGGTTTCCTTGATTTGCAAGATTTTTTCCCCTCATCCCCTCTCAGGGAAAGTTCTCAGTCTATTGAAACAAATTTTGACTGTCATTGTACTTCATAATTGCCTTGAAGTTCATTTCCAATATTTGCAGTTATTTGTGGCTACTGTTTGCTGCTGGCTTTACAGATTATTATTTTTTCCCTCCTTTTTTCCCCAGTTCCACTTCACAGCCACAGTTTAACAGCAGGATTTGTCTTCTCCAGACCCTGCCTTTACTCCTAGCTTGTTTGTTATTATTTCACACCATCGCCAATCCCGCTTTTGCATCTTGCAGGCAATGAGGTTGTCATGGATAACCGACTTCCTCGCTCCGCAGACAGAACTTCATTTAACTGCTCTTTTTTCTTCCTCTTCTGCCACGCAGACGAAGCTTCTTTCAAGGCTCTCTAGTCTTCGTGGCTGTGAATAAGTAAAATCTTGCTTGAGCCTAAGATTACCATGGTGACGGGTTTATTATCTACCCATTTGGATGCAGGTTATCCTTCTGGTAATTTTTGGCATATAGCACTCAGTTTGTGTTGGCGTTAATTGCTGTTTTGTTGGGATGCATTTGGAAGCACAGTGTACATGGGCAACTGAGGAAAATTCTGTCATTTGTAGTAGCAAAAGATGCAGACTGGGATCTAGCTTTGAAAAAAAACCATGACAGGACGGTCATGTCATGGAGGCACAGTTCCATGTTGTGTCGCTGGCTGTGACACAAATTGCACGGACGAGTTCTTTGTCTACACCTTAAATATTCCATGTGAGACAGAGGCAGTGCCGGATCCCTGACCAGCAGGTTAGTGGACACACAGGTGCCACCAGCACTATCTCATTCCATATCACTTGATATTTACTTTACTGAGCATCCCTTGTTTTCGGACAGCAACAGACCAAGTGATTTTAATGCCCTCCTGTGCAGCAGCTGGGTTCATTTTACAAGAGGATGGGCTGATACGCCCTGACTTATCCACACCCAGCTTCACAGCAGGGGTATGTAGAAGTGCTGAGACACATGGTAGCCGACCTTAGGCTGCAAATAAGTTATCAGATCCTCTCTGCAGCTCTTTGGTCCTACGCCTTGCCACAACTTCTGCACCTCTCCCATTCCCTGGTTGCTCTGAACCACCGTTTGGAAGGTCCTGGGGGGGAACGTGATGGCCCAGAAGCTCTGCATATACATATGACAAGTCTTAATCACAAAGCGAACGTGAAGAATGCAAAGTTACTGGTCTGAGACTCTCTGCCACAGCAGCACTGAGAGGTGTTAGCCTCCCCGCTCAGCTGGGTGGGACATTACTGCACCAAGTAAAATGCTGAGCACCAGGTGTTTGGGCTTTAATTATCATTGTTTTTCTTGGTCAGGCCATTAAAGCCTGAGGTCTGTGCCCAAATCTGTGTGGAGACAGCAAGTAATGGTCCAAGGAATGAGAGGACTACATTGTCCTCTTATCATTCAGCAAATTTTATGTCCCAGTAGAGATGACTTATGTTTGCAAATCCTCACATTGTCTTAAACTGCTCTCAGTCATGTCTCTCCGATTCGTGCATTTCCTCCTCTATCCACTGCTGATAAAATCAGCCAGCTTTTCCTCCCTATACTGTGCTAGCCACAGCCACAGTCTACAGACCTGCACTTAATCCCGAACAGCAACAAAAACAAAGAAAAAAAACATTGGGGCATGGTTTGAATAAGACAAGAATAAGCTTTGCCCTGGGTGTTATGAACAGTACTGAAGATACTTATTTTACCAATTATCTTTGGGCATTTTGCCCTTTGACTCAGGGTGGCAGAAAGCAAAAGTCCTCCAGGGTGAAATGAAAAGAAATTGAAATCACTTAGGGATTTACTTTAACAAAACCTTAACAAGATCTTGCTTTTCAAAAAATTTATATAGTTTTTCCATTATTTGATAATTGCAATTATAGTATTGGAATTGATTAGTTGTACAAAAATAATTATACACCCTATTAAAGCAAATTAAAATAGACTTTAAAGGCTGGCACCCATTCTTGCTGTCCCCAACAGGATGAATTAATTTGACCGGGATAGTTATACCACCTAAATGTCTGAATGCAGATAAGGAATTGTATTTATTTATATTGGCACTACAATAATGAATTTTAATGACAGATTTGACTGTGGGACAGTGCTGACTGGACAAAACACATCGCGTGGGATTTAATTACAGAAATCAACAGCTAAAAATAGAACGGAAAGTAGTTAATGCTGGGAAAGATTATTTGGCCCTGATGCTATGTGCATAGCTCAAAGAGGAAATACTGATGCTTAAAACTAGCGAGGAAAGCTGGCACTCAGGATGAAGCAGACTTGCCTTCCAACCCCCAGAACACAAAGGCTCTTTATGAGAAGCACTGGCCCCTTCCCATGGCAGTGGTTATATGCAGGTGGGGCTCAGGGCTGGCACAAAGATGTTCAATACATCATAATTTGGATAGGAAAAGGGTAGTGTGATCAAAGCATGTGGGAATTAAACAGAGAAGGAAAAAAAATGGCAGTAAGACCACACATTGGCCAACTCCAGCTACAACCAGCACACACCCAATCTGCAGGAGACCAGTCTTAGATGTAGCTCCTCTGACCTTATCAACGTCCTGCTGTCAGCTGTGTGCCTGATCAAAGGACATGAAAAGCACAAACATCCTTAATTCTCTTCCTCCTGAAACTTGCTTTCAGTCAAGACAATGTGTGATCCGATCTCATCAATATTCCCCGTTATAGGATTCACCGATGCCAGGGGACAGACCGTCCCGGAGACAAGGCTCCCCTACCTGCTGATACACCACAGCAATGATCATTTCTGAGCTACATGAGTGACAAAAAAGTGACAAATGCATGTATAAGAGCCGGTGCCTTTCAAAAGAAATCACCAGTGATGGAAATTGACTCCATCGCTGCAGCGCAATCCAGCATCTATAACACTTGCTATACTCGAAGAGCAACTTGCAATCTGATTGCTATGCAGAAATAGCTTGAAAGAAAGTGGTGAAGTAATATTCAGTGCTGCCTGATGAAAAAAGCACCGGTGGGACTCGCATGGAGAACCCAAACCTTGCCTTGCCTGCACAGAGCTGTGGGGCAGCAGCAACAACAGCTTGTGCAATGGCACAACAAAATAGTACATCTTAACCAAACACCACCAATTGCCCATTTCTTTACCTGAAGAAAGCAGCAAATCATAAGATCCCAGCTACAACTTTCTTTTCACACCTCCATCCCACCCCCCAAACAAATAAATAACATTTTGCAACAAGGCTTCCCTTCTGTTAAGCACCTGGGAAGGTCCTCTCATGCTATCATAGGAATATCCCTCTGACTTGCATCCTTCTTTGTCCATTATCAGCCACAAAATCACGTAAGAACTCTGTACAACACAAACTGTTTCAATCCACTGAATTTTAAGACTTTCAGAGTAATGGGTGAATTGGTCCCAGTGAGTTAGCAAAGTTACAGATGCATAACAGCAACAGCGACCACTGTTCAAAGCAGCAACAAAACACCAGTTGTATAATCATTAATCTCTGCACTAAAACCAAATGTTGTTTCAGCCCTGGTTTACCAGCCATTAAAATAAGCGATTACAGGAATCGAGGAACAATTCAAACCTCCAATGCGTACAAAGCCTTTGATCGATTAATTTTATTAGTTCATCATACACACAACAAATAACACCTGCAAATTAGGGCTACTTTGGATTGCTAAATGCTGGGAGAATAAATCTGCATAGCTGCATTAACTTCATAAAATATGCTATTAAATGTCAAGGAGAATATCATAAAAAAGCTTTAACTTATTGAATAACTGTATTTGCTGAAGGGCATCAACGTGTTAACATTGGTGTTTTATACAAAATTCATCCTGCAATATAGTAGCTTCACCTCTAAAGCCTATTATAGCTCTATCCCCTTGGGCAGAGGCTGGAGAACTGCCATTTAATTGTCAGTGCTATAAATTAAAGGAGTGCTTGAGTCAGATGTCATCCAGAGCTTACGGACCCAGCAGAGTGGGTAGGAAGTGCTGACAGGGAGCATCAGCCCGGTGAGAACCTTCCCAATGGCTCTCCCAGCACTCCCAACCTAATTAATTCTGCCCATCTTCTACGTGCGTCTGCATTTGCATTGTATTTAAATTAAATACAGGGATGTGTGCTGAGCTTGGCAAAGCCCGGATAGCTCAGAAACAACAAGCATAAAGGAAAAACCGTGATTCTGCTTTCTTGGCTATTGTTTAGCACATTATAGGGGGAAATGTAAGCCTAATAGCTTACGGAGTGCTACAATTCCCCCAAGCGTTAAGAATTGTGTTACAACCCAAAGCAGAGAGTCACTTCCAGGAAATATTTGAAACCATGATTGCCCGGCACATGAAAGTCACAGTCCTAATTGGCAAAAGAAATAAAATATCTCCAAGTTCCTTCCTGAAGGCAGAAATCATCTCAGACGGGCAGCTTTGTGACTCATGGCTGTAAAGAACTGGTAACAGTGGCAAGCTGCAGGCATTGACCAGAGCCCACCAATTCACCCATAAAAACCAGGACAGTCTTATCCAGTTGCCTGCTCCTTGAGCTGTTTGGTTGTTTTTTCCGATTTTTATTGAAAAGTGAAGATAGTACAGTCTCCTCACTGCAGCCACAGCTTTGTATTTATAGATCATGGAGTGGCAGAGTCAATCAATTCAGAGCTCCTACTTCAGATGTCACCTCAACTTTCCCTTCTCACTTCAAAACTTGTCATAACGTGAAGTTCTTCCCCTCCTTTTCCTCATCAAAAAATGGTTTTAGCTTAAAAGGGTACCCAGACTACAAGCCTATGGATGAAAATCAAGGTCTGCCAGTAGCACGTGTTGATCTTTGATTCAGACATCTGCTATCAAGGCCATTTGTTTCATTTCTAACCGTGGTGATATGACAGCACCAAAGCCTGCAACCACTGTCACGTAGCATTCAGTTACTTTCATTTTTTATGCATGCATTTCTGGTGCTGGCAGTTGAGTTCTCCTGGGAAACTGTTCCAGCAAAGCAAAAAGTTCCTTCAGAGCAGGTTATTTTATACTAAGAGGGTATTACCACTGAGAGTAGTTTAAGCAATTTGCCATTTCTTTCCTGATTTGATAATTACAACTTTATTTCCCAGAGTCAAATACAAGATTTAAGAGCTTCCTTCCATTTGAGTTCACCTAGGCCACTTGAAGAAAACAGACAGAAATCAACATTCAGAAAAATCTGACTCACTCTGATGAGCAGCAGCAAGGATATGGAAACACTTGAAATTCAGCGTGGCTGGGAGAAAGCTGCCTACACTTCCTACTGAATTTGTGAGAAATAGATGCAAAATAGAAGCTGAACATGCACAGATTAACATGGACATAGAAGTAAAGGATACAATATATTTTAATTAAGCCTCATGGAGCAAAAAGAGACTAAATAATTAACTAAACTCATGCAAGTGCAAAGGGCTGTATCTGCAGGAGAACTTCGGCATGACCACATTCGTCTTCAACACACCTAAATATAAAGCATCTGAAGTCAGGAGCTGTGAATACAGCCCCGAGCTCCCTGTGCACCAATGGAGGAGGAAGAAGAGACACCGAGAGACTTTCATGGGCCAGTACCTGACATGAGGAATGGCTAAAGCCACCAAACAGGAACACTGCCCAGGTCTGAGACTTCTCTCCAGAGATAATATTCCCTCCTTCCACCCTGAAAAGGTATATTCGGGCAATAATGTATGGCAGCCTACACCCCCAAACTAGACCAAGATAATTATGACACTCCCTATGGGAAAACAACTCAGCCATGAGAGCACTGAAAATGAAGACCAGAGTCCATATCCTCTTTGCTCTCAGAGATTCAACCCCCTGTTCCCCTCACAGGCATAGCCCAGATAGAGCAGCAGAATGGTATAAAATTTACATGGAGTGCATAAAAGCTGTTGTTGCATGTACCTCTCTGGTCTAAGAAATGCAGGGTTGCAAAAAAAAAAAATAAAAAAATAAAAAAAAATGAAAATGCCTCTCACTATTATTGTTTTGTAAAGCTTTCCAGGGAGGATTTGATTTTCAACAGCAGAACATCCTAAGTCACCTTCAGTTCACTGATGACAGGATATTTTAAAATCTGATTACTTGTTCAAAGAGTGAAGTGGTATAGTCACTACAAAAACTTACAAGTAAGATGGGCTATTTCCAAGTGTAACAAACTAAATAATTCGATATATATGTATGTATGTATAAAAACCAATATAATAACTAATAATCAAAAGGCAAGGGTTATAGTTTCACTCAGTAATTCAGAATCAGAAATTGTACATTTTTTATCAAGGAAGTCAACCCAAAGAAACTAGGAAAAGATGAGAGAACCCTGAGAAAACCATTTATGAAAATCTGGAAAAAAACTGCATTATCTCAAACTACGTAAAGGTACTGAAAGACTCATTTTTATTATTTTTTTTTCCATAACAACTAAAAGATGGGGAACCTGGGAAATCAATGATGCAGACACTAAGTAAATTGAAGTTTTTACACTGTTGCAAAGACAGAGTCCTGCATCTCCTTGAAAGAAAGGACAGTGATTGCTTGTAATAGAAATATTACATATACCAGTGCAGAAATGCAGACTATATTATAAATCAGTATGAAAAGACCCCACACTTTTTGTTTGTATCAATCAAAAATAGACTAAGCACTGGAAAACTAGAAGATGCTGAGACAGCAGAGGTGCTGGGAGGATGTAATAGATGCTGAGCAGAGTGATGTCCAACACGCAGTGGTAGAAATAGGATAATAAGTTTTCTAAATGTTTAGCTGAGATATCAGTGGTGCTTAGTTGTGGGCAAATGGATTTTGACCAGCAAGTGCTGACCCAAGCTTTGCTGGCTGCTTTGTTCTGGGAGCTGTGGAAAAGATCACTCATGCAAACTCTGAGCTTGTGCATTGCCAAGATACGCTATAGGATCCACCCCTTAGAGTCCACCAGACTGGTAGCCAAAAACAGGCTTCTGCAGTCGGATCACCAGCATCTCCCATCACTATATGTTCTACAGGGTGTCCCAGCGGTGTCCATCTGCTGCTCCTGGAGGCTGTGGCCCTACTGTAGGTACCACATCACATCTGCTGAACCCACACAGATGTTTTGACTGGGGCAAATGACTCTAGATGCCTGGGATTCTCCCCAAATGACATGAGCACTTTTAATAAGCTCTGAAGTAGCCTTGATACCCTAGATAGATTTGGCAATGGTAGGAGAAGTGCTACCGTGCTATAAAGCCTACCATATGCATCTGGGGTTTGTCAACCACTTAGAGACCAAGACAAAGTAGGGGGGAATCTGAAAAGAGAAGACAAGCCCTGCTCTGCTGCCTCTGGCCCAAAACTGGGGCAACCATCACCTGACTGCAAAATCACTTTGAATGCACACATTTGTCTGCAAACATGCACACCAAATAGGATTTTGCTTAGAAGATGGAAAGTCTTGTGTTTTCTTTTATGGAAAAGGTCTATCCTAAACACAAGAGACCTCACCTCTTCATTTGTTATTCACCATTTACATGTTTAAAAAAATTTAGTTCTCCAGTCACAGCATAGAAATGCTGCACCACCTGAATAATGAATTGTCAAAGTTCACCAGCCAACAGCAGGTTCCTCCAAACTGTCTTGCAAACACTTATAAATGCTAAACACATCTGCAGAACTCCATGCTGATTCAGAGTTATTTTCAAATAAAAACAGGCATATTCATCACATAATATGTTCCCAACAAATAATTCAGTCAGCTTCAGAACCTGGCAAACAACAGAACACAGTACTAAAAACTTATCAGAACAGAAAAGAACTGTAAAAAACACATTTTTTTCAAGAATCCCTGGAATTAACATGAAGTAAAAGAAGAGATATTGGGTAGCCAAAAGATATTGTTACTTGCTGAAAGGTATTTCATTAACCAGCAACAATGATTTGCAATTCTATAGCACTTCTCACAAAATAAACATCACAAATAATTTCAGTGAGGTGCTTCTCTGGGCTGACCAGAAAAGAAAAATTATGAGCAGTTCAGTATTATTGTATCAACCAAAAGGAAGTGACCCATCTGACAGAAACAACCTTAATTTCTGACTGAGAAATGACAGAGCTGGAACCTGTACTGACATTTTTACTGTGTTTAGCTAGACATGGTAACTAAGAGAAAACACAACTAAATAAACTGTAGCCCATCCTCTACCTTTGCTCCCTTTCTTCCTCACCCATAAAAATATAGAATTACAAACCTGAAAGTAGAAGTTGCTAGCTTTTACTGGGAGAGCAAGAGAGCAACCCCAACAAATCACTGACAAGAAATAGGTTTTCACAGCTCTCCTCATCAGACAATAGAGAACATATTCAGAAATTTCCTAGGAATTGAAGGAAAACAAGCATGAAGAGGTTTAGAGGTTACCTAGCTCATCACTTTGCATGAGGCAGGATTATCTCCATTTATACCATCCTGACATATGCTTGTCTGTTCCTAAAAGGCTTCAGTGATGAAGAAACCACAGGCTCCCCAGCAGTCTAATACAGATCTTAGCTAGATGCACGGGTAGCAAATTTAGCCTAATGTTTAAGTTAAATCTCCCTTGCTGGAATTTAAGCCAATTACTTCATCTTCGTAATGGATATGGAGAACATTTGACTGTCTTTTGCGCAGCTCTCTTTTACGTATTTGAAGGTTATCGTGTCTCACTTCAGTAACTTTTCTAATTCCTTCTGTCCAGCCTGGTTCTTTCAGCCTTCCCTCCAAGTTCATGTTTTTAGGTTTCCAGCTATTTTTGTTCTTCTCCCCTGACTTCTTTCCATATGGCCTGCCTTGATGTTGTAAAATGATATTTGAAACAGGACACAATGCTGCAACAGACACCTCAGCGATGCTGAACAAAGTTTTAGTTCCTATGTCCTATGGCATTCTGTTCACGTATCTTCACTTGCTGTGCCTTATTTTGTTATCAACAGCAACATAGTATTTTTGACCATACTCAAATTAAGATGCAGTTGGGACATATTTTTTGACTTATTTAAAAAAAAAAAAAAAAAGCCATTAAGTATGAAAGTAATCACAGAAAATGTGATGGCGTGATTATGCAAACTGATTACGTAAACTACAGTATTTTAAAATAACCAGTAAGTTTTTATATTAAATAATACATATATTCAATGTTTTTTCCCCAAAAAAGGCAATTTTCAGACAAAGTAAAACACAATGGGAATGCACAGAGAAACTTCAAACATGGTAAAATTTTAGCTCAGTCACCCTATTATACAGACAAATGCATTTGACAATGTATGCTTGCACTTTCTGATCTGTCCCTCAGTAAAATACCTTCTGAGTTATCAAATTCTCTCCTTTTTTTTTTTTCTTTTTTTTTTTTCAGAGGTGCCATTACAGTCCTGGGAGCAAGCTGCTGACACCCTGAAGTTCTGCTTCTTGCAGTATTGCCAGGGCACTGCAGGAATGATTTGCCTCTCATCGTTCAGAGAACAGTGAGTGATGCAGAGTAATGAGCCATGACGCTGAATAAATTGAAGGAATGAGATACAACAGAAAGCGTGGTGCTGAGTCCTACAGTGGAGACCTTTGTGTTGGTTAATCTGAACCTTTAATTTAATTAGATTTATGTGCAGCAACAGCAGGGCACGAGGTTTTAGTACACGGCCAACCTCTTAGCTACTTTCTGGGAGACCCAGTGTAGTGGGTTTACGTGGCAAGGTTTGGTAGCAGGGGGCTGCAGGGGTGGCTTCTGTGAGAAGAATCTAGAAGCTGCCCCATGTTAGGTAAGGGCCCCACTTCCGACCAGAGCCAAGCCAATAAGCAATGTTGTTTGTGCCTCTGTGAGTGCAGACTGAAGACGGGGGAAAAAAAAAAAAAACACTGCCTCTCAGCAGCTGGGAGAGTGAGAGTGGTGAGAAACAGCCTTGCAGGCATCAAAGTCAGCGCAGCAGGAGGGCAGGAGGTGCTCCAGGCACAAGGCAGCACAAGTTCCCCTGCGGCCCGTGGAGAGGCCCCTGCTGGAGCAGGCTGTCCCCCTGCAGCCCATGGGTCCCACATGGAGCAGATCTCCACGCTGCAGCCCCCCCATGGGTGGAGGAGCCCCCGGTGGAGCAGGTGGATGTGGCCTGGAGGAGGCTGCGGCCCATGGAGAGCCCCCGCAGGAGCAGGCCCCGGGCCGGAGCTGCAGCCCGTGGAGAGGAGCCCACGCAGCAGCAGGGGGTCTGGGGGGAGCTGCCGCCCACCCGTGGGGGACCCGTGCTGGAGCAGTTTGCTCCTGGGGGATGGACGGAGCCGTGTGGGAGCAGTTCCTGAAGAGCTGCAGCCTGTGGGCAGCCCCGCAGGCTCAGTTCGGGAAGGACGGCATCCGTGGGAGGGACCCCACGGGGAGCAGGGGCAGAGAGGGACCCTGAGGGAGCGGCGGAGATGAAGCGCCAGGGACTGACCGCAGCCCCCATTGCCCGTTCCCCTGCACTGCTCAGGGGGAGGAGGTGGAAGAAGGTGGATGGGGGAAGGCATTTTTGGTTTCTTTCGTTTCTCACTTCTCTAGCTTGTTAGTAATAGGTAATAAATTTTATTAATCTCTCTATGCTGAGTCTGTTTTGCCCATCACAATAATTGTTCAGCAATCTCTGCATACATATCTCAAACCTTGAGCCCTTTGCATCCTATTTTTCTCCCTCTTTCCGTTTGAGGAGGGGGAGTGAGAGAGCGGTTGTGGTGGAGCTCAGTGGCCCACCCAAGTAAAACCACCACACCCAGTTCTCCCAAGATGAAACCGAATACTATAAAAACAACCTTGTAAGAAGGGCATGCTACAAGTTCTCGAGTTAGGCTGTTTATTGCTATTACAAGTACTGCTCCTCAATGGGCACTGGGCCTCACTCTGGGAAGCGGCAGAGGACAACCCCCCAGCCTAAGGGGGGAAGTGAAAATATCGCCTTTATCATCTTGTCTGAGGCACAGAACTAAGGGGCTGCATTCGATCCAACCATTATGGAGCCTAAACCAGATGCTGGCATCTGAGTTCAAAGGAGTGATGAGCATCTGTGCGTCAGCCAGCATGGCCAGGCCCTAGCTCCACCCCAGGACAACATGGACACGCAGCCCACGCTCGAACTACAGTCACCATCTCTGGGGGTGTTTAAGGAAAACACCTAGGAGGAAGGAAAAAACCCGGGAGGTGTTCACATGCAATTTCTTTCTTTATGAGAAGGTGAACACAAAGTCTGGGTATGAATCCTAATGGTTGTGGAGCATTTGGGTTTGAGGTATTAGCTTGGATCTCCTCTTCTTTCCTCTTTACATTGGTCTTGAAGGCACTGACCAGATTCTGAATATTTTCAATGAAAACAGAAAAAGACTAAAAAGGCCATTCCCCCGCTCTGCTTTGTGATGGGGAGAACCAGGGTTGAGGCTGTTATATGCCAATGTGGTGGTTCCTGCAATTGTTCATGAAATTTCTCGCTTCTGGAGTTCCACAGAGACTCTTGAAGGACACCTGGAGTATACCGGGTGCAGGGAAATCAGGCAGGGTCTGCTAGCCTTTGGGCAGTGTGATACAAAGACCAAAGGATGGATGCAATGATCCATCTTAGAAGAGGAAATCCACCCAAGAAATGGATAACCTCAATGGTCAACCCCCCATAAGCATCCAAGACTGGATGAAATGGTGCGGCTGGGGAGGAAGAGGAAATCCACACAAGAACTGGATGACCTCAACAGTCAACACCCCTGAAAGCATCCAAGGATGGATGAAACGGTGCAGTTGGGGAGAAAAAGGAAATCCACCCAAGAAATGGATGACCTTGACAGCCAACCCTCCAGTAAGCGTCAAAAGGTGAATGATGCAGAAATGGAATTGGACTCACTAACAAAGTTTTTGCAGACCATCAGGGCATGCGTTGACATTAACAAAACGATGGCAGTTTGGGACAGATACCCACCAACAGCATTGGTGCAAAGCATCAGAGTTCAGCCTGAGAAGAGCAACGTCCAGGCCACAGATAGCCACCCGCCAAAAGAACTGGTGCAGACCAGCAGGGTGCAGCCTGAGAAAAGCAATGTCCAGACCACAGACCCACCAACAAGGTCAGTGAGAACCATCAGTGTGCAAAATGAGAAGACTAATGTGCAGGCCACAAACAGACGCCCACCAATAAAGTTAGTACAGACCACTAGGGTGAGGCGTTAGGAAGACGGTGTCCAGCCCAAGGATAAGTGCCCACGAAGAAAATGGTGGCAAACCATCAAGGCACAGTCTGAGGAGAACAATGTTCAGCCAGAGACAGAGGGGAGAGAATGACTGTGGACTTACCACAGGCGGGAAGCAGAAGTACATTAGTGCAGCTAGCTTCTGATTGCCTTTCACTTGCCACCAATAAAAGACCTGTGAACTTTCAAGTGTTGTTTGAGTCCTCCTTTCCTGTCCCACGCTGAGCCTCCAGTCATGGAGACTGCTGGAGTTGGGGGTTCTGCACATGGCCCCTGGGGAGAAGGGAGGGGAGGGTCTGCATGGACGGGTGCTGTTCATAGAATCAGAGTCATTAAAGTTGGAAAAGATCTCCAAGATCATCCAGTCCAACAATCCCCCTACCAGCAACATCACCCACTAAACCACGTACCTAAGCACCACATCCAACCTTTCCTTGAACACCCTCAGGGATGATGACTACACCACTTCCCTGGGCAACCCCTTCCAGTGCCTAACCGCTCTTTCTAAGAAGTTTCTCATAATCAGCACCATCTCCCACTGCAAGGTAGCCCATTTGTTGAGCCATGTAAGATGGATGAATTGGAGATGAAACGGAGAAGACTGCTTCTTGTATCTGTGGTAAGGATGAGCAAAATGATGCTGAGGGTACTCAGTATCTGCCTCCTCTGCCAGGAAGGGGCTTCCTGCAATGTCAGCTGCCACCTACTCTGATGTCACCTCAATGTTCGCTGGCACCCACCCCACAAAAGGGGCTGCCCTGTAGCTGGCAACCTCTTGCCAAGTTTCTTGCTCCTGGAATTCAAGGAGACTTGGAATAGACAGGGTGCAAGGAAATCAAATGATGCAGCTGGTGATGAAGAGGAAACCCAGCCAAGAAATGATTGACCTAGACGGCCAACTCCCCTGTAAGCATCCAAGGATGGATCAAACGATGCAGCAGGGGAAGAAGAGGAAATACACCCAAGAAATAGATGCCCTCGATGGTCAACCCCCCAGAAGGTGTCTATAGATGGCTAATGGGCAAACAATGGTTGGGAACCCACTAAAAACATGTAAGCAGACCATCAGGGGGTCAGCTGAGGAGAACAACATCCAAAACATGGGCAGATACGCACCAACAAAGGTGGTGGAGACCACTGGGGTGAGGCATGAGAAAGACAATGTCCAGCCCGTGGACAAGAACCCACAAAGGAAATGGGGGCAGACCATCCAGGCACAGCCTGAGGATGACAACCTTCAGCCAGGGAACGGGAGGGGGCATGACTACGGTTCTCCCACAGGTGGGAAGCGGAGGTACATCGGCCCTGCTAGTCTCTCACCTGCTACCAATAAAAGACCTGTTCACTTTTAGGAGTTGTCTGAGCCCTCCTTCACTGTGCTGTGCTGAGCCCCCAGTCATGGAAGACTGCTGAGGGGGGGGTCTCCTCTGAACATGGCTCATGGGGAGAGGGGAGGGAAGGCCCTGGCTGCTGCAGAGGGTTACTGTGTTTTCAACTGGCTCAGAAAAGCGGGGCTGCAAAGGCAGGATAGCGCTTTTCTGGGGCCAATCTCCCAAGGAACCATCTGAGGTAAGCAACCATCTGAGACATGTTTTAGCTGTGGTGCTGACAGGGGAGGAAAAAAAAAAAAAAAAAACTTAACACTCGTTCCACACCCCTACCCCCCTCCCATCTCTTTCCAGAAGGTTCTGGAACAACAGGCTGCGCATGCGAGGCAATTAGCATGCGAGACGGGGGCTGGGGGTGGAGAGGAGGGGACTGGCTGTAATTAGTGCAGCCTTGGGGGCGGTGCGTGCGCTGCCCGCCATCATGGAGGGGGCTGGGGCTGAGGCTGCTGGAGCCCAGGGGTGTTCCTCGGTCCTTTCTTCTCCTTGCAGCTTTTGCTATTGCTTTGTCTTTTCTCCTCCCCAGAAGTTAGGACCCCTCAGCCCTTTGTTGAGTAACGAGGCTCAAACAGCTGCCGTTAACGGCTCGTTCAGCCCTTTGGAAAGCCACAAGCCCCAAAGAGGCTTTGTTACCAGCAATAAGGGTCGAATATCGCCTCTTGTAAACACCATGGTTTAAGTAGCTCCTGGTAAAAACAGCGAGGTTTACTCAGCTTCTGTCGTCAATAAAACTTCCCGATGGTTCATTCGGTGCCACGTTCCCTTATTTGAGCCCCAGGGTACTTCAGGCATGGGTGGTGTCTGAGGGGACTGTCTGGGACCATCTCAGGATAACCCTGCTGGTGCTAAAGCAATCAGCGGGACCAGAGTGGCAGGGGGACCCTAACACCTAACTGTCCCAGAGGTCAAAATGACTCTACCTGGGAAAGAGTGGAAAAAGCACTCCATTGTAACTGGCCTGGAGGCTCTGTGCACCCGTGGCATACAGTACCTCAGGAGAGGGTACTTCAAGGACCCAAAGGAGTACTGATAAGCTTTTGGTATAGCTGCTCTGGATGTGGAGATAATTGTCTACCTTGCCAAGTTGTCTACCTTGCCCAGTCTCTCAGAGGACTATTCTGTTGTGGGGTTGCTGAGGATCAAAGAACAGAAGGTGCCAATTATTTGGGGAGAAAAGTAGTTCAGAATATTTTCCAGTAAACTAAAGAAGGCACCAAAACTGAGCATGCTGGACATCTACTAAATTGCAATGGATCTTGTTCATGTTCCACCTAGTGCAGTTCCAGTAATCTGTAGGACAATGCTGAATGACTTATTTAAAAGAAGACTGGAAACAGCAGAAACCATGTCAGCAGGGATAAAATCCTTCTGAGACTCCATCCAGAATTATTATTAACAGAGTTTACAAGGGCATGTAGTGACAGGGCAAGGGGTGATGGTTTTAAATTGAAGGAGTATAGATTTAGATTAGATATTAGGAAGAAATTCTTCATGGTCATAGAATCATCGAATGGTTTGGGTTGGAAGGGACCTTAAAGATCACCCAGTACTAACCCCCTGCCATGGGCAGGGACACCTCCCACCAGATGGAGTTGCTCAAAGCCCCATCCATCCCGGCCTTGAAATCTCCAGGGATGGGGCATCCACAGCTTCTCTGGGCAACCTGTGCCAGGGCCTCACCATCCTCCAAGTAAAGAATTTATTTTGATGAGGGTTATGAGCACGCCTCACCACTCTTTGTGAGCACATCAATAAAAGGAATAATCCTTTCATTTGTGTATAAATCAGAAAATGCAAGTATGTCAGGATACTCACTAATGTTCATGTAAGCTTGCAGCTATATAAACAAGAATCGCAATAAGCAATTGCAGGAGAAGTCTCTGCACAAGCTGGAACACTCAAGCACATGTGCAATGGGGGTATACAAAAACAAATACGTGCTGCAAATGACAAAACAAAAAGAGAAAAACAAACAATTGGAAATCTAATGGCAAGGAAACTTAATCAAGAGCCAATGTAGCATTCTGGAACATATGGTAGAAACCTTCATTTCAGGCAAAATTGGAAACATTCAGGCACCTTAACATAATTCCTAAGTGTCAGTCACACAGGGAGGCTCTCCAACACACCTCAAAAGTGTCAGCTGAAGGTTTCCTCAGGCAGGCTCGTTTCAGTGAGGAAGGCACCTTATCCCCTTTGCTGTGGGCACCAAGGCACCAAACACACTATCTGATCCCATAGCACCTCCCCACCTTGCTAGGGCAGGGAAAGAGGGCACAGTGGCAGCTTGTGCTCAGAGCCTGAAAACCCTGAGAGGGAGAAGGGGGACAGAGTGTGCTGGATTTGGAGAGGGAGAGATTCCTGTGGCCCTGCTCTTCAGTGTCACAGAAATCAGATTTTTATTTTGCAATTAAAATGTTCTGTTAATACACAAATATATTCTGTTAATATACAGTAGCATTGTAGTTTATTGTCTCTGCTTTCAAATAACACAGCTACCTTGAACAGATGTGAGGCATGGCCAGATAAGACTTCCCTGTCCTTTCCCAAAACTTCTCCATGCTTTGTTCTGGTCCTGACAGGAACTGGACATCAAAAGAAGACTTATGCAGATGTCTTGGGGATTCAGGTGACATCCAGGAGCGAGCAAAATGACCTTCCCACTGCTGAAAGAACAGGAGGCACTAGAGAAGGATTAGGTTGTATTTGGTGTGCTTTGTCACATTATTTTCTGTACTATTTTCTGGAAATAATCTGGTTCCGAATAACAAATGCAAGGCTTTAAGGAGGCACTTCAGTCACATTGCCACAATTGTTGGCCTGGATGGAAAAGACTTTGCATATTTGAGTTTGACCTACCGAGGTACTCATGAGTTGATAAACACAGGCCTGCAATGCTGAAGGAGAATTGCCTGCCTCCACAGAACAAAAAGAAGAGAGCTGGAATGGGTGTGTCAGGCATGGACCAGCACGTGTAGAAAAAGTTCTTTGCAGAACAAGTCTTCTTGCTAGACAGATACTGCAGTTATGGGTCAGAGGTTCGCTCAGCTTCCCACTAAAATAAATCAAAGGGACCTTGTGGTGGCCTACTACACATGTAGTAACTTACCTGAGGATTAACTTCAGCAGCCGTGCTGTGCAGAAGAGATAGAGATAGCTCTGTACCAGTAGAAGCTCTTAGCATCTGCACTACTGCCAGCACTGTTCAGAGACCAAGACACCATAAACCACCATACTCCGGGACAAGAATCTGGGCTGTAGATGATTCACCCTCTGAATCACTGCAGTTACTGGGTTCAGTATTGCAGAAAACTAAATTAGCTAAACATATGCATCAGTAAATACACAGCCAAAATACCAGTGAGGAGGCCTCGGTTCACCATACCTACGAATTGCTGCTACAGGGAAATGTTACAGAGTAAGCATAAAAATAGCTGAGCATTGTTCTGCTGAGCTCATCCACTCCCTTGAGGATACTGCCCCAGTAGAGAAAAAAAAATAATAAAAACATAAATATAAATATAAATTCTAAAAAATCTGCTTGCAAAGCATTCAACACACTGCACAAAAGCATGTTTACAGTGAGTGATTCTCTTGCAACTGTAATCTAACACAGAAATGCCAGCTTCTTAGCTGGATTTAGGTAGTAACACCTTCATTTTTTGATCTGGGTAAGCAGGCAGGTGCTTTTCTGAGCTGGCTCAACAAGAGGATACAAAACAGAGAAGAGTTTTTCCAAGTGGCTTTTCAGCATCTCTCAAGTCCAGCTGAAACTGAAATGATTTGAGTGCACATTAAATTTTGTTTGTAGCTAGATCCAAAACCAAAAACCATGGAGGAAAATACACATCTGTGTATTTTCTGATCTGTTACAAGGTGCAGCCTGATTACAAAATTCTGGTGACTTATTTTGTTTAAAATTATCTTAATCTCTGTAATACCACTGGTTATTTTTGCAGGAAGATTTAGAGATCTATTGCTTATTTCTATTCTTCATCTTTTAGATGAAAACACGAGACTTCTTGATCATAAAGTAACTCTCCAGATCTAAAGTAATAAAGACACTGCTCTTTCAGAAAAGAAAGCCTCTCTAACATTGGCCTTCACTGGGTACTAGGTGCTCACGGCTGACTTTCTTTCCTTTCTCTGTATAAGTTCTGGGACTATGTGCTTCCCATAGCTTGGTTGCCACTTCAGGTGGTGAGCCCAATGGGTATGTTTTGTCAATTCAGTGACACTTGCAGTCAGCTCTTTGGGCATGTACCTCACTGAGCAATTTGACATCAGTTGTGTATGTCCTCTGTGCCTTATGCGTGTTTTATTCTCTGTCTCCCTCCAAGTGACATAACCTTTGGATTCCAAAACTAACATGCAGTGGTAATTTAGTTATACTTTTTGCATTTCTGGTTGGATAAAGAGGAGGAAAGGTGCACTGAAAATTGAGAAATGGAGAAGTAAGCCAAATACCCATTCTGGGATTCAATGAGGAGCAAGTGGTTATCTACCTTAGGAGTTAAGACAACCCCATTATGGACTCCACCTCCATCAGCCGTAACAGGAGCTCAGATGGCTTGCAGACATGCCAGCATCTGAACAAATGCGTTTGAAGCTGGAGCTGAAATTTATCTTGTGTATCTTGGTTCTGTGTCATTACGACGATGACAATACAGCGTTCCTTCCTGGTGGAAGTGTTGTTACAGAAGAATGCTCAGTGTTGGAGGAGGTGTGCAGGTACGACTGCTAAAGGAGTTCATGACATTTACTTTAAAGGGACTAATAGCTGACGAGTCCCTTCGTTTCTAACTGATTCTAAACAGTTGTGGGGGAAAACTTGTCAAATATACACATGCAAAGCCAGCATATATATGTATTTGTGCGATCCGTGGAACAGCTGCTAATTCTATCTTCACTGTGTCGTTTAGGAAGGATCAAGAAAAAATGAATCTTTCATAAAACAAATGGGGCGTGACTGATGTGGACAAGTTACACTTGGGCCCTTAGCCAAGATAGGGTGAAGTCAGTAGGAGGCTTCAAAATGCAGCTCTTTCTGGACATATTTTTAATTTAAAATGACAAGATCAGTGTGCAGCCTGGGCAATCCTTGTGTCAGCAGTGCTATCTCCTTTCATTGTTTACATCGGATGAAAGATAAGGCTTCTCCAAAGATTAATATTACTCTGTTAATTAACTAATATATGAGCAGATGTTAACTGCTTCCGAAGTGCCAAACATTTCTGTTGTTATTCACTGCAGAGTCAGATGTTTCTGGATTTTTTTCAGAGCAGTGAGCAGGGTTTGAAAGCTCGGTGACACAACTGTCAGTGGCTTGAACTGCAGCTGTGTGGTGAAATCCCAATGCCAGGCTTCGACTCCTGCCTAAGAAAGGCAGCACTCACAGACCTCTGCAGAGTACGGCCCATGGCTAGCTAACACTGCCTGGTGTCTCTTGTCTGGCTGTGAAGGACTTACTCCTGTCTCTTTTTTAAGTGATGTCCAATAGCTACATGTCATCAATACCAGACTAAAGATGCAGAGTTTGAAAGGCTGTTTCTGATGTGAACTGCGGCTCCAGAATCAAATGCCAGTTACAGAAAAAAATGAAAATCTGAATCTCACAGAACAGACAAAAAGCAAGAAAACTTTTCAAGCATCACACTAACAAGGCTGCATTTTGTAAATTGCTGTCAGATCAGTCTGAAGGGATTAGGGCTGAGTTCTCACTTCAAGGGATGACTGCTGCAGAGCTCCATTTTGTTGGATGATGTTTGAAAAGAGTCTTTCCCTCTAATCAAGCCCTGCCATAAACAGCAGTTTCTGACCTGCTGCCTCCGTAGTTGGAATGCAGATCTCCACGTGGAGATCTGAAGTGCCATGTGATGTTTACCTAATTTCTCATTGCTTTATAAAATATTCTGTGAAAATAATAATGATAATAATATATATATAGTATATATAAAAGCAAGCAGGCAAGAACCTAGCACTAAGTAGGAGCCATGTAGATCCTAATAAGGATCTATTACAGCCCCCTTGCTCCTTGGCTTCTACTTGTGCTGCTTAGAGAAGGAATGTCTATCAAAACCCATGTTTTAACAACTGCCTAAAGTGTCCTACAAAGTTCTTAACTCTAATGCAGAGAAGCTGTGAAATCAATGCAAGTCCTCCTGCTATGCTCTCTCAGGCTGCGCTCTTGCTGCAGGTGATAAGCAAAGTAGGTCCAGGCGTGTTCAGGTTGAGACCTGCAATTAAAACAGTTTCTTTAAAAAGTACAGCAGCTTTCACATTGTGATATGCGCAGTGCCTCTTTGCAAACATGAGAGATAAAGCTGAGTTTTTAATGAAGTTCTTACCAGTCTTAAAGATGCTGAAAGATGCTCTGCCACGTTTTGGTAGTTTCACTGATCAAACTCCAACAGAAGTATTTCAGTTCTGCCTAATAAAGTTTTACCTGTGAAGTTTTGTAAATTGTGCTGTGTCTTTTTGCCCAGCCCCAGATGCTTCTTCCAGAGTTGGCTATGGATCACTGCTGTCTCCGTATCTTTGAAAAACATTTTGGCATCTTCTGCAGAACAAAAAATGTGTTACAAACATCCATCCAACAAGTGGTACATAAATACGTAACATCAAGCAGTGTATAAGCCATACAGCCTACAACAAATATGTATACAAAGGAGGAACAGTAGGCCTAAAACCACACTTCAATATAAGGAATTTCTATTTACTTAGGCCTTAAATGACCTTCTTTTGAATTTCTTACCAGGTGAGCCACCCTTCTCTGACCAAGGAGAGGAAAAAGAAATTATTTCCCATTCTCAGGACACTTGTAAATACAAGTCTATAGCTCCTACTACAAAAACAACAGCACCAACAACATAAACAGATCACACACAAACAGATGTCACTTCCAGAGAGCTAAAAATCTAAGGCTGCATCTGAGTCTCCTGGCTAACAAACCGGCTGCCAAATTTAATCCCAGAGGCTGGCCCAGATGCAGCATAACATAGAACAGAAACTAATGGGGGCTCATCAATTCTCAATCAAGATTTTCCCTAATCTGCCATCAATCACAGAATATCATTGTTATTATCTCAATTGCCAATATGCTCTGGATCTCCTAAAGCTGTGTCCAGAGATTTTCAAGTATTTTTTTATCCTGCTACAATATTGAGCTGCTGCAGCACACAGAAGATGAATGACCCTTTTTAACTCTTCCTAATAATGGTTTTCTTCCAACCTGCATCCAGCAGAACTAATATGATGCTCAGTGTGACTTTTTTCCCTCCCCATTTGTGAACCTATAGTGGTTTTTAGAAATGTAACCTGGCTGCATGTTTGAAATGCACAGTGCAGCAGCATGCAGGAAAGCTCAGTATGACAGCGTTCAAGATCCCAAGACAGTCTCATAAATTTTATGAGAGGCAAACCTCGAATTAATGAAATCTTGAGAGACATCCTGGCTTTCCTAAAACACAGAACATGCAACAGTCTGCCACGAGACTGGGAAGATAAAGGCATTTGGTAATCAGTATTTTTTAACATCTGAGTTAGTAAAAGTCAGGTTTTAACCTAAATTTCCTGGATTTTACTTTATGCTACAGTAGAACAAAAATGTATTAGCTACTAATGAAACCCACAAGTCAAATCAGGTTTTGCCCTTCAGACATTATTAAGAGAGTTTTCTTTCAAAGAAACTTTTGAATGATTACCGTGTAACAACTTGCTGTCTTTGAAGCCACTGGGAAGCTGGTGCTGGAGGCAGAGATCATTCTCGGGAGCACGAGACACTGAGTTGTGCTGGCTGCTTGTGTATTTCCTGGCAGAGCTTGATCTTAAAAGCTCTCTTTTGCCAAACACCTGCCCATCCAAATGATCACTTCTGTATCACCTTCCCCTACCCCGTCAACTGCCAGTGCTCCCTCAGCCTTGCACTTCTAAATCTGAATGGAGCTGGAAGTATTCTCTGACTGGGGCACAAAATCCTGGATAAGCTTTGTGAAAGAGTAACAACAAAATCTCTTGATGGATGCCTGAAATAAACTGAAATTGCATCTGTCCTGGCCACTGATTTTTTATATAGATAATGCTTTATATTTATATGTTACGTTGTTCCTGAATTTTTGATGGTGGAGAGTTAAATCCGTTCCTGATCAGAGAGCCTAGGTATTAGTTTAACTGACTTAAGCTCTCAGAAATAGCTCTAGCCATATGCCACAGAGCCAGAGTCTGGTTCCACCTCACTGCCTTTTCAGAAATAACTCCTCCAGCCACCTGGACCATTCTGCACACAGTCAGCTGGCTCCTTCCTGCTTCACGGCCTCCCAGGCCCTTCTGAGCTGGTCATCACTCGTGGTTGCTCCAGTGTTCCTTGATGAACCCCATGCACGGGACCAAGCTACTGGTAGCATATCACTGACGTATAAACATATCCTGAAACAACCCTCTTACCTCCTCCATCATCACCCAAAGCACATGCCCAAGAGACACTGTTCTTGCTCTGGGCAACCTTCCTATTTGTATCCAGAACTGTCTATTTGTGTGAAAGTTCTCCCAAATGCCTCCATGTCAATAAATAAAAATATCAGCATTTTCAACAAAACCTTACCAAGAACACCAAATAATTACTTAGTTCTTCTGCAAAGCTTGCATTAATAATCATTGGTCATCAGACATCCCTATTATATTTGCATTGGAAATGTTCCCAATCACAGGAACTAGAGCACTCAGACTGTTCAGTTGTGACCATGGCTCCTTTCACAGTTTTGTTCCAGGTCATCTAGGAGCCTCCCAGCTATTCCCAGGGAAGGACAGGAGACAGCAAGGCCAAGAAATGCAGGCAGCAACTAGCGACTTCAAACTGGAACGATGGGATTTTAATGCCACAGACATGGACCACTCTTCCCTCAAGCCAGGGTAGTGGTCCAAGGCATGCTTCATTTCCTAACCCAGAGATAGCCCCAGGGTCTGCCCAGAAAAGCCACAGGTAAATAGATGAGATACAAAAGATAACATAGCGTAAATCGTTCCGGGTAAGGGAAAAAAAAAAATGCTGGTCAAGAGATCCTTACTGGAAATCCCTTACTGGAAATCCCTTAAAGGCAGATTCCGTAACTCAAAATACATCAGATAACAGGAGGCAGGTTCACAACTAGGATGCAAAATATTTCATGTTTAAAATCAACACCTTGAAGCACATCCAGAAGCAAACTGAAAGCTAGGGAGGCTCAAGAGCATAAACGTCATCTAGTCCCCCAAGGGAAGCACAGCTGAGTGGGGAAGCAGCTACATCCTTCCCCAGGCAGAGCACACTGCAGGGGTTGACTCCCATAAGGAACAGCCTGGATCACTTGGATCACTGCTGCAATGCTTGCCTCTAAAAAACAAAAAAAAAAACAAAACAAAACAAAAAAGTGACAATTTTCTAGCTAAGAACACATAGAAAAGTGAGGCCCATACTGTTCTACATCAAGGAGCAGCAGCCAAGGACTCATCTTGCCTCCACGTCAGTGAATATGGGCTTCAGAAATGAAACTCTGTTGGTCCCTCACCTACATAATTTCTTTCTGATTTTTGCCCACAAGTGATTTTAATTTCACCTCATCCAGGCTGAGTATCACCTGATCATTCTTTCACCATTAACACCACAGGGAAGTATCACCTGCTCATTCTTTCACCGTTAACACCGCACCCTTTTCCTGCAGTGTTCATGATGACACTGTGGGATTCACTGCCGCAGGACACTGTGGAGGCCAAAGGGCTAAGCAGGTTTGAGGAAGGTCTAGGAAAGTTCCAGGAGGATCAGCTCATTCGTGATGATTAAGACAGCAGTATGGATTGGGCCTCTTATCCAGAAAACCCCTAAACCATTGAGCTCTGGGAACATGGAGATTACTCTAGGGTGATGGTCACTCTTCATCCAAGCATGCACTGCTGGCTGTTGCTGGAGACAGTGTCCTAGGCCAGATGGACCTTGGTCTTGAGGCAGCATGGCCATTAGTATGTTAACCTCTGAGATGGGCCACTGTGTACGTTGAAGGGGCCTGGTACAAACAAGGACTCTGAAGAAACCCACGGGAAACATTAAGAACAGCTGAGCATCATCTGAGCATTGTCATGTGAGCCATCCCCCAGGAGGGGAAGGACATACAGAGCAGCAATTGCTGCTCTTGTGGGCCATCTGAGAGGCAGTAGTTAAATGAAACTATGGAAGTGTACAGGACTCAGGTTTGCATAGTGAGATCAAGCAGCTAGAAGGTGCTTCACAAACAAAATGCCCTTTGATTCCACCCTACTGACTCTTACACCTCAACAAGTGCTCTTTGCTCAAGTTTGCTCTGGATCCTCCTGCGCCCAGCTTACCCCAGAAATGGGAAAAGGGGCAAGAGGACATGGTGGCTGCCAGAGAACACAGAGGTCCCATGTGCTTCGTAAAGGATCCTGTTAATATGGTTGACTGTGGCTATAAACATTTGGAAAATGAAAAAGCATGCCTTGTCACAGAAGTAAGTTTAACACAGACCAGTGTCCTCTGAAAAATTAAATATGATTACCCTTCTAATTGTAGAACATAGCATTACAGGAACAAAAACATATTGCATCTAATTTTGGCAAGTAGAGCAGGGTATGTAAAGAAAAAGCCTGAGAGAAGGGATAAGGAGTGTGGCAACTACCATGAGGAATTGTCACTTTTACTGAATGGGCCTGGTTACTGCATTATGTTAGTGCTAAAGGCCCTGGTTTGATTTGCTGGAATTATATGCACTTAACCTCCTGCAATGCACAGACTATTCCACTGGCTCTGTACTAACAAAGTGTGCCAAATTCATCCTAGTAGGGATATAAAAGAGGGCAGCGCATGTCCATATTCATCTTGTATGACCACACTGCTTCCATCTATGTTCCCACTCTTCACACCACTTTCTAGAGCCCTTTTAATCCAAAAAAGCATGTAACACAATGCTTCCTAGAATAAAATGCAATTCTCAGAAAAATACTTTCTAGCTACCTAATCTGCCTGAGACCTGTGAGAGTTGCCTCAGTCTGGTACCCACCACAGTCAGTTTGCAACCTTTCACTGCCTTCCATTATGCCTTAGGTATAAGATAAAATTCTTGTCTTAATTGAAAAATATGGATTTGCTGGGGAGAAGTGTTACGGAAAAAGCTCTGAAAAGAGAACTGAAAGGCAATTGTGCATGGCTTTATGAGCTTTGAGTTTGGGGGCTTTTTCTTTTACCTATAAATACTTTTTTCAAATGTGTTTATGAGAACAAAAAAGCAGACTGTCTGAAGGTTTTGGGCGCCTTCAAGTACAAACTGCTCACAAACAAAAATTAAAAAGTAGAGGAGAAAAAAAAAAAAAAAAAAGATTTTGCTGTTCCAACGTTAATTTAAAAGTAGCATATAGCCCCTTTTCACCCAAAATACCACCAGCATAAATAAGGTACCACAGCTAAATCAACGCCAAGGGTGCCTTGTCAGCTTAATAACCAGAGAAGGAATTCTGAAAATAGTCTCAGAAAGAATCTAAATCTGACACACAGGCCTCCTTTGTAGTTTGAGAGAATAACAACTAATAGAGGATAAAATATTATAAGGGTTGGGGGAACAGGAAAGGTCACCTTCATTAGAGTTGACCATTAACCACAAGTCCAGCCAAATTTACCCTGTGAAGAATCCTTGTGGTCCAAGTGACTAACAAATTCTTTAAAAAGATGCAAGAAGATGTGAAAGAAAATTCTCTTTATTTAGGTAATTGCTACTGGATCCCTAATCGAAAGGGAGCAGGGACAGCTGGAGGATAAGAGCAGGCCTCCGAAAGGCAAGAGATAAGGAACATCTGCTAGCAGGGACTTGAGTGAAAAAAGACCTGTCTGTGAATGGACATAAAATATTAATATTCCCGTATCTAAGTTCCTCTAGACAATAGAAGAAATAAAGAGCAAACCTTGAAAAAAGCAGATTTCTCCGTTGCACTCCCCAGGAGAGATCCCAACACACACCAGTCCCCAAGCACCAGTCCTTGAATACACAAGGCTGCATTTTAATGAACTGTTCTGCTGTTGCTTGCTGGCTAACTTGTTTTCCTCTCCCTGTGGAATTTTAATTTTGCCTGTGATATGTATACGTATTACAATAAAGTGGCCAGCTCAACAGAGCTCCCTGTGAGCCGCTGGGCACTGTTACAAAAGGCTAATGACCCCTTGCCACTTTGCTGATGAGCATTCTCTCCGAGTGCCGTGTTTTCTTTGTGGTGACTACCTTTCCTTGGTGGCATTTAAAAGCAATTTTAACAAATGGATTTACACAAATAATAGATTTCCTTCTGACCGAGGCCTGCCACTGGCACCGTGTTGTATAAAGCCATTTCATAGTCATGTCAAGCTCCATTTTGGAATAAATCACTATATTTTGTTTGGAAGGCTGTTCCAGGACTTGACAGATGTAATGATGGGGAGCCACCTTCTTATTTCTAGCCTGAATGTGCTCCTTGCCAGCTCATATACCTCCAGTTCCTCATCTTTCCAATTAGCACTGTTATGATCAGCAATTGTATTTCCTCCAGCCTCCATCTAGCTAAGCTAAACATGAAAATCTGCTTTAGTCTCTTCAGATAAGACCTCTTCATTCAGATATGATCTCTTCATTCTCCTGCTCCTCACCATAATCCCTCTGCAGACCTTTACCAGTCTGAATGCAGAGCTTCATGTTACACCAGACACACTAAGAACAAGCTTGCCATAAATCCTGCCATCTCTTCTCTTCACTGGAAATATGAGGATACTGTTCCCTGCTGCTAGCAATCACCCTTGGGTCAGTTATCTCACCAAAGAATCTCCACTGGAAAAGAAGCCCAGGCTTCAGGTCACCGAGCAAAACTACAGCCTGACACGTCATCTTAAGACTGTATACGGAGCCCTTCTCCACAGACATGGGAAACTCTGGTTTAAATCACTCTATTTTCAATCTCTTCCACTAGGTCTGTGGTATTCCAATATTTCTCAAAAACAAGTGTGAAAGAGTGGTAGTTAAGTCTCATTGCTGAGACACGTAACAGGATGATGGATTCACAAGACTGAGACCTTTCCACCCCGCTGCTCAGAGGTGGGGCCAGGTTAACTTCCAGGCTGGTTAGGGAGCCTGCAGGCATTCAGCAGCTCTTCGGCCACTTTACAACAGCAGCAGCAGATTTCAGAGTGCTCAGTGCTGCACATGGTAAAATTGCTACTATTTTTCAATCAGAGCTCTCATTTGCAGAGCCCTGGTAAAGGCAACCAACCATGGTCTGAACGCTCACAGCTTAATGACCATCCTGTTTCCCTTGTCAGCTGAAGACAGGGTATTTTGCACAAGAACGTAACTTCATGCGAACTTTTAAGAGCTCAACAGGTCCCTAAGTCAACTTTAGTTCTTGTATTGCTTTATAATAATTTCACAATGATTTTCAGGCAAAGATGATGGTTTGATTTGGTTTCCTGTCCATTTAAGTGTAAATCCCCAGAAACATTTGCATTGTCAGGAGAGACAGAGGATACAGTGACCACATTGAGACCACAGGGCTGGAAGTCATCCTTGGTTTGCAAGTGCCTGCTGGATGAGGACAGCAATGCAAGCTAGGTTGCAAGGAGAGCAGCCAGGGATGGTCAGAAGTGGCACTGTGTAGACAGCAAGGACATGTGGAGGAGCACTGCCAGCTCCAGCCCTGACAGCCCAAGGAGGTGGCTGCACCTCAGTGAGGAACCGTGCTGGTGAGCTCTGTGGAGGCCACCACAGCCTTCCTGAACTGCTTGAACTCGCAGAAGGCCTGATCCATTCCTCAGTGGTCCTGTCTCTTGGGAGGGTATCTGATCAGACCAAATGTCCAAAATGATGTCCCAAGAGTTTTATTATCTAAAATTAATGGCACATATATTAAGCTGCTGGGCATCAGGCCTCTGCTATCTATCTGCAGCAAAATCCACACTGCCAAATTTTTCCCTGTCTCTGCCTATTCACCCCCAGGTTTGATTCACGCCTGGCCAGCATCATCTTCGTGCATTATCTCCCAGTACCTGCCACGAGCTGGTACTGAGCAATTCTTGAGATACTGACTGAAATGCAGCCATGCAGGTGAAGATTTACAGGTGTACATGCTACATAAGCTGGAAGATCTGCAGTGTACTGCTCCTGGCAGCAGAGAACAAAGCTATGATAAAGCATGGAAGCCTGGACAGTATGCAGGCCTGCAAGTATAACTAAGAGACATCAACTTCCTAAGTGTGCACATCCACAGCTGTTCCTCAGCAGTTGCCTACAAGCTGGTGAGCTTTTCAACACTGCAGGTGTGATGGAGAGTATAGTGCAGCTCACTGGCAGAATTTTGAACCATCAAAGAAATGGGGAAGACTGGAATTTAGCTGCAGTGGGAATCTAATGTTATCTGGGCATGGGCACTGCAACACCATGGGACATCCAGCAGGACGAATGAGCTGGAAGGGAGCTGAAGCTCACTGTTGACATCCCCCTAAATTCATTGTGCTGCTTGCAAACAGCCCTGGCATGTATGCAGCAGAAAACAGATGGAGATATTCCAGATATGCAAGGCACTTCCCAGAGTATTTGAGAGGTGGTGAAAGCCACTGTTGCTGTTCATGGTTTTGCTCAAGGGATGACTCTGAATGAACCAAAAGGGCAGGCAGAAACACCACGGCCTGGTGTGGCCCAAGCAGACTCAGCTGAGGGACCTGGCATCCAGAGCCAGGCTGTAAAATGGCTGGGACCGAGCCGTACCTGTGTGATGGTGAGCAAGGGCAGCAGCTCTTGGAAGGAGCAGTGAGCCTGGCATCCAGAGCCAGGGCCTGCAGCAATGCAGGTCTGAGGTGGAAGAGAGTATTTAGCATTAAGTACCCAAAAGTCTGTACAGCAGACAGCAACAACACATTAAAAAAGAAAAGTGCAAAAGCAACAATATAGGAACAATCATACTCAGAACACTCTTAATTCTGCCAGCACTGGTCTCTCCAGAGGGCTGCCTCCCTTTTCCAAAAGGGGCCTAGCAGAGAAACACTTGAGATAAAGAATGAATAATTTGAATATTCTTATCAAACTCATTACTGAGAAGTGTGCGTCAAGGGCTATAATCAACACATTTGCTACCAGAAACCATGAAGGAGAAGTTCTCAGCTCTGAAGACTCCTTGGGCATTGCTCAGTACTTGAGCACCTGGGGCTGCAGCTATTCAGCTACTTATTTATTTTACAGCTCTACAGAATTGCTCTACATTGCTTCACTGTGCCTTCTATTTTCCTACAGATGTTTCAATACAAATTATAGTAATTATCCATTGTGAAGAAATTAACTGGTATTAACAATTGTGCGAAATGTAATTGTTATCAATTTCTTGGAATTTCTGTCATGTTCAATCGCCCACATAGCTTGAATGATCTGCAAGTTGGGGAAGTATGGATGTATAGGCTATCCACAAAGGATGAATTGTCAAGATGGAGTTTAGTCTTTGAAACTTTGAAGACTATACTCTCCATCTTCAAAGCTGTCACTTGACTTAAACCTTTGGGACAGAAGTGGATTTTCTGGAGGAAACTGAAAGAAATGGTGCTAGAAAATCCTCTCAAGCACCAGGCAGAAGTACAGCAGAACACAAACTGTAGCTAAACCTCATAAAAGAATCACAGAGTCACGGAATGTTGGAGGTTGGCAGGGACCCCTGGAGACCGTCTGCTCCAACCCCTGCCCAGGCAGGGACACCCAGAGCAGGCTGCCCAGGCCCATGTCCAGGCGGCTTTTGGAGCTCCCCAAGGAGGAGACCCCACAGCCTCTCTGGGCAGCCTGTGCCAGGGCTCCGTCACCCGCCCAGCACAGCAGTGCTGTGGGGTGGTCAGAAAGAACCTCTTGAGTTCCAGTTTGTGCCCATTGCCTCTTGTCCAGGGCACCACTGAGCAGAAAGAAGAGAGGAAGAAGAGAGGAAGAAGGCCTTCCCTCAACCTGCCAGCTACCTAATGCAGCCTAGAATACTGTTAGCTTTCCTTGCAGCACATTGCTGACTCATGTTCAGCCTGGTGTCCACCAGGACACCCCAGGTCCTTTCCTGCAGAGCTGGATGGCCCCCAGCATGGTCTGGTGCCTGGGCTTTTTCCTCCTATGGTGGCATAACTCAGGTGGGCAGCTGAACTCCACCACAACCACCCTTCAACTCCTCCTCCTCAAAGCGAAAGGGGGAGAGAATACAATGAAAAGGGCTCAAGGGTTGAGGTAAGGACAGGGCGATCACTCAACAATTATCATCACGGGCAAAACAAACTCAGTATAGAGAGATTAATAAAATTTATTACCTATTAGTAACAAGCTAGAGCGCTGAGAAAGAAATAGTAATAATAATTTAAAAACACCTTCCCCCCACCCATCTTATTCCACCTCCTCCCCCCAAGCGGCACAGGGCAATGGGGGCTGCGGTCAGTCCCTGGCGCTTCGTCTCCGCTGCTCCCTCAGGGTCCCTCTCTGCCCCTGCTCCCCGTGGGGTCCCTCCCATGGATGCCGTCCTTCCCGAACTGAGCCTGCGGGGGCTGCCCACAGGCTGCAGCTCTTCAGGAACTGCTCCCACACGGCTCCGTCCCACGGGGTCCATCCCCCAGTCCCAAACTGCTCCAGCACGGGTCCCCCACGGGTGGGCGGCAGCTCCCCCCAGACCCCCTGCTCCTGCGTGGGCTCCTCTCCACGGGCTGCAGCTCCGGCCCGGGGCCTGCTCCTGCGGGGGCTCTCCATGGGCCGCAGCCTCCTCCAGGCCACATCCACCTGCTCCACTGGGGGCTCCTCCACCCATGGGGGGGCTGCAGCATGGAGATCTGCTCCATGTGGGACCCATGGGCTGCAGGGGGACAGCCTGCTCCACCAGGGGCCTCTCCAGGGGCTGCAGGGGAACTTGTGCTGCCTTGTGCCTGGAGCACCTCCTGCCTTCCTGCTGCACTCCCCTTGGGGGCTGCAGGGCTGCTTCTCTCTCAGCTCTCACCCCTCTCTCCCAGCTGCTGTTGTGCATCAGTATTTTTTTTCCCTTTCTTTAATCCACTCTCCCAGAGGCACAAACAACATCATTTATTGGCTCAGCTCTGGCCAGCAGCAGGTTCCTTAGGGTCAGCTGAACTGTCCCTTATCTAAAATGGGGCAGCTTCTGGGCTGTGCTCACAGAGGACACCCCTGCAGCCCCCTGCTACCAAAACCTCACAAGGTAAGCCCACGACACCTCCCTGGGTGCAGGTCTCTGCACTTGTCTTTGTTGAACTTCGTTAAGTTCCTGTCAGCCCCTTTCTCCAGCCTGTTGAGGTCCTTCTAGATGGCAGCATGAATGTTTTGTGTATCAGGCACTCCTCCCAGTTTTGTGTCATTAGCAAATTTCTCACTTAACATCCTTCTCACATAGCAGATGTTGAACAGGCTACAAAAATGCCATAGCCAGTTTAACAATAATGAAAGGATAAGGAGAATCTTCACCAGAATTTTCATTCTGGTGAGTGAAAGAGCATTTTCCGACATATCTTTCTGGAGCTGAAGTTAGAGACTTTCAGAAAGGCATTTGCAGGAGGAATTTAAACTCTTTATCTCTGGTTCTGATGTGTTAAATGGGACTTAAAAGAAGGATAAGAGGATATAAGTTTAAAGCAAAATTTTTTTTTTTTTTTTTTTTTTTCCAAAACAATGTGTGTAGTCCTCTCATCCAGTTTGGTCCCATTTTGACAGCAGTGTTACTATTTTCATGACTGATCTTGCTGAAGTCTTTATAATGTCTCTAAATCACAGTCAGTTTAACTACAAATGATGTTCTTACGTATGTGGATTTCTCATTCTCTATAACTCCTGGCAATTCTTTGTTTTTGTAATATCTTACAAATGTCAGTTGAAGAGATCAATAACTTTACTTCTTAGCATTCGCTTGTTCCACGAGAGAGGAATTGGAGTAGCCCAGATGGGATGTACTGTACAGGCTTTGGCTGGGATAGAGTTAATTTTCTTCCTAGTAGCTGGTATGGGGCTATGTTTTGGATTTGTGATGACAAGAGTGTTGATGACACAGCAATGTTTTAGTTGTTAAGCAGTGCACATTCAGAGTTCACGGCATTTGTCTTTCCAACTTACATTTACTGTTAGGTGTGATGCACTCTTTCCTGAAAACTGGCTGAACATCTGCCTGCCAATGGAAAGGAGGGAGTGAATGCCTTATTTTGCTTTGCTTGCATGCACAGCTTTTACTTTACCTATGAAACCATCTTTATGTCAGCCCACAAGTTTTCTCACTTTTACCCTTATTCTTTTCCCCAGCCCTCTCGGGAGAAGTGAATGAGTAGCTGTGTGATGCTTAGCTCCCCACCAGGGTTAACCTGCAATACGTGTGTAATTGAGTACTACAGACTAAAGGACCCCCACTTCAGGAATATATTGCATCATATCACTCCCTTTAAAATGGTTTCCAAAAGTTTCTTAAAAGATTTTTTCTCTTTTTCCTTTCTTTTTCTCCCCCTCACCGGAAGGTTTTTGGAAAATGTGATTATTATGATGGCTAAATAACCCGTTATGACTTCAACTTTCCAGTTATTTATGACAAGCATAAACTCCATTGTTGCTGAGTGACCGTGGCCTTTTATAATAAATGGTTTGCCTCTCTCTGTGGTGCTTATATTCCCCTTGCTACACTGCATGTGTTTTAGGTAGAATTTTCAGCCCTCCAAGCATCGCTGGCACTCAATGGCCCTTTTCATCACAATAACCCCTCTCTGCACTCTTTCCAACCTGAATCCATCTCTTATGAATCATAAAGCACAAACCAGCGATGTGGGAAGGCCTCTCTGAGATCACTTAGTTTAAAGCCCCACTCAAAGGTGTTGCTCTTTTTGGTTGCCCAGACTTCTTTTGAATATCTCCAAGGATGGAGACTCCATGGTCTTTCTGGACAAACTCTCCCAGTGCTCAATCATCCTCACTGTAAAAATGTTTTTTTTCTCATTATTAAACAGAATTTCCTGTGTTTTGGTATGTACATTTTGCCTCTTTTTCCATCAGTAGCCACCACTGAGAAAAGCTTGGTTCTATTTTCTTTACTGCCCCCATTAGATATTTATGTGTGTTGATGAATCTCACCCTGGCAATGCTCTGCCTGATGCAGCCTGGGTTGCTGGTACTGGGATCCGTATTTCCAGCATGCCTCGTGTAATGGTATTGGTATTCTCCTACCACACCGCACACAGCTGGCCTAGTTAAACAGCCTTTTCACAGACACATCATTTTAGATACTTACTCTCCGATCTACCAGTGTCTCCAGAAGCTTCTCCTCCTCTGTCATTTCCAGCTGATAAGATCCCAATTTGTAATAAAAGGTTTTGGTTTTAGTTAGCAAATACCTGACCTTTCATTTTGTACTGTTAAATTTCAATCCGTTTCGATTACTGCTGTGCTCAAGGTCACCCAGTTCTTTCTGTAGATGGATATGAATATTTCACATTTGTCCAATACATAACCTTTCTCTTTGGAAGTTCTCATTATCTTTGAAAAGTCTGTCTAGATGGAAAGCCTCTGAAGTCTTACATCCTTTATTCATTTTGTTGCCCTTTTCTCAACTTTTATTATTTCTGCTTTGTCCTTCATCTTATCTGCAGTCATGCATCATGGCAAAGCCCTCCATCTTTCTTTGACATAGAGAGGAGTGCTTGGCACCACCTAGCAATTTTGTACTAGCTAAGCACAAACTGTAGGTACACAGCAGTAGGAATAACCAAGTCAACTGCAGGTTGGTAGCACAGCTACTTCCAAACTACCAGCTTAGATCAAAACATATTCCTTTCAGTATGGTTTAACAACCCTCTCCTGTGTACCTAGAGTAGGGCAGATAGATAGCTGCTGCTTATATCTGAAATGCCAGCCTGGTTACATCAAGATAAAATGAAGTAGTAAACCACATGTTGCATTAACCAGAGATCTTCACTGAGATACGTACAAATACTGTTTCTTCCTAAAGTCTGATAAGTAAATCAGAGCCTCAACACTCTGTATACAGAACTTAAATTATTTCCTGTGATGGATATATTCTTGTGCAAGGAACTACAGCTGCTATTCTTTTACTTCCTTTGGGAAGCTCGTCAATTGATTTAGAGATTAGTATGTAGGACATGTACAGACCAAGGGAAAAAAAAAAAAAAAAAGCATTCTTAACAAAACTGTGCCACTAGATTATTTACCAAACCTTCAAGCAAAACCTTTAAAAAATCTTGATTCTTTATAATTAAGATCCTAGCCTTGGACAAAAACATGACCAGACTTTAATAGTGTGATAAATATAATGTATTCATTTTGCGAGTGGGGCCCAGCAGAATTGTTAATTACTACAAATTTTTAGAAATGGAGATGGAAGTGGCATAGCCTTGCTCTATTTTCTGCATATGGAGCTTCAGGTTTTACAGTAAAGCTTTCTCTGCTGGAAGTTATATATAGCCCTGTGGTCAAAAGCTGGGAAATGATCTTTCCTGAAGTAGTTGACAAAATCCATACATTTTTGCTCCAATTTTTCTTTGGTACCTTTAGGTTTTGGTTGAAAAATTGAAAAGTCCCTAGATGAAAAACACATTTAAGTATCGATGACTGAAAACATGTCTGAGTCCCGGTCTGTTATCCAACACCAGGAAGTAAATCAGGACCTCCACATTGAAATAAAAAGGCATTAGTTTGGGCAGTTTTGTTTACAGGAAAAAAAAAAAAATGTGAAGAGCAACTTTTGCTTCATTCTGTGGAAACTGAGGAAAGATGAACTTTCAGAGCACCTGGGAACTCGTAGTCTGGCCAAGCTGAAAACAAGAACTACGTGCAAACACTTAATACCTCTCCTTCTCAAGTATTTCTTTTTTATTATTTGTGAGTGCCTAGAGAGTGAAAGAATAAACGTTGTCTGTGTTAATTACTGCAGAGAGAACACCCCCCCCCCAGCCCCTTGTCCATCAAGCAGCCTGTGAGCACTGAGCACAACCTGTGCTCAGCAATTACCAAGTCGGCGAGCAGCGGAGGCGAAGGGCCGGCTGACGGGCGGTTGTCTCTGCTTGCACAGTGCTGTGCATACACTCGCAGAGTACACAGAGACTGTCTGCCAGAGACCTTCCATTAACTTCTACACCAGCAAAAGGCATTAAATATGCAAACCGTGGTGAAACAAGGAGCAGTTAAAGCTGCTCTTGTGGCAGCATGCTCAGCATAGCCAGGTAGGAGCATGAAGCAAAGAAGCCCTGCCTCCTGCGCAGCCCAGGTGGGTGGAAGGAGGGTGCACAGGAGATGAAACATGACAAAGCCCTGGCACAGGCTGCCCAGAGAGGCTGTGGGGTCTCCTCCTTGGGGATTTCCAAAAGCTGCCTGGACGTGGCCCTGAGCAGCCTGCTCTGGGTGTCTCTGCTTGGGCAGGGGTGGAACCAGATGGACGCAGAGGGCCCTGCCAACCTCAGCCATCCTGTGATCCTGTGAAACTAGAGGTGAGGAAATGAAAGAAGCAAAGGAAATGAGCTGAGGCTAAGGGATGGAAGAAGGGAAGATGTTCAAAGACCTTCCTGACCTGAAGGAAGGCCTCCTTGGAAAGCCTTTGGAAAATAAATAAATAAATAACTGAACCTGCAGTTATCCAGTCACTTCTGTCAGTGTTCACACCTGCACTGCCCTGTGCCTATGGCATTGCAGCTAGCCCCATCCTCACCACCACTGGCGTATTTATTTGTTGGAAGAGAGAAGAGGGTCAGAAGCCTGATGACGTTCCCATAGTGAACAATCCTTCATACACAGGCAAATTATCTGGAATGCAAATATGCTTAGAATCAATGCACATCACTCATAAGGAAGACAGCAGAGAGCGAAACACTGAACTATCCAAACTGGCTCTGTACTGAAGTCAGAAGAAACACACAGCTGGTGTGTTTTTCAGTAATCTGGTTTATCCCAGCTCTGTCACTGTAGTTACTGGAAACTTGACCATCCTTTCCTCATTAGTCATTCTTATGACTGAAACAGAGGACCACAAATAATTTGGGGTGATCCTGTTTTTAAAATTGTTTCTTGGTGCACATCACTGCCTAAAAATGTGTCTTGTAGAGAGAAGTCTCCCTATTTGCACAGCTTCCCTACAGCAGCTAAACAAACTGCTTACAGGAAAAGGCAACAGCAGGAGCACAATTTCAGATGTCCTCTTTAAATTACAGCTACTTGCCTGAGCCAAAGCGAAGGCGGCTGTTACCAAACAAGCTGTCTGCTCTCTGCAGAGCAGCATTAAGGATTTCACAAAACAGTTTGGGAACCTTTGAATTAACATCTTAGCCAGCGGGTCAGCATTGCAGAGAGCTGCAAAAAGGAAGAACAAAAGAAGCTTCAGCATTCATTTTCAGATCACAAGTTTTCATACGTGTAAACTAACACTTTCATGAGAATGCTCACTCTTTCCTCTAGCAAGGAGTATTTGTATGGTGAGCAAAATATGATCTCCAGAAAAAAAAAAAAAATAAAGGCAAAAAAGCATAACTTTTCTGAAGAGACAAACTCCCCGGAAATGTGGAAACTTTCTCTTACATGACAATAATTAATTATTTTGCAGAAGGTGTTAGAAATTTCAAGTGGAGCTCCAAACTGCAGCAAACATATAGGTCCAGTGCCACCCATTCAAGATGCAGAACAGGCAGGTGTCTTCAGGCTACGTAGTGATTGCCATCACTTTGTTTTCATGGCTAGGCCTTGAAATTTCCCAATACATACACTAGTACACATCTGCCTTACGTTGATCTTGAATCCCAAATGGATTCCATGATCTTGAACCCATGGATCCAAGAACCTTCCTCGTGTCGCTAGCCTACCAGTCTGGCCAGGGGAAGTGCTAGCAAAGAGCTGGAGGCCCAGGCTTCACATCTCAAAATGTTATTGTTTAGAGTGATGGTCTCATGTCACTTTACCCCAAATAAATGCATGTGTTACATTAATTATGCTTTCATATTAGAGCCTTTTTTTTTTCCTAATATGTCTAGTTAAACACGCAGAATATCACTTCAGATTATTAGAGGTAATGCACATAACCTTTGGCTATGCAGAAGCCAGAACTGCAGCCTGTTTTCAGTGCTGGAAACCCCTCCTAGAGAGGTTTCCTTCTGGGGCAGCAGCTTGCCTGCAGGAGCCTGCAGCACCCTGACGCCTCTACTGCACTGCACAGCCTTGGTTTCCAGGCTTGGGAGGAGAGAAGCTCTGTGTGAGGGGCCCATCAGCTCTTGCACTACCCATGGGAATGCACAACCTGCCAGCTGCCCTGCTCCTGTCCCCTTCAACCAATGTGCAGTACAGGTGACCTACGGTGACCAAAGTGGGAGGTACACCTCCAACACACAGGAGAAACCACAGGGGTTAGAGAAGTAAGAGGTGTAAGGGAAGCACGGTGAGTCTTTACAAATCTGTACCCTTTATGTTTGGATGGGCAGCTTCCCAACAGGTAGAAATGCAAATAAGGCAAAAGCTAACAATTCAGGGAATATTACTTTTAGGGAGAGCTGAGTTCTGCCAATAAATCTTGAATATTGCATTGTCATTTTTCTCTGTTGTGGAGGTTGAACGCAATATAAAAATTAGATAGATCCTACATATCCATAAAACCAAGGTAAGTTATGATTAAGTTAAAATTAAGACACTTCACAGAAACACAGAACTGCTGAAGTTGGGAGGGAGTTCTGGAGATCATCTAATGCAACCCTCCTGCTCAAGCAGGGTCAACTTTAAGTTGTTTTGTTTTTTGTTTTTTGTTTTTTTTTCCTACTGACTTGGTTTTCTCAAGACTCCAGGAACTACCTGGTTTACAGGGCAGGAAGCTACTTACCTTTTAATGGGAAAGAAGAAAGGGATATTGGTGGAGCAGGGTCTCTTGTGGTAATCTTGCTGAGACAGATAAGGGAAATGAAGACAAGCCATGGTTTTCATAGAATCGTAGAACGATTAAGGTTGGAAAAGACCTCAAGATCATCTGGTCAGACCATCCCTCTACCACCAATACCACCCACTAAACTAAATCATATCCCTAAAAAAAAAGTTTGAGTTTTTCCTCAAAAAATTTCTCTCTATATATAAATGTTATTTGGAGCAGGAATAGGGACCACCAGGGATACACAAGGAATAGGTTTCTCGGAATTATGCTAATAAAGGAGAGCAGCATGGGGAAATGTTACCATGTTCTCTCTGTCCACTACTAAGAAAAAGGAAAATGATGATCATGACCTATATGAAATTATGCAGAAATACCCCAGGAAGACCAGAATTGACAAACTGGACAAAAACCTCACCATGTTAACCAATTCCAGCTACCTGTTAGGTCAGCGTTAGTGATAAATGCCCTTTGGTGTTTCCTCTACACATGAGTGGGGTCTGAAGAAGTCTGAAGCACCAAGGAGTTTGACAAGAGCAGTACTCACATGGTGATGTTTTAGCAGCTGGCAGCGCCAGAAAGCAGCACAAGAAAACCCAGAATCTCTCCTCCCAAACTGCAGAGAGCATGGTCTAGAGGCAAATTGCAGCGGATCGCAAATCAATACGAAGCAAAGCAATTTTGGTCACCTTTCAGGAAATGAAAGAATCGGGCCAGATCTAATTCAAGTGAAAGCGACAATAGTTAAGAATACCAATTCCCCAGAACTGGATTTTCAGCTCTCCTGCGGTGAGCTGGATGCCCGTTTTCATACCTGGGTTATCACAGACCACAACACCTCTCTGAAGAAAGAAAAGAAGAAATTAAGACAGAAAAGGGCACTACAAGGAAACAAAACCACTACTGGAATAGTCTGGCAAACACTTCTCAAATACAAAAGGTGCAGTCACCCTCACAGCAGAACTACTTTACCATAAAAAGTGCACCTCACTGACCTGCTTTACAAGGAGTAGCTGGAGCAGAATTGCTGCAGGAAAATGTTCCAGTGTGGAATAAATCAAAGCAACACAGAGAGCATCGTACTCAAGCCAAAAAGGAATAATTTTCCTTTGACACTAGAAGTCAGAAGTTTGCTTAACACAAGCATAGCCTCGTGGTAAGGATTGCAACAGGCGTCAAATCTTTTAGGGAAAAACCTTGGGGGGGCCTTTTGTACCAACAAAAGATCTTTAAGATCAGTACCTGACCTCAAAGTTACAAAACACCAGTAAAAAAAGAAAAAGAGAAAAAGAAAAAAGCCTTTTAACAGATCGTTCTTGTGTAATGCTAAAGAGGAGGGAGACTTGAGAAGAAGGACACATGATATGATAGTAGTTGCCAGTGTCTGCAAATAAGGGAGCCAGCAGAAGTCATGAGAGAAAGAGGGAATTACAGTACAAGTGAAACTTTTCAGAAAATAGGTATCATCAGGGCAGCCTGCACAGAATCATAAGTTCCCTGCAGTGTCTGTGAATTTGTGGATGGAAAAAGCAACTCCTTGTGGATAATGATCATGGCTAGAAATTGATTAATTTACTGCAGTTGGGAAAATTTAAAATTCCAAAGAAAGCACTAGACAGGAAAGATTCATGAGGGAATTTCAATGAGGAAAAAAGAAACAACACACAAACCCACAAAAAGACACATACCTTCCTGACCCTCCATGAATTTAGAAAATAGAGCACATGTTTAGAAATTGTTGCATTTGTTCAAAATGCCAGAGACAGAACTGTAATGAACTGATGATAATTTGTGATGCTCCTTACCGAGTCTGGCAGAAATTGGCATCTGATTTATCTGAGCACAGGAAACCTCTGTGTGATGATAGTTGATTATTACTGTCATTTTTTCCAAGTAATTCAGCTAAGCTTCACATTATTCAGCACAGTAGCAAATGGCATAATATAATATTTGCCAAACTTCCGAAGAGCCTGTTCCAAGCAGAGCACCACACACATGACATTTCCAAGACTGCAGGGGATTACGCTTTGTACCGAGAAGGAGCAATCGCTTTCAAATGTATGCATGACTAACCAAAACAGATGCAAAAAGCCAAGAACAAGGGTTCCAAAGGTTCCAGCCACAAACTTAAAAGCCTTTGCATGCACCCAGCAAAGGGGCTTTTGAACTGTGTCTGTCCTCAGCAGAGCCACCTGAGCTGAGGCTGCAGTGACTGCAGCCCCTTTCGGTTGTCCTAGGACTAGGGTTGTCCATTCAGAGAGGTTTGAGTCTTAGCTACTGCCCCAAAATCCACTCCTACAGAGCTGCCAAACCAACATGAGCTTGGAGATCCCCCAGCCACACTGCTATGCTGCAAAGGCCATGCACCCTACCAGAAATGCCTCCGTCACAGAAAGCACCTTCTGCTGCCTCACAGTAATGGAGCAGATTGGTGAAAACACCTCCAGTGTTAATTGTGCAGTTTGCTAATGTTGCTGCAAAGCTAAAACCGCCTTGCAGATTAATATTTATTTGATATGTGGTCTGGTCTCACGCGCTCTGCTGCATCTGCAAAGCTAACACCAGACAAAGTTGGTCTGGGCTGGAAGGTTAGAGGTGTGTTCTCTTGAAACCTGAATATACAAGCCAACATGGAAGTGTAACAGCGAGCAGGTGTAACAGGCAGAAGACTCCTCTTACCAGATGGGCATCTCTGCAAGGAATGATCACCCCTTGAACAGGTCTTCCCTGCAATCTAGCACATGTACATATTAACGCACAAGCAACTGTGATCAAGAATTGCCCACCCCAAGGGCAGTGCTAGCAATTGCCAATACTTCTTATTCCAATTTCTCTAGTACAAGAAGCACAAGTGGTCAGTCAGCTGTTTCCTACCCTGCTCACTCTGCACCAGTTGCAGTGTGCAAGCAGTGCAAGCAGCTTTTTCTTGTAACAACCTCCTAGTGCTTCCAGCAGCTGTGAGGGGTCTTGATTGCAATGTTCATTTCAGTGAAACCAGGGGGACAGCTCACAGGGATTTCATTAGCAGAAGGTTTCAATCTATAACATAAAAGAAGCATCAAGGTAATGCCAGGGTGTCAAATCACAAAATGTGGACTCAGAGTTTGAATCCATGGAGGAAAAAAAAAAAAAAAAAAAAAAGCAAGCAAGTTTCCTATTACACTATTGAAAACACTGGAATATCACAGCCTTTCAGGGCTGACTCTGCTGCACAAACGAGGACCACTGTCACACAACCAGCTGATGGACACTTATGTGGGACACATCCCAAGGAACGGGGATTCTTCTTCTGCAGCACCTGGCGGTGACAGGGATGTCTCCAACAATGCTGAAATGGGCACCAGAACATCCCCTGCAATGCCAGAAGTATTTTAAGAGACAAAGAGCACACTGCAAACACAGTCATCAGAAAGACAGCGATCTGCCTGAGGGGTGGTGTAGGCACACTAATAACATTACCTTCCAACCCCACTGATTTACAATCGTATCCATGGCTAAATTGAAGAGATTAGTGCCTTCACCCTCTAAAACTGGCAGAGAAGAGACAAAACGTGCTCCTTTTTATGTCTCTCCATCTTATGTACTTATGTGAGCTACAAGGAGGAAAGTGTTATTGTCTGAGTCCGTGTTAATTAAAGCCCAGCATTCTTTGTACGATCCTACTCCAAAGCAGCCATGAGGATGCTATCAGAAAAGTCAAATATCAGTGGAAAACAGAGAGAACATGAAAATGACAACCCCAGCAGAGCACAATTTACCATTCCCTGAGGAGAGGGACATCCCAGAAGGACACCTCTCTGATCACAGGAGGCACACTGCAGAACTGCTAGTAGACTGCATAAGAAAACAAGCTAAGAGCAATCTGCCCCCACACTGCTGCAGAGAAAGGTGGCCTTATGCCCTCAAGCACCTGAACATGGGAGCAGAGGGACAAAATGGGCTGGAGGACCTTGAAATGTTTCAAAGGCATTTTTGTACCCCTCTTGTCCCATCCTGACAGTTTCCCATGCAGAAGGGGTCTTTCATCTCTGGTAACCAGCCACTGTATTTACACACAGCCAGCACACACAACATAGCTAATTTATGCAATTCACTAATTACAAGTGTAATCTCATCTGTGCTGCAGAAGAGAAGGTGCAGGCACCAAGCAGCGACACACAGAGCCCCGGCCACACCACCAGAGACACAACAGACACAGACGGTTCAGGAGGCAAAGAACAACAGCAGGTCAAAAAAGGTAGCAGAATCGGTGTTACCATAAAAGTGTGATTAAAGAGCAGAAAAAAACAAAGAAAATAAAAATGAACTATGTCAACAGGCTGTCTCTCAACGCACCTCGGAGGGTACACTGTCCCTATATAGGCTTTGACTACAAACTCCAGTTCATTTGCAGTGAGTTTGTATATCATGGGCGTATTATGTCATCCCTGTCGTGCAGGCATTTGACTATCAGAGCCAAAACAGCTATTCCAATGACTAAGACTTTATTTATTATTGAAAGAAATTTTTATATATATATATATATATATATATATATATATATATGTAATACCAGAGCAGAGGAGGGCTGTCATACGAGCCTTTACAATCAGCCTCATGCAATGTTCGGTTTCGAAATGTGCTCATACTTTTTAACCTGTAGACACAATGGATTTTATGTGTCTACAGGAAAGAAAACCATACCAAAAATAAATAAATAAATAATAATCCAAAGGCCCAAATATGCTAAAGCCAAAAACCTTGCAGAACTGCCAGCAGACAGACATCTCAGAAAGATCCTCCTTCCTTAAGACGAGTTGTGAAAGATACGTGTATTTATCAGGTTAATCCTCATTCCAATAACTGGTGGGCATATATTTCATTAAAATAGCAAATGCATTCACCTACCATAAACCAAAAATACAAACGTGAATACGAAAGGCCATGAATTATGCAGACTGCTATCTTTGATCATCAAGTAGGGAAGAGAGCTTGAAAAATGACTTACAGCAATCAGCTCGAGTTATCAGAATACCTCAGCATCGTAAGCACCAAGCAGGAATTGATCTCATAGCTGATCAAAAGCTGATTTGTTGCCTGCCTTCACAATAAAGACTTGCATTTGCACCGTGACAAATTGCCTTTAAGATGCTCACAACGCATTTCCTAGTAATCAGGTACAAAGAGCAGCTCTTCCCTACCTGTGGAAAACTCCCAATTCTCAAGTAAGCTGTAAGTAAGTTTATAAACATATAAAAAAGACAGACAAAAAGACCACTAAGTGCTGGTAAAGATCTCATGAAGGAATTCCTCTGCTATACCTGAACACCTGCACAAAGCCCTGCAGAATCTTTCTTGGGTCCTTCTCTACAAAGCAATGAGCCAGGCTCTCACCTCTTGGATCAAACCGTGCTCTAGCACTGCTGTATCACTTTTTTTTTTGTGCATTCAGCCCAATTGGCACAGTGAGGACCCTTCACTTCCCAGTGAGAATGTGCCCTTACAGAGAGGTAGCTGGTGGTAAACGTGGGGAGAGGAGAAAAACCTAAATGTCATAGACGCTCTCAGCTTGTATCAGAACACACAATTCCCCCCTATCAATTATGGTGCCCTCCACGTGCAGCCAAACTGCAGGCACCAGGGGCAGGCAACCCATCCTCTGCTTTCCTCCTTTCTTGCTCACCGCCATAAAACACAATGAGGAAGGGTGCCTGCAAGCTTCTGGGCACCAAAGGCACTCTGCAAAGTCTGCTGAGTTCAAGGACAACCAGTCATCCATGCAGTAACTCACCAAGCACACGAGGTGGGCAGCAGGACCATCCATCAGCACTGCTGGCTGCCTGTGCTGGGCCACCGGTGTGCCTCCTGTGCTCCTCATTTACTCGCATCTGCAGGCTCGTGGTGCCCCGCTAGACCTTCTCTTCACAACCAGAGAAGGACTGGTGGAGGACGTGATCGTCGGGAGCTGTCTTGGGCAGAGTGACCACGCAATGGTGGAGTTCACTATTCTTGGCGAGGCCAGGAAGGGGACCAGTAAAACCGCTGTATTGGACTTTCGGAGGGCTGACTTTGAGCTGCTCAGGACACTAGTTGGTGGAGTCCCTTGGGAGGTGGTTCTGAAGGGCAGAGGGGTCCAGGAAGGCTGGGCGCTCTTCAAGAGGGAAGTCTTAATGGCGCAGGAACGGTCTGTCCCCACGTGCCCAAAGACGAGCTGGCGGGGAAGAAGACCGGCCTGGCTCAACAGAGAATTGTGGCTTGATCTTAGGAGGAAAAAGAGGGTTTATAAGCTTTGGAAAAGTGGGCAGGCCACTAAGGAGGACTTTAAAGAAGTAGCGAGGCTGTGCAGGGACAAAATTAGGAAGGCCAAAGCTCATCTGGAGCTCAATCTGGCTACTGCCGTTAAAGATAACAAAAAACGTTTCTATAAATACATCAACACAAAAAGGAGGACTAAGGAGAATCTCCATCCTTTACTGGATGTGGGGGGAAACTTAGTTACAAGAGATGAGGAAAAGGTGGAGGTGCTCAATGCCTTCTTTGCCTCAGTCTTTAGCGGCAATACCGGATGTTCTCTGGATACTCAGTACCCTGAGCTGGTGGAAGGGGATGGGGAGCAGGATGTGGCCCTCATTATCCATGAAGAACTGGTTGGTGACCTGCTATGGCACTTAGATGTGCACAAGTCGATGGGGCCGGATGGGATCCACCCAAGGGTACTGAGGGAACTGGCAGAGGAGCTGGCCAAGCCACTTTCCATCATTTATCAACAGTCCTGGCTATCAGGGGAGGTCCCAATCGACTGGCGGCTAGCAAATGTGACACCCATCTACAAGAAGGGCCGGAGGGCAGACCCAGGAAACTACAGGCCTGTCAGTTTGACCTCAGTGCCAGGAAAGCTCATGGAGCAGATCCTCTTGAGAGTCATCATGCAGCACTTGCAGGGGAAGCAGGCGATCAGGCCCAGTCAGCATGGCTTTATGAAAGGCAGGTCATGCCTGACGAACCTGATCTCCTTCTATGACAGAGTGACGCGCTGGGTGGATGAGGGAAAGGCTGTGGATGTGGTCTACCTTGACTTCAGCAAGGCTTTTGACACCGTCTCCCACAGCATTCTCCTCAAGAAACTGGCTGCACTTGGCTTGGACTGGCGCACGCTTCGTTGGGTTAGAAACTGGCTGGATAGCCGGGCCCAAAGAGTCGTGGTGAATGGAGCCAAGTCCAGTTGGAGGCCAGTCACTAATGGCGTCCCCCAGGGCTCGGTGCTGGGGCCAGTCCTCTTTAATATCTTCATCAATGATCTGGACGAGGGCATCGAGTGCACCCTCAGTAAGTTCGCAGATGACACCAAGTTAGGTGCGTGTGTCGATCTGCTTGAGGGTAGGAAAGCTCTGCAGGAGGATCTGGATAGGCTGCACCGATGGGCTGAGGTCAACTGCATGAAGTTCAACAAGGCCAAGTGCCGGGTCCTGCACCTGGGGCGCAATAACCCCAAGCAGAGCTACAGGCTGGGAGAGGAATGGTTGGAGAGCTGCCAGGCAGAGAAGGACCTGGGAGTGATGGTGGATAGTCGGCTGAATATGAGCCAGCAGTGTGCTCAGGTAGCCAAGAAGGCCAACGGCATCCTGGCTTGTATCAGGAACAGCGTGACCAGCAGGGCTAGGGAGGTGATCGTCCCCCTGTACTCAGCTCTGGTGAGGCCGCACCTCGAGTACTGTGTTCAGTTTTGGGCCCCTCGCTACAAGAAGGACATCGAGGTGCTTGAGCGGGTGCAGAGAAGGGCGACGAAGCTGGTGAGGGGCCTGGAGAACAAGTCCTACGAGGAGCGGCTGAGGGAGCTGGGCTTGTTCAGCCTGGAGAAGAGGAGGCTCAGGGGTGACCTTATCGCTCTTCTTAGGTACCTCAAGGGAGGCTGTAGCGAGGTGGGGGTTGGCCTGTTCTCCCACGTGCCTGGTGACAGGACGAGGGGGAATGGGCTTAAGTTGAGCCAGGGGAGTTTTAGGTTAGATGTTAGGAAGAACTTCTTCACTGAAAGGGTTGTGAGGCACTGGAACAGGCTGCCCAGGGAAGTGGTGGAGTCACCATCCCTGGAAGTCTTCAAAAGACGTTTAGATGTAGAGCTTAGGGATATGGGTTAGTGGGGACTGTTAGCGTTAGGTTGGAGGTTGGACTCGATGACCTTGAGGTCTCTTCCAACCTAGAAAAAAATTCTGTGATTCTGTGATTCTGTGAAAATTCTGTGATTCTCTTGAGCAGGGTTGCCCTCAGCAGGATGCATTCAGGAGCCATTTGTCACTTGAGAAGTGGAGAGGCTGTGACGTTCATGTAGAGACGGGCAGTTTTAGCAAGCCGGTGATACAGACACAACCCGTCTGCCCAGACTATGTAGAGTTCAGAAGGAATTGCTGGTCTTGGAGCTGGGCAGCAAACATCACTGCTGTCTCCTCACCCACCTTGTGGCCAACGGGAGGGCAGAGGATGCTCCTCCATCACGCTAACAGAAACAGCAAGTGCTTCAAACACACCATGCCTTTTTTTTTCTTTTATAAATAATGACCTGAGGTTAGTTGCTTTTCACCATTATAAGCAGGTCTATCGGTTTATAGTTAGAGATGGGAAGTCTCTTTTATGCTATGTCTTTGAGCTTTTTGGAGTTTTCCTTTTTAATAACACAACCAGTGAGGGCTGAGGACAACCAGAAGCTTGCAAGAGAAGCACTGCCCCATGCAGCTTACCAGGTTCTGCTAGTGGTAGACAAAAAATAAGGTTTCCAATGGGATCCCCCAGGTCTTTTCTCCAGTGACTGTCTTTCTGCTTCCCAGAATCACAGAACCACAAAATGGTCGAGGTGGGAAGGGACCTCTGGAGGTCTGGTCCAACCCCTGCCCAAGCAGGGACACCCAGAGCAGGCTGCCAGGACCACGTCCAGGTGGCTTTTGGAGATCCCCAAGGAGGAGACCCCACATGAAGGTCTCTCTGAATGGCAGCACAGCCTTCTGGTGAATCAGCCACTCCTCATAATTTTCTTCCCTCTCTAGACTCCAGAAAAATTGGATGCAGGTGGCCCAGAGCACTCTAGTGGGTTTCAAGTAGGAAGGGAAAGGATGTTGAGCAGTGGAGTGGCTCATTTCTACTCTGTAGAGACATGCCAGAGACATTTGTTAGAGGAGGAGGAGGACTCACAGGTAATTATTCTCATGGTGGAGGGGCTGATTTGGAGAAAGGTGGGTGGGTGAGGGGATTTCTGAGCTCAGAGCGTGCCAGAAACTCAGTATTTTTACGTGGAAGCTGCGAGTGTGAAAGACAGACGATGACAACTAGATTTGAGGTTGTTAGCATAACAGAGAATACAAAGAGCAAATACTGGCTTCTTCCACACCTCCATCTTCTGCACATAACACACTGTCACTCCCCACACACAGGCAGCAGAGCCCCTGGGCCCCCAGGAACCTCTCTGCAAAGCCCCAGGCCCAGCTCTGGCTTTGCCCAGCCCTGTGGAAGTCCTGCAAACAAGTAATGGCTGAGAAGTCCCCAGAGAAGCACACTGAATAGATGGAAGGGAAAATACTCTCCTTAAGTGTTGCCTTTGTGTGCAAATCAGATTTGCTTACACCGCCTGAGGAAGCAGAGAGTATGAAAACTGGGAGAGAGAAAACAAAAATCACCATGACAGTGCAGCTTGCTGAACCTAAGAGGAGCAATCTGAAGAGGGCAATTTTTTGGAATAAGAAGGGATTTTAACATCTGGTAATTATTTAGATCACACAAGGAACACCATAAAATTTCTGCAGGTTAGAGACAAAGAAAAAAGGAGAGCTGCCCCTACTCTTTATGATGGGGGGAAAGCGTTCATGTGGTCCAACTCAAGCACTCCTTGCCACCAGCAAACTGTGGAAATAAGAAACACAGAAGGGTTCACAAATGGCTGAATAAAATCAGAAGGAAAAAATCCATCAAGGGTTCTCAATATAAAATGTACCATCTTTGACTTACACAGTCCTTCAGCTGCAGATAGCTAGAGCTGGGATTTAGGCTAAGTAGCACTATGTTTGTCCTCTTATACTCTTCCCATTTTTGGCTGCTATCAGAGATAGGGGTTGATGTGAATAAAGCTTTTGCCTGACCTGGCACATCAACAGTAGATCTTGGAAAATCCAAGAGGTTTCTCTTCCTCCTCTTCCTTTTCTCTCTTTTCCCCTTTGCTGTAAGGAAGGTGAAGGATCAGTATGGTGTCAGCTTATGCAAAATGGCTGGTTTACGTGCCATAGATAAAATCCCAGGCCATTAACTCCATTGTGGTGAGCTCATGCTAGGGAAACAATGTAGCTTCTTGGATGAGAAAGCCAGACCATCAATTTGATGGAGAAACACAGCAGGCTTTTGAACACAGCCACATCTAAAGGCAACTCATAAGCATAGCACTGCAGAGCAGAAATGAAACTACCCAAAAAAAAAAAAAAAATCACTCGTTTTTGCAAAACTGCGTTCAAAGGTGTGAGAGGGAGGAATGAGAGGAATGAGATGCAAAGGAAGATTGTTCACCTGTCCCCTGCCCCTTAACCTCCTATTATTAACAACCAGGATCTCCGGGGAACCAGTGCAGGTTCCCTTCAGGCCCCCAGTGATGACTTGGCTGGTGTTACTGCCACGATACCATAGCGCCAGCAGGCTTCAAGGCTTTAGGCAGGTCTCACTGGCTCTAATGATGTGCAACATATCAATGCTGCTTGGCCCAGGAGAGACAGAAATTTCAATACATGCACCACATCAGAAGGCAAGAACAAAACACCATTAGTTGTGAAGGTAAATATGACGCTTCTGCTCTTGACTGACAAAATAGAGCTGTGGAGGCTCCTAGGCAACTACTTAGAGATTGTCTTTGCAGTTGTTCAGTTCCATAGGAGATTTTAATTCTGTTTATTCCTGAAAATGTCTTTATGAGTGCTAATTCTCGTACATCCTCAGTTGTATTTTCACCTGTGCATTGGATTGAAAGTGTCTACAGTCGTGGCAGAAGCCTAATGACAGAAGACTGTTAAATGAGGCAGCTCTCTGTATATATAAACTTCCTTAAACAATGATGTCGATCCCACCAAGCAAATCGGTCTCTTAGGGAAGAACGTGCTTTTGTTGCAAAAACGCCCTGCACCGATCAATGCCCCAAGCCTGCTCCAGGGACACATGGCCAGACGCTGGCACGCCAGGCTGGTGGTGTTGCTTTCTGTGCCTCCTTCATTAGCCATGACATGCAAGTACCGTGTCTCGCTGCAGCACTGCATTGGCATACAGGGAATTTCCTCTGAGCCCTTAAAAAACAATCGTGTAATGTTGACACATCAGCGAAAGAATAAGTTGTAATATTCCTGCAAATTCAACCTCACTTAATTCAGCTTCATGAAAAAAAATCAGTAAGACTTGCAGTACTCATCTCAGGCTGAGACAGCACATCTCAAGGTTCTTAAATAATGCATTAAAAGCAGAAGAGCTAGTTTTCCCTTTAGTTTCTATGGCTCTTTTGTCAGCATTTAACGTTACAGATCACAAGCTCTCTCTTTTCATCTGTGGGAGGTTTACTGTAAGATTCTCACCCAGCAAGGACTGTATCAGAGTCATTCCAGGGCAAACATCCTTGGTGGTCTGCAAGACCTAAACTATGTTAGGTCTAAACTATGTTAGGTCTAAACTATGTTAGGTCTAAACTATGTTTAGGTCTTCTACCTAAATGTCACATCCACACACCTCTTAAACACCTTCACACACCTCTTAAACACCTTCAGGGATGGCAACTCCACCTTTTCCCTGGGCAGCCTGTTGCTTGACCATCCTCTCCATGAAGAAATTCCTCCTAATACCCATTCTGAGCTTCCCCAGTGCAATTTAAGACTATTTTTTCACATTCTTCCACTTGTCACCTGAGAAAAGAGACCAAGACCCTCCTTGCTGCCACATCATAGAATCAGAAAGGTTGGAAAAGACCTCCAAGGCCATCTGGTCCAACCATCCCCTTACCACCTCCTTTCAAGTTGTGAAGAGTGATGAGGTTTCCACTCAGCCTCCTCCATACTAAATAACCCTAATTGCCACAGTCAGTCCTCATATGTCTTGTTTTCTAGTCCTTACACCAGCGTCACTGCTCTTCTCTGCACACACTCAAGCAGCTCAGTATCCTCCTTACAGTGAGGGGCCCAAAACCAAGCACAGCATTCTAGGTACAGTCTCACCAGTGTCATGTACAAGGGGATAATCCCTTCCCTAGTCCTGCTGAGCACACTGTTTCTGGTGCAGACCAGGATGCCATTCATGGCCACCTGGGCACACTGATGGCTCATGGTCAGCCAGCTGTTGACCAGCACCCCCAGGTCCTTTTCTGCAGCCTCCTCTTTTCTGGGTTTCCTCCTCACTGATCTTCTTTTCAGGGCAATTCCATTTGCTTTTCCCACAAAATGATGAACTTTTATGCTACTGTATTGACCCATAAGAAATGTCCTCAACCAATCCTTACCCCCAAGAGAAAACAACATCTGACTGGGCTGCTATCACCATTCCTCCATTTCCTCATGGGAAGCAGAGCCAACCCAAACTTTTTACTTGTGCAAACACCCCCGTCCTTCATTAGTATCATAACGAGAGGCCCTCCCTCCTACTCAGGCCCTCTAGTAATGAAGTCAATGGCCAGCACTGGGTCTGGAGACAGGAAATTAACTCAACCCCATCATGTCCCCATGCTATCTGTGAGGCCTCTTTCAGAACAATAGCTTCTCCTTTACCAAAGTCACTTCTTATTTGCAGTGACTTGCTCAGCCCAGAGGAGCACCTAGCCACCTGGAGTCTCTTGGCTGTTTCCAGAGCTTATTACTGGATGCACATTAGAAATAGCCTAATCTCCTCAAAAAACAAGATCTAGGATTAATGCGATGTGGGTTTATTTTCGGCACCATTCTTCCTCCTGAAGCCCTGGCCTGTAGGGAGAGAAATGATGTAGAAATCCTTTTGTTTTCAATGAGCATATGCATGCGTAGAGCCAAGTTTTCAAACAAAATCAGTTTAAAAATTCCAGGATTTGATTGTTTACTTGGAATGTAATTTGTCCCTGCATAATCACACCTTCTCAGAGAGTCTCAGCAGGTGGATGTGTTCAGGCCTCTGCTGCCTCCAGGCTTTCTATCCCCCTGCACTCTCATCTCCATGGGTCCCTACATCCCAGGTTTCTCTGAGAAGGCCCGTGGTAACACACAATTTACTGACTTGTAAGTAAACCAGAAATTCAAATAGCAGCCTCAGCAGCGGGGGGGGAAAAAAAAAAAAAAAAAAAAAAAAAAAAAAAGAGCCAGCTTATCTTCAACTTCTGTGATAAACCAAAAATCATAAAATTTAATAAGAAAGCCTGTTAAAGCTTACTCTTTTGTACCCACAAGTTTCTCTCCACAGAAACCTGTAATAATGACAGCAGGTTTATTTTCTGCTACATAAACTTGGAAAACAAAAATCAAAGAGTAGATCTGCAGCATAGAAGATGAAGGATTTGCTTGTCAGAAGCTTGCCTACATCCACAGCAGATTTGTTAGCTGGGCACTCTGAAAACAGGCTTGGCTTTCAACACTGCAGTGTTACAGTACCAAGCTTGGTACCTGTCTCAGAAATGCCATTTCCCTGCTGCAAACTCTGCCTTTCCACTTCATGTAGAGATGCTGCCCAGATGTGACGTACTTACTGCTTTCAGTGTCCTCTGCACTGTTTAGATATGACTTTCCATGCCATGTTTCATTTAATTGATGAATTAAATTATGAATTAACAATCTCTTTTAATTCCTTCATTGCAAGAACACCTTCCTGCCTCCTCAGACCACGCCACGTTTCTGAGCTGCCCAGATGCCTTTTGGCACAGCACCATGGACAAGACAATAAATAAATAACACACAGGTGCCCAGGCAACTGCCCTGAGTGCCTGAACATCTGCTTTGGGATGCGCTGGTTCCCTGAGGTCCTTCCAGGATAGAGTCCTCAGTGTGTCCAAAATAGAGATGCTCTGGGCAGGTGGCAGCATTCAGAGAGCACCTGCATCTGTGGATGAACTTGTGTGGGAAGCAAAGGTCACTGCACACCTTGTCACCTTCCAAAATCTGGCAAAATATGCTCCTTTGTCTCTGCCTTTTCTAACATACAGCAGGATGCACAATAAGACAAAACCGTTTGTCTCTCAGTCTCCAAATCACTAATTGCTACACTGTAAACTGAGAGACAGAATATGAGAGACAGAGCAAACTTCATCCACCAGAGATTAATCAGGCCTCACAATGTGTTGCTGCAATATTCCCAGGTGATACAGGAGGCCAGTGCAATACAGGAATCTGCAGAGGATAAAATAGCCACCAGGACTCTGGCTTTCATCCCATAGTGTCACTTCATCAAAACTTGGCCTGCTCTTTTAGAGAGGAAATGTTTTAACAACAGTGTGCAATATTAAGTTGTCTTTATCCAGAAGGTTACAAAATAAACAAAATCCAGGAAGATGGCTTAACGCAAACAGATTATTGAGTTAGCCTATTTGGAACCAGAGGAAAAACAGGAAAATCATTTCCTTTTCATGTTGAAACAGTATTTGTTGTCACAGTCTGGTTGCTACCACCCTTCCCTTCCACCTGCCAGAGCTCACCTAGATATAGGAGACATGGAACCATCACGCTGCTCTCCTCTGCAAAAAACAAGCTGGAGGCATTCCTGTGGGGATTTGCCTACCTTTCATTCACAGGAACATGCCACTTGACAGATATTGAGTATGACCCCATGAATAAGGGGAAAAAATTGGGAAGGGACTTGGATTTAGTCATCGTGAGATGTCAGCATGTACTTTGCTCACTAGTGCCTCTGCCTCTCCTCTTACCTTCTGCTCTGTCATTAACATGGAGACTCCCCAGAGCAGAGCATCCTCATGAATCAAAGACATCAAAATATTGGTGACAGGCCCAACTCTCCGTTACCTGCCTATCCAGTCTTCATGCTGTGTTTCTATTCGTGCAGCTTGTGTTGCCTTCACTCCTTCCCAGGCCCCTCTAATCTTAGCCTTTAGCACTACCTGCATGTAAGTAGGCTCAGCCTCCCTTTTACATCTACAGCCCCTTGTCCCCTTCAAGTCTCTTCCAAAGCTATTTCTTCTGGACCATTTAAGTAATCTGAATCATCCATTCCAGAACTATGTGACCTTGACAGCAGGGAGGAACAGAGAGAGAGAAAGAGAAGAATGGAGAAGAAAAGCAAATAAAGTGATGAAGAGGATATGTACAAGATCTGAGGCTCACCATACCTGTTTTCTGCTCACCTCCAGGTGTGCATTGCTGTTTCAGAGCATCTCGTCTTTGCAAATGATAGTTTCATTTTTGTGCATAAAGTGCTGAGCAGAATTATGGCATCAAGTAAGGAATAACGAATAACAGAATCTCTCACCTTTCCACTGGAATAAAATCATTGGCTGATTTGTGAATAATTTTCTTAAACTCACACTAAAATACTTTTGTCAGAGATTCAACTTTTTATTATTATTATTATTATTATTTTTAATGGTGATCCTATTAAAATACATAAAAAATAAGTAGGGTTTCTGAATGACCTGGTTGCATTCCAAGACAACTGCAGAGCAAATTACAAAAATTTCATAGGGAACACATCAGAAACATCTTAATTAAGAGTTTTAAGATCACAGTACAGCTGAGATTTCCTCTCTCCCTCTCGTTCCAGTGTTGCCTATATGGAAAAGTGTTACTTGTCAAAGGATGCCAATTCAGCCCACATTAAACTGGAAATTTCTTTCACTCCTCAGCCAGTGTTGAACCAGAACCAGTGTCCTCATACAGGCCATAGGGACTACAGATGGACCTCTCTTCTGGACTTTCTTCTTCTTCCAGGCAAACCGCCAGGACTCTGCTGATGGGATATATGATTCTTCTCTTTTCCTTTTCTCAGATGTGTAACTTCCCATTGCAAACCTCAGTTGGTAAGGTCTTCAAGGCAGTAAGCAAAAGGCAGTTCAGTCAGATGACTTCAGGCTGAGTTTACTAAAGCTGGAAACCATGAAGAAGTGACAGAAAGCTGAAAGTACTCAGAGATGTTCAGTAGCATAGCACAGTGTTAGAGCATGAGTTTGATAAATTGGAGAAACAGTCTGAAATTAATAACAGAGGTTTCATTAGGGCAAATATAAACTTACCCACTGCAGAAAACATTTCCCTAAGTACAAGAAGATTAATAATATCAAGAGATCTTCAGAAAATTACTGGCAAGCCTTATTGGTACTGCTCTCATGAAGATGATGTTGAGATAGAAAGGAACAGATGCATAATCTAATCTGGGTTTTCATAAATTATCTTTAAAAATATAACTTAAAGTCTTCCCTGAACAGCAGAGGAAGGGCTATTTGCCTCACTGGTTTTCATTCTTCTTTCTCTTGTCCCAGCGTGCTATAAAATCCACAGTAATTATATTTAAGTACCTATAATGAAGAATGTTGAAGGAGGATATACGAGAGAGCACAAGCAGTACTAAGTCTGGTGCCATCACTGTGATGGGCACAGGCATCAAGTAGCCTCCTGAAGAACCAGAGACAGTGGCACAGAGCCAAAGGTGGGAGGAGAAATCCCAACAAATCCCTGCAATCCTCCCAGCAAAGTGACCCCAAATGCCACACCTCACCTGGGAAACGCTTCCTTCTCCTCCAGCACACAGCTGTGGCCAGGATCTGCAAACTGGGAGGAAAGAGAGAAGAGCACACAGGAGGACTGGGGACAGGAGGGCTTTGGCATGTACGCAGAGGTGGGTTGTGGAGACAACCTACTGGGACTGGGACAAGAGAGCATGAGGCCAACCAGCCAGCATGTAATTTCACTCAGAAAGATGGCTTCTTCTGATAAAGGATGAAACAGTAGCTACATTTTCTCAGTGGTGACTATTTCTCTGCTGAGTTGTAATCTAATGTTCAAAAGCCATTTCAGTACTTTGAAAGATTGTTTTGAAGTAAAACATACAGACTTTCTCATGCTCATCATTGTGTAAACAATAAGATACACATTCACCAAGTCCTAAATCCCAGTTTAAAAACAAAAACAAACAAACAAACAAAAAAGAACAGCTAAAAATATATACTCAGGACTATGTAAAACCAGAACATAATGGAAATTCAAGTGGCAACCTTACAGCATCGATCAAATTTTAGTACTAGTGACCCTCTTTTCCCCAGGGGGCTTGACACTTCCAATTTGAAAAAGTTGCTGAAAAGATCACAGGGATAAAATTGGAAATACATTTAAACTGTGGGAGAACATTAATTTTAATTATGATAATATGACCTATTAAAGACAGAAATGAAAATCTCCCCATTAATTACGTCAAAATAAATTCCATTCCAAAGGGGGCTGAAACACCGATTATCCCTCAGTTTTAAAGAGACAGAGAAAACATGACATCCAATTCTCTGCCTATTTACAGAAGAAAACTAGTGGTTTTCAACCATTTTACAGTTTGCAGGCCTGTTAAAATTCCCAGCAGAAGATCCCATTGAAGAAAAAACACAAGCTTAAGCTTCTCTCATGAATTTGCTCTACTTGGTTACTTTTACTGATCTGTCAGAAATAGTCTGTGGAAATAAGAGCCTAAAGAGCAGCAATCAAAACCCACTGAGGACAGATGCTGCTTCCACAGGTGATCGATACAAAGGCATCTTGCTGTCAGCTTACAGCATGCCCAAAGCATGGCTTGTATTAGGATTTGCAAGGCATGTGCAGGTTCCAGTCCTGGCAAGCCCGTGGATGGGGTGAAAAGTTCCTCTGTGGTCACCAGAAGATGTAATAACAGACAGCTTCACCCCTACAAATCGCTTAAGGAAGGAGTACAAAAAAACTTCTTGCTAGGTGGGGCCCCAGGCTGCCCCTTCACCTCACCTGAGGAACTGGTTCTGCTTTATAAATGCTGTTAAATATTTCATTCTCTCCCTGGAACATGGCAATGGAGAGGCCAGGGCATGTTGTTGGGGAATTTGGAGACCAAAGTCCTTCTTCAAGCCACCATCTGAACTCTGGGATGTGCATTTCGTGTCTTCTTCAGCCTAGGGGAATACCAAAACTATTAGCTGTTTCAGACAGTGCCTTTCTCCATTTTTACATGAATCATGTCTCATTGAATTGTGAAATTCACAGAAGTTCCCAAACCTCTGTATTTTTCACAAATCAGAATTTTTATTTTCTGGCCTGACCAGTTCACACAGATCTTCTGCTAAAGGGACCAGGACAAGCAAGGTGACTTCCTCACCACTGTTCTCACCATTGATAGTGACCCTCACTCTTTAGGATCACCTCATGCATTTACAGCAACATAACACAGCTGAAGACAGTGCAAGTGGTTTCCATCACAGGGGCAGAACTTCATGCCAGTTATTCTTTATTTCACCTTTTAAAATGTTAGCCAGAAAACAGAGTTACAATTGTCCTATTTTCACTCTCTCAGCTTCCTGAATCTTACTATTTATTTTTGTATTTTAAAATATTAAGTGACTATCTAAGAACTAAATGGCCAGAAATAGAAAGTCATGTAGACTTTATACAAATAACAAATATGATACTAAGTTAATAATTCAAACTTGTAGAAGTGTCCCCAAACGTGACCTTTTACAACTGAATAAATAAGTGCATAAGGCATGGCCCTGCTGTATGGCTGGGAAACACTGTTTATCTCCATTGCACTGATATCAGCTGTGTCCCAAAATTAGACGAACATATCCACCAGCATATGACTAGAAATTAGACTAGGCCTGCACTACAGAAAGAAAAAGGGTTATGTAAAGAATTAGATCAGTATGACTCATCCTGAACATTGGTTTTGAAGAATGTTAATAGTACTATTGTGGTATCAAGCTGGCTGCTACAGTTAAGATTGCACTTGGAATTTCCATTATAAATCCCATTTTCAAGGGTTTATAACTTGGCTGTAGTATAAATTCAATCACAGCTGAAACTCAACATACAGAGCCTCATCACTGGAAGCAAGAAAGGTTTTTCAAAGAAAAATCCTTTTTGTTGTTTGAGGTCAAAGGAATGAAAAAAACAGTAGAATCATTACGGGAGAGTTGATGCTTTTCTGCCCTCCCGTAAATTACAAATGACCTCTGTATTTAAACTCAGGATTTCATAGGTCTTTAATACTGAATGACGAATGCTATCTCTAGGTATATTGAAACAAAACTCATTAAAATAATTGAGCTGTTTCCCTGGAAAAACTGCTAGATGGTATATGCAACTCCTCTGAAGTTTCAGCATGAGTTTTGATATTCAGAAGAACAAATTTCAGCACTGGCACAAACTGCAGAGCCTACGTTAATTTCTGAGCAAGTAACAACCCCACATTTCCAACAAGGAGGTATCTCCAAGTACATGCATGCGGTCAAACTCTGGCTGCACCATAGGTTTGGTGTGATCCTTGTACTCTATATGTAGCTCACCAAGACCTACATCAGTCAGTAAGCAGTGTTTTGGATGCAGTTAAATGAGAAATAGATATGAAATAGCAGAATGCTTCCCAGTGAGGGATCTTTCAGCTAGTCTTTGGGCCGAGGCCTTTGTTTCTACACACCTGCTACATAAGGAAAAGTGCAGGAATCCATTAAATGACAATGATTTGAGTACTTGGAATATGTAACGTGCCACATGAAGAAGAGCCTTTGCTTGCCAGCTGAAGCACAGAACAACAACATGGAAAATCTCCATCCACAGGGTTGGTATAAAATCAGAGAAGTCACTTAGGCATTGGGCCATAGGGATCATATAAAGTATCAGAGACCTCAGATACTTCTAAAAGGATGGGAAGCTTTGGGAGGATAGTGCTGGAATGTCAGGAGGAGTACTGCTGTACAGCACAAGCCCAAGAACAGCCCTAGCGGTGGTTTCCACCAGCCAGTGACCAGAGGAGCCCCAAAAAGGGAGAGCAGCTCCAGCCATTGCCCACAGGCAGGCTCGCACCTGGCTGCTCCTGCTATCAGGGCAAGGCATGGCACTGTGATGTGCAGCTGTATAAAATGATCTACATCCAGCGCTGCAGGAAAAGGGAAAGTGTTCATGTCAGCGCCTGGGAAAAAGATTTGTCTTAGGTAAGCAGCTTTTATTTCAGACTGAGCGGTTTACTCATTCCTAGTCACATCTTTAATGTCAGTAGCAGTGGTTTGGAGGGATAATAGCACTTTAATAATAGAGGTTGCAACCTAATTGGAAGCTTTGAATCGAGTGCTTCTAAATGGGAAGAATTAATTGCACCTATGAAAATTTGATGCTACCCTTGTCAGGTGTCCATCTGGATTGGAAGTATTTCCCCAAAGCTGCTGAGTTAATAAGCTTCTTAATTTCAATGAAGGAGATTTTTTTTTTCATTAACTTTCTTCACCCGCATCTGTCAAGACTTGTCAAAAGAATTTCACATGAACATCAGACTACCTCACTGCATCTGAAATACATAATTGCTATAAAGACCCCTTGAGACAATGTGTACGAAACCCTTAAATAATGACTTTGATCTTCAAATTCCGAATGTTCTGTCTTCCTTTTTTTCCAATACAACTGAAGTACGTGTTAACTAATGAGCAAGACCAAGTTGTTCTGGCTGGATGGGTGAGGAGCTCGCAGCTCAGGTGGTGGCAGCATCTGCTCAGCCCTGTGCAGGGATGACACCCCAGGAGCTGGGATGTCTGGTACCCAGTGGGCTTCATCACAACTCAGGTGCTGAATTAGTCCTTCTGATTGAAACGGCCTCACTGAAATCAACCCACCCTAAATATTTTTCTCCCTGCATTAAAATAATCTTAAAAATGTTTAATAGTTTGCACAAAATATGATGGGATGGCAGAGCTTCTGTTTAATCTCACCTTGTTTTGTAGGAGGTATTTCTTTCCATACATTATGAAGCAGCTCAATAAACCAGAAAGCTCCCAACCTGCAACACCGTAAGAGTCTGTCTGAGGGGAACTTAACGATTCCTTTCTAAAACTGATGAGGAAGAAAACATGAGAGACAGTTTATGGGAAAATTGAGGAGCTTACTGCAGAAACTTGTATCGACAGCAATATAGCAAAGGATTGCATTAGTCTCCCCTTGCATATGAGATAATAAATACAGACAAGCAGAAAATATTTTTTCCTCAGTGTCTGTGCCAGTAAATCTATCCTTTAAGGAGTTTTCTGAAGCCTCAAAACCCAGTAGCTGGAACCTTTGCAGCTCTTCTAAACTGCAGCAGAAGCACAGTGCATTGAAGCCAATGAAGTGCACTCCCTGGCCAGGACCTGACCCAGAAGCTGCCAGGGCCAGCAGACAGCCCTGGCACTGATGGCTGCCCTGTGGCTGGGGAGGTGGAAGAGTTACCAAGGTGTAAGAACAGGTAAACACCAGTTTCAGCCCAACATTCAGCCACTCTGCAGTGGGCAAAGTGCGTATGTGTGGTGATTTATTCTGCTACACTGCTGAACTCCACCATAGCCAACGGGCAATGGGGGCTGTGGTCAGTCCCTGGCGCTTCGCCTCCGCCGCTCCCTCAGGGTCCCTCTCTGCCCCTGCTCCCCGTGGGGTCCCTCCCATGGATGCCGTCCTTCCCGAACTGAGCCTGCGGGGGCTGCCCACAGGCTGCAGCTCTTCAGGAACTGCTCCCACACGGCTCCATCCCATGGGGTCCATCCCCCAGGAGCAAACTGCTCCAGTACTGGTCCCCCACGGGTGGGCGGCAGCTCCCCCCAGACCCCCTGCTGCTGTGTGGGCTCCTCTCCACGGGCTGCAGCTCCGGCCCGGGGCCTGCTCCTGCGGGGGCTCTCCATGGGCTGCAGCCTCCTCCACCAGGGGCCTCTCCAGGTGCCACAGGGGAACTTGTGCTGCCTGCCTGCAGCACCTCCTGCCCTCCTGCTGCACTCCCTTTGGGGGCTGCAGGGCTGCTGCTCTCTCAGCTCTCACCCCTCTCTCCCAGCTGCTGTAGCACAGCAGATTTCCCCTTCCTTCAATCTACTCTCCCAGAGGCCCAACCAGCATCACTCATGGCTCAGCTCTGGCCAGTGGTGGGTCCCTTTGGTGCCTGAAACTGTCCCTTACCTAACATGGGGCAGCTCCAGGGCTCTGCTCACAGAGGCCAATCCTGCAGTCCTGCAGTCCACCTCTACCAAAACCTTGCCACATAAACCCAATACAATGTTTAGTCCAAAGGTTATGAATGCAAACCCTGTATCCTCAGCAGCAGCACCAGCACTGACAGGTGGAATAAGAAAGGACCAAGTTAGGACCCTCACTTATCTAGTAGCACCTTGCTGTAGCTAACCGATCAGAAGAAAGAGACCAGGTATCCTTTTACTATGAAAGGAAACAAAGGTTATAGATGGAGATTAACATGTAAACTTGACTTTGCAAAGTGACAACAAACTTAAGTCATCAGTCATTGGTAAGTAAAAAGATTCAGGTGTCAAAACTGTGGGCTGGGATATTTCTGCTTATTTAGGCTCACAGTCCATCATTTCAAGAAAGTGAAACCAAGCCCTGGCAGGTGTCTCACTCACAACTGCTTTGGCTTATATAATTAAGCCAACACAACCAGAAGCCAGATGTTATAACCACAAAAGATAGCAGTTTTCTGAACAAGTATGTTCCGTGTCACAGAGTTTCAAGTGGTATAGCAGAGAAAGCCGTCAAAGACAGTAAAATGCACAGAAGTGTGTTTATGGGAGTTTGGGAACAAAACTGCCTCATTTGCTTCAAACTAAAACTGGCATAATCCTACTGGTGGGAGGGAAGATGAGAGCTCGTCTGGACTTCTTCCATTCTAAAATAGAAGGGGAATTCTCTCAGAAGCAAACCTATGCACTGAGCCACACAGGGAGCTGAGCCTCAGGAATCTCCTGGGGTTTTCCAGACCAGGGCAAGAACAGCTTCACAGGAGGTACCACTACCTGCAGGAATGTGCAGCAGATGAAGATGGCCATGTGGAGGAGCGATGCTCAGTGCAGGACACTGGTTTGCAACTGGTTGCGTCAGGGACATCCACAGAGCTGCTGAACCAGTAGACGGGCACAAACAGGAGGTTTTGATTAGCTAGAGGAATACTTCTGCACCAAAATGTTAAAAATGGAAGAATGGCATATCATCTTCAGACCTCTTGAGTTGGTACCATGCTTAGTCACTTCCTCACTATTCCTTCCCTGGTCATGGCACTGCTTGGTGAAGGAGCATGTTCCCAATCCTCAGTGGGGTTAAAGAGAGTTTCTTCTGAACTGAACCATGCACATAATCTTCTTCAAATTATTTCAGTGGCAGCAAGTATGGAGCAGAGTACAGCACTAATCAACATAAACAAGGCTGTCAAAATAAGAGAAGAATGATAGATTGAATTCTCAATTTATTTATTTTTTCAAAAGATCATGAAATTGCTTCTATTTAAGTGTAAACACTTCAGTTGTTTGGTGCACTGTAAAATTGTCCTTATAATGAGAAATGTTTATTTTTAAAAAATCAGCCAAAGATGTTATTGAAGGAATTAAAAAGACATTTTGTTATTTTCTCAGGGTAATTAAGCAAAAAATAAAAATGGTTTAACTGTTATAGCCAAAACTAGGCAGAAGGGATTCAGCTATTTATATGGGTTGTTATAAAACAAAACATTAGAAAAAAAAAAAGAATCAGAATTGTCCCTTCTGTTAACAAGAACACAGAAGGGGTGAATCTATCTGTATTAGAAATGTAATGAAGAAATGTGTTACACCTGAAAAATAAATGATAAAAATCCCTTCCAGCTGCACATTCTCCTGCTGCTATAGCACTGACCTGCACCACTATTCAGTCTCCCAAATGCTTCCCCAAATGCAGTCCTAGCAACCCTGTGTGAATGCACATGCTTTATTGCAATGCTAGGTAAGTGCAGTAATAGAGAAATAAGAAACTTTGCCCATATTTTTTTAATTGCATAAGGTTTTTTTTAAATACAAAACTCACTATTCATTTTTCAATCCGTAAAGCGATTGCAAACAAGGGAAAGTAAAATTTAATTAAAACTAATTCAAATCTAGTTCCTATCTCCCTGTGGAAAAGCCTTATCTACAAGGCCCCAGCTGCCGAGCATGCTGAGAGGGGCATATTCACGGTGGTTGACGTGAGGCAGTCACTGGATTAAGTGTATAAGCTGTTCACGTAGCAGAGGCTGGGACCCAAATCTTTCAAGTGAGAACACGAGTGCTGCGTGCGTTCACTTGCTTGCTCTCTAATTCCACAACTTTTTTTTCTGCACAGGGCAAAAATCCCTTATTTGATGATAAAGAGAAGTGGGCTGAACTTTGTCAGGCAAGGGGAAGTTTGGCCTTGGTCTTCTGCATGTCAGAGAGCATCTCTGTCACCCTAGTACGGGACTGTAAAACAAAGGCCTGATCTCTGCTTTGAAGTGTTAATCCAGCCTGCTGAAGGTGTCCCCCTTAGTTCTGAGAAAGATCTAAGTTCTAGAGAAGGAAATTATTTAAACCACATACTCATCTTAAGTGACCTTTATTAGCTGGCACAGCTACAGCCTGTTCAGCGTGCTGCCTCCTGCTACTGCTACCCTTAGGTGGTTAAAGCTTCCTATGCACCTATATGTCTTGCAGAGGGCCAGGTCTCTTACCTGAGGCTCTGTAGTCCACTGCCAAGATACAGTGACTAAAAGTCAACCATAAAACACTCCACATCATGGTGCACGAGACCTTTTCTGTTTCCAGACCAGCATCCTTTTGGCCTATAAACCTACAGACCAATGTCTAAGGTAATCAGCATGCACTTTTGTCACAGGAAGATCTGGTGAGGTGGTCACAGGCACCAAACCACACCACTCAGTGACATACAATTTAAAATTACATATAATTAAAAAAGCCTTGTGTGGACCATTGCAGTACCGGGGTGCAGGACATCTCTCTGACCAGTCAATGTGCAGGTCTGTGGCTGACAGCTCAGCTCCTGTCTGTTGTGGTTCCTCCCTTCAGGCTTTAACCTCTACATGGTTCTGGGTGTAGTGGATGCTGCTCCTTCCTGCCCAATTGTCTTATTTTTTTTTTTTTTCCATGTTAATCAGCCTAACTGCCAAAGGGTTTGCTAGACACACAGCCCAAGGCCAGTTAACACTTGCCACCACAGGTTTCATCAGCTTCTGTTTCCAACCAAAATGCTGGAAAAATGAAATGTTACCTTCATTATTCAGCTCACAAACGATTAATTAGGTCCGTGCTGGCCAGTCAGATGCAGACAGGCCTCACCAGCCCAGAAGGTGCCCCGAGGCTGGATGTAGCTTGTGACAGATCTACTGCCTTGATACCTGGGGACCTAAAGACCCACCAGACAAACAAGAAATGCACAATACGGGACTTTCTGGCTAACACTGAAAATTGTAAGGCTGATGATTCTTCAGCCAGAGTATCTGTTACAAACAGATCAGCATACCCATCATGATATCAAGAGGTAACATTACAACGATCAAAAGGAGGAAGAATCTTAATTATCTCTCCTCAGTCAGATGCCTTCTCAAAAACCACTGGCTTCTGCATCACCTCAGGAATGGAAGCCTATATAAATTCATATAAGTAGCAGAACTACACAGCCATACCTCCTTGTCACTGTAAAACTTGCACTTGTTTGTCTTCTCTCCATTTCTCTAGCTTGCTAGTAATAGCTAATAAATTTTATTAATCTCCCTATGCTGAGTCTGTTCTGCCCATCATGATAATTGTTGAGTGATCTCCCCATCCTTATCTCAACCCTTGAGCCCTTTCCATCATATTTTCTCTCCCTTCCCCTTTAAGGATGGGGAGTGAGAAAGCAGTTGTGGTGGAGCTTAGCTGCCCAGCTGGGTAAAAACACTAAACATGTCCAGATTAGCCTATGCTTTCTAGGACAGGGATTATGTCAACAGTGTTTATTTATTTATTGGCTTGTGCTATGACCGGACCAGCACATTTTTGTTTCTTTATGAATAAGTAACAGACAATGAACTTCATCTTGCATGTCCTAACTTTGACAAAAATCCAAGTAACTTTATAAAGACAGTCTGCTGAGTAAGAGTTACAACGTCTGGACCAAAATACATAGTGAAATACTGATATGACTAATGGTCACACACAAAGCTGTAACTTAAAGCTGGGTTTATGGAGGCCTTCGTTAAATTTATTTCATGAAACCCAGTAAATGACTGGTGAGAAATCCTTAATTACTTATTTCTGTAGGTTACTTTAAGATCTTCTTCCCTCCTGCTTCTGGACACTCTGCAATAATTAAACACTCTTTCATTAAGGACATGCCAACCGATTATTTCTAACCAGAAGTCCTCTTAGTGAAGATCTAGGATAATTGCTAAAACAGGTACTGAAACCATAGATGCTTGCACTTAAAGAAATAATGATCGATATTCAACATAAAACTGTGAATGTATTTCTGTACCACAAGGCTATTCCTGAAGACGTAAAGGAAAAACTCCAGCTCAGTAGCCAACCACCCACGGGAGCCTTGTGGTTTAAAGAGAGGACTTCTCTGCAGACTGTACTCATTAGATGAATCTTAAGTTTGAAATCACTCTCTGAGTGATCGCAGACTGATCATTTGCTGCACTTAGAATTGATCTCTGATGTCTCCTCATCCCACCTGATCTGCTCTGTTCAATGCAGCTGCAGCCAAGCGTCTACAGCTGAGTCTCCTGCAGGCCTCGCCTGAGAGCTGCAGATGTTCTCTGGATTGCCCTGGAATATGCTCTTGGCCATGCCAAAAAATCAAGCAAAGCAGAGCTCGTGCTGAACAGAAGCACTGACCGTGCCCAGGCACGTGGGCCTCCACTGATCCTGTGCAAAGCTCTGCTGTGAAGCAGCACTGCTCGGCCCTGTCCAGGAGCGTGATATTCTCTCACAATAACATATCCCAGCCGAGCACAAAGGACATAATGGAGCTGGTTGAAAAATCTGTTTGGGATTTTATGGTGTGTTTTTTCCCACTTTATTTGTTCAGCCTGTCAGAAACTGCCCAGAGCAGTTAGAACAAGATGTTCAGGATGCAGTCAGTGTAAGGCAGGAGAGAGAGAGCAATTTATTCCATATTCAAAACAGGGCAAATAACTCAGTGTAACAAAGAGGAATGGAGAGAGAGACAAGCAAGCTGAAGATCTCCTTTGCAAACACTTTCTGCATTTATTTTCCTCACTGCCAGCATGCCACCCTTCCTGAGGGGACAGACTGGTTTTGTTGACAGACTGAGCAGCATCGTGTTCAGCTTGGTGTGTTTGGCACAGGCACCAGCACAGGGAGCTGGGCATCATCTCCCTTTGTGCATGCATTCAGTGAACCAGGCGGCTTCCCCACAGCACCAGAGGCGATGGGGACCTGCAGGCAGGCTGCACCAAGCTCGGAGCCAAGACCACAGCCTGCGGGAAGGTGCAGGAACACTTGCTTGTATCTCCCTCTCAGGAAGAGGGAATGTAAAAACCAATTGCTACGGGGACTTGACTGTCCTTCCTAATCCTTCAACATGTTGGAGCCCTGGTGTGACACACGCCCAAGACTCCTCAGGTTCCATCCTCCTTCATCCTCTTTAACAGCGTCTCAATGAAATGGAGGTGTATTAAAGCAAAAGGGGCGTTGATACAGTCTTCAAAGGACCCCTAAATTCACAGGAGCTTCTGACATGGCAAGGCTATTCTGAGGCATCTCCTCTTGTTTAACTACCTAATCAGACTGATTCTTTCTTTGTCTGATTTGTGCCAATGTTGAGATTGAACTCGAGATTCACATCACATAGCTCCTAATTCTATCACATTAGTGCTCAAATGAGATACTGCGGCACAGGCGCTTTCCAAATGGTAGCCTGCAGGACTCCTTTATGAAGTGGGTTAAAAAAGACCTTTGGTACTTTTCTTATAGATAACCTTCATTATTTACAGGCCTAGAATGACAAAAAAGATTCACTGCAGAGCTAAAGCAAGCTGACAAGCTATATTCGAGTCGCATCTAATAGATAAAGAGGCATTGCAGTAAAATAGACTTAAAATATTTCTGCAGCTATGCTTTTCAGCCTGGTTTTAATAAGTGGAGAATTTGCCACCCTGTTCTGCTGGACTTTTTGAACATGAGAAGGTATATTTTGAGACGGTTCCTTTCCTGGAGCCCACGTGCTGCTCATTTAAACTACGGGAGATGTGATTTGCCTTCCTAGTGTCAAGGGGTTTTAAAATAATTTAGAAAGGGGGAGGGAGGGGGGAAAATGCATTTTGTGAGAATTTCTCTTCTCCTGACAGCTAACAAAGCAAGAACAAAAGGGGCTTTGCAGGGTTATTTTCTACCGAAACCTAAAATACTGCATGTCCAGTTACAATCTGATGCTTTTTTGATATGATGTAGTAAGCTATCCAATGGACTAAGGGCAAATATTGGACCACGGATTTGGGGACAATATTTTTTTCCAACTTTTTCTCTTTCCATCAGGAGCAAAATAAGTGAAGAAGCTGATTCTATGCCAACATGGGTTATCAATTTCTCTGGTCATTAGTGACAATTAACTGTGTAATTATACAGTTTGCTGTTTTTGCTTCCTGGCAGGCTAATGTTTTATCTGAAGCAGAGGGTGCAATGTGGGGGATTTAATTGCTGGGCCTTTTGTCAAGCAGCTGTCATCTCTTCCACATGCACAATCCTTGGGATGTTGTAACTCCAGAGAAATGAGCATGCAATAGGTTCCCTCTCCACAAAAGACAGAGTAAGAGTAACCACTACCATCTCTTTTGGTAATTGTATAGAGCGAATAGAGTGTGTGCTGGGAACTGAAGGATGAAGAGGGATGCCCACTACTGTAGCACGTTGACAGCTCAGCCGAAGTCCATGTCCCACTGAGTGAGGTCCTGACCAAATAAAAAATAAAACTCATCCTCAGTCTTTGTGTACTCACAGCTTAAAGACAGCCCAGGCAGGGAACAGAGGGCAAACTGGGGCCAGAAAGGAATGGTGTTGTCCAACGTGGTGGTGAGGTAGAAAATGATCCTTTCAGCTCTGTATTTGGGATTGTTCTACCTTCCAAGGATATAATCAGTCCTGTTATACTGACTTGGTATTCACTAAAATGAAGGAGAACACACTCAAACACATCTCTTTAGCTAGGGCGGTTCCATTTACAAAGGTTTCAGGATACCTGTGGCAGACAGCTACTTGCCCAAATCATTCAGCCACTGTACTGTATGAGATATGAAACACATTCACATGTATATAGAGGCTTAAACAACAGACAGGACATGCAGTGAAGGCCAAGCCATGTTTATGTTATTTACAGACACACACACACACACAGAGTCATGAACAATACCCAGTGTTCACACGAGAGGAGCTCTGAAAGATCCCCGTAAGCTCAGAGGTACAGCTCCACAAGTACCACCAGAGACATCCAGGTTCAGATACCAGTGACTGCAGGGGAGAGCATTCAAACTCAGCCCAGGGTCACAAGGGTTGGTGGAAACCTGAGGTGTAGAGGTCTCAAGCAAACCCCAAAGCGTTGCTGAGGCCACTCTGACACTTGCTGATCTTCCTCTGGCTCACTGGAGTGGGGCTTTTCCCAACATGAGGCTCCCACTACCTGGGGAGAATACTGCTTCGTCAATATTTCTTCTGCAAAAGGCTTTGGCACTATTTTTCCTAAATGCCAGATTATTTCAATTCAACCAGGCCCACATTAATGAGGTGTATGAAGTCCCAGCAGCATTCATCTCACCACCTAACTTATATTGTATTGTGGTATGCTTATGACCCTGTACCCTTCTACTGTTCTGATGCCCAAATTTGATCAGGACAGAGCACACACACAAAAGAAAAAGGCCCTGACAGGGCAAGCAGAAGCTGACAGACACAAGCTGAACATCCATGGAGGTTTTTTCCCTGCATCTGTAAGAGAAACCAGCAAGTAAACGCTCCCCTGTCCATCCAATTTGTGCCGTTATCCAGGCAGACAGATTCACCAGATCAGGTGAGTTTACCTTTGCATTAATTCTCCATAAAATTGGGGATCACTGTGTCCAAAAAGCAAGGAAAGAAATCTCTTAAGTCCTTGTGCATGCCGTCAGCTGAAGGATGAAATGGCTAAGCTGACTAGAGCTGTCCCTGCTGAAGGACCATCAAGGAAAGGTGCCAGCAGGGGCATGTACACGACAAGTCAGCCCCAGCTCACAAAGTTAACAGAGTGTCCTCAGTGCATAGATTTAAATTAACTAAAAATAAAACAAAGATGCGACTGCAGGAAGGTGATCCCTTAAGAAGAGAGCGGAGGAGGGAGTGATGGTGGCTCTGGGCACAGAAATAATTTGAGCACAGAAATTTGCCCTGTCTCCAAGATCCAGGGTGGGTGCCTGGTCGTGGGAGCTCTGCTCTGAAAATGCGGAGTGGGGGGTAAGGACGCAGTGGGAACACGCTGCTGAAAGTACCTGTCACCTTCTGATCCCGTTGCTCCCTGCATCTCAGTTGTCCTCAGAGAGCTGCCCTCCGCTGTATTTGCAGGAGCAGAGAGAGCCATCCCAGCCCTAACCTACGTGCCACAGTCCAGCTCCTGTGCACATCACAGCATTATCTGTCTCCTTGTGAAAGGACAGAGATAACATCCTCCTCCAGCTCATCAGCACGTGTGTCCTCAAAATAAATTAACTACACCAGATGCTTTTGGTTTTCTCAAACAAATTAAGATTTTGTTCTCAAATTAGGCTCCAGAGAAAACATGTACAGCATGGGGACAAAGAGATTACGGGCTTCGTTCTCAGGTTGTTACTGTTCCAATGTCATTTCAGGGGATTTTCCATCAGCTTCCACCAACGTGATAGTGATCAGAATCTCGATGTGCCCCAGTTCTCCTCCTGGAGAAGGTCAATGAGTTTCTGTCCTAGACTTTGATACATAAGAAGTAAGATGATACTTCACTCCTATGATGATAAATTGCTCCTACAGATTCATTGAGGGTTTCGTCTTCAGAGTCAGGGAGCTGGCATTAATTTCAGCAGATTCAAAGCAAGACTGTTACCCTAATTCTTGCAAATATGAGACCTCTATTTAACAAGAAACTATGAAGTGGTTAAATATTTGAAGTTCACTTCTAAATAAAATTGTCTAAAGCTTAAAAATTGTCATGCCTTCCTGTTATTTCAGCAGAATATAGAAATGCTCCTGAATGAAGTAAAAAGGCAGCGTGCCCTGTGTCATCAGGAAGGAGATGGGTGAATTATTTCGTGTGAACATTACTCAGTAGCTGAGCTGGAGAGCTGAGCCTGCTGCCCACTGCACTGCCAGCCCTGTCATGTTGTTATGAGGTGCTCCCGACCTCTGAGTAGGATTTTGCCTCCTGTCATCCCCAGAACAGGTCACCCAAAGAGGCTGAGCAATCTCCATCCATAGGGTTGTTCGAAACTCAGCCGGGCTGAGCAGCCTAACCTAACTGGAACCTCTTCAAGCAGGGCGTGGACTGGTTGGCATCAAGATGCCACTGCCAGCAGAGCAGGCAGACAGCACTGCCACGGCTGGGAGCAATGAACGAACCCACAGCACCACCAGCCAACAGCACACAGCCCCAAGAGACCCAGCAAGAGATCCAGAATGGGGTCAGGCACACACCCGGCATCACCCAGCTGCTGGACCTGCACACTTCCATGGTGAAAGTGGAGAGCTAGCTACAGCTTTGCTGGTAAAAGGACAAAAAGACTTCTCTAATTCTACTTTATATTCCATTACTTTGCTTAAAAAAAAATAAAATAAATAAAATAATGATAATTTTAAAAAAAAAAAAAGAGGTAGGAGACATTTTGGTGTTCAGTGCGGAACAGTGCTTTATCAAAAATTCCCTGCACAGCACCAGAAATGTGTGATCTGCACTTTGAATAAATATTTAACACCTAAAATGGAGACTCCATCTTTGATCAGGGACCACACTTGGGAATAAATAGTCATTGCTTTTTAAATTGCTGCAGTTAAGCTATAGCAGGTTATATACAGCAGTTATATAAAGCTATGTACGAGGAACTGTTTCCATGCCACCAGGCCAGGAGCAGAGCATGAGTTATGCAATAGTTAGACTGAGACAGTCTGTCCGCGGGAATCCATATTCCTCACCCTGAGATTTCACATCGGACGTTTATAACCTGGGCAAGAAAATGGATTTTCATAGAAATATGTATCTATTAATCTTACTCAAACACAGCATTAAAAATGCTCAAAGTGTTTTAAAAACCAAATTAGAATTGAGTTGCCCAAACTGTTCAGCGTCTGATCTCCTCTTCCTCGTGTGGTGATCTCTCTCAGACAAGGCAGCGTGCACTACCTCCCACCCAACCTGCAACCATCAGCACACTTTTGAAGGGTGGCAGCCTTGGGTAGACACCTCGTCCATCACACACAGGTCAGGGATTCCTCCTCACGTCCCCTTTTCCACCTGGCAGCTTTTACCCAGATCATGGATATCCCATGTGCCTGGCACTGCCCTGCATCACCCCCATCACTTCTCCTGCAAGGCTGCTGTTCAGAGAGGAAAGCAATGAGTGAAAGAGCTTCCCTGTCTGCCCTAGCATTGGGACGGGTTGCCCAGGGAGGTGGTGGAGTCACCATCCCTGGGGGTGTTCAAGGAAAGGTTGGACGTGGTGCTTGGGGACCTGGTTTAGTGGGTGACACTGGTGGTAGGGGATGGTTGGACCAGATGATCTTGGAGGGCTTTTCCAACCTTAATGACTCCGTGATTCTCTGATTCTAGCAGAAGACAGCTGCTGGCTCACCATGCAACTCCAGAGGATAAAAAAATAATTCAGCTCTCCACATGGCCCAGCTGCAGCCCATGTGCCATGGTGCTGGAGCTGCACACTGAGCCTCCAGCGATAAGCACAGAAAAGCAGCTTGTGCATTAAAGCTTTATACGTAGTTACTGTATAATATATGTTACCTGTTGCAAGGGGAATGATTTGAGTCTTTCTCTTCTTAGAGGTTTCTAACAGCCATCTCAGCCCAAGGAAGGCTCATTACCTGGTGTATGAAGCCAGCCTGGAAAGCCTCGAGCTGCTCCTGGGCTGGCACCTTCTGCAGGTTTTCAGTCACACCAGGAACCCTGCAATCATTGAAGGATTTTTTTCATTTTTTTTTTCAGGTTATTTGTCCGTAGCTTGTTCATAGCTGTGTGCATTTGACCCGTGGCCCCGCAGGCAGGCTGTCCCCCTCACGGCCTCTGGTAGCCAACATCAGCTCAAGAGCCACGGGTGCAAGAGGAGCTCTGGGTCTCAGAGGGCTTTGGATAAAGCTGCTGCAAGTCATCCTTCCCATGCTGAGGTGAGAAGCACAGACAGATCAGGGCAGAGGAGGAGGACAGCTTGTGGGTCACCCAGAACAAGAACCAGCCCATGTCAGAGGTCACCTGCAACAAGACCGTGCTTGGGATGAAATGGGAAGCTGCCAGGGAAGGGACGTTAATGCCAGCTTCACAAAGATTTACCAAAAGAGAGCATTGCCAGGGAGAAAACACAAAATTAGTTTCATATAAAAACTAACAAATTCCTTGCCCAGCCTAACAGAAACAAAATCTTTTCTTGATGACTTTTCACAGTTGGGCAGCAGCAGAAAACCTTTCGGTAAATGTTGAGGAGATGAGTCTCTCTCCTCTCGCAGCTGCCCCCAGCACCAAGGGAGATGAGATTACATGAGAGCTACAAAAGGCCAAGCATTAGCAGAGGTAAGAAGCGTTGTCCTGAGAGGATGCTGCAGCTGCCTGGGCCATAGCAGGGGAGTGACCGTGGGCAGCGATGTCCCTGCAGGACTGTGCTCCTCTTTCGGACTCTCTGACACGAGGTCCTGGAGGCTCAGCTGGGGTTTGACCCAATCAAGAGGGGTACAGCAGAAGAAACGGCAAAACGAAGCCAGCAGGAATGTGACGGGGCTTGCAGGAGCTGGCAAGCATTCCTTTGGTGCCTGCCTGGCTCCTGAACCCAGAGCCAGCGCAAGAAGCTGACGGTCACCCTGAGGGGCTGAAGCTACCTGCTGCAGGTAAGCAGGTCACAAAGGAGAAACTCACCCTGTGCCAGAGACACCTGCAAGTTCCTGGGGCTGCCCAAGCACAGCCCCACCGTTTGCATGCTCCGGAGGGTGAAGCAGCCGCCCTGGGGGCTGCCACCACGGCAGAGCTCCGGTGGCTGCAGACATTGACTGAGCTCTGCGGAGCACGGGGCTGGTCTGAAGGCAGGAGGAGAGAAATGAGAACAGGAATCAATTACAGGCAGGCAGACAGAACTCGTACCTGCCACAAATGGAAGAAAATTGAAAAACGGTCACAGCCTTCAGTAGCAATAAAAGGCGAGCGGCTCAGCCCGGGTGAGGGGCTGGGAGCAGGGCCCGCAGGAGCATCCCCCGAGGAGGACGGGCTGGGTGCTGAGGTCTCCCGAGCCCCCTGCACTTACCTGTGTGACATCAACAACCTTCCCAAGAGCTTTCAGATAACGCTGCACTTTTCAGATAAAGCACACACCCGTCTGTGCTGGTTGGGGGGTGATTGACAGTGAATAATTAAAGTGCTATAACAATTCTCCTGATATTTCACTGACAGAGAGACAGGCAGAGATGTGTGGATGTGGCAGAGCACAAAGTAATTACACACATCTAGGGCTTCACTTTTTTTCTAGTCTCAGCTGCTTGGCAGTTTCCTCAAGTTGCCTGTGCTCGTAGCCAAGTTTTAATCACTGTTAAATCACACCATATGACTTGCATTTGGGAGCACTTTGTCAACATCAAAAATAAATATTATTCCCACAAGGAATCCAGCTGGCCTCTAATTAGGTTTCAGAATATATCAATTAAGGTGTTAACGTGCTGTCCGATGATGAAAGCCGTCATCCCATCAGCTCCTAGAAGATCAATACAACCGTGTGATAGGAGATATCCACCCATTCATTTTCCTGGCAAATGAATCAATATCACAATTTTAATGGGACCAGTCATTAAATGAATGTTATTCCTGAAGACCCAAAACCAAACAAAACCAAGAGCATGCAGTCTAGCAGCATTTTTCAATAGTTGCAAACTTCTTTAGTCCTGAAACTTCTCACTGCAAAGAATGACACCTGAATAACAGCAGCAATACCGCTAATACAGCTAATCACTGCCCTGAGCTCCAGGCTGTGCATTACAAGGCACTGCTCTCCTTACTTCTCTGAGGAGCCATCTCCTAGCATTACCTTGCTGCCAAGGAAATGTGCATGAGATACCAGAAAAAATAAAAAATCACAACAATTTGCACTTGCTGCCATTCCTTACACTGTATCGTGATTCAGTCTACAACTTCCTCGTAATGGGGTGTCGAGAGGCAGGAGACCTTTTCTCCATTAACACCAGTGACAGGACCCGCGGGAACGGGGTTAAGCTGAGGCAGGGGAAATTTAGGCTGGACGTCAGGAGGGGGTTCTTCACAGAGAGGGTGGTTGCACACTGGAACAGGCTCCCCAGGGAAGTGGTCACTGCACCGAGCCTGTCTGAATTTAAGAAGAGATTGGACTGTGCACTTAGGCACATGGTCTGAACTTTTGGGTAGACCTGTGCGGTGTCAAGAGTTGGACTTGATGATCCTTAAGGGTCCCTTCCAACTCAGGATATTCTATGATTCTATGATTCTATGATTCTCATAAGAAAGTAGCCAGTAGCATTTTCTTCTTCAGAAGTCCCAACAAACCCCATGGATTTCATGGGCACCTGAGCAGCGTCTGAAACACCTGCAAGCCAGATTTGCTGCATTTATGCTTCATTTTGAGATTCACCTTGGTCTGTTCCTTAACCCTGAGTTTTGCTAGGCGATGCTGGGGCAGTGGCACGAGCTCCAGCGCCGAGCTCCCAGAGTGCCACTGCCCAGCACACAGGGTCAGGGATCAAAGCAGAGGTCAATACCGCATGAAAACATCTCTTGGAAGTGTTTCTGTGAACTGAAGGAAAATCCTAGAAGAAAATCTCCGATCAGACCTAAAAATGGATCACGAGTCAGCTCCGCTTAGACTGACAGAGGTACAAAATGCTACGAAAGCGCTTTGGCTGTGTCAGGGGCTGTCATCGCCTGCTGCAAAGCGCTTGTCAAACCACAAGTAAAGCTGAGACAACGGCAGATTTCTCATATTGCTGGTGAGAACATATTTGCATCACTGCTTGCAACAGGCGATCATTAGTGCAAAGTGTTTGACTCTACAGTGAGCATTCGAAGTGCAGCATCCACCACAAGCATCTCTCTACCTCCCCCTGCTCCCAGGTGGTACCTGGACATTTTCATTTCCTTCTCCTTCATCTCCTGAAGACTCCAGACCTATGTTCACATTTCACATCCATACACTGAGCAGGCAAACCCACAGCTGATCCCAACTGACACAGATCCACTGGGTGCTGCTGGTGGCCACCAGCTACATTTCTGGCCACAGAAATCTCTTGGTCCAGACAATCCAGATTTGTCTCCTTGCTTTCCAAACAGTCCCTTCTAGGCTGGAATACACTCGTCTGGGGACATGGTCACTGGTGCCACCTGCCCTGCTGACATCTCTGGGTGGAGGACAGGCCCAGAAACAGCCCGTCTGGATCCACATCTTCTGTTTGCCAGAGCCTCACTCATGGTTAGTAAATAACAATTAACACTGCTGCCAACACAGGGATTAGGGTGTCTTTTTCACATATGAGCTCAGATTTTGCAGATGCAAAATCAGTCCCTTGTCTCATTCTGAGGGTTTCTCCATCCTTTTCTTGCCAGCCACCAACTCCAATGACAAACCCGTGGTTTGCTCCAGGAGAGAAGGCAAAATGAACTTGGAGTGAGCTCAGGGGCTACTTCCAATGCTAACGCTTGCTGCCATTGCTATTGCCTAAAGGAGCTCCAGAGTAAGATCCTGCCTTGGATATCTTCAGACCCTGCTCAGATCTGCTTCACAGATGAAGGAACTTTCTGTTTCCTCTCCTGAGTATAGGCAACTCTAAGTACGTTCTTGTTTTAACACTACATTGAATTATAACTCCTTCCTGACTCTGTGCAATTACTTCTGCACTGGGATTGCATATGCATCAAGTGCAAGTTCCTGAAAGAACAGCAGAGACAGAAGCTGCTCCTGAACAAAAGGCATGGGCTGGTAAAATGAACCGGTCACCCTTGCAGTTGCATTCACAACCAGGGTGAAACTGTGCCAGAAAAGAGCTGAGTTTTTTCCCCTCCTTTACAAACCATTTCTCCACCCAGTTCGGAAAGGGCCTTTGTAAGGCCACTGGACAGTGATGAGAAAGGAATCCATGGTTTCTGTGCTAATTTGCAGCTTTATGTTTTGTTGGTGACTGATTACTGCTGAACTCTACCAAAACTGTAAGAAACTTCGAAGCACTGCAGCAAAGTGCCTGAGCTAAGCACACAGCTCCCAAAGGATTGATTTACACGGCACACGGGCTTTCTTTCGACCAGCCCTCATGCAGCCCATCACCACCTGTCTGAGGCTGCTGCTCAAACAACATACTAAAAAGAGAAGTGTTACTTAAGCAGAATTTTGTTTATGAGATAGATTGTTTATAAGAATAAAAAGAGTATTTTTTTCAAAAAGTGGTCTGAAGTGAACAAAAAATGCTTTTTCCCCTACATCAACCACTCCTGTTTTCTGGTAGAGCACAGGTCACCTCTTGGAAGGCTGTAAAAGCCTGCATTATGCTGAAAGCAGCCTGGAAAATCCCATCCCTACCAAGGTCTCGCTCTTGAAGAACAAAAAGACAGAGGATTTGCCGTATGAGCAAATTGTCCCAAAGTGTCCCTTTCAGCCAAGTCACCATCAGCCCAGTTTTTATATCCTTTTTTGAGCATATATATCCCACCACTGCTGGGCCAGGGCAGGTCTCCACAATGTGTCATGGCACAGTGCAGTGCTGTGCACCTCACAGCAGTGAGGACCGAGCAGCTTTAATCTGCCCTTTTGGACCTCCACCACCAGTTTACCGTGGCTCTCCCAGCCCCTACACCAGCTCTGGGGAGTCTGCCTGCTGGTCTGGCTGCTGTTTCATAAGGCTCTGGCTAAATATAGCTCCTTGAACACATCTCCAACTAGTAAGTGCTGCATGGTGTGAGCAAAGGTGACAGGTCACGAGCTGGGCCATCATTTCTCTGGAGCTGGGGTCAAAAGTGAGGCTTTTTGTCAGAAATGCCAGCCCTGAGCCCACCCCTGCTCTTGACAAACCAGCAGGATTTTTATTGCTGACCTCGAGGTATGAAAATTGCCCAGCATTTCAAAGAATCGACCCGGTGACTTTCAGACACTTCGAGGGGTACTTAAAGCATGACCATAAATACCCAGAGAGAGCCTTGGTCAAGCTGCAGGTTGCAGGCTGGTGCCAGACATTCTTCAGGCACTGACGTGAACAAGAGGGAACGAGCAGGAGACCCTTTCAACACACAACAAACCTGGTGTCTCCTTCTGGAAAGGAAGGCAGAGGCACCAGCAGGATTTGCACCCAGAGGACCATTGCACCCAGCAGAGCATTGCAGCCAGACCCAGATTCTCTTCCCAGCTCCGCCACTGGCTCAGAGTTAACCTGGAGTGAAAAACCCAGCTTACAAAATGAGTGCAGCACTGATCACAGCCCAGGAGTGTTGCAGAACTTCCCTAACACTCTGCCGAGGAGCCCTACAATCCGCAGCAGAGACTGTGCACTTTGTTAGCTGCAGCTGAATCCCAGAGCAGCAAGTGGCAGCTGAAGCACCTATTTTTAATTGAAATGAGCCATGCTAGAGAGGTTTTCATTTCTGTTCATACATAACACCAAAATTGCTCTTCATGGGATAATCACCCATTAATCTGATCAAGATCGTGGTTTTCTTAATGGTGTGGTAACTCGATGCAATAATTTCAGTAAAATGAAAAATTTCTCCTCTCACTCCAACTTGAGCGTTGTGCATTTCCACTCACTGTGATCTTCCTTATGCTGTGCATAGCATCAGCCTCTGAAGACCTGGCACTATTTTCTCTCTGCTTGGCCACAGGCTTAGTGTTCCCCTAGGGCACCACTTGCCCAGAGAGCACCGGTTGCACCAGGGACATGCTTGGGACTTGCAAAACAGAATCAGGATTTGCTCTCAGCAGTTCTCACATTGACCAGGGAACACCAAAGGACAGTGATCCTGCTGGCTGCTCCACTGAATCTTGGACACATTTCAGATGACATAGAACAGGTGAGAGCTGGCAGTGCAAAGGCGAAATGTTCCTCACTTCACATGTGCACCATGACAAATCTGAACAGTTTTATGTATAACAAATGCAAGTCTAATCAAAGGCACTCTCCACAGGTAGCCAGGTAACACACTGCAGATGGCCTCTGAGAGCTACCTGGGACACGCTCTGACCCTGGATTGCAGAAGGACTGACGTGGGCAGATCAGCTTTGCCTTTGGTGGAAGGACAGCACACAACACAATCCGATCTAATATCTAATCTAAACCTAAAAAAGAATAGATTTAGATTGGATATTAGGAAGAAATTCTTCCCTCAGGGGGTGGTGAGGCCCTGGCACAGGCTGCCCAGAGAAGCTGTGGATGCCCCATCCCTGGAGGTGCTCAAGGCCAGGCTGGATGGGGCTTTGGTCTGGTGGGAGGTGTCCCTGCCCATGGCAGGGGGCTGGAACTGGATGATCTTTGAGGTCCCTTCCAACCCAAACCTTTCTGTGATTCTGTGACCTTGAGCTGGGAGACATCAATCCCACATTTCAGGGATGATCCTCATGTGGGCACAGGCATGCAGGAGCACTGCTGGAGGCCAGCAGCATCGTCCTCTGCCCTGCATGGCCCCAGTGGTCCCCAGAGGCACCTCTCACCCTGGCTGCAAGTCTTCATGTGGAGGGGGACATGGCAGGCACTGAGGGAAGAGAACTAGAAGGCTGAGAGGAGTCAAGGCAGCTGTGAGGAGGTGCTGGATTAGGAAATAGCCTACTGTTGGGCCTGGCTGCCCAAGGAGCCCATGGAGTCTTTGTCCCTGGGAGGCTGTAGCAAAACAATAATAGGCAGCAGACCAGGAAAATGGGGTGGTTAGGGGGCTGCAAACTGAGGGACAGTTTTAGGTGGGTTACCACAGAGGAGCAAATTCTGACCTTTGTGTTTCCATAATGAAAAAAAAAAAATTGTGTGGTGTCACTCATTCCTGCGGAAGCGGTGGCTGCTGCAGTCACATACATTAACTGAACACAGAATGGATGCTAAAATCACTGCAGAGCTAAATAGACAAGCTCATATTTTCACTTAGTTAAGAAAAACTGCCCCTCTTAATGCTTTATGACTTGGCTGACAGAAAGAAAATTTCAGTGGCTGTGCAGACAGTCAGCAGTAGATGGGAAAATGATGAATATTTACAATAAGGAGGAGAATATTTAGGTGGGATATTGAATATTTCCCACAAGAAATGTGAGTGGGAATTGTTAAATATCTAAGACCCCACATTATCACAGAGAGAGTTGCATGCTGAACGTACAGAATAATTCTCTAAGTAGTGAATTCAGTGGAAGAGCTTATCTTAAACACAATCTTGCAAACCAGCATAGCTTGCCGGATCACACGTGTCAAACAGAGAGGATTCAGTCAGATTTCAGGAGACCAATGCTTGTGTGTGCACCGACAGCCACAGACAGTGCGGGACAGCTGAGTACACCGGTCCCCAAGCATGTCTCAGGGCCAGTTTACGAGGGGTGGCAGCCTCATGCCTCCAGGATAACCATGAATCCATGGAGGTAGGAACCATAAGCCCACCTTGCACTTCACTGACAAAGCCGAAATAGCCCCTTCGGCCCAATCTGTCCGATGTGGCTGCGCTGCTTTGCTGAGGTTTTCTGTAGATCTCTGATAATTGAGTTACCGTGAAGGGAAGAACATTATTCCCTATGGTTTGTGTAGCTGCAAGTTTGTGTTTTTACACTAAGAAAAGCTCTCAGTGAAACTGCCAGATTTCAGCACCATCCCCGTGTTTTGCAGTAAGTTAAAACCAAGCCCATGCTGGTCCAGGGCCGTGGGCTCCATCCTCCTCACCAGCACTGGGTGAGCTGCCAGGAGCACCCACGTGGGCACGGAGGGGCCCACCAAGAGGCTGGAGAAGCCACCGGCCACAGCCACCTCTGGCCCCATCTCCCCCCTCCAGCTTTTGCTCTCCTCTCAGCCCCTTCGTGGTGCCCACCCTTAGCAGAGAGAGCTGATATCCAGGGGTGGGACCACCCTGAGCAGAGGGCTGGGAGGGCCTGCAGCAGGCTGGCAGTGGGCCAATCCTACCCTCTACCTTTGGAGGATGGAAACAGGAACCTCAAATACTTAGCAGGGTAAATTCACTTGGAAAAAAAAAAAAAAAAAAAGGAGAGAGAGACCTTCATGCAGAGTTTTTACCCTTCCTTGACTTTATTTAGCAAGTTTCTGGAGGAGAGCAGCTCTCTTAGCCAGGCAGTTCTGCATCACTAACAGCTTGGTATTGTTTATGCTGAAATTAGGTGCTGAAGAAGCACATTGGTTTGCAAAAAAAAAATGTATCAGCATCCACAAGAAGAAGCAGAAAGAGTAAATGGGCCTAATTAGTCACTAGACAAGGAACTAGATTAGCACATTCTTACACATAGATTTAAGAAATGCAAGCTCTTCATCCTCCCTAGCACGCTTGCTGGAGAACGTGTTTTTATGGAAAGAAAGACCTTCTGAACAGCTGCATGGGTCAAGGAGCACCGGCCCCAGCAGCTATGGCCAGAGGCCTGTGGCAGATCCTGGACAAGAGCTCCAGGGGGGCAGTGGTGGGGCTCCCCCTGCATGGTGGGCCCTTTAGGGTCACGTTTAGGAAAGGCAGTTTAAGGAGTTTTCAGGAAAACAGTTGTCAGCAGGGCCGTAGGTGTGAGGCCTACAAGGCCCAGTCCGTGGCATCACCTAAACCTGGAGCACTGCTCTGCTGGCAGGGACACCAAACCCCTTGTGAGAGGGGTGGAAGGGCTTTTGCGAGAGGGTACCCAAGACAAGCTTGACATAGGATGAAGAGATTTGCAGAGGAAAACCCTAAAAGAAGCCAGATAAAAGCAAATACCATTATTTATCTCTTGGAGGAAGAGAGGGGGCTCATATACATGTATTTCAGCCAGTGTTAGAGTGAAGTGGAATGGTTGCTGCCCACAGTAACCTCACTGGTTAGTTTCTATTATGTTTCTTAGCCATGTCCTGGGTCTCCATCGCACAAATGTCCCTGCAGGCCAGGAACCCTGAGGGCAGGTTTAGCAGCACCCATCTATTTATTAATTGTTATATTTACCATGACTGTGAACTTTGAGCAGGACATCTGTCTTCCCTTCTGGGAACAGGATCCATCTGCAGGCTGACCTGCATTTAAGCATGCAATATTTTGCAGGATGACACCAAATCATTTACTGAGTTCCCAGCATTTCTGTGCACTCATTGGTGACCATTTTAGCCAAAGCCAATCAGGATACTGTTGCACAGATACTCAGAGTGTTTGTTAATAGGGAAAAACCTAAATTACTGGGATCTGTGCACATGGCATCACTCATGTGGGGAATCCAATTCCCAGCAGGGCCATCAGCTGCTTTCTGGTGGCAACAAGAGTCTCCATCACAGGCTCCTTGCAGCTGTGTCTTCAGCTGGACCAGGAGAGACTCCTTGAACCTCTGTTTTGCTCAGTTCTTGGCATCTAACCAGTCTTGGTCCTATACAAACATCCTTCCACATGCATTGGGGTTGGACCTGATGATCTCTTGAGGTCCCTTCCAACCCCTACAATTCTGTGATTCTGTGATTGTTTGCTGCTACTGATGCACCTTAACTACATAAACATATCCTTTAAATATCTTAACTACATGTAGAAGACTGTCCTGTGTCAACACTTTCGCAGGAACAAGTTCTCTTGACTATTTCCAAATGTCTTAACTGCACACAACAGCCTAGGCAGGTTAGAACACTTCCCCAGGACTTCTATCACCATACCTGGGCATACAAACTGGGCCAGGCACAGCTGCTGGTTTGGGGAAAAATTCTAAATCCATCCAAAATTCCCACCTGGAGGGCTCCTGCCAGCCAAGTGCTGAGCTGGGAGGCCAGGAGTGAGCTCACGCTGCTGCTGCAAGACCCAGGATCAGACCCAAGGCAAGGCACACTTGTCCGCCTAGGAGCAGCCCTTGTATTGACAGGACAGCATCGATTGGAAGCACGATAGCAAGTTTTTCAGTGCAATTGAGTGTGTGCTGGAATAGATTCATAGGTGATAGGAGAAAGGGTTCACACATAATATGTGCTTGTAAAAAAGGAACACAAAGTTCTTTAAAAACAAAAACATATCCCGATGTCTTCCACAAAGGCCTGGTTACATCTCCAATTAAATAAAAACCCTGCTTGGGGAAGTGGCATCAAAAAAGCCATGACCCTGCCGAGATGTAATTCAGAAGACATTTGTGGTGACTGGGAAGCTTAATTAGATCCTAAGGTACATCCATTAACTTTCACGTGGAATAAACACAGGCTGCATCTTGGTATAATCTAACGCAGTTGGTGGAGAGGATCGCACCAGCCTGGCCACTGAAAGTGCACGCTGATGAAGGGACCATTTCACAGGTGCAGCACCATGAATGGATGACAGCCTTGCAAAAAGATGAGCCAAATTTTGTACCACCTTAGCTGTAATAAGCAAATGCACATTAGCATTCCCTTTACAGGCTGTACTTACACGCAGGCATTTTGGTAACAGCTTAAGTTTAGCATCAGAGGCACAAGCATGCACGGGAGAGGCCGTGTGTAGCGCTGCAAAAGCCACAGGCAGGAACATCATCCGCTGTCAGCATCCCGTGCGTGGTTGGGAGCACAACGCTCGTTACTTCCCTCTTAACGCCGCTGAAATCTCAGCACGGCTACTTCTCAACTCAAAAGGATCTCGCATACTGCTCCACAAAACTAATTTACTTTAATTAAACTTATCTATATTTTATAGACAAAACACATCTCAGATGATGTGCAAAACTTGCAGATAGCGTCTACCCAAGAGATTCCACTCCTGGGTAAATCTGCGAGCTGATAGCCCTGTGTAATTTAAGCAATCATTTTTACATGACTGAATCTGATAAATAGTTTTCTTTGCAAAAAAAAAATGGCTTCCAGCCAGACATGGACAAAAATAGGCAATGCACAATGCATTCTTGGAAGAGGTAGACTTCTCTCGACTGATTTAATCATAGCAGAAGCTCCTAGCAGGCCTGAAAAAAATCTTCTTCTGCACTGGGCTTCCTAATTTGTGTTCTTAACTGCCTCATTTGACTTTAAAGTTTGGGGAGTACTTCATTACAAAAGCATTCACGTGGTATAAACTAAAGCCTCGATAGCAATTTTTATGATTTGTAAGGACGTCGACAATGCAATTTTCTAGCATCTAGTTCCACCTTTTAGAGATAAAACTTGAAGATCCTTCTGAGAATAAAAAAATTAATCTGAAAGGATGAGATTGAATTCAGAGGAGCTACAAACACCAGAGAAGAGAGTAATAAAACAAAGAAATCTAATAAAACATGGTCAAAAAGGTGTGGTAATAGCCTTTTCTTACTAAAACTATTGATCGGAAACTTTCTTTTGGAGTTGGGCTGTGTTCTGGATCTTCTAGCTCGAGGCACGCTGGGCGCAAGGCTTGGCTCCCCTCCACACAAGGTCGCAATGAAATTAAAAGGAATGCTTCTGCCCTCCAGCTGTTCCCAACCTTCTGCCTGGTTAGCAGAATGGATGGCACCGGGATTCATCTGTTTCAGCACGGAACCAACCAGCTTGATTTCAGCTCCGCTTTGAAAGCTCCTGTTGTTATTCAGGGGAAGGTTACAGCTGGGGCAGGGACCTCCAGCAGAAAAGCAGCAACATCCTGAACCACGGTGGCCATTTCTGCAGCACAGCACAGCTCAGCATCCCAGCTACAAAGCACAATCAATCTCACAAGAAACAAGCATGAATCAGGTCAAATCAGAGTAGCACAGTAAGGAAAAATATCCATTTGCAACCTTTACCAAGACACATTTTCTTCTTGTGTTTTATTTCAGATTTTATCATATGTATCCAGGATTATAGGAACCCGCAGGGTCACTTCGGTATCTTCAGATCTTGCACTACTTTTTATAGTCTGAATTGAATGTTCTCTGCCATAGCTCTCTGGTTTTTAATGTTTTGCTTCAGGCATTTCTCTCTCTTTATGAGTCTGGCCAGAGAGCAGGACAGAGCAGTCACTGCTCGAGCAGGGCTCAGTCAGTTGCAAGAGGAATAAAAATTATTTTTTATTTCAGTTCATATCATATTTAAAGGAAAACACCCGTTAAAATGCTAAAAAATAATTTGCAATCACTTATGTCAGAGCCTAAATTTCTCATACTCTTCACCCAATTTAATGTGCTGCATCAGTAAGCTCTTTACAAAGTGACCACCTAACAGAAATTTCTATGATGCTGAGGCAAAGCAGTATCTCTGCAATAACACCTCTATGTGCCTCATGAAAACACTGCAAGCTGAGCACCTTCAGTTGCTAGCACTTTTAATGTCATCCTATTGAACTAACTAAAAAAAATAAATAATATCTCTTCAATGCTATCATGACTTTTACCTGGCTTCCTGTTTCCATCTAGAAGAGGCTTGAAACAAATTGTAATAAATTACCCAATAAATGAAGGGCTCTATTCTTCTGTATGTGATAAACCAAAAATTTTAGACTCTGAACAACACCCTGCTAAAGTATACGATACATATGTATATATGTGTGTAACATACAGTTTTAGAATTAGCTAAATGTAGTAGATTTAGCCTTAACATAACACCTAGCTATAAATCAACACAACGGAACTGTTCTAGCAGCAGAAGGAAATCGATCGCTATTAATGTAAAGTACAGGCACAAACTAATATGAAACCCCATTACTTAAAACAAGATTTCCTGCTTGGCAGCTGAAGGATTTCTCCTGGCCGGTGGCCTTGGGAGATGCTGGCTGCTGTAGCCAGACCTCGGTGCCGCTGCCACCCCTGCAGGAGCAGCCCCACCTTCCCCGCTCCCAGGGGAGCTGCAGGAAGCCTGAAAGCACAGAACCACGGATCTGTAGGGGTTGGAAGGGACCTCCAGAGATCATCGGGTCCAACCCCCCTGCCAAAGCAGGTTCCCTAGAGCAGGCTGCCCAGGCAGGCGTCCAGATGGGCCTTGAATATCTCCAGAGAAGGAGATATTTAAAGATATTAAAAGATATTTAGAGAAATCCACCCCAGGATGCTCTGCAGCACCAGTCCCTGTGATGCCCAAAGGCCAGGGCCAGCACAGAAGGCAACTCAGACTCTTGCTAAAGCACAAGGGATTTAGGGTATGTGGATTCCAGTACCTAAAAACATCAGTGAATTCTTTGATTACACATCAGCCAAATGATAGCCGTGCTTCCATTTCTCCTGTGCAAAGGAGGGATGTGAAATACAAGCTTGCAAAAGTTTGGGATTTGTTCTGATGCTACAGCACCACATGCTGCCATCTCCACAGCCAGGAGAAAGGAGACGCTGGGTGGTGTCCCCAGCTGGCTGGCCCCTCTCCACCTGCCTTTTGGTGGAACCTTTTGGCAGCAGGTCACTGCAGAGAGGTTCACAGGTGTGAAAAGCAAATGAGCTCACGGAAAAACACCCTTTGGTCATGTCAATTCTTGCATTTCTGGCATTAATTTGTGTGCTTCGTGCTTTTCTTGTTGCAGAAACACAGCTAAAATACGGGTTGGTCAGGAGCCTCTTAAAGCAGACCTACAGCTGACAGCAATGCCAGCCCACCGCCATTGTCTCAAAATGCTGAATCCTGGCTTGTTTTGTCTTGTTCTTTCTAGTTCCCAGTTCCCAGATGCAGCCATCACATGCAGCATCTGCCTTAAGGACCTCCCCTCTTCTTTTTCACAAGACTCCATTACTGTGGGTCTTACTCTGGATATACGTGTACACCTCCCCTCAGGGACAGCTGCACTGGAAGTAGACGGACAAAATTCATGAGGATTCAGGAAACAATGGCTCTGTATCAGACAATAAAAATACATTAAAAACTCCATTATCCCTATATGCATACATATATAAGTGCACTAGCAAAATTATTGTATGCAAACAATGAATACATCACAAAGACAGAAACGCAGCACAATCCTTCCAATTCATGTAGTTTGCATTTTTACTCTTCCCTGGGTAAAAATTCTTCCTTCGCACCCGTACTATCATAGAATCACAATCATTTAGGTTGGAAAAGATCTCTAAATCAAGTCCAGCCATTAACCTACCACTGCCAAGTCCACCACCAAGCCATGTCCCAAAGCACCACATCTACATGACTTTTGAATCCCTCCAGGGATGGGGACTCAACCATTTCCCTTCAGCCTGCTCCAATGCCTCATATGAACGGGAATGTTCCAGTAAGAAATGGTAAATCCTTTGTTTGCACTGTGTGCAGGATCCCAGCAAACCATTCAACCTTCCCAAGACAGGGATCTCCTGGAAAGAGTCCAGTGGAGGGCCACAAAGATGATATGGGGCCTGGAGCACCTTCCCTGTGAAGAAAGGCTGAGAGACCTGGGTCTGTTCAGCCTGGAGAAGAGAAGACTGAGAGGGGATCTCATCAATGTGTATAAATACCTGAGGGGTGGGAGACAGAGGCATTTGGCCAGCCTCTCTTCAGTGGTTTGTGAGGACGGGACAAGGGGCAATGGCCACAAAATGGAGCCCAGGAAGTTCCGCACCAACACGTGAAGGAACTTCTTTACGGTGAGGGTGATGGAGCACTGGGACAGGCTGCCCAGGGAGGTTGTGGAGTCTCCTTCTCTGGAGATATCCAAGGCCCGTCTGGACACCTACCTGGGCAGCCTGCTCTGAGGAACCTGCTTTGGCAGGGGGGTTGGACCTGATGATCTCTTGAGGTCCTTTCCAACCCCTACAGTTCTGTGATTCTGTGTGACTAATTCTCAGAGCAAGCCACTGGACCACTCTGAGGTACACTCAGTCTGTGAATATATCTGAATAAGATGCATACACCACTGCATTACCACCTGCATCCAGCTCGTTTTTGGATAGCTGCTACTGACGCCCCTTGCTCCAGTTCTGAGAGTTTACTGTCTTCACCCACACCAGCAGAAGCAGGACCTGGAATAGCTCAGTCAGAGGCATTTGCTGACACCGCTCATCACAACCCCTGCAGCTGTCCACATGATGAAGTGTAAGCACAGCCACCAGAGCATCGCCTCAGATCCTTCTTCATCCACAGATCCATCAGCAATGCTATTACCAGATCACAGCACTCTCAAGGCCCACTGTGACACCGTAAACAACGCTGCCTCGGATGCCAAGCAGGTCCCATCTTTCATGTTTAGTATTTGTGGAACTCGGTCATTTCTTCTTGTTCCACGTTGTCAGGAAAGAGCAGATGGCAGATGTGCTCTGCCTGTAATATTGTTTTGATGATCCCCTGCCTGCTGGCAGAACAGGGGAAGCAACATTTGGAGACAAGAATTTCCCATTTTGAGTAACCAAGCTGAAAGATAATACGGGGTACGTTGAGAGGAACAAAGACTTTTGCTGAATTGCTATTGGCAGATTTCTGTAATAAAAATAATAATAAAGGAAAAAGTGATATTGAAAAAAGGAGCATTTACTTTAACGTGTTCTTAATATATGTGATGGGGGGACCAGACATACACAGCTTTTTGAGACCATGTGTACTTTTTCATTTGCTGAAGAGCAGCAACAGGCAAAAGCCCTCAGGCAATTATATATACTCAGTGTTTTACTCCAGGATTTTGGAGCTTGCCATGTGAATTTGCTAAGACACAGGTCTGCTGAAAACAGACAATCATCACTTTACATGCTTCTTCACTGCCAAAAAAATAGTCAGCAAATAGAACATTGTATTTTCCTATTCTCCCTCATCTTCTTGCATAGCAACCTTCCCTTTGTCTGGCTCCTTTCTGAAAGTGCAAAATTTAGCAGTTCTAATCATTCTCCACATTGCCTGCAAGCATTTACCATGCTTTTTTTCCTGAATGTCGTGCCAATATTGTTGAGGGGGTAGTCAAGAAAGCAAGCAAGAAGGAAGCAAGTCTGGCTTGTAGCTGGTGTTTGGGTGCAAGCAAGAAATGAAAACCTACTTGGAAAACTCAGGATTTAGTATTGTATTCATTCATTGCTTTGCTCTGGGAAGAATGGCGCTGCTTCTCCTTGATGGGAAAGGACCAACAGCAGCACACACCCTATTGCTGTTCGTCAAGATCTAACAGTTAGATGAAAGGATGCACAAAATCTGTAATAATCAACCACAGTTTGACAGGATGAAATTTCAAAATGTACTAGAAAATAAAGATGAATAACCTTTTGTTCATTGTATATTGTCTACCAAAAAAAAAAAAAAAAAAAGTAGCTGATTCCTGATTGTAAGTCTTTCAGGTGCTCCTACCACAAAACCTGTACCTCGTAACCGATTTTATCAGGCAGTGATAGTTTTGGGAGCATCACTGTGATCTTACTCATATGGCATTCAAACCCAAGAATGTACCTTCTAAAAGTGGTTTTATGAATTGCCTGATATAAGTCACAGAATCGTAAGAGAAATTATTAACTGATGGATAAATAAATGCTTACAAAATGAAGCCAAAATAGATAACAGATGTTTATACCAAAGCTTCAGGAATTTTAATAAAATATTTTAAATACATGTGCATGGTACACAGAAGGAAAAAAAATATATATTTTATTTTTAAGTAGTATGGTTTTTGCTGCCAACAATATTTCCTCAGTAATCTTAGGACACATTTATCTTCCAAAATAGCAAATCTGACACAGGCAAGAAAGGAACATTGTATTTTTATTTAAGCAAGATTAATTATTCACTCATTTTTTAAAAAAGATAATTGCTTCAAAACCTGTCGATTTGAATTTATAAACCTGTTATGGCAAAATGACATACAGGGATTTAGGTCAGAAAGTTGGTTTAGAAAGCCTTATATACCAAACTAAACCTTGTCTATAATCTTCAAGTCAATACAAGACAAGGCCATTGCTCACGGAAAACATTTTTCTCCATCCACTGGTACCCATCTGCCCAGATGCCAAATTGTGTAGACTACTGACAAAATTGTGAAGACGTCCCTGAAAAGAAAACCTGCAGGAAAATAATTATCTGTGACTGTTGAGCAGCTGTAGCACAAGCTCTTCGTCTTCTGCCAGAGAAAGCCCAGTATCCAATGGCAAAAAGGGATCCTCCTCCTCTTGGCTGAATTTAGCCTTCTTTCTTTTCAGAGGCATTTCTTCTGCTGCATTACTGCTACCGTAGCTTCTTTTCTTTCTTCCTCTCTTCTCCTCAAGTTCACTGCAGAAACAAATCAATTACTCTTTTTTAACAACTGTGGTAATCAATATCATCATGTAATCAAACAATTCATTTTAAACAAGGCATATTTATGTCGAGATAAGGGCAAACAAAATTACAATTCAGAAGGGTGACGCAACAGAAGCTGATGAACTCTGCATGCCTAAATTAGAGCTGCTTTCAGACCGAGGTGGTGGTGGATGTTCTGCTGTCCTAATTGATTACAGTCTATCAAGATATTGCCATCAGCCTTATCCAATATTCACTGCCTTATACAGTGACAGACAACTTGACAAAACTGGTTTAGTAATATGTCAGTGGGCCTTGACATGCTTTCAGGATTTTGTCTGAAATAAATATGCACCCACAATATAAATATGAGAATTGTCATTTCATTGGCAAATCCTACCCTGACTTAACACAGTTTTGATTTGGGTCCATCTCATCCAAGCCACTCTTTCCCCTTCTTTCAGAATAAGTCCTTGGAAGCTATAAACCTCTTCTTTGCCATCAGAGGAAGAGACAAAACCAAACCCAGTTACTTTTCCTGGTGAGTTCCCATTCCTTCTGCTGCCGTTGTTAAAACTGGAACCATTTGGCTTTTGCAGCCCCCTCAGTCTGGACAAAACAGCTGTGCATCTGTTTTACCACTGTGACTTCTGTCCCCTGGCCAGATGACAGCAAGAGGAGGAAAGCCCAAGCCCACCACCGGCCTCCCCCTCACATCCCTCACGCTGGCTGGACCTGGGCCTTGAGAGAAGATTTTACAAAAGGATTTTGTCATCGTTGCACAGATTATCCTTGCATAGGTTTTGTTCGTAACACAGAAAATTTGTTATAAACCTTTTAAGATTAAAGTAATTTCATCTAACAAAATCTAATTTGAGATGTAATAGCTGTGTAACAGGCTACACAGAGCTGGCTGTCAGACGCTACAGGGGAGAATGAGGATCTGTACAAAAAAAGGACTGTGCAGCCCCTTGCACACTAGACCACTCCATACAAATAGGTTAACTGAAACAAAATGACATTCACAGTTTTGTGTGTTTGTATTAAAATAAAAATAAAAATAAATAAAATAAATCCAAGGACCGAGTTTGGACTTTTTAAAAAAAATAGATGGTTAAATGCAGATTTTCAAATCAATGTGGCAAATTTCTACCTAGAAGACTGAATCTACTTCAAAAATTGTTTCAACAAGAATTTTTTCTTAATTTCCCTAATTTTTGAAATTACTTCAGTGTAAATATAGTGGGTTTTTTGGAAATATTTCACTTTGAAACGCTGTTTAGAGGGCGTGCAGCTGCCTCCTGCTCTCTTCTACTCCACCTTCCACAGCAGAGCACTGCCAGCTCCTGCCCGTTCATTACAACACAGGGAGAGGAGGAAAAACCTATGAGAGGTACCTCACATTCCCACAATTAAAATAAATCATCCTAAACTTATATGGCTCTTCCCCTTCCTAGCCAGAACTAGTGCAAAGCAACAGCTGATGACTATGCATTTTTCCTGGAATTGGGACATTTCAAAGGCTATAGTAACTTGCTGGTTCTGAGTTGTAATTTGCATGGGGGGAGCTTTTCAGTGCTTGCTATCAATGTTTATTTTATTCCTTTTCTGGGGCAAGGGTTGTTTTTTCAGTCATCTGTGCTTAAGATATTCCATAAACATTAAAGCAATATGGAGAGTATTTAAGAAGATTCTCAAGGCTTCCTTTCCCAAGTGGCCACTGTGGGTTTGGGACGGAGTTTCACAGTGTCCTCTTCAATCAGGACAGATTATGGGGGTTTGCTTTAGAAGCATTAAGGCTGAAACCTCATTAAGTAAAAACATTCTTAGCTTGTTTGCAAAAGAGTTAATTATTTCCAGCATTTGAATGGACTCTGAAGCCTACTTTGCGTTCATAATTGACTAATGCTTCATCTAGGACACGAATTCAATAATAAAGACATCTCACAAGTTATGAAATAGACCTTAAATGCCAAAAATCCAGCATTTCACTTTGGAGTTGGGACATTTGCAAGTTGTAAAATTTAAATTTAAAGCACGTTCTAAAGGAACTGTGAGGCTTCTGATTTTTTCCACAAACAAAAGCACAATGACAACAACTTTCATCACAAGCTTTGTGGGAAGGTTACATTGAGTCAAGCTGTTTCTTATTATTACTGTGGGATCATGGTGCTCGATTAATCGTGCATCCTAAAGATGTGTCCACACGTCAGCAGCAGGTGTATTTTCACACTAATTTGACCCCTACTGGGCTGTAAGCTCCAGAAGTAAACAAGGAGGGATGTGTGACACGTGAAAATGGCAGAAAAGCCATTGAGTGATGAAGGGAGCTAACGGCTTGTGTTTTTGTGATGCACAAGAAATAGAAACAAGACAGTATTTGGTAAGGGATACTTAGGAGAAAAAGCAGAGAGCCACACTGAGGGTGAAATGTACAAATAAGGTCATGATTTTGAGACAAAGGGTGGTGAAAGACAGCGGCTGTGAGTTTGGTGGTGTGGAGAAGGGCTCTGGGACTACTCTGGAGGCACAGTCAGAGGTGGAGCTTTCAAAAAGGATAAAGGCAGCAAAAAGGTGCCATGGGGCCACCAGGAGAGATACCTGCTGTCATGACACCAAGGTGCATCCACACTCCCTTCAGTGCCTCTCCTCAACTGGTCAGACAGAAAGCTCTCTGGAGATGTACGAGGTGCAGCTCTTGCGTGCAAAAGGAAGGTGGGTATGTGAAAGCAGCTATATGGGGATGACTTACGCACTTCTTGTCAAATTAATTCCTCCATGGTCTCCCTTGACCTCCTGTCAGCCCTCCCCGCAGAGCAAGCCTTTTACTGTTGGTTCCTTTCCAGAGATATAAATGGCCCCTTACTCCTCACGTACACGCACACCGGTGCACTACCAGCTGGTGTCCCCAGCAGCAGCCAAAATAAAATAAAGTAATTCTGAGGTGAATTATTTTCTAACATAAAAGCGTAGTTAGAAAGCAAATCCACCATTCAGATCCAAGCCAAAGCCAACGTGTCTCTCGGTCTCCTATTTATAACGCTCAGAAAGCAGCACGTACAGCTGGATTACAATTCCTTCCTTTCACCATCTGGTGCAATTCAGTTTGTCATTGCTGCAGCAGCCCGAGCTGCCCACATGTCCTGACACTGCTGATGGAGTGATTTACTGGGCAGGGCTGTGCTTACACAGGCGAAGAGACACCCATAGCCGACTTATCTGCACTCACACTGATTTCTGGGGTCACCATTCACACAGCTGTAACAACAAAGGAAGATACTGTCTTGTCACAGGTAATGATTATTGCACAAGCACTAAAGCATATTTTCTGAATCCAGGCCCTGGAATGAATGCCAGCATATATGGGTATGGCATCTGGGCAACAGGGGGTATAAGACCCTGACAGCAAGACACCAGGGAACTCTCTTCATTTAACCACTAACAAATAATCTCAAAAGTGTGTTTTGAGGAGATACCAGACCAAAAAAAAAAATTAAATTATTTAAATTCCTGATATTCAACCTGCATCTGGACTTCAAGGTCTGGCCAACCTCTGCTCTGTGAGGTTTAGCTTTTATGTGCTTTTGACTCAACCATTTGAGACGTGAGGCCACAGAGCTGCGTAGCTGCTGGTTAAACAGCAGCAACTCCGAGCTCTCCAGACAGGCTCTGCTTCAGTTACCATTTATCAGAGCTTGCTCTGGAGCCGAGGTTTAGCAGCACTTGGAAATAAACTGCCCTCCCCACTGAACTGCAGGCCATGAGTTGAGCTCCCAAACTGTAATACAGCTGCCACGAGCTCTTTCCCAAAGAAAAGTACATGAATAATGAATGAATCTGTTAATAAAATACAGTTCAGAAAAGTTAGGAATAATTTATACCGTAAATATTGGCATTTTGCTAATCAAACATGTTGTGCCACAAACCGTCTTCCACGTAATAAATTTTAATTCATAAGGCCATGGCAGCAGTCCTAATGAAGATTAATTACTGCAGTCCCTTCCGCAAAGCCCAGTGCAGCTTCTTTCTTACTTGCTGTCAGAATGCTATAGCACACAGAAATGGTAATGAAAATATATTGTCTTGTGTTATTCCCTTTACTGGCCATTCTACTGATGTAAATCAAAACCGCTCTAAAACGAGATTTATAAAAAACAATTGCAGGAAAAGGGAAGATTAATCTACTTGTAATGAAATACCAGTGTAATCGTACTAGAAGCACAAGACAAGCTGAGTATGTCTTGGAGCTAAAGCACTACAATCTGGAACAAGAAAAAATACTCAAACAGAAATCAGACCAGCAGGACAATATGCTGAATATTTCTTCTTATTGCATGGGAAGCATGCAGAGGAAATGATTGAGGAAAAGCACCCAAACCAACCACCAACATCTTGCTTCTGCTCCATTGTCATCTTTACTTCCCAAAGGTTCTAGCAGACAAGTGGCAGAGGATTCAAAGGGGGTGGCTGAAGCCCTTTTCTTGCCCCTTCCTGGGCAGACACTGCTGCAACCATGAAGCAACAGGATCTGATCCAGCCCTAGGCCGCTGGTTTCCACTCAATGTATTCAGGCAGAGCAATTCTACCTTATCTTTATACAACAATCTGAAAACTGATATTATTCATATGATTCTCAAATGGATCAAATAACACTGTTCTGGGTTTAAATTGCTCCAGTTGAAGGTGCCTGATTTTGCTCTACATCCATCTGTCAGAGGCATAACTCTCCCCAAAATGCACTGCTGCCTTTGGAGATACAAGTAGCCACCCACCTAACCCTTGCATCCGCTCATTCCTTCTAAACTTAACACAGCACTGACATTCTTCAGATTTTTTTCTCTGCCTGCCTATCACCCTCCAATTGTTGATAACTAATTTATAAACTACAGAATTTTAAGAAATACTAATACCATATTTGCTCCATACCATTTTGTAGATGGATAGCATGATTAAGCCCTGAAAGAGATTTTTTACAATGCCTTTCTTACAGGTATTTTCTGGCTATCAGAACATTAAGTACTGGCCTTCATGAACTTACTCATGTAACAGCCTGGAGAAGAGGAGGCTCAGGGGGATCTCATCCGTGTCCCTAAATCCCTGACGGGAGGGTGCAGAGAGGCCGGAGCCAGGCTCTGCTCAGTGGTGCCCAGTGCCAGGACAGGAGGCCATGGGCACAGCCGGGCACCCAGGAGGCTCCCTCTGAGCACCAGGCAGCACTGCTGTGCTGGGCGGGTGACGGAGCCCTGGCACAGGCTGCCCAGAGAGGCTGTGGGGTCTCCTCCTTGGGGATCTCCAAAAGCCGCCTGGACGTGGGCCTGGGCAGCCTGCTCTGGGTGTCCCTGCCTGGGCAGGGTTGGAGCAGACGGCCTCCAGAGGGCCCTGCCAACTTCAACCATTCTGTGATGCTGTGATTAGAGGGAAAACCATGACTTGCAGATGAATCATCTCAACAACTTGGCAGGTCAACTTCAGCATCTAGGTTTAAAATATTGAACATGGTATAAAAAACCTGCCATTTGCCCATAATTTTCAAAATAAAACAAGGTACATAATTGAGCAGCAATGACTACTGACTTGCATACCTGTAACCTGCTGACTAGCCATAAAATCACAAACTAAATGGTACCAGAACAAAGACATTTTTCCTTTCCCCTCAAATTTTCTTCTCAGAAAGAGCAGTCAGGCACTGGGACAGGTTGCCCAGGGAGGGGGTGGCATCACTGACCCTGGGGGTGTTCAAGGAGTGGTGGACTTGGTGGTGCCAGGCTGATGGTTGGACTCAATGATCTTATGGGTCTTTTCCAACCTAAATGATTCTATGATTCTATGATTCTAAGGAAAGGTTGGACGTGGTGCTTAGTGGGTTTAGTGGGTGATGTTGGTGGTAGGGGGATGGCTGGACGACATGATCTTGGAGGTCTTTTCCAACCTTAACGATCCTGTGATTCTATTCTATGAAATCCAGAATCTCTCCCATGCTTATCTAAGAGTTAACATGATCAGTCACACCTAATAAAGATTTACAGAAGGTAATGATGAGGTCATCCGTAACTTTGTTCTTCTCCCATATTTTTATATAAAGAGGTTAAGGGATTAGAAATACCAGAAACCCAATTTGACTGCAAAATAAGTATTTAAGAAAACCAGCTGATTTTCTTTCACCCTATTTGATACACTTAAATTTTTCACCTCATTAACAATTTACATTGATAGCCTTAAACCAAATATGATGAATGTTGCTAGATATACAAAAATTAATCTCGTATTACATGCTTGGAGTCATTAATTACTCAGCTTGTGGAGGTATTGCTGGAAGGGAATTCTATTCAAAGGCAATTTTAACTCATTATTTGTATAGCTCCCCTAGTTTAAAAAAAAATTCTGGGGGGAGGATAGAGGGGGAAAAAAAAAAAAACAACATTTTTGATTTCTTAAACCATGGACAGATGGTCTCTATTTTTAAAGACTGCTGAAGGAAGATACCCTAGGTCTCATTACTTGCTTTGAGTTACCCCTTTCAGAAGCACTTTTTTCCTTTAAAGCAAGTAGTAGGTGGTATAGCCCAACATATTTATTTCTATTTTAATCCCAAACACTTCTTGCAAAATCTCTGAATTTTGAAAATATAAAACAGAACAGAGTTGTATTTTCCAATTTCAAAGCCTAATTTCACTGTATGCTGCTTTCAACTGATTTGGTTTTGATAAAATCATTATCTTGGTATTTCACGGCCCCTAGAGTGACTCACTTGTCAAATAATTCAGGGACAATTTTAAGGAAGGTGCATGAGGCATCACTGTTGATTTAACAGAAACCCCTCCTCCCCAGTGACAGCAAGACTTCTTGCCTCTTCTTGTCCCACGGGATCTCCATCATCCTTCCTCCTCATTCCATTCATACATCCCCTCTACCTGTTTTCTCTCTCAGCAAAATGTTTATCACTTTTCCATGGTCTCATGCTCAACAGCCTCTTCATCTACCATTCTCCTTTAGCCCTATGGCTTACTGGGCATTCAAATCCTCTGTTTTCTTGATTTTCTCTTTCTCCAGCTCTGAATTAATTTCCTTCACTGAAGCTTCCACTTTCAGTTGTGCCTCTGCTTTCACAAAAGTCTGCTAAGGGATGCACAGACGCAGCCCACAGCTCCCAGTCTATCTAACAAGTGCCTCAAGGCATTCTTCAGAGCTAGAGAACAGAGAAGAAATGTGGCTTCATCAACACTGCCTCCTGGAAACAGTCCTTGGCCTGTCCTACCATACTGAAATACGTTGGGCCTTTGCCCAGAGGAGCTCTAGCTGGCACTGCCCAAAATCCCACCAGTTGTGGGCAATATGGAGAATCATGCGTCAGCACTCAAGCCTTCATCCTGGCCTCATCTATTTAATCTGTAAAGACATGACTGCTGCTTTCCTGGCAGGCCCAAGTCAGCTCTAGATGAACTGCAGCACGCTGCACTGCACGTCAATGGCTCTCAATCCTGGCACAGTCCTTTCAGGCACTCCTAGAAATTTAATTTTTCCTGGATCCTGTCACCTTCAAATCCATCAGCACGTTGTCACCCACCATTATTCTCTGCTCCTGCCCTCGTGAGCACCCCACCATTTTTCATTCTCCTCCTCCTTTTGTGTGCCTGCCCTGGCTGTTCTCTCCCCTCCTTTGAGTTAGTTACTGCCTCTACCCCTGACGTACAAACCCACTCCCAGCCTGTCTCCAACTATAACTCTCACCCTGGCGTCTCTGCTACCTAATTCTAGATATCACTGTTGACAACAAACTCAGAATGGTGGTCTTTGATGTTACAGGTTCATCTGTAGCACTCTTCCCATCAGAGCAGTGCATAAACTGACGTGGCCTACTCTTCCAGCAAACTCTCAGTGTCTACCTATCGATCATAACTGTTCTGTTTTCAACTGCTTTCAGGGACATGGTTAATTTCCGTTCAGCTTAAAGGCTGGAGAGGAATTTGAAGCAATTTGACACACACCGAAAATTTCTGTCCTCACCCCTTCTTCAAAAAGACTGAACACATTTACGATCCATTTCTCTAGTCCTCCAGCAAACAGAGTAAGGACTAAAAGCAGGAAAGCATTCAGTCTGATTGTGTGAAGATGGGGGGGGGGGAAAGATAACTTAAAAAAAAATCTCTTTGAAGAAGTAAAGTACCTTTTCCATTATTGAAAAGTCAACCAAAATTCTGGGCAAACAACCACGACTGGTATTGTTGTGATGGTTTAACCCTGCAGGCAGGGTCGGGCTGTCAGGCCTCAAGCCTCGGCATTCTCGAGGCCTGCATTACCCCAATGTTTTGCTACTAGCCAGAGGAAGCTTAAACCCCAAAACTGATACCAAAAAGCAACCCAACTAGGTTATAACCTCCCCAAACAGTAAATGGACATGAAAGATTTACACAAATACATTACTTAAGGAAGAAAAACAGAATTGCAACTTTGCAGTCATAAAATGAATGCTAAACACTTAACTAAGTCAGCAGGGTTTGCATGGCAAAAATATCCCGATATTGCATGTGAAAATCATAACAGAAACTATGTTTCAACAGATTCTTTGCATGTACACCTTTTTAATTTAAAGAAATTATAAGATTAAATTTTATTTGATATGCCTTCGTTTCTCCTATTCAAAACCTGAAATATGATTTTTTAGACAAAGCAACTTCCACACATGCCTAGGTTTCAAACACCAAATAAAATCCGACCTTCAAAATAAATCATTCTTTGGCAGGCTCAAGGCGAAATTCATAAAGGAAAAGGAAAAGGGGAAAAGACTATTTTGTTGGCAAACCTCTTCTAGATTTTAAGCTATCTTTCAAATAAATGAACAAAACATAGATAGCATTGTAGCATGGAAAACGTTCCACCATTGCACTTCATGCCAAGGTCACCTCCAAACATGCTCCAAACAACATACTTAAAGTACACTTATTAAAGGAAAACCTGACAAGACTTAATGCATGGCAGAAAAAAAAATCTATATGTCATCTCAAGTTGGATCATATATATAGCATTTTTTTTTTTGTGCTCAAAATTACTCTTTTCATCCCAAATTGCATTCAAAACTAATCTTCTTGGGAGAAACTGAAATACAGTAAGCACAGAGAAGTTCAAAAAAACTATTCCCTGCAAAGGTAATTAAAGTGAGGACAAAACCAATAAAATGGTAAAGTAAAAACTGGGTCTGCATGGTATTAAGTTTATATGTGAAAATTTGGCATACTGAAAAATATAACAAAAATATTTAAAAGATTAGTTACCATTTTCTCCCCCTAGTTACAAAGGGAACACTGTGTCTAGCAGTCAGAGCACTCAATAGGCCCCCAGGGTACCTGAATTTTATTCCCAGACCTGTGTCACCAACACAATTTGAAGTTACTTTGTGATTCAACATTCCTTTCTATAAAAACCATACTGACCTCTTCTGTAAAATGTTTTGAGATTTTCTGAGGAAAATACTTTGTCAGAAAGTATTACTACGCTCCCATTTTCCTTTTAAATATGTTCTTCCTTCTCCGTCCCGCCTCATAGGAAGAGGTAATGACCAAGGCCCTAACCTTATCCCTCACTGTGAGCTGACATTTTGGCTCCAGTGGGCCAGGTCAGCTGCTGATTCCAAAAAACTGCACTGATTACTGCTGCCAAGAACCTGTCCAACCCTATCAGCTTCTATTCTTAAAGCTTAGTAGATCTTGAGTCTAGCTGACATCTTTGGGGAAGGGATTAATATAAAAAGTGATGTAAGAATACATCAAAGGGAGACAGAAGCGATCTTCCCTAGTAAATGGTTATTTAATGATACTGAACATAAACTAAATAAAGTTCCCAAATTTTAAAATGACCGCCCCCATCACTTTTTCAAAACATTTTTAAGCAGTTATTCTACAAAACCTGGTATTGTTGAGATAGCCTTTCCTAGCTAAGCCTACAAACTGAAACAATGCTGAATCTAGCTTAAGAAATGCAGCACTACAGTACCTTTTTCCTACACTAAGTACATAACAACTTAGGAGTAATTAGGAAACGCCCTAGGCACTAAGGTTTCCTGTACTCAGTTGTGGGTAATTCCTTCCCACCCACATGCTGGTACATCAGCTATATCAATTCCAGGAATCTGTCCTTCAAAAGTGACATACTAACTAACAACACAAATACTGCTTGGTGGCCAACCTCCTACTGAAGCTCTACTTCCGACTTTCCCAATAAACTCTTGATTTATTCCTTCCAAGAAATGCACTACCAGTGATTACCTGTTATCTCAAGATTCCCTCTCCACAATTTATTTATTTTTTAACCTGCAGCAAAGCATTACTACCAAAGTCAGCTCAGAATTTGCTCTCAAAGACAAAATGACAGAACTGTCACTGCTAAGGTCCCATTAGCATCCTGAAATACTTCTCCAGGCACCATTGTTAATCTTCTTTGTAAATCAAAATTCTTAAATACACTCTTCTTCTGGTCTCTATCTTACAGCTAATGTCAGAACAGAGACGGTCCAACAAAATGGGGTTCTACAGGATCCTCTGGCTCAAATTGCTGCCTTATATCCAGGCATTACTCATCAGAATCTCATATATTAAAAGGCAATATTAACCACATTTCTAATATTATCTGGGTGAAGCTGATAAAAAATTTCACCGTATTAACCCACTTCTGCTCCATGCAATACAAAAATACCACTAGAGAATGCATTTATCAAGTATGGACAGATATACTTGAACTCCAGTAACACATGAAAAGCAATCTACAAATCCTCTTACATAACCCTCCTCAATAAATGCTGAATCTTAAACTTCATTAAAGAACATCTTTAACAAATTATGCTGCTTACACCCACCAAAAGCCGATGAGTAGAGTCAAGCTGTCATAAATACTGCAGGAACTGAAAGAATCTTGTTAAGTATCAGTGGGTCTCTGATGTTCTGCCTGTTTTTAGAAGGCTGTATTGATATTTTACACCCAGCCTTTTCACTCATTTACATGGCACAGAGATACTGAATCAGCTCAGGGAAATAAATATACAGAAGGAACTATAATTCAGTTACAGTTAGCCTCTTTCTCCCCCTTGCACGAAAAAGGAACGATTTACTGCTGCTTAGGAAAAGCTCTGCATTTACCCTATCCTTGTCAGTTCTAATGACCAACACATTGGTAAAGGGGATAAAGGGGGCATGGTTACCAGCTGTTTACTTCGGGTAATCCAGCTCTCAAATCCATGTCCCAACACCCAGTCCTGCATCCCATCCCCACAGCAGGCAGCCACATCAGGGCTAGTGACAAACTAGCTGCTAAGATTTAGCTGATTCAGATGTGAAAAGCAAGAGATTTCTAAACCTAGACATCTAGGAGAGAGCAAAATAAAGATCTTGACTCCCACTTAACAGCACTAAGTGTCAATAATATGTTTCTGAATCTGTTACACATTAGGCTTTTTGTCAGAAACACACAGATGGACCTCTTGTTGCTGTGAAGCCAATGACAAAAAACACACAGGACTTCACTTGGAATCCTTTGGTCTTCCTGCAGTATGTGCTAAAACATGCAGAATGTTACCATCAGCTACGGATCCTCATCCCCACCCTGTGCTTTTTTGTTAAACTACAAGGAACAAAATCTCCTGTTTTATATAATTAAAAATGTGCTTTAAAATTAACAAGAAATGTCTAACACAGTTAATGTCATTATACTAACTCAGATTTCACTTCTTTTGTAGTATTGATGAGTCTGAGCAACGCTGAATCAATCATGCAACTCAAGTTTTACCATGTACTAATCTATTTAATAGAACACAGGTACAGAAGGCTCATGTAAATCCTCAAGTGACTTCAATGTTTTCTCTTCAAACAGAGCCTGGAATGTGACAGTAGAGAAACCTATTTCTGAAATGCATGAAACCTCCTGGGAATTAGTCAAGATTTTCGCTTGTGGAACATTCTCACTGAGATCCCTTCAACACTGACTCAAAAAAATCTTTTCTCACTCAGCTTCACAAAAGGAAATGAGACCCTTTTGAACAGATTCTGTTTAGTAGCTTCCTAACAACAACAAAAAAACTCTTAAATATTAAGTACTGGAAGCAACAAGATGACTGTGAAATGAATTCTTAACATCTGAACAGCAGTTTCTAAAAAACAAGTACTTTAAAGTCAATGTAGAAGACATGTACATACCTATGACTATCTTCACTTTCTGAATCTTGCTCTTCATCAGAATCTTTGTATTTATCAGGATCTGGAAGAGTACTTGGGTCAAACTCGTCTTCACTTCCACTGTGTGCTAGAACAGCCACTGTTTCATCTTCAACCTGCCAGGTGACAAACGGAGAGTTATTAAGACAGGCAAACAAATCCATGCTAATTACCATGACTCCATTAATAGTGATGCACTAACAAAAAACATTCAACCACACTCAAAGGCCACCACTAGTATAGCCAGGAAAACAGAATCGTTTCTGCCATCATCACCGTTCCAGGCTGTTAAAGGCTGAAGAAATACTATTCAAAATGAAGCTCAAAGATTTACATTCAAATTCTTTCTTCGTAATACCATCATCTTAAATCTACCAAAACTGGAAGAGATTTTGGCAGCAACTGATCAACAGTCATCTGAAAGTATTTAATATGAAACTCTCTGTCTCTCAAACACACTAGCAAAGGGATGCGAGCCAGAGGACACATTAATCACTTGGGTAAGGTGTACTTTATAACACCCTGATTTAAAACTCAGACGGTTGTCCTTGCAGTTAAAACCCAAAATGTTACTTGAGCTGAAATAACTGTCCTATGAGAGTTTCTGCCATCCACCACAAGTGATGTGTGGTCTTCCGGCTCCCTCCCAGCAGCCCCCATCTCCCGGATGGGGAAGGCAAGTTTCACCCAGGGTGCAGCAGCGCCTCATGAATCCCTTAACAAAGAGGGCACAGAAGCTACTTCTTCATAATGGTTAATCTAATTAGTCTGACTGCTTTGGAAATACACACTCTGCCCATCACAGTCCTGAACTAACGGCACCACTTTTGTAAATATCACTACTGCTAACAGGCACAAAGAAAGCAGATGGGCTGGAGGGCATATGCAATTGCATATGCACACACACACACACACACAAAAAACAAGCATTTATAAGCAACACAAATGCTAGATTCATGCATTTTTATAGTGCAAAACAAAACAAATGGAAATAAACTATAATTAAAGACATTGCTACCTTTTGTTTACATTTCTAAGCAATATTCACATGGCTGAGCTTCCAAAACAGCACTCATTTAAACGACACTTCATTCTATGAATAACTTCACTTAATTAAATATTTGAAGTTCATTTTTCTTCTGATTTTTCCATCCACCTCCAGGCCATGGTTTTAAAAGAACAACCTCTTCAAGTGCACGTGCCTCATCAGAATAAAAACAAACAAAAAAAGCCAACCCCTATCAAAGGTCCCTATTATACTGACACATACGGTAGGTGGAAGGAAACAAGCTGCTTGGGGTAAGATTAGCCATCGCTGCAAGAGCTTGTCCAGTGACACTTCCCCAAAGCATTGAAAGCAAGCAGGAGAAAGTGCTAAAAGCCAGATTTGCTGTTAGAAGGCAGAAGAAAAACATACTAAGCATGCATTTTATTCTTGATTATTTTGAAATACTAGTAAAGGTAATTGCACAGGTGGGTGTATAAAATCACTAAGGGCATCATCAGACTCAGCAGCACTGTGAACTACCTACAATAATATAACCACCTACTGAAAAGCATGTTGATTACCAGGGAACTTCAGCTACAAAACTTCACAACAAAATCAAGAGCAAAAAGTATTTTCTAGCTTCCAAAAATATCCTCTAGCTCATCTTTTAGTATAACATCACAGAGCACTATTAATTCAACAGAAAACTATTTTGAAGGTTACATTTTTCTAAAGCATTTCCATATTCAAAAAGCATCCTGCATTAAATTATAGGTTTTTTCAAATTTTTTTAAACATTAAATATTTGTTCTTTACTTGTCCCACTGCATCTATTCTTTCTCTAGAAGTAGCACATAACAATATACATAAAAAAGCAAAAGAGAAACAGTGTTTAAAGCTCTGATATGGAACAAAATATTTTTAATATTTCTGTGTAACACTATGCCACAGAAGGCTAACCTTTAATGGCAGTCATCTTTTAAGACTTGGGCTGTTCACATTCATATTCTCAGTTATGTCGGCAAAATGTTGATATTGCATCATTTCTTAAGTTTTGTCATTTATATATGTGCTCATAAGACAATTACGCACACACAGATCAAGCCTTCACTTTCGTTACACACTCATATTCATTTTTCCAGCAGAAAATTTGCAGAGACTTGTTCAAGGTAATGCTCACTATTACAAGAGAAATAATTGGCAAAGATGCCTCTAATTCATCAGGAATCATGAGGTCATATTTCTTATGAGCACTGCCTGTTACATATTCATTATAATACTTGTAAGATCCTGAAATTGTTAAGACCTTGAGCTTGAACATTTATCATCCACAGTTGAACAACAAAAACTCATTATTTTTCACTCTTGCTTCAAATTTTTATCAGCCAGTCAGGAAGAAGAAGTCTTGTGACTTCACATTACTCACCACAAGAACTGGAGAAAAAAATCACATCATAGCTCAAGATAATACCTGCAAAAACTCCTTATATAAAACTTACAAATAGGATGCAATTTAGAGAACTGGGACTGGATGCTACAGAGAGCAATGACTACCAAAGTCAGTATTAACTGAAGAATAGATTTGGACCATCTGTATTTTACGTCTAAGGTTAGTGATAATGTGCTTTGTAGCATGATTTATTACGAAGTTCAACTGTGGACAGAAACCCATTCAATCATCACATCAGGCCAGTCAGGAGAACAGGATTCAGTAGCACTTAGCTTGTTACCCCTTGGTAGAATAAAAATAGTAAGGTACCTCTTTTACTCTACCAGACAGGTTGTCCCCTTCTGTTTTGCAGTCTAGTTCCAGATCATACAAACTTTCTAGGAAGTCTTTCAGTTTTGATATGGCATTGGGATAGAAACATTTCTGCATTTACATCATTTCCCTCTAGGGCATAAGGAGACTATTCTTATGCAAAAACTTTACAGAAAAAAAATCAGCAAAATGCCTATCCTAGAATATAGAAGGTTTGTAAACTTCATTGCCATCAACTTGCCACGTGTACCACATAACAGTAACTCACTTCAGGCATTTTGGAAATGCACATAAGATGAGGCAAACAGGGCAGAATCAGCTAGAGTTTTTGTTCTGCTTGAAGACAATACAACTTCTCATTGCCTTTGTTGTAAGATACAACAACTCAGTTTTCCTATAAAGCAAGATGAATATGATGAAGATAGGTAGTTGTGCTAGGCAGACTGAGAGGAGCTTCAAATGAAGAAATTGATGCATCTTTTACAGAAAACAAACACTCAAGGGGTTAATTTTTTTTAAATAGCAAAATGCTGTCTCTCTTATAGCATTCAATAGGTGTTCAGGTGAGTATTATCTATTATCATGAGATAAAGGGAAAGCTGAAAAAATATGCCATGAAAACCTATACACAGACAGAAAACTTCACATTTTCCAAGATTAAATTACAGAATACGTTCATTGTGGTATTTAATTTATATCTAATTTAATAGTTTTGTTGTTTTGTTTTTTTTTTTACCTAATTAAATTATTTGGAGTTGCAACTATTACATTCAACCTTTTAAGCAACTAATTTGTCCCTTGCAATCAGGTTGAGCCAGGGGAAGAATTGTTTCAGTGGTGCCAATGTGTCCATAGTACTTTATACAAAGCATGGTGGTGGAGTATTTCTGGTCCACTAGAAATAAAGAGTTTTAAAGTTAGTTTAGAAGTTGACCGGACTTGATTTCCATCTGTCAACAGTCACACATTATAAAATATTTATTAACTCTACTAAAACTTTCAGTTCCTTTTGAGCTATGTCACCCTTTAGCTTTTGTTAATAACATGGCTTCTACCAGTAAGTGATGTTTGTGATTTTAACACAATGCAAAAGTAAGCTTTAAATACTGTTAGTAGGTCATTACACAAATTTTAAAATTTAGAGTATTAAAATTCATATAAAAGGATATTTTAAAATGTAGTCCCTTTCATGACCTGGTAGCATTCAAAATTATGTTAACTTTTTTCTTTTTGTAGCATTTCCTTTAAGCCATCTTACTCTAGATTCACCTGCTCGCCTCGGGGAGTTTTTTTCATAGCCTGAAACCCTAACCCAGAAGTAAGCTCCCTGCTGAGGCATGGTTGCTCTGATATCCCATCGCTTACATTGCCCCAAAGGAATACAGCTATTCTGGCAGTTCACAAATAGAAATACAGTCTTTGATGTAGCCAGGGTGTTTGATCCGATAGTTGCTTTGAAGATCAAGAACAAAGCCTCAGACAACACTGGAAACTGACGGGGAGCCAGTGGAGCAAACCAACTGCAGGCCTGATATACAAAGAGTTGTGTAAACCATGACGAAACTGGGCAACTACATGGCCTACTGTCTAAAGCTCATCAATAGCCTTCAAATCCAGCTTCACCTGAACTGAATTAAAACACTTCTAACTGGATGTGACAAAGCATCATTTTCCACTGAGGCAAGAATCTGTCTTAAGATGATTTTATCTTGCAAGTTAAGAGGGGAAGGGGTGCATTTCTACGTTGCATGAGGTGGTATTTAAGATTAACCTTCACACATTGTGATCACAGAATCATCAAATGGCTTGGGTTGGAAGGGACCTTAAAGATCATCTACTTTTATCATGCCACCCACCAGATGAGGTTGCCCAGGGCCACATCCTACCTGGTCTTGAACACCTCCAGGGATGGGGCATCCACAGCTTCTCCAGGCAACCTGTGCCAGGGCCTTAAACCACCCTCTGAGTGAAGAACTTCCTCCTAACCTCTAATCTAAATCTCTCCTCTTTTAGTTAGAAAAGAATCCCCCTTGCCCTGTCCTTATCTGACTGAGCAAAAAGTTGCTCTCCATCTTTTCTGTAAGTCCCCTTCAAGTAATGAAAGGTTGCAATGAAGTCCCCCCAGAGCCTTCTCTTCTGTAGGCTGAACATCCCCAGCTCTCTCAGCCTTTCTTCACATGAGAGGTGCTCCAGCCCTCTGATCATCTTTGCAGCCCTCCTATGGGCCCACTCTAGCAGATTCACATCTTTCATGTGCTGGGGGGCCCAGACCTGGCTGCAGCACTCCAGGTGGAGCCTCACCAGGGCAGAGCAGAGGGGGACAATCCCCTCCCTCCACCTGCTGCCCACCCCTCTGTTGATGCAGCCAGGACGCAGTTGGCCTTCTGGGCCTCAAGCACACACTGCTGGCTCTTGTCAAGCTTTGTATCCACCAGATCACCCAAATCCTTCTCTGCAGGGCTGCTCTCAGTGAGTTCTTCTCCCAGTCTGTGCTCACATCTGGGATTACCGTGACCCAGGTGCAGCACCTTGCACTTGGATTTGTTGAACCTCGTTAGGTTCACATGGGCCCAACTCTCAAGCTTGTCCAGGTGATCTAGTCATGCAAGCTTTCTTCCCATTGTCATTTACCCTACCATCTGCAACACTGAACAGGCAATATACATATCCTTTCCAAAACTGCTTTTGTCAATCCTTCTAGGCTAGTTTCTTCTTGTGGATAAGTAGGAAGTGGTACACAAAAGGGTAGGAAGAGCAGAGAACACGTCGTTACAGGACTTTCTGCTCTCTTGGTGTGAAGCACACAGAACGGATTCAAGGCACACAACAGAAAGCAGATGTGGACAGGAACAGGGTCCACTATTTCAGAAGGATTGGTCAAGTTCAATGGGTCTGGCCAGAAAGGCTGGTAACCAAAAGCTGGAGAAACTGAGGTTCCAAGTTGGTCAGGCAGACAGTCTCTGACACTATGATGACCTAACTTGTCATCCCGCCTCTGGGAGGAGTATCAATCTTGGGTTCTGGTAGAAAGGAGAGACGCCTCTTAGCTTCATCTTCAAAATATTCACCCTTCCCAAGTATCAGCAGTCACGCCAAGGTTCAGTTTCATCCAGTCATTCTGCATTTCTTTTTAAGCAATCTGACTTCTTAATAAAATTATCCTAGTTCAGCCAGCAGAATATTGCTATTTAGCAACTGTCTCAAATAATGTACATGTAAATACCTAATTTTATTTCATAGCATTCCTATATGCTCAAAATTTATGATCAGTGAATGGGTAAGTAAGCCCTATGGCCCAAACTAGCACACACTGATGCACATACACTGACATTCAAATCTTTGCTGTGTAAATATACCAAAGTAGTTTATGTTGTAAAGGGCTCGTGCCACAAGCACAGTTGAGAGCCATCAAACCCACAAAAATCATAGATATTTCCACATTCACTTCTAAATTTTTGAAATTTCTGTGAAAAAATTCTTTGAAATTTTTGATTTTTGAAGTTTCTGTGATTATCACAGTAGTCGGTATACATTTTATCTGTAATCTTAATCTCTATGAAGTATTGTATTCTCTATCAGAGTTAATATCAGCACAACAAATGCATATAGTGATAATATAATTTGCTAAATTTAAAATTACAGACTCAACAACCTCAAGATGAACTGTTGAGGACAAAGAACTTTTTTATTTCAAAGTATCTGCTCTTATTTGTATTTGAATTATAACGGTTATGCCTCAGTTAGAACTTATGCTTTTAATTTTCTTCCTAGAAGGCCAATGTAGAATACTTACAGTAAATGCAAGATTTTTCAAGTTGTTACTAGCCACAACTACCAATGTCATTTTAACAAAAGGGCAGACTAATACAATTTTGTTGTGAAAGCTCAGGATAAAACCACAATACAGTTAACTTAAATGCAATTCATGCTACAAACATGAAAATACAACTTAGAAGAAATTAAGTTACTAGGTTGGTAGCACTGGAAATGAAATATACAGTGGAATATATGAAATTTTGACAAAAAAAAAAAAAAGAAAGAGTTTAAGCTACTGCTTATATTGTTGATTTTAGAGATTGAGCATACCCAGATTGCACAACAGCGCAAGCTAATAGTTCCAGTGTAATGAAATATGGGCATGGGCACACATTTTATTTGCCATAAATGACCACAACTAAGATCTTTAGTACCATTAATAAAATCTCTGGCATTTGAATTAACACAGTAGTAGCTCAATCCCTGGCCAGAGAGGCTCCAGTGTCTGCCATGCCAGCAGCTGGGCAGAGATGCCACTACGTACACTAAATCTTTGTCTGAAAGAAAACTGATGTAAAACATTTGATAACACAAAAGCCTCAAAATGAATTTTCAAAATCTTTCTTATGCTATGTTGTCAGGTATTATTTTGCTTGCAAGTCAGCAATACAAGACAAAAAAAAAGGGGGGGGGAAGGGATGGGAATAAGAAATGGAAAAGAGTAAGAATTGGCAAAGACTAAGAAGCCGTAACAACTGTCCTTGAGCTGACTGAGAAAGAAAGCAGAAAAATAGCAAAGAGGAAGGAGAGCTGGTAGCAAGTGCAGAAGAATAAAACCAACGTGAAATGGAACTAGGGAGCACACAGCCAAACAACACAAGGCACCTCCTTCACGCAGCAAGTGGCAAAGCCATGAAACCTTCTGACAAAGAATACAGAAGGTGCTAGGAGTTTAAACAGGCTCAAGAGGTAGGTAGATATATAACAGTGAGAAAAATCTATCAAGGGTTATTAAGTACAGTCTTGCTGTGCCTTTGCCCCTGAAAGTCTTTGAGCTGCAAATTTCTACAGCCAGAGAGCGTAACAAGGTAAAAGGAACTATCAGTGGTTGTCCTGTTTCTATACCAGTCCTGTCTGGTCTCAAGCAGAGAAACAACAACAGAGTAGCTAGGATCTCAGGTCCAGCAGCCAGCTTCCCATCTGTTTTCACCTTGCGAAGGTGAAAGAAGTCACAGTGCACAACAGTGCACCACGGGCATGCTGCAGATAGCCACAGTTACCAAATCCGAGTTTGAAAACTCCCGTGCAGGTACCATTGCAGGTTTTCCTGCTAAGCAGCTAGGAAGAACTATCAAATCCGACCAAGAGGAAGGAAGAAGGCTGTCCCTATTTGAATGTGTAACCATTTATGGAAGTAATTTTTTATCCCCCTGCTGCACTGTATTGTATCAATCTCTTCAGTCTTCCGCAAATATGGCATTTTATTAAATAAGTCAGGTGAAGACTGTCATCTCATTCAAACACAAAATGTTTGAAACAATGCAGAGAAGGGAAAAAAACAAAGTTGAGACAAGTTTCCATCAAAAGCCTAAGCATGTGGCTAATTATATTTATTAAATGTAGCAGTGACACCCATACCCAATGGCTTGTTAAGGAAATAATGCTGTACTATACTCAAGCAGTCTTTGGCTTTTGCACTACTGTCAAAATGTTTTCACTGTATTTCCAGTAACACCTTTTGGTTTCAGTAATTGAAATACAGGTGGTATGCAAACGGTGAGAGCAGAAGATCTGGCACTTATCTGTAGGTATAATTAGTGTATTAACAACTTCTTGCTGCTCCCCGGAAGCCTCCATCCCATACTTGCAGCAAATCGATCTCAAACATGCTGTAGTCATTGATGTCGTCTTCACAAATTTTAACTTAAGAAAATGCAGTTTTCAGCTAAGGACATCTTACGCCTTGCAGTTGCTCATTCGCTTGCTTGTTCATTTCAACAACATCTGAAAAATCTTTATACTGCATAAATAATGTATTATATCCATAACAACAGGATACAGTACACTGTATGATCGATTACCTTGGCATTTAGCTCTTGTGAAACATGGCTCTATTGGGTTCCCACAAAATTACATTTTGGTAAAACTGTCTGAACTATCAAACTTAGGTATGGCTAGACATAACGTTATTAACAGTGCACAGGCAAGTACAGACTAACTTCTTATACTGTACCAAAACAACACTATTTGTTGTCAGGGTGGGTGGACCAATTTAAATCAGAGATTTAAATCAGAGATTTAAATCACCAACTATAATCTTGACTACAAGCAGCAAACATTTAATTCACCCAGTAGTAGATGCAAGTAACGAATCTCTCCATTGCTCTTCTTTTCAGTATTCTGAGACATGGTTGTTTTACACTGGCTTTTACATGAAATTTGGTACTATTTTATGCTACTTGAAGTCTCAATTTTTCTTTTCCATTTTCCTTTTCCATAGTGACATCAGCAAATGATAGAAGAGCCATCACGTACTTGCCCAGTGATTACTATTCATTTTTGAATCATGATTAGTGTCTCATTCTATCTGAAATGGAAACAAATTTCAACCAGAATTTTAATTATTTTGTAACTTATAAAATTTGTTATATAGCTTATGTGTGTTATTTTAAAGTTATTCCTAATTAATAGTTTAAGTAGAACCATCCTGAATACTGCAGATATGTGGAAGAAAAAAAAAGTTTATCCAAGCAGGTGCTGTAATTTAAACTAACATTTAACAAGATACACATTCTCTGTTGCTGAAAAATAAGATTACTTCCAGGTGTCCTACCTCTTATGATTTCAGTATGGTTAAGGGCCTCAGACCTAATTTCTATTCAGAGACTGAACGAGTAAAGGAAGAATAAACAAAAATGCCAAGTTCCTCAAGTACGTATCCTACTTAACTTAAAATATGGATTTAAATAACTATTTTTGTCTTTTTACTGAACTTTTGATTTTTATCCATCATGTTCTTAATTTTAAGATGGTTTTCAGTTGTGTTTTGTTGTTGTTTTTTTTCTCCTATCTTTCTCCCAAATACTTGCAACATACACACGAACTGTCAAGGAAAGGGAGAACAAGGATAAATGTTAAACTCACTGATTTAAAAATAAATTGTAGCATGCTTAGAAAGGTGTCAGAAAAAGTAATTTTAGCCTAACTTTGCTGCTCATTATGAACTCCAGTGCAAACAGCTCACTTGCTCTACTGACTTCTTGGTGTTATGCAAGCTGCTTGACATTGTGATTTGCCGTACGTTAGTAAATACTGGAAACAGAAACAGCACACTGAAAACAAGACTGCTGGCTTGACTGTAGACATATTGCCAGTTCTCATGAATTCACTGGCCACAATAAACAGTGTGGTTTATTGTGGCTCAGTCTTCAAAATAGGACTATAATCAAAGTTTACAATTTATTAAAGGAATAGAGGTAAGCAAACAGCGCTGGGTGCGCTGGGAGTCTCTGCTCCACCAAGACGCACACCAGTTACATCAAGCAGCTGATTTTTATGCTCCTAGGCTGATACATATTCATTATTACTTCTAAAAAAAACAGGGTTATTGTAATTAGTTTCCGGAATCCAAACCCTCCTACTGGAGCATGCATATCAGTCTCCGGTGGTCCCTCTGGGGGTCTCTCGTGCTGAAGGCTCATAGTCTTCCTCCTTCTTGTCCTTCTCCTTTGTCCAACTTGGCTGTATGTCAGAGACTTGTGCAACATCCCCTACAAGCTTTGTCTTTCAGTTGTTTTTCAGCTCTCCCCGTCTCCTTAATCTCCTGGCCAGATAGCAGAGACTTGCATAGTGTCCCATGCAATAGTCATAACAGTTAGCAGTTATTCTGAAACCCCCCAGATATCAGAGACTCCAAGGAAAAGTCTACAAATACATTTCCCTTCAAGCTCTCTATTGACACAAATTGCTAAAACATTCCTTTGCAAGATACAAGAATTATATACATTAACCACTCTGTTTTTGTTAGACTTGTGGTTACACAAGGGTATGTAAGACAGAAGGTCACATTCATCATACCATGCGGCCCTAGCATTGTTCCGTACTGACACGAATCAGATGAACATACCTCACAAACAGCAAGGTGTGAGCTTTTATTACCCCAGAGGACCTCCACCAGAAACAGAATTCAGTACAGCTCCACAACGTGCTTTCTGTATAGGTCACACAATGAAAACCACCATCTTCACTACCAATAAAAATAAATGCAGTAAATAAAAGCATAAGCCTAGGTAATATTCATGAGTTCACACAATGTTATTCTGTAAAGCAGGGCTTCAAGTCTTCACACTATCTCCATCCTCCAGAACCTTTGCTTGTTTTTAATTAATAAAATGCATTAATTTTGGTTTTCAGATTTGCCATTAGAAGGTCAAATGCATGAACTAGCTGAACTGATGTAACGATAACTTCCTGAGACTGACAGCAACTGGATGCTTAACACTCCATTAATCTCAGTATGGCGATAATTTGAAAACCCACAGAAAAATACTGTTAAACTCTCTCTTACAGCAGCTTCCAAGAAAAATCCAGTCGATGGACTTGTTCCATAAATCTGTCACATCCCTGGATGGGATATTTCTGATCCTGACACAGAAGCCTCTCAGCCACACAAAGCAGTGCAGGTGCATCAAGAGAAACCAGGCAGGACTTGCAGGACATAGCTGGGGGTCACCTTCTCCATCCCCCCTCAGCAAGTAAGCTCAGTTGCATCATTCCCACCTTTGTTTTTTGAGCTTTCAGTAAGGAGGATCCCACAGGCTCCTCAAAAACTTGTTCCAGTATTCAGATAACCTCACCATTGGAACATCTTTCTAGAGTCTGTACTGAATTTCCCTGTTGTAAACCTGTTATTTTTGCACCAACCTGAGAACAGATTGCTCATTTACTTTTCAAGTTTTCTAAGTATTTCGTCCATTTCTCTCCTGTAGATCTCACCAGCTATAGTGTAGCTCATCAGCCTGGGTGCAGCTTTGGAGAAAACTCTTTTGGCCCACTGAAAGCTGAGATGCAGAGCCATTGCTAGTCCTGTTTTAGGGCAAAAAGGCTCTGCCTGACTACTTTCTGAATGGGTCACCTGTTAAAAAAAAGATGCACCCACCAGCTGGTTTGGCTCCCAACCAGCAGAAAAAACATATATACTGACTGATCAATCTGAGAAGAAATTTCAAATTCAAATCATAATTACATTTTCAACAAAACCTTCACAGAACATTTGGTTTCAGTGCCATACAGTTCCAATTTGGAAACTCTGCAAGCAGACCTAGAATCCAAATTCCCAGGAAGCTGTGGAGGTCTTCGCTCTATCCCAAGATACGAACAATAATCCACCCATCAGCCTGTAAGTGGACACTTCAACAAACTGAATTTAGGAAACATGTTTTACCACTGGTAGAAATAAACATTTAAAAATCTTTCCTAAACTGTTAAAGGGATGTACAGGATTTACCATGGCCTTGTTAGTTCCTCCCAGACTCCTCCTCAAGATTTTTTTAGGTCTGAGAATTTACAAAGTCACATAAGAGATCGATTAGAAGTCACTGGTATTTATTGGTTCAATCTCAACAAGAATCTGAAACTGGCAACCATAACACACCTCATACATAAAAAAAAATATATTCAACTATATGCCACTATAATTATATGCCACTTTCTCTAACACCTGTCATACAGTGTCTTAGAGTTGCATAACTTTTTCAATTCTTGACCTGTCTAATAATTAAAATGATAGATGAAAACCAATCCTTTTTTGCCTTAAAAACTTATTTTTCACTTGTTATACTAAACAAAGGTAAACAAGAAAAAATCAAATGTGACTTGGAAACAATGTTAAGCTTCAATGAGGTTTTGCAGACGTAGCAGTATTGCTCTGCTCGAGAACCGGCAGAGCCAAAGTGCCTGATCCTCCTTACGTAAGTCTCATATATTTGCACAGGGAATATTTAATCTTGAAAATATTATTTTTGCTTTCTTCAGGACTACTACTCTTTGCAAAAGATAAGTTCAGGATTTCAGCTTTATGGAGTCAATAAAATTATTTCTGCCTCAGTAGAACCACCCGATCATAAAAGCCAGTTGTGATTCGGTTGCAACTACAAGCCTATCTCCTCTTGCACGTTTAAATGTGTTATGCTTCCTTTTTAAGTTCTCACAGTTTCACAAATTTTTGAGGATAAAATTTAATGACCTATATAAAATAAATAAATCATTTGTTATATCACATTCTACTTGGCATACAATATTAGCACAGAGAACATTTGCTAGAGGTACTGTTAAGCGAAAACCCTTGTTACATTATGCATGACTCCCCAAAGCACTGAGTACATAATATCCATCACGAAATTCAGAATATATAACTAAATTTAGAAAGAAGTACTTTCAGACCTGTGATCAGCGTTCTGACATCTCCGGTTATGAGTTTTAATTAAACTTGCTTTTTGTATTAAGTCTATTTTTATTAAGTAGGCACAGAATCATGTTTTATACATTATGCATAACTAAAAAGAGATAAAGTTATTTGTAAATGCCTTTTCTTAAAGCGACATCATAATTCAAGTCACTGTTCTGTAACTTTTCTTCCAAACTGTGATGAAATGGAAACACCACTGAACATAATGTACCTCTTTGAGGGCTTCAGCCACCTCACTGACGAGCTATTTCAACACCCCAAGTAACGCTTCCTGCGCAGACAGGTTGATAAATGAGATCTTTGGATGATCCATAGCACGTTTTACTTCTTTTGTCAGGAAGTAAATTATCAAAAAACAAAAAGAAAGAGATTCCCAGACAGCTCAGGTGCACCAGACTAACCCTCAGATTCTCATCTTCTGGCACTGGAGATCTCCCATCTCTAACCAAGTGAGGTTTCACTCTGTTTTTCTACATAATAATCATATCTGAAGTTTCATAACTCCCTGCTATCACAGGTAAGAAATACAAAGGTGCACCTAGATGAAGCTCAGCCAGCTTAAGAGTTACCTGTCCCATCTCCAACAAACAAATTCACCTCGTAGCTACGGAGTGCTCTCATGTAACCCCTGAACACCAAATCCATTTAATCCAAATGTACTTAACTGTACTTTGGCCCAGTGCCCAGCACGTGCAGTTCTGACCGAGCTCTGTACACCACGCTAGCTTGTATAGGCACACCTAAGAAGTGCCTCCATCTTCGCTAGACTGGTAAAGTTGGCAATGCCCATTAAATCCAGCATCTCAGCTTTCTGAGCACAAAGAAGCACTCGCCCAACAAGAAATACCAGCAAATTTATCATCTGCTCTCCCTCTACAGGATCCACCTGCAAAATGAACCACTCAAGTGAGTCTCAAGCAAGAAATGAACTTATATTATCTAGCATACCAAATTACCCAAACCAACAAGTACCTCTTAAACAACAAAGGAAGCCCAGCCTAAAGGATTCAATGTTTTCAGCTCCAGGATATCTGCTTGGATGGTACACTGAGACCTGACATTGAAGAAAGGCTTTTAACAATACAACGCCTTTCTAAAAAGCATTCCTTGAAGGACCCTTTCCTTCAAAGCTCACTCTTTCCACATTTGTCAAGAAAGTTGTTACTAACGAGCCTAGTACTACAGCATTCGGCTTTTGGATAAACACCTTTCCAAAACAGCCCAAACTGAAATTCCTTGGAAACAGCACGTTTACATTTACAAATCCCAAATCACTTCCTCTTTGCTTGCAATCAAACACACAATCAGATTTACTGGCTAACCAATGTTAAAAAACATTGGAAAAGGGGCTTTATTAGAAGACCAGAAAGCTATTTGCCTACTTGGTATTCAGGTGAAGAAAGAAGCACCTTCTGATTTATCTGAGCAGCTTCACTCCATTTCCTGAAAATCAGACAGCCAGAATGCAGCACCTGCTAATGTAGCACTACTATTATCTTCAAACTGCACTTTTACCTGTCTTTTCTTTACCTCCAAAGTAATCCATGGCACCAGAAAATTCTGATTCTTCACGTGTATTTCCTCCTTTTTTTTCAGACTGGTTGGTAGCCAGAGGATGGCTATGGTGCAAAGAACTCCCAGCACTCCCCTGTGCTTTGCATAGTGCAAACAAACACCTGGTTTTCACAGAGTCACGGACAAATAAAATATACAGCACTTACTACACGTTTCAGAGAAATTAAGATCTTTCTGCAGAAAGGAACCTGAAAGAGAATTCTTTTCAAAATATTTATTCACCACCTTATTTCTCTAACAACCAAATTTTGTGTGTGTGCTGATGAAATGCTGCTCATAAGGAAAGAGCACAAATAAGAGGATATAAAGTGCTTTAAGGATGCATGTGAATAAATTGAGAACCACCATCAAATAAATTACTATCAGAGTAACTTTAAGCATTGGAATGTTATTTTGGTTCTAACTTCATTGCTAACATTGTTAAATTCATTTTATTGCAGGCATTGCAATGCAGTGTACTGCATTTTCAAGATCAATTTCATTTTGCAAATGTGAAATACCCAGATTTTCAATCTAGAATTTTCGTGTAGAGAGTTTTGGACAATAGGTTTCTCAAATTTGCTCTTAACTCTATTTTGTTACTTCTCCCCCAATTTTTTCCATCTATTCAGTGCTTTTGATCTGGTTTGCATAACGTACGGTGCAGTCATTTTCTTTTTGTTAAGGAACACTTATTTGGAAATGAAGATTCACCAAATTATATTCCATAGCTTCTGATAATGAGAAGTGAACACCAGCAAACCTCCTGCATGCTAACTAAAGCTGCTGCCTGCAAGACATACAAGAAGTACTGCACCAAAATGCTCTTGCTGCTGCACCACTGACATCTCTGAATTGGAACAAATGTGGCTCATTAAACTGAAGCAGAATAGAGACAAAACTGGAATGGAGATTTTCCAAACTGCTCCATTTTCAGGGACTTTTTATTTATGAATTTTATCTGCTTTCCAATATAGAAAGAATGGCAAGAAGCAATGTATTGCATATACTGTGATAAGTCAGAAGAAACTTATTCTTATTAGATCCTATTCTCTTATTATTAAAGTGTCACGGCAATGCTGCAGCCCCAACTGGGTTCTGGTGGACCTCAGCCATCAGCTACCATCAGGGCAGAGGCTGCCTGAGAAAGGTGGTTCCCCTCCAGTCTGAAATCTGCGGTTGCTTCAGAAGGCACAAGAGTGAAATGAATGGTCTTAAGCAGACAGGATAATTTTACAGATGGCTAAAAATGGCATTTTTGAGAAAAATTCAAGGGAGTCATCATAGCACATTCATAGGAATAGTTGAAAGCAGTTAATTCTGGAACCCTTCCAACACAGAGCATGCTGACATTTATTTATTTTTAAATGAATGGTGAACTTGAGTGCAGTGACAGTGTAATTCTAAGTCAACGTCTCAGTAGTGTCTCCAAAATTATCATTAATAATTTACTTGACCACTTAACAAAAACACTTCATATCGGTATACACATTCTCAGGATTTCTTTATTGATTTTCATTACCTGCTATGTTATTCCTTTTATTTCATCTCATTCCTATTTAGTCTGTTAATAAGAGCAGTGATTTACTAAGTCATATACCAGGTATTTGGAGAACATTTACACAGCTACATCAATTAGCTGCTTTCCTGCAGTCATGAATTTATAACATCTAATACAAACATAAAGAAGAAAACACAATGGGCTACACTGGAAGACTGATTATGTCAATGAATTCATACATAAGAAACAAAACTAAGCTTATTATCCACTCCAATTTAAATCAGGCGTTTATTTCTCCAGGAGTACTTCCAACTGGAGGCAAGCATCATTTTCAACAAGCAAATTGTCTTTTCACCTAACGCTTCACCCTAGCTGAAGTTGCCCAGAACCACGGTGAGATGGGGTCCCCCACTGCCTACCAGTGCAGAACAGCACGGCACCAGTCCATTTACCAGTTCAATAGGTGAGCACCCCTCACACAACTCAGTCTAGCGCTCCTATGGAGATGGTCGGCAGCAGTTTTATGTCAGAAGATTAATTCAATATCTACCAATTCATTCTTAATTAAATGAGCTGACATCTCTCCGTTATTGATCCAATATTCACAACAGAAACAGAAAGCAGCCAACTTCCAGTTAGGATTGGCTCAGTGAAGCGGGCACGTTTGGTTAAATCTGCTTTCAGTGAAAGCATAAACTGCAGTCGTGGGTTGCAAAATAAGCCAGTCGTGTCCCTCTTCTAAATGAAGCTAATCCTGATTACACCCATGAAGCACTGGTAGCTCATTAGGACAGTATTTTCTGGCAGAATCTTATGGGTATTTTTTAAGTGCTAGCACTGGCATATTAACAATCACATATTGCCCATAGCTAAATTTCCAATCTAAACTTCTAGACGCCAGCCAAGACAAAGCACGGCAATCTTAGTGCGTATCTCACTGACCGGGTTACAGCCCACGGAGCAGCCTGGAATTTAACCGTTCATGTGAAGTTGTTCGGCATGTAAAATTTTAAAATCCATCATCATCCGTAGTGCCATGTCTCTAATCCTAGCTTAGATGAAGCCAAAATGGCAATTAGGCTCAACTGTACTTAGCTAATTACCTAAATCAATATATGCTTTTAAAATAAATCCTAATTATAAATGTTAATTAGTAGAATAAATCCTAATTATAAACGTTAATTAGTAGAATATGCAGTTATTCACAGTTACTTAAAAACACTAGCAGGCATCTTTAGGACCAAACAAACTTTCACTGCTTTGTCACAGATTGTTCAAGTTTAGCACTTGTTTTCCTAAACACACAGGCCAGTTCTATAAAATGAAGGTGTGATTTTAAATGAAAAATATTTGCATTGATTGATTTAAAGAGAAAGATCAGATATACATATTCCTACAAGTCAATGTGCAATCTAACAAATGCACTGAATTTACAAAAATCACAAGGTCGCTTTCTTCATTTCAGCCTCCTTACTGGAAGATGGGAGGAGAACTATGAATTCAAATTAGTAAACGCATGAGACTTGCCCCCTTCACTCGTTTAAATGTTTGTGCTGCACTTAAAGTCTTCGCTCTTAAAGCAGACTGTGATTTAAAACTCAAAAAATGTATATTAAAAAGCAGCAAAAGTATTTTTAAATCAGAAGACTCCGCAGTCTGGTTTGACATACAGTTGCATGAAAAGGTGGTGGCAGAGGTAACTTCTGGCTGTAGAGTGCAAAAAGTGACAGCAGAAACAAGATGATCAGGACACAGAGACAAGACCTGCCTTCAGAGGAACAGCAGGAAAAATAGCCTAAACATAGAGGAAGATCTGTAACTGAATTCTACTCCAATTTCCTTGCATGAGTCTCCACATTTTAACAACCTGACTTATTAGGATATTGAAAACACCATGGGAACACCAACAATCTCAGCTCTTCCCCAAAGCTCTAAAATTTCCAGTTTTGCTATTCTTGTTTCTTCACTCCAAGGCTTAGCTTAAAGTAATGTCATCATTCCATTTCCACTATTTTTAAGCTTTCTTAATAGTTTATTATTAATAACCCATTAGTTACGTTAACAATCCAGAACTCCTTGTACTCTGACACATCATAAAATAAATGATTAAAAAAGAAATCAAAAGTTCAGGATACCATAATTACCAAAGAAGGTTTATTAAATAAATAAATCCCACATTGTTCTACCTGGCAAAACAGATTTTGCTTTTTCTTGAGAATCCTTAATCCTCTGTCAGCCACCACGTTATTAGTGGAGTGACCACTCAGATGGTGTTAGGTGGAGATTTCCCTTGTAGGAAGCCCAAGAGGTAGCGACACGAACCAGCTGGTGCATTATTTCAGTTACAATGCTGTGATGCCTGAAGAGCTGTGCTAAGGAGTCTTTTTTTTAACGAACTCCCCATTTAAGAAAAATAAATTAGAAACTGTTGCCAGCATGCAACTCTTTCAGTGCAGTTATGATTAATGTAGCTGCCATAAGGACATAAGCAAGAAGCAGTTTAATTTATTCAGAAATTATTCAGGACAACATTTGGGTGACTGGAGGCTAGAGCAACACCTCCAACCAAATAAAATCGCATTAAAGCACTCGCTTTGTAATTATTTTCTCTCTTATTCCAACAAGATTTCCAAGCGCGCAGGTTTTCAATATCAAGAAGAAATCACCTATCAACATGCAAAAATAATCTAGAGATGAGATAAATCATTTGTGCTTTTTTCTTGTCTGACAGTATATGTAATAGGGAAAGTGACAGATTAAACATCTGCTCTGAGTATGGTGTCAAGTAATTGAGATTACAGCACACAGAAGATCTGACTGAGGCAACTGGTTATGATTTTTATTTAAACTGTGATATAAGCCAAACAGTGAGCATGACTTCCAGAGCAACAATATTTACAAGCAGTACCATGCCAGAAATGCCACTACCATGATTTTACAAGGCATTTTGAATTAGACCATAGTATAATACTTTATCTATTGACATGTTTAAACTCCTTTTAATTTGCTATCTTCAGCATTGTCTGGTTCACTGAACCTCTTCCCACAACAACTGACCTCAGAGTAAGTTCAGCCAGTGGGAATTTTCCCTAAGACAGTAACCACTTCTTCTGCTAATAAAAAGTAAAGTAAAATAGTACAAGACAACCTTATGCCCCTTTAGCATTTATTATTTCAAAAGCAATTCAATTGTAATAAAATTATTTGGAAACAAAATCTATGATAGCACCAAAAGTGCAAGCAAAGGAGGAATGGAAAGGGTTGCCTCGGTCACTGGATCCAGCATCTCACAATTGCAGCCAACTACTCAGCAACAACCTTGCTGCCATATCCTAAAACAATTCCCCAAACTGTAGATGAGAAACTTCAGATCCAATACGAACACCAAAAAGCACAACTATAAAATTCTCCAGGAAGACTTTTCCTAGTTTCTGTGAAAGGTAGGAATTTGTACAGGCAAATTCTCAGAAGATGCTGTACCTTTAGTTACAGAGCAATGAAAAAAAGAAACAAAGAAACCCTCAATTATAATGATCCAGAAGAAAACATATAAATATGAATGTTGGTGACTGATTAAATCCTGAGCTCAAAAATAAAATGCACCCAGGAGATATCTAACAGATTTTCAACAATCCTCACCAATAAAACCTATTTTCAGGTGCCAGAGAAGACAGAAAAAACTCACAGACAAAATTAACATTAAAATGTGCTATTACTATATTAAAATCTATTCATGTTAAATATACACAAACAATTTGCCTTTAATTTTAGCTCTAATTTAAAATACTTTGACCACAGAAGAAAACCCAGTGAGAACATCTCATCACGATCCTTTTAAATGCAGTTTACCCATACAACTTTTGATAGCCTATCTAACCACTTGACCAGATGTCAGAATTGGTATGAATTCTGTTAATTACTCTGCAAGACCATTTTCTCCTAACACAACAACATGTTTTTCAGTGACCAAAAAAGATCATGTTATCAGCAACCAGGACCGAGAGCAGCAGCAAGCTGGCCTAGCACAAAGCTACTCAGCAGCTGGAAATCCTGGACATATTTAGGAAACTCCAAACAAATCCCTGGGTTATGTTATGAAGTCCCCATGAGTCCTACATATTTGGTCTTCAGAATGAATGTCTTGCTGTCACTTACTAAAATAATTAAATGTAACAGTCTCTTCAGGATTTAAAAATCCATTCAAAGTTCTTCTACATCTTCCTGAAGTCTCCACTTCACCACATTACAGAACAGCGCAGTGGTCTGTGCTTTAAAAATGATGGTGAGACACCAAAACTAATTTGAAATGTAAGATCAAGTGTGAATGAGAGGACAAAAAAAAAAAAAAAAAAAAACAAAAAACAGTCTAACTCTAAGCTAAGTGAGTTTTAAAAGCATCGAGATAAATAGATGAAAACACTGATTATAAATGCATTTACTGAACTCTGAATGGAACAGGTGATAAGATTAACATAATACTTTTTTCCTTTTTTTAATAATAAAGCCTTGGAACAAAGAAAAATTCTTAAATACTTCCACTGTCAAAATAACCTGAACACTAAGAGCTGGCTGTATTTTACATACTGTTACACAAAATTGCAAAATAAGTTATCAGTCGTACTGCACTCCAGCTACAGGCAGCAGCACAGGAGCTGATGTAAAATTCGTACGACTGCCATGCTCAGCCTGACACTGATCGGCTGCTAGCTAAAGTCTGAGACTTCAGGTTCACCACGTTCCAAGATACCAAGGAAAATGCTTCACTGCCAGTCACTGACCATTGCTCAAGTCTGGTTTGATGTATTGGGCTTATGTGGGCAAGGTTTTGGTAGGGGAGAACTTCAGGGGTGGCCTCTGCGAGCACAGTCCAGCGGCTGCCCCATGTCAGATAAGGGACAGTTCAGCTGGTTCCAAAGGGATGCTGGCCAGAGCTGAGGCAGTAAGTGATGTTGTTTGCACCTCTGAGAGAGCGGATTAAAGAAAGGGAAAATCTGCTGTGCTACAGAGGGGTTAGAGAGCAGCAGCCCTGCAGCCCCCAAGGGGAGTGCAGCAGGAGGGCAGGAGGTGCTCCAGGCACGCAGCACAAGTTCCCCTGCGGCCCCTGGAGAGGCCCCTGGTGGAGCAGGCTGTCCCCCTGCAGCCCATGGGTCCCACATGGAGCAGATCTCCACGCTGCAGCCCCCCCATGGGTGGAGGAGCCCCCGGTGGAGCAGGTGGATGTGGCCTGGAGGAGGCTGCGGCCCATGGAGAGCCCCCGCAGGAGCAGGCCCCGGGCCGGAGCTGCAGCCCGTGGAGAGGAGCCCACGCAGCAGCAGGGGGTCTGGGGGGAGCTGCCGCCCACCCGTGGGGGACCCGTGCTGGAGCAGTTTGGGACTGGGGGATGGACCCCATGGGACGGAGCCGTGTGGGAGCAGTTCCTGAAGAGCTGCAGCCTGTGGGCAGCCCCCACAGGCTCTATTTGGGAAGGACGGCATCCATGGGAGGGACCCCACAGGGAGCAGGGGCAGAGAGGGACCGTGAGGGAGCAGTGGAGGCGAAGCATCAGGGACTGACCGCAGCCCCCATTGCCCGTTCCCCTGTGCTGCTCAGGGGGAGGAGGTATGAAAGGTGATGGTGGAGGGAAAGTGTTTTTAGTTGGTTGTTAGTTCTCACAGTTCTAGTCTGCTAGTGACAGGCAATAAATTACATTAATATCCCTATGCTGAGTCTGTTTTGCCTATGACAGTATTTGTTGGGTGATCTCCCCATCCTGATCTCAATCCTTGAGCCCTTTCCATTGTATTTTCTCCCCCTTTCCCTTTGAGGAAGGGGATTGAGAGAGCAGTTGTGGTGGAGTTCTGCTACCCAGCTGCATAGAACCACCACATATGATCACAACACATGCATAGTTTATTTTTATCTTCACTTTTTTAATTCCACCTCTCCGTTTTCAAAAGCTTTTCAGATAACAGAGAAGGACTGTTAACTAAGCAAGCAACTAGCCTGGCATTTGGGAGGACTGAATCAGCTCTTTACTCCAGCCCAGTCAGAAGCAAAGCACAGAGAATGCCTGCCGTATCTCAGTCTGCTCTGTGCCTGCAGAACAGAAGTAAATCCTGATCACAGGCTGCTGTGAGGAAAAACGCATTAAAAGATCACGAGGCACTCAGTACTACAGCCACAAGGTTTGCAAAATTTAGACAGGCTAAAATACTTTACAATTTATTATCCTATCTAAGTAGTACGCATAGGAATAGCATTTCAGAATTCAGAGCTAAATGACAATTTAAAAATTCAGTCTGCGAAGACCTCTATACTATTATTTTAAATGAGGCTTACATTTGCCAGCAATGAGTGTTCTAGAAATACCTTAAATTAGACTAAAGGCAGATTTGCTTCATTTGACAGCCTCTTACAGTGGAAAAGCTGTTTTAAGGCCAGTTTGTTAAATATGGCTAGAATTTTAGAGGACATCTCATGCTTCTTTGGCAAGTTAAATGGTTGTCGGTAATGCAGTACAGGCAGTAGTTTGTCACTATTCCTTGTTAGGATTTTTCAATAGGCAACTCAGTATCTTAGCTCACAAATATCATACTTACAATGCATTTATTATTATAATAACAGAAAAATTATAGTTGTAATGATTGATGGGCAAAGAGACTTCTTCGCTGACATCTTCAGCATTATACAGCTGTCTAAAAGCAGCGATACGCAAAAACTGATGGAAAGTAATTCCAGTGAATGGTGAAGGTTATGGATGAATAAATTAAGCAGCTATAGATCTATTTGATGTATCAAGCTGTCAATAATTAAGAGCCAGAAAACAGGTAAAATGCACTGAAAAGATGCTGTATGATGTTATTTGATAATAAAACATAAATCAGAGTAACTAGCTCATTTTTTTTAAAACTGCTTTTCACTCTAATATAGAAATTTGATCCCAAAATTTTAAAAATGCTTGCACTAAAGGTGCCTTTCACTTACTGTGATGTGTAAGAGGAACTAAATCTCTACTAGCTAGAAACCTTACAATGTACTTTGCTTTTCTCTGAAAAAGTTACCTTTCTCTGAAAATTATTCTGCTCTGAAAGCAGAATCCACTAACAGAGAACAGCAATGGGACTTGTATGAATCACTGTCATAATCTTATATCTCACAATTTGTATCAGTTAATGAGAAGTAGTCCAACGGGCACACAGACTGTACCATTGAGACCAAACACATTCTCTGTTCTCACTTTCCCATGAGCTTTCCAGAACCTCCTTGCACCCTTGCAAAGTCACTTCTCCCTGTCCCATTACTCTAGAGGGGCCTTGCAGACGTGGTTCAAAACTGGCAGACAGTTCATAACCTGGAAAAGACTCAGTTAGGTGTTGTCTGTAAGAGAACAACATGCGTATGGAGTCAGCTCTTACCTTTGTTCTCAATGTAACAAACTGTATCTGAACAGTTTGTTACGTTATATTACATTATATTATGTTACATTATATTATGTTACATTATATTGTTCTCTTACCTCCTAATCACAATGAAATTAAAAATAAGCAGAAACTACATCCTCTATTACATAGAGAAAGCCATCCTTCACAGAGTCACAGAATCATCTAGGTTGGAAGAGACCTCCAAGATCACCCAGTCCAACCTCTGACCAAACACTAACAGTCCTCCACTAAACCATATCCGTAAGCTCTACATCTAAATGTCTTTTAAAGACCTCCAGGGATGGTGACTCCATCACTTCCCTGGGCAGCTCATTCCAATGCCTCACAACCCTCTCAGTGAAGAAGTTCTTCCTAACATCTAACCTAAAACTCCCCTGGTACAACTTAAGCCCATTCCCCCTCGTCCTGTCACCAGGCACGTGGGAGAACAGACCAACCCCCACCTCGCTACAGCCTCCTTTAAGGTATCTGTAGAGAGCGATAAGGTCACCCCTTCTCCAGGCTGAACAATCTTATAATCAGATCTCCAATCTGAACAATCTTCATTAATCTTAATGAATCCTTATATTCACAGAGCTTAACATAAAGAAAGCCTAGAAGAGTATAAATCTCAGACTGTCATGAACTACTCCTTCCATCAAATCAACAGCTGCCTGTGGAGGCAGATTAGAGAATAGGATTACACAACTAGTTAAAAGAATATTAGTGCATAAAAATATCTGTAAGAACAGGTGCAGTGATATTTTGTCACATATCTTCTCACTCATACAGTAGGATATTCTTCCTGAAGCTTGAAATATTTTGATGCTACTGTGAATGTTCTCAGTGACACAGGATTTTTCTTTATTAACACATGCAGACTACATTAATCTGTTTAATACTCATTTGTGTTGCTACCAAGAAGCCTTTCAGGACTTTAATTCACTCTGTGTCTGACAGCCAAGTGCAATTAGCAATCTGTAAAAATATGAACATTTTCAACCAAAGACTGTTTCTGAACTACAATGCCTAATGAATTATTAAGGGAATTGTCTTCCAAATGCATACTAGAAAGGAAAAGGGAAAAAAAAATAAACGAACAGCAGATTTTCTTCAGCACCTGGAAACCTTTATTCTCATGCATTTGCAATAATGAATTATGTCATTCCTTTTTAAGCAGAGTTAATTAACAGAATTGGTATTGTAGTTGGTCAGTCAGAAGCCACCAATATTACCTCCGTAAATCTCTCAATCTTTGACTACATTTAGGTATTTTCTGCACATTTTTAATATCACCGGCATTACTGCTCATAAGAATGGAAATACCAGAAACCACTACAGAGTCAACTAGAGTGTGAATTCACAGCAATTCATCAGCGACTACCTGTAAGAGTGCTTTCATCCCGTGGTAATCAAAGGAGATGACTCTGAGAAGAGCAGTGGCTACCATTTCACAGTGGCTTTTTGTGAATAAGCATGTTCCCACAGGGAAGCCAGCATGCTGCAAAGTACAACCCCAAGCTTATTCCTGATGTGTACCTGTGGTAAATCCTTAAAGATTAATTAAATACAGGAACCTGTCTTTTCTGCCACAGTATGGATGAAGTATGCATTCACCAGCAACAGAGAGAACTGGAAAGAATTTTCCGTAAAACACATTTACTAGAAAAATCCTTTTTGTGCTGTAAGAATATGGTATAAAAAGTCCATTCTCTAACAATCAATTGCATCCTATTCTTGTACATTCATGATAATCTTATTAGGGAAATATCTTCAAAGTCCATAAATTATCTTTCTCTTTGGAGGCTCCAACAGTGGACCTCCCTTCCGCCACGGGCCAAATCCCAACATCTGGGTTATATTGGTGGTCGGAGGATGGTTGGACCAGATGATCTTGGAGATCTTTTCCAACCGTAATGATTCTGTGATCAACCAGCTTCAGACATGACAACTTTTGAAAAACTTTAATGAAGTTTAAAAAGCCTTTTTACAGCACATTACCGTACTCTTTTCTACAGATCCTTGAACTCTGTCTGAGCTACAGCCTGACCTAATAAACAGAGCAGACCTAACTGGCAGAATGCAGCATAAATTTGTTGCTGGTAAGATTGTTCAGACAGCTTCCCAGCCTCTGTTTTTGCCTCTTCTAATTTTAGCTGTTTCTTTGCTTTACATCTGTCAACTGGGACCTTTATGTAACTTTTGTATAATCTTACTGGGAAAAATAAAACTATTTAAAGAAAGAAGATACTGTATGTAGTAGTGTAGTGCTAAGACGCATTCTGGAGGAACAAGCAGGTGGCACAGTCATTTTTTCAGTGCCAGATTTAGCTGCTGCCTGCTATCTGCTCACCTCCTACTGACAGAAAACTCCAAGGTCTAACTCTAGAAGCAGGAAGATTGCAGGAAGGAATCAAAAAACTGAGTGTGCTATTCAGGGAAGAGATGGAAAGGTAGGTGGAAAGAGATCTCTTGAGATCCCTAGTCCCATTTCCCATGCAAACTGGTACTATCACCACCATTAGATCAGGTCAGCTGAGGCTTTGGTACATCCGAGCCTGGAAAACCTCCAACAAGAGCAGTCCAGGCTCTCTGGGTAACCTGTTCCAGTTCTGCGCTATCCTCTTTGTAAACAAGTTTTTCTGAGAACCCAATCGGAAATTCCTGAGTCATAATTTTTGGCTGATGCCCCTTACTATATCATCCATCACTACCAATAATAGGTTGGCTCCACCGTCTCTGTAACTGCCCTTCAAATGCACTATTAAGTTGTCCTTTAGCTTCCTTTTCACCAAACTAAACAAGTCCAGCTCCTTCAACCCTTCCTCATGGACAGTGTCTGTGCTCCTTTCTACTTTCCCAAAATTTCCTCCTTAGTTTTAGACCACTGAGAAGCTCCCTGCTTGTCCAAGTCCAACACTCTCCAACAAGGTTCTTCCAGACACTCCACGTGAAGGGTTGAATGTTTAATATCAAGGCTACTTATCTGAAGTTATTTGACATTACACAGGATTTTTATTTAAAGACTGATACAGTAATGTACGTAAATCAACACACAAGTACAAATTACACTTAAGAGTAAAGAAATGAGAGTACACAGCTGAATCACAACAATACATGATTCTCGCTACCAGTCTTTGTAACAACCTCACCATCACGACACCAGGCATCCCCAGTAAGCAGGTACCCAGTAAATCTGATAGAGCAAAAGGGAAAGTATACATATAAAATAAACATCTGCTCTGATGAATCTGGGACCAACACGCAAAGTATCACCTAGATACTTCTCAGGAATTAATTAACAGCATTTGTTAAGAAGCAGAACAGAGAGCTTAGCTCATAATCAAGAAAGAAAAGGATCAGACACTCCAAAGAATGTCCTCGCCTGTTTATCAGAGGAAATAACATTTTGTGAACAAGACAGGAACAACCACCAAAAAATACAGGAATTTACAAAAGAAAGTGAAACAGAATAAAAGATCATTTCAGAAGCCTGCTAGATAAAAACAATGTCCCTTCCGAAAAAGGATAGGAAAAAGGTAGTAAGGGATACAATCAGCAAAGCATAAATTCTAAGCAAAGGTTAGTATGAACCACGCACGATGACAGCAAGCTCTGTCTAGCTGTGCTTTTTGTTCAGATCAGGCTCAAACCAATCAACACAGCCAAACTACAGGAAGGATTTCTGGGCTAACAGTGATATATGAGTGAGAAAGGAAAGGAAAGGTTTACCTCTGCATGAAGTGACCGTATGAAAACAGTTGTCCTAAATCAAGCCATTGGCCCTTCAGGCCTAGTCTGTCATGGAAACCACACTGGAAGTTTACAGAAGAACTATGAAAAAGGGCAACCAGTTGGACGCTTCCCCGTTCTGTTCTTCCAGCTTCAGTGCCTAGCAGGTGAGGGGTTCCCGAAGCAGATACATTTTGGCACCTACAGAGCACTAACACCTCCCTACGTTTTTCTCTTCTCAAACTGTAGGCTTCTCATTATCCAGTCACCACATGATCTACAATGCTACTCTACACTTTGTAGAAATACATGTTTACATAAATTTTGATATGTAATGATTATTTATTTTTCTTTTGCCTGTTTCAAACCCACTGTCAGTCCCTTTAGCAGGCTCCAGCAGCACACATGTTCCTGCTGGTTTAGCCATTGGCATTCCAAAACAAACAGAGAATCTTTCACAGAAATCATCCAATACATTTTCATGTAACCATTCGTATCTCTCCCACTCTCTCTATATCCTTTCTGAAAGGGGCTGCCCAGAAGCTCACAGAGTTGTAGAGCTATTATCTGCTTTGTTCTGTATTTCTTTTCCTTGCTGTTGCAGAGGAAACTGAAAGCTAAGCTCTAGAAGTATAATAAGGTATCTTCTGACCCCAGTCTGACAGCTTACACCTTAGGAAAGCCACATTCAAGTATAGCCTCTGTGGTTTGAAAACGCTTCCCAGCACTCTCTTCGTTGGACTTGCTCGGGGATAATGACTCCAATTGCCCTTCTCATGGGGATAAACTAGACTTCATCCCAATTACACTTTCTAGAGGTCACAGAATCACAGAAATGGTGGCAACTCTTAACCTGGTACAAGAAAAATAATGCCAGAGAATTTGAAAGTTCAACTAAACTAAACCTAACAACAAAAACACAAGGATGATTTTTAAAAATAAATCAGAGTAACACAACATTAACCAAAGAAGGGGGAGGTTCCCTTTTGTATTATTTTTGAGCTTTGCCACACAAGCTCAAGTACCTGGGAAGAACGACTTTCCTAGGCTGCATGCATCTCCCAAGTCAGTCAATACTTTGATCACAGTGATAATTACTCTAAGCACTACTTTTACAGATATACAATCTGCTAGAATATTAGCTGACAGGAAATTAAAAATGCTAATGACTTTTGACATCTTTAATAGCACATGAATTATCAAATAAAACGGACTGTTTGAGATTGCCATTAAAAGCGAAGCCTACTGATCTTTGTGAGTTTTCAGCTCAAATAGCTGCTAATGTAAATCATGTAAATGTGAGTTGACTGTGACTGTAATTAATCAATCACCTTCCCTTGTCCACCCACAATTCCTCTTGCTGAAAATTTCAAAGCTCTGTCAGGTTGTCCAACATGAATGAACGGAGGGTAGCGATATACTGGTATAAACCTAATCCTATTACATGCTGCTGACTGGATTTTTAAATCAATTCATCTTTATGAACATCCATTTGAAAAACTCATTTTTGATATAATGTACAGAAATACTGTATTGCAAAAACAGTAACCTAAAGATCATATGTGTATGGAGTACTTTATAAAACTGCTATGGTGCTATCCATGTAACTACACACAGAAAAACCACTGGTAAAGGCTTAAAATGCTTTTTCAGCATAACATTGAGATTTTTCTCCACAATGACAAATGTCGAACCTATCATTCTATCAGTGGTAACTGTCTGCTTCCAAGGCACTTCTATCTATATAGAAGTACTTTCCACAAAAGAGGAGGAAGACCAATGTCAATATACCAGCAGAGTTGCTACCAAAGTGTAGCAACCTATTTTGGAAGATATGGGGCTGGGTTTTCTTCCATGCCATGAACAGAAGGGCATCCAGTGATCCCACATCAGTCTGAAGGCTCAGTTGTCTGTATTCAGTATCAACAACCACACGGGAAATGGTCGGGCAGTTCTGCACAAGAGAGCCCAGAAGCAGAACAAAACCCAGTAACTCCAAGGTCCCTTTCCCAGCTGTTGCTCCAAGTGGACAATGTGAGAACAAAAATCTCTCAGATTATTACAGACACTGCTCAATTCTTTAGTAGTAATTTAGAGAATCTCACATGGCAAGGCACTAATCACTCCTTTTCTGACTGAAATGGAAGTTCAAAGACAAGGGAAAATCAAGAACCAAAGAAAACCAGAAAAAAACTGCACAAACACAAGAAAGGATAAGAGGAAATGAGACTGCAGGCAAGTACCAGGCAAACAGCAAGGCAGGCTGTGACCATCTGTGAAACAGAAATAACCACTGAGTGAGCATCTACGTGGTTACCACACTATTTCCAGATCTTAGGGAATTTCAGGCCTAAAAAATAAGATTGATGGGTAGAAATGCCACAACACACCTTGCAAGAGCTACGCACAGAGCTCTGGCGTGGGTACATTCATGCTGACTGTACATTACCTCATACCCAAGTCATCGTTCTCAGCTGTTATAATGCATCAAACTGCATTTTCCAATGGCAACAGCGACAGAAATGATGTAAAGGAAATTAAACAACCCAGTTAAGAAACCCAATCTCAAATGTTTGGCAAACTGTGTTTGCAAAGCAAGCATTCACTGGCCTTAGATTTCCAGCTCTCACAATTAAGCAAAAAGTTTGAGAATGGCTCCATGCTCCCCCTGTCCAGCTTTATTCCACCAGTTTTTCATAGAGCTCTGAACTGAGTGGTCAAGGAGGGTGGAAAGGAACCTGAGCACAATCCTTTCGCTGAGCTAAACCAAAGCTGGACTACACGTGTGGCACTGAGATTAACTTCAGAAAGAACTACACAGGGTGGGAGACCTTACCTTCTGAAAACGTTATTGAAGAGCTTTCTTGTTTCAGTCACTTAAGAAATATCTGGCTATCTATCCTAGCCTGTCTTTTTTCTCTATTAACACCAGTGGTGTTTTTTTTTGTTTGTTTGTTTTTGTTTTTGTAGAAAGAGGTCCAGAAAACATTGGGAAAACTACAACCTCTGTTCTGAGCTGCAGGGGCCAGAACAGCACACAGTTCCACAACTGCACTGAGGCTGCATGGATTTGCACCTCCCACAGAAACCTTCTGAAAGAAAAAGGTGCCATGTAAGGCCATGCTAGTAGTTCTAAGAGTTTAAAAGATAATTTACCTATCACAACTGCCCATCCAAAAGAGAACTCAGGTTTTCCAAACCCAACTCTTCTGAGAGGTCTTTTCCAACCCAACTGATTCTATGTTTCCCAAAATTAAAGTCATCAAAGAGTGAAACCTGAGTTTTCAGGGATATAACCCAAATGGCTCTGCTTGTAGACTCAATAGGGTCTCTTAAGAGACTCAAATTTGCAAAAATCAAGAACTCAAGAATGCTAGAAATAAAGCTGACAGCAACAGTCCAGTTCACTGTTTCCGTGGCCATGTTGTTTGTCACCATTTTTTTTTTTTTAAGCCATTTACCTAATGGATGGCATTCCTACAATTAGCAAATGAAAATCCTAAATAACTGAAAAACACACAGCCTCCTTTAGTCGTGGCTGTACACTAAGCAAGCTCCAAGCTGAAGATCTGGCTCAGCAGGAAGTTGAGGCCAGCGGACAGGGAGGAACAGAATCGTCTCTTCTCATCTGCATCACCGGATTAATACAGAAAGGGACAAGCACTGCCAGCTTTCATGCTGGCTTTTCTTAGCTTAGGAGTGATTAGCTTTGAACCCTTACTGATGCTCTTTTAGCAAAAGGTTTCTTGCAAGAATACGAATGTGTGCAAGGAGCAAGAGAGACAGCCTCTCTCAGCTCTCTATGGAAGGAAGGAATGGGGGCACTGGGAAACCAACATTTATTCAGCCATACTAGAGCAGTTCAGCCCAGCAAAACACAACCAGTTTACATTTTCCTGAAGCAATGTCAAGGAAGTACAACACAGTACAGGGAGGAAGGGAGGAAGAGGAAAAAAAATAAAACCAAATTAAAACTCACCAACCTTTCCCTAAAAACACTAAGCACATTTACTAAAGCTTTGCTCCCAGATGATGCTATTATCTTTGTTCCTGCTGTTCTCCAGTGTTTGTGCTCTCAGGTTCCACAAGGCACAAAGTAACCCAACAGAGTAGCATTTGGAATAGCAGTGAAAGAGCAGCAGTGGAATTTGGCTCCTTCAGAAGAAAGAGCAAAAGGTAAGAGTCCCAGAAAATCCCCCAAAATTCATAAAAGATCAGAAAGAAAAACAAGAGCGAAAGAAAACAATAAACGGAAGGTAGATAGAAAATTAAAGTTGTGCCTTGCCATAAGGCAAAGAAACCTTGAGGGAGACCTGAGACAGCACACAAAGACACCGGGAGTCCTAATGGACTCCTCAAAAAGAAGGCTGTGCTCTGTTTGGGGCTTACTGGGCTCTCCAGAGAAACACACAATATCCTGAGATGGAAGGGGCCCACAAGGATCCAGTCCCTGGCTCCTTACAGGACTGCCCAAAACCCAAACCCCATGCCTGAGAGCTTTGTCCAAATGTCCCTTGAACTCCAGCAAGCTCGGGGCCATGACCACTTCCCAAATGCCTGACCACCCTCTCGGTGAAGAACCTTTTCCTAATATCCAGCCAGAACCTCCTCTGCATCCATGCAGGATGTTTAAATGGCCATACATGTTTGTTACTAGCTTGAAGTTTCCTAATAAACTGTTTGCTTTACCAATGCAGCCGACAATAAAAAAGAACAGAATACATACCACAAACATTGTGTGCTGTCTTAAAGCACGTTGGGATGGTGCAACTACTGCAGATCTAGCGTATTTGGCAAAGGAGGGATCTGACAAAACACAGAATCTTTAAGAATGGTCTGAGATAAAAACGTAGAGACAGTCATTAGGAGCTTTTTCCTTTTCTTTTAAAGCTCATGTAAAATTCAGCATAAAGCAGCTGGAATCCTGGTGACTACATGACCCGGGAGCATTCTGAAAACAGCCATCACGAGAATTTTAAAACATTGGCAACTGCAGCATTATCAGTCAGAATGCAGATAATGATTTTCTGATTGCACAAATCAATTTTCATCACTAGTAGCAATTACGACTGCTGCGAGTAGCTATAGCTGACTACGTAGAATGCTGCAAGCAACACGTTCCAAGAATATAAACAGGGGCGATGCTGAGAAAACAGAGCTGCTTAATTTAAGCTAACTACGATTCCTCATTGCACGAGGATGTTATCATCATCCAAACACATCTGAAAGATTAACCCTGCTCATCAGCCAATTAACTCATTGTTCAGAAGTTTATACCTGAGATACACAGCAAAGTAGAGTCCCAGCATCCGAAAACTACGCTCTAAAGAAGTTTCAAACACATAACGAAAGCTGGGAAGTGGCTCAGAGTAATACCAGAAGAAACCCAGATGCAAATAAAGACGTGTGAATAGTTCTGACCCAGCTTACTTACAACTATTATGCAGATGCTTGCACTTCATAGAGCCAGAACTGAGGCATGTGAATACACGTGCTGTTCACAGCAGAACATACTCTCACTAGATTGCATTGCTCTCAGAAAAAGGCTTACAAATACAGAAATTTCAACTTCACAATTAAAAGCTGTGCGTGAAAGCTGCTGCAAACGTCAGATTACTAGATCTGGCTTGTTCAGGGTTTCCCACCTCTTCAGGATTGAAGGTGCAGATAGAGAAGAGGGTCTCCCAAATTTCAGTTCCAGGCTATTCTGCCGTGCTATGTTGGTTAAGGCATTCAAGGACTGTGGTGAGGCACAATGAGTAAGAACTCCACAATAATAAACAGCATGATCTGCTGCTTAAAATATATATGAACACAGAAAATGCTTTAAAAATTTATGGTAAAATTCTATGGTTTACAGCTTTAAAATTTGTGGTTGAGAAGGACAGAAAATTCAAACACTGGTTACTGTACACACACCAGTGTGGCTCCAGCACTGTCCATTCATTCCTATTCCTTGACCAAAGTTGGGGCAAAGTGACCATTTATGTTCTGCTGAGGCTGGGATTGCTGAGAAGAGTGTCAGATCAGTGAAGAAACTGAACAAGAAATTTGGAAGCCAAGAATTCCAAACCACATCCCAGTGGCTAGTTACATTTAAACTGCACACTTGCTATCTTTACAAGAGAGCACTATGAAAAATGAAAGGCTTACATACTGATGAGCTATGATCACAGCACCTTAAACAATCTCTCTCTAACATTTTTTAATCAAAGGATAAAGAGCAACAGAGTAGAAATACAAAACAGTCCCAGTGTTCTCTTCTTCCCCTATTTAAGTTACAGAACATGGTGTTGTGCAGGTAGCATGAAAACATCCAATCAGTGCTGAAATGGAAATCTGAAGCTCAGGTGGGAAGGTCTTTGCCCCTGAATACACTGTGTTCAATGGTTTGCACTCTGCAATACACAAAATGTTCTTGTCTGCTTTCTTGCGTGCTTACTGTTTTTCTAGATACAACTATTGAACTGAAATACTGGATTGATGAAATGTGCATTCACATGGAAAAATGTATATAGCCTAAGTCACTGGCGCTCAGTCATTAGCCTCAGAAAGGAACCTGCAGAAGAGTAACTCTTACTGCTCTCCCTGAGCTCCATCACACTGCCATGTGAGGGGAGGAACATGACGGTGAAATCCTGCTCCTGATGCCTACAGACATGGGGAAGGAGGAAAAGGGAGTGAAATAACACACACCTCTGTGCAAAGGAGAAAGAGAGGTCGAACAGCGACTTGAGCAGCTACACGGTTATTTGCTGATCCCCCTTCAAGAGCCTGGATGGACTGGTGCCAAAGCACTCCTTAATTCTACAGCTACCAAGAGTTAGCGTACCTCTTCCTCACTAGCCACATCATTTGATTTCCTTGCACCCTGTCTATTCCAAGTCTCCTTGAATTCCAGGAGCAAGAAGCTTGGCAAGAGGTTGCCAGCTACAGGACAGCCCCTTTTGTGGGGTGGGTGCCAGCGAACACTGAGGTGACATCAGAGTAGGTGGCAGCTGACATTGCAGGAAACCCCTTCCTGGCAAAGGAGGCAGATACTGAGTACCCTCAGCATCATTTTGCTCATCCTTACCACAGATACAAGAAGCAGTCTTCTCCGTTTCATCTCCAATTCATCCATCTTACATGGCTCAACAAATGGGCTACCTTGCAGTGGGAGATGGTGACGATTAGGAGAAAGTTCTCAGAAAGAGCAGTGAGGCACTGGGACGGGTTGCCCAGGGAGGTGGTGGAGTCACCGTCCCTGGGGGTGTTCAAGGAGAGGTTGGACGTGGTGCTTGGGGACATGGGTTAGTGGTGACATTGGTGGTAGGGGGGTGGTTGGACCAGATGAGCTTGGAGGGCTTTTCCAACCTTAATGATTCTGTGATCCTAATAAACCATAACACAACCCGCAGGATTCAAGAGAAAGAAACATAGATATGTTAACACATTTATTTCAATTTACAATCTTGCAGTTTTGGTAGCCTAAGCCTTTAATAAAAAAATACTCCGTTTTTCCCCAATGCCAAAACATTGCTGTTCATGTCTTTAACGTGTTGAAAATTCTGGAGCTCAGCTCTGAAAGTAAATCTAAGATAGCTCCGAGGATCCTGTTCTAATTATTTCAAATTTATATGGATAAACCAGAAACAAAAAGTTCCCTAATGAATACTGAATTAAACACTGCAATCTGCAAAGCTTTAATACTGCCGAAATTTCTTCAGAATTACATTAGAAATTTAACAAAGTCACTTAACAATAAAGACAGTAACTTCTGTGCTCCCTAACACTGCAGAGATAAGGGACACCTCTCCTGTGCCTCTGTGCTCACAAACCCATATCGCATCTTACATCAAAACCCCCCTCAGAACTGCAACCCAAAAATATTAATTTAAAAAAAAAAAACAAAAAACAAAAACGTTACCATACCTCTGATTACCATAAATTTGAAAGCAAACACAAAGCAAAGCGCACAGTATACTTATGTCAGACACTGTGATGGAAATGCACTTGGTTTGATGCACTGTGCATCTGCCTCACTGCAGCAGACCTTCTGGGTCTTCAGGCACGTGTAAGCTCCACATCCACCCAAATCTATGCTTCTGCCAAAGACTGGGAAGAAATCACCTCAATAACTGGCAAATCATCAGCTTACTGCGTGTAGAGCACTGGGCTGTCATTACATACCACATATGATTAAAAATAACAGTTGTGAATATCATACTCACAAAATTCAATTTCTGTGGCTATGCCCAATCATTTTAAATGGTCACTTACAAGCATCTTTAAAATTCTCCATGTGCTGGTGGCTGCAGTGATAAGGTTCACAGCAGTGTGCATAACTGCAAATCAATCCATAAGAATCCTTCCTTCTCATGTGTTCAGGGCTACAATACATAAATACTAATTTAATCATATATTTTTATTGGCAGAAAAGGCAGGACTTATTACAGCTTTCCTTACAGTAATTTAAGTGCTATGTGAGCTGGAATCATCAATATGATATTTTCAGTAGGAAAATATAGTTGACATTTCCATACAGGCATAATAGCCATTTTCAAATAGGAACTTAAATATTGTAGAATATGTTGATTTTTAAAATTATTTCAGAATACAGATAGTTCAGAATCACTGACTTCTTTATTTCCTTTTAACAACTTGAACCCGAAATTGAGATTCTGCCTCAAAAAAGAAAAAATAACTGAAATTACTAACTAGAAGGTTAAAATATTAATTTTCCAAATTTCTGTTCATCCTCAGAGCTTCTCATGAAAATACAAAACATTACAAAAACAAAATGGTAACAAATACAGCTACTTACAGGGTTTTTTTTATGTGTACAGAATGCAAGAGTTGAGAGACCAGATCTACTTCTAAACCAAGGTTAATTAAATTGTTTTAAGTATGACTTAATAAAAGGGAGCTAACTCTCAGAGTAATTTCAGCTGTAAACTCTCCACACAAGACATACTGGAACATTTTGTAGCTGAATTATCATTCAGCTACAGAATTCTCATTGTTCTATTTTTATGTTTGTTTGTTTCTCTTTGTGCATTGCAGAATCAAGAGCAATGATTGATGAGGACTCAGCAAGTCTTTTGCAGCTATCAAACAGCAGCGATAAGCCATAGCCTGTTTTGAGGCTTTACTGGGCCATGATAACCCTCTCCTGAGGTCTTCTATGAGCAAAACAAACAACGTCTACATCCTCCAGTCCACAAGAAGGATCTAACCCTGAAATGCTGCTCCAATTCTAGAAGTTGCAGGGAGTTAAAGCAATGGTTCCTCAACTCCATCCACCAGGTCACGAGAGGTGACCCAGAACCAAAGCACCTTTACCATTAACCAGCTACCCATCACAATGCAGGGTATCCCACAAGACTTTCCCAAGAACATGTAGGGATAAACTGGTCAAAGGGATTTGGGAACCTGTACTCACAGGAGGCATGGACCGAATTCCTCTCCTTCAGTCCCACACACCCCTTTCCACACTGAAACTACTGCTCACATCCACAGCAAATCTCAGGTTCTCCAGCCTACAGACAAGGCTGTGGGCTAGATTCTCAAGGAAAAGGAAAATCAGGGCAGAAGCAGAGGTGTCAGGTAACAGAAGTCATTTCCAGTAACCCCAGGAATGACATACAATGGATGTCAAATTTTCATCGTATCTTAAAAACTGTATTTCTCCAACAGGACTATTGGCAATAGGTTCCCAAGAGATCCATTTCTGTCCCTTTGCTACCTGGCACAAAGATCTCTTGAGACCCATTCAGCCAGTTTATCTCAAATTCCATGGAGGGTACTGAAGAGTAAAAGAAAATGGGGTTTTAAAGTAGTTTTCTGGTTAACATCTCAACAGAGCATGACATAAGGAGCAGAAAAGCAGAAAACAGAATGCTATACTGAGGATTATACCTTGCAGTGATGTGATACATGCAGATATCAATGCTTTAATCTGTCGTGGTTTTATCTTTTAAGTACATGCTTCCTGCTCACCTAGGTGTATTTTGTAGATGTGCTCACATACATCCCTTCGTAACAAAGTACCAAGATTCCTAACTTCATTGCAACTCCAAGAAAATTTGAGATTATAAAGTGTACCAAGAATATATTTAATAAAATATGTAAAATCTCATACAGGAGTGCTAACTCTTGTCAGAGTACCAGGACATGTTGAGGAAGCACAGGGGAAGAAGAGAGGACATCAGAAATGTTAAAGCATACTTATTATCCTGAATTTGCTGTTCATCTTTTAATGCTCTAAAATTATTCAGCAATAATTCATTCCTATGAAAAAGTGCCTCTGAAGACCAAGTACTTGGATCTCTCTCCGTACTCAGAGGACATCAGTTTTCCTGCCCAATACCCATCCTCAATCGTATTACAATGATTTGTCTTCCTCATTCTTTTCTAAAACAGAAAATCCCTCTCATTTTCCCTAGGTTTAAGTAGGCAACATTTTTCTTACAAATGTTAGGATAAACAGCCTCTGGTCTGTCAGACCCCTTCTTTTCAGTTTTGGACATTTGCATGTTGCAAATCCAACCAGAAGTGTGCATCCTGTTATATGCCAAGTAACTCATATCAATAACTATTAATTATTTGTGAATTACCTAGGAGAGCTATACTACTTTTACATCATGCAACACAACCAGTTTTCTGTGGTGTTGAGAGTATGACTTTAGGAGAATAATGGATAAAGTGACTGATCCAATAACACGAAGAGAAAAATAAGCTCACGTAAGTAATATAAAGCCATAAAATACAGAGCTTTGATACACTGATCATCTTATCCAAGCAGCATGAGACGAGTTGAGGGTCAAACATGAGCAGAAGTTAATACCACCACTTACCACCAAACTGTCAACACTGTCAAAGATGGCATTAAGCAACTGGTAAGATGACAATCCCTAAACAACCAGTTTACACAACGTACAGAGTAAACTCTTAAAACACGAAGTGCTTGGGTAGACTGCTCTCAGAATGACTCAACACCAGTAAGTTCAAGATGACAGGTACAGGGAGGCAGCTAGGTCGTGTAGCATCACTTTCATTTTAATGCTTAGTACGTGAGTACCTTCCATTCTATAACTGCTATAGGATTACCAGTGGCTGAAGTGATCCACCCAACTGTCATGACTGAGCGAGTTTCACCTCCTGGCACTGCTTGCAGACGCTGTCCCAGCTCTTTCTAGCAGATGCTGATGAAGCCCTTCAGGGGCTAGTTTGCTTTTTTTTTTTTTTTTTTTTTTCCCATGATGTTGGGTGTTGGCTGCTGAGGATCACAAAGAACATCGGCACAGGAGCTGGAAGCATCACCTTATCCTGACTCCTGGTCTGCTTCCTGCCCTGTGTCCCACAGACCTGTTCAGCTGCTTCTGGAAAATGCCTTTTTCCTTTAAGAAAATAATTTTCTTAAAAGCAAGAATTACGGAGTGAGGAAGTTTCCTTAACACACCAACACTGTTCTAAGGCACAAGAATAGCAGAACAGTAAATTCACTAAATGAAAACTACAGTCATATTCAGCTAAGCTGAAACTAGCAGCTGCTTGCACAGTAAGGACCAATAAACACCAGTTGAAGCCTAGAAGGGAAGGGGTAATTTGGGGCCAGTGAGTGCCAGCCACATAGGGCTGCTCGGGCACAGAGACATGCTGTGGCCAGGCCCCAGGTCAGCGGCCGTCAGCCTGTGCTTCTGCACACTGCTTTACCTGCCCATCAAAAGACAACACGATTAACTCAATTTTCTCTAGACCGTTTTCAAGAGGACCACAGCAAACAGTATCCAGATTTGTTCGAGGGTTCAAGGACTGCAATTTTATCAGTACCAACTAGAGATAAACACCTGCTTTTTTTCAGTCTCGAAACACTGCATTTGTTAATATCTCATCCAATTCTACATTGGGAGAAAAATAAGTATCTATTGATAGAAAAACAAACAAACAAAAACCATTAAACCCAAGTTTCCAATTTCTCTTTAATATAAATAGGAGAAATCTTTTATCTGATTTCACATACTTTTACACTCAAATTCAATTAATGGCAATAAATTCCAATGAATACTTTCTCCAAAGTGTCCTTTAAGAGCCCTCACTTCTAACCTGGTTTATTTATTGCATGGGGGATTTCTCCAAGGTGGAGTCAATAACACTGCAGCTACCTACTCCTCTAAGCCCCTGTTCCAGGACACTCAGTAGGGTACGCCAGAATTGGTTATTAAATTCCAGTTGCAGAGTCCATCCCAGTACAGCAAAGGTTGAGGAAAACCTTCCCTGCAATTGCTCTAGGCTCATGTGACACCAGGAGAAAAATCATAAGGCCCATCTCTCCTGTGACCTTAATTTCCCTCTTTGTTGGCATACCGACAGAAGAATCGTGCTCATGAAAGGCATGAAAACTCCTGCACTTCGAAATGAAAGGAAAAAATGGAGATACTCTCCTTCTCCACAGAATAATCTGGGGCTATAAAGCTGAAGGAAGGCTGTTATTAAACAAAAGTAGGCAACGAGTGAAAAGAACATAGGCAGAGTAAATGAAAAGTGTCAGTAAGTCCAGGCTCCCAGGACATGAAATGGATGAACATGCACAGACCAGAGAAACCCTAAAACTGAGAGTAAAATAACCAAAGGATCTGAGATTAAATTAAGACTAAAATAATGATGAAAGATAAAATCCCACAGATGTATAGGTTGAAGGGTGAAAATGAACAAACTGGAAGCTGTTCCAAACAGATTCCATTTTCATTTGGAAAGAAAGCCAGCATACATTAAGATTTACCATACGAGGCACTGCACATTCAGCAAAACAGCACTAGAAACATCAGGACAAAAGGTACAAATGACACCAAAGCAGAGATACAGAACTCATCATTGATGAATTACTGTGTAATATTTAAAATGGAAAAATAAATAGCAGTTTTGGTCATGGTAGACCCTGTGGGCTGAGCAGAACAGAAAGACAATAAATAATTCTCAGTAACCCAAAGAGCTTCTCATATGAGAGAAGCAGTTAATAAAACAAACAGGAATGAAGCGGGTAGAAGAAGTGGAACAACAATTTACGACCCCAGCTGCTTTGAAGCAACCGGCTGTTCAGAACTGTTGATCTACTCCTTTTCTCCAGCTGCTGAACTGCATTGTTAGATAGCTAAAAATACCTTTGCTGCTTTTTTGGTTCTCCGTATTCCATTCTCTTTTAACAAAACCCTATTAATTGCCAAAGGAATTTTATATGGCAGAGTAAGTGGGTCACAAGCCATATTCTGAAAGAAAATGTGAAGGTTTTTGAACTCCTGATTTAGGCAGCATATGTTTGCTAAACTAGTTTCTGTTTCAGTAGTTTCTCTGTTTTACTGCTTTCCTTTGTTGTACTTTTTTTTTTTTTTTTTTTTGGTCTGGGTGTCTCACAGGAGCTGCTTGAGTCATATCCCACACAGACCATGGAGAGCTTCAGCTACTATAGCTTCATCTACAAGCTTCTGTGAAGCAGGGAGTGCTCTTAATTAATTCCTCAGACACCTCAAAGCCTGAAACTGCCACCTTTATCTACCAGCTACTGCTCCCTTGCATGTCCAGTGCCCAGCTCCAAGCTGTCACAGCATTTCCCACTGGAAACATCTTCCCTTCAAATGAGCCCCACAGAAAGTGACAGGACCCGATTGCACAGAGTTCTGGCAAAAATAGCCTCTAAACAAAACAAAAAGCCCAGCAGTTTTCAAAGAGGATTATGTCAGCTTCTGAGGCTTGCTTCTTCTTGCACAGAGCGAGCTGAGCACTTGAGGAGTAAAACAAAGTCCAAGTAGTGGCAGGCTTACACAGCTGGCACCCTCACTGAGAGCGTGTGCCACTTGCACACTACAAAAGGACTAGAAAGTCTGCCAGGCAACATTCAATGTGCCAGTGTTGGAAAGAGGAGAGGAAAGGGTATATCAAATTGCTTTTTTACCTTACACAATTCTGGGGGGGGTGATTCTGCATGTAACCCACCCTGTACACGTGCACACTCACACAGATCAGTCCTTAACAGACACCTACTTCATTTCCCACCAGCAGAGAGATTCATTTGATTACCAAAGACTAGGATAGGGGAAGTGCATCAATAAGCAGAGCCTTTTAAGAGGACTGGGTTTATTTCTCCAGCTGCTGAGTAGTATGACAAAGGGCTTTTTATTCCTGAAAAAGAGGTAAAATGAACTAAGAGCCAAGTATCTACAAATATGGTGCAGCCTGATCAGTGTTTTCTCTCTATATTAAGACATTTGTTAATCCCTCATTCCCTAATTTTCCTACAATGCTTGCTGAATATATTAAAACTATGCATCTCTATACATCCAATTACATTCACAAAATTTCTACTGCTTGACTGGGGAGTCATGATGCCAGTGGCTCTCATAGGTTCCGTCTCTGAAGACAGAATCATAATTAATACTTAGTATAACTAGGCTTTCCATCTTAAACTGTAATTACTTTCCACTTCAGAACTACAGTAGGAAGTATCTTCCTGTATTCAAGTCTCCCAGTGCATGATCAGCTTGGTAAAAAAACAAAACAGAACGTTATCCATTTTCTCAGGGGAGTAAGATACTTGCTAACTGCTGAGAACAAAGAGCAACTATTCACATATAGCACAGGAGATGCAGCATGAGACATGACACACACTCCTCTGTCCATATTCTGGAAAATCACCGCAGCTGAATGAAATCTCAGTTCATCAAAATCACAGAATATGGAAAACTAGAACAGTTAAACACATATGAAAAAGGGTGGCAAAGGGTTTGGGCCTAACAAGAGGCAGGAATAAAATTCAGTGTAAACAACTACAGCTTAAAGAAAAGGTTCAGCAGAAACAAGTTGAAATGAGATTTCACCAAAACCCTTACTGCCTGCAATACTGCAGCAAGTTATAAACATGTCCAAGTACTCAGAGGAAAAGAAAATGGCATCAGCACTGCAGCTGAAATGGCAACGCACTTGATATACAAAATCAAGTTGTTACAATTCCAAAAGGCTTCCATCTATATATTACTTACCCTACTCAGTACCTTTCCATAATAAACCATTACAACCACGTCACAGCAAGGGAATGACAAAAGATAAGCAAAAAGAAAATATCCGTAAAAAGTCATTAATCAAACCACTGTTTATTATCGAAAGGAATGCAGTAATTAAAAAACAATTTCAAAACCACAATCACTCACTCCATCAGAAAAAAAAAATAATAATTCTTACCTCGGCGTTCTTATTCCTGGCTTCTCTCCTTGCTGCTTTTTCTTTTAGCCTTTTCTCCTAAAACAAATAAGAAGATCCACAGTTTTAACACAAATTCCTGTTTGTTTTTTTTCTTCTAATATTTTAAGATTAAAGTTGAGACACCGAGATGTTTAATGCACATATACTATACAGGTGGGTTTCATCCTACACATTACTGATGAAAAATTATATAAAAGATTTGATTGAGATATTATTCATAATTCTTGGTCTTTAAAGGAAATCAGAAATACAAGAATGATTCAAACTTACATTTCATCTTAACTGAGATTTGTTACTCTTAAAACAATGATGCAACTAGGTATTTTGAAAGTCAATTAGTACTTTGACAGAAAGTTAGCATCTATAACAGGTTAGTTAAAAATTACACCAAGAGATCATTTTCCGTATTTCTCCCTGTTTTAATATCAAACCTGATCTATTTAACAAGCAAAAATGATCATTTCCTTAACTTCCAAACTGCTAAAGCCACTGGAGAATGAAAGCTAAACCATATTCTCCATAGCCTTTGTATCTCCATTATGAAGTAAATGCTACTGCAGAGTTTTTATTAGTAATTGCATCGATTCAGAAGCCCTAAGAACATCAAGCTGCCTCCACCAAACGGATTGTGCTATGTGAAAATGAGTGAAAAGCAATGATAAAATTGAGTCAGAGCTGCCAGCCAGATTTTTGAACATCCAAAAGTAGCCAAGGTATTTAATGTAAGTGATACTAATTGCCTTGATTGTTTTGTTGTTGTTATTGGGATTTGCTTATTTTTAAACCAATTTAAGGATTATCTCTGTGTTATACTCTGTCAGGTCCTTGCAATTTAACATCCTTCAATTACCGGTTTCATGAGGTAAGGACAGAAATTCAGGTGAGGGCACCCATCAGTGAGAAAAGCACACCACTCCCTATTTTTCATTTGTTTTAGCAATGCTAATGACATTGATTATTCAAACTTTTTCATGCTAGCATAAAAAAGCTGATGCTATGCAATGCTCTCTGTTTCTTTATGCAACTTAGGCTGTCCCTAGCATCAGCACATCTAGAACCAAGCCCACATAAAATCCCTTTACCATCAGTCCCAGGACACCACTTCAGCATGGAGGACACTGACGACCATTTCACAGCATGAGGTCACATTTGGGGAATAACGAGAAAGCTCCAGCTGGCCTGGTGCCACATCATCACAATCAAAGAAGAGACACCATAAGACTAATGAGTAAGGTGATTTGGTCAGGAAGAGCACAGATGACAATGTCAGTGCTAGCTGGGCATGGCTGTATCGAAGCTACAACTGCACAGAGACGTGGGGTAAAGGACACTGATGCAGAACATAGCGGTCCCTCTGTCCTGTATTTCTTTTGCTCAGCCTTCATCCTCTTTTCCCATGCCTTCTTGCTGCACTATTAATTCCCAACAGACATTCCTGCTGGTGCTCTCGAGCCTCTGGCAGGTATTTTTGCTGCAGTCTCTTCAGCTGAGGACTGACAAAGGCTTATTACTCTGCCACATAACTCTACTGTCAGGCCAATTCCAATTTTCCAGCACTAGCTCCAGTTTTATCACGGTGTATTAGAAGCTACCATACAAAGCTGCTTGGAAAAGCAGTGTGGTTCATGTGCAGAGCTGGGAAAAGGAGAACAGAGCTGCCACAATTTTCAAAAATGGTGTCTACATTCAATTTCTTTTGAGACTTCTGTCTGGTATGTGCCATTTTCTATCCTCTCAACTACCGAAAACACAGAAACGTTAGTTTTCTTTCAAATATGGAGTAAATCAACCTTTCCTCTCCAAATCAAAACAGATCAAGTTCATCCCCAAAGGATGGCAAGGACAAAACTGCCTGACGTTTGTGTCTCTCTGCTTTACACAGCTCTCCAGTGCTGTTCCTGACAGCTTTGCACACCAACACCTCAACACCTCCAGACCTACACGCCAGGGCATTCAACACACGCCTTAAAGTAGAACAAAGACGTCGCTTTAGTCAAATCTAACACCGCTCTCGTATTACTTCAGGTATTTTAAAACACAAAAAAAAGCAAGCAAAAATAACAATTGCATTTAAGGGCATGCGAGCCAAAAGAAACCCCTGGGACCAAATGCTACCTGATATGGACACAGTCAGACTGCTCTGCAACAAGCAAGACCCAGCATCTGGAGCACAAGCCCACTGCATCTCTTAACCCTCAGTCCCCCAGACAGAGGAATCACCCAGCAGTGCAGATGTACACTGAAAAAAAAATTATATCTGATTTTCCAAGACCTCAAAACAGAGGTGTTTTGTTTTTTTTTTCCATGATCATAATTTCCTGGGAGTGTTACTTCATTTTAAATCAAACAGGTTTTGTTTATTTGCCAATATGTATTGGCTCTATTAAACTGATTGCAGAACACCTTTCAAATTGCCCAAAATTTCATCATTAAAACACTACAACCTTTACCACCAACTTTACATGACTTATATTTAAAGGTCCCTGCCAACCTAATTAAAACAAGAACAGGTATCACACTGAAAGAGCTCCCTGATTTATGATAAATGGACAAAGGAAAAAAGAGATGAAACCAGTTCACTGGGATGAACACTGCTGTGTTTAAATATACAGTGGCACAAAGAATGAAGACCTGGCCTCTTTCTGAATGCCAACAATATGAAAGACAGGAGTAAACGCTTTTTCTTTCAAATATGAGCCACGCACCTTTATGAAATAGAAAAGAGAGAAGGGGAAAAGAGTTGGAAACAGTCAATGAATTACCTTGCTCCAAGCAGAAAGCCCAGTAAGGCAGACTTCAGCACAGGTAAAAGGATATTAGACAGGATGTTACCATATTCCAGAGGGAGATGATATTATTCCTTCTCTTCCAAGTCAAATCTGTATTCATTTGATCATTTTTACTTATGCTTTTCTAATGCTTTTACTGAAGTTTTCCACTGTCTCCCACCCTTTTTCTAAATGCTTTAGTTGCGCGTTCTTTGCTCTTTGAGGTCACCATTGCTCTCTTATTTTTCTGCAAAAACTGTGATCCTTTTCAAACTTTACTTCTGAGCTAGAAAATAACCCACCAGATATTACAAAGCGGGATAAAGGTATTTTTAAATTGGACAGAACAGAAAATTTTAGATGGAAAATTTCTATGGTATGTGAAAAGACAGTGTCTTAACTACAGGCACAGGCTTAAACCAACAGAGTAACCGCTGAAGTTCCTGCTCCAGGGATTTACCACAGAGCACTGGAACGACAGCTATGAAAGCAGAAGATTGACATAATGGCACAGCAGAGCACTATGCTGGACAGCATAATATATGTAAGTCTCTAAAGAGACAAAAGGTCTCAGAGGTGCAGAGACTGAAATCAGGAGTACAAAATAACAACAGGAGAGAGAAGTGTTACCAGGACCCTTTTTTTTTTTTTTTTTTTTTTTGTAGGACTTGGTTCTTTGTTAATGAAAAACAAAACCAAATTCCCTATAGAGTGCATCTATACACTTGGTTGGAATTAGGAGTGTGCTTCAAAAAGTAACACCCTCATCAGCCCCACTTAGGTTTTGCTTCGCATTACGAGGCAGTCTCCAGTAGCACAGCTAATAGACTCCAACCGGTGCTGGGCATTCCTGGGATCATTCAGGCTGAGATCATCAGGAGGCCTCTGCTCAGCCTGGTCCAGCCTCCTGCTCCCAGCAGTGTCATCTCTGAGGTCAGACCATGCTGCTCAGGGCTTCATCACATTGGGTCAAAATCCCAAGGATGGAGACTGCAGAGCATCTCCAGGCAATCCGTGCCTCTGCCTGACTGTCCTCACACAGAAAAAGTTTCTACTTAGCCCCAAGCTGGACCTTTTGTTTCAACTCATGCCCATGGCCCTCTTGCTCTGCACTGGTCTGAAGAGCCCGGCTCTATCCTTGCTGACCTCTCTGGAAGTACTGAGAGCTGCTGTGAGGTCCCCAAAAGCCATCTCTGCTCCAGGCTGACCAAGCTCCCCCAGCCTCTTCTCACAGGACCACCACCTGACTGTCTTCTGCCAAACTCTCTGCTTTGTCAGTGCCTTCCTGTGCTGGGGGGTCCCAAAACTGGTGCACTATTCCAGACAGGATGTCACAAATGCTGAGGAGAACGATCACTTCCCTCAAAGCGATTCAATTCAAGGCATCAGCTAAGAGGTAATCAGGTGTAACCTCACCACCACCTCACAGCGTGCAATCTGGCTCTCAGCACCAACTACGTTATGCTGCAAACTTGCTTGCTGATGCAGGAATAGCCATCATGCTTTAACGTAGGCTTCAATGCAGGAAAACAATCTTACTGTGGCACTGCTTCGATTTATGTGCAGCTTCAAGCACATGCATCGGTACATAGAGCATACAATCCTGAAAAACCATGTGCTGAACAAGCGCTGAAACACTTTTCCCCAGCCATGACCTTATTTTCTATTACCTAATGGACAAATTGTGAATTTTACTGTGCCAAAGAAATATCACCATGTAATAAAGACACCCTATTATATGACTGCATGAAATTAGAAATTAACTGTAGTGCCTTAAGTTACAAGGAAAGGCTTCAGCGTAGCCAGGAACATAGATTTTCAAAGACTCATGTTGAGTATTTTAACACCATGTCACACTTCCTCATTTCTATTGCTAGGAAGAAATATGGGCACATGCAGAACACACACGGACAGCATCCTGTAAGACAGTTGTAATAATGTAATCAAATGTGGCAAAGTTTAACCAAACAATCTGATCTTGATTTGTTTCCTGTCAATAGATTCTGTTCATCTATGGATGTGCCTGTAGCTGTCTGTATCTACTCGGTGTCTAACATTGGTTTTCATAGACAGGAAAAAAAGAAAGTTACACAAAGTCTGGGTTTTCTTGGAATATTTAACACAGACCACAATACCAGATTTTATCACTGCCCTATCAAGCTATAAATCGTAACTTGTAAAAATAGCACATAATTTAGAGACAAAAAAAATCCTAGCATAGGAAAACAAAAGGCTGTTTCAACGTATGAATACTTCATTATACATGCTACTGGCTGACTATCTGTACAGCAAAACTTCACATCATAGCACCACAAGGTTGTCAGATAAAGCTTTAAAACATCACAGTTTGATTAAATGCTCTGGTCTACAATAGTGAAGTCAATTACGCGTGTTTTATTTTGCATTTATATTGAATTGTAGCTCCCTTTTGCACCTATATAGCATCTTCTTTACAGTTTAGAGCTAGCTATGTGCTTTTGGGGCTATCAACATTGAGCACGAGAAAGAAGTTTAACCAAAAATCAGTGAAATAATTTGCTGCAACTTAACTTGGCCCCTTCGGATGCAAACCAAGCAATCTCACATTAAAAGACAAGGGTCAGAATATCCTTTTATTATCTGAGATCAGCAACATGATGGATTTTGAACAGCTGCTAAATACAGATTATGAAGACATTTGCAGAACAGTTGGGACAGATCAAGGACCACAGGTTCATGGACTTATGAAACAGGTGAGGAGATGGGATCAATGTTCCTGACTAGCACAACATAGGACTGAATTAACTTCTACTACAATCTGTATCCTGGTTTAAAAAGAGCACTATCTAGATATTAAAAACCTTTCACTGAAGGACAGTACACCACAGTCACTCAAAACTAGCTGCTGTTTGTAATCTGGTCTATTTATCTTGGATCCCTTGGGATTCCGTTCCAGTGCCCAGCCACCCTCGTGGTAAAGAACTTTTTCCTAACAACCAGCCTATGATTATATTATATATTTATCCAGCTGCATGCTAGACATTTTGTCCAGAAGGATTCTGTGGGAAACAGTATCAAAAGCTTTACTGAATTCTGAAAAGATTACATTAACTGACCCTGGTCAACTAGGCAATTAAGTTCAGGACTTTCCCCTCATGAACCCCTGTTGGCTGCTACCAATGACTGCTTTTATCTTTCAAGTGTTTTCCAGTAACTCCCAGAATAATCTTCTCCATCTTCTTTTAACAGGCCCTGATGCGAGACTGGCAGGCCTGTAATAACCAGAGTCTTCCTTCTTGCCATTCTTAAAAATTGGAACAGCATTTGTCAGCTTCAAGTTGATTGGGACCTCTCCAGACTCCCAAGAAAAGTAATTGAGAGAGGTCTTGTGATGATATCAGCCAGCTCTCAAGTATTATCCCTGGGATGAATCCCATCAGGCCCCATAGACTTACATGCATCCAGATGGAGCAGCAAATACTGCACAAGTTCAGGGTTGGCTGAGGATCATGCCAGAAGAATCCCACTGCAATAGTTCACATCAACCTGATCAGCTAGAACATGCAACCAAATCTTTCTCTAAGGGAAGAGCTCAATCCTAAAAATATGTTCCAAATTTCTCATTCCTAGAAATCTATATTCATGCCTGTCTTAAAACACAACTTTATTTGTTCAAGCACAGCTTAGCAGGAAAGCCTTCTTCCATTTCACCGTAAAATAATCTTGAAATAGCACACTACAAAGAACAAATCTCATGGTTCCACTAGAAGCATCTACTTAATCAGGAGACACTGATTTGGGATGTTGCAGTTGCTGAAGTTTTAGTCCCTTTAATTTGCACAACGTTAATTGTATTAAATCTAACTTACTAATCAAAACATTTAAGTGAAAAGCTTGCAGAAAAATCAGTATATTCCATAATTTATTTACCAAACCAGATTCCGTTCTGACAAAAATAAACATACATACACATTTCAGCACACCTCCTTTCCACAAAACCACACTCATTATAGATACTCCTTTCATTTAGTTCATCGTTAAGGCAAACTTAAGCCAGTCATTCTATTATTCTGCTGTAGATTACCAGCAGGCTAAGTTACCAACTTATTATCCTTAAAAGTATTATCATGGTAGTTCTCAAATCCTCCCAGAACTCTCCTGCTGTTTCAAGACCCTTTTCAAACCAACGTTAATGGTATTACGCAGCTCAGAGACCTTCTTTATCAGCTTTTAAAAACTTCCTGCAAAGTATCATTCTTTTCCCCCAGTTACACATCAAGTTAATGAGGATGGTTAATAATCTCAGTGATTACAGGAATGAAAAGCTTTAATCATCATCATGTAGTTTGACTATATCATTTGGCATTCCACTAAACAAAAAGCAGTTACAGCTACTGCAACCTTCTACCTTTTCTGCATGAGAACTGGCAACTGCTCTGCCTAACCAGCAGCCAAAACCATGGATATAAAACTGCTTCTGTTTCTAATATATGGAAAAGTTAGAATATTAGCTCTGCAACTGACTTTTCAATTTTTCCTCTTTCACAGTTGGATTTTAAAACAAAAATTCATACCCTTTTTACTTCTCCCTCAAGACACTAACACATTTATTAAAAGACGAAACTCTAACATTCCCATTCTGTGTTCTTAAGTTGAGGCAAAAAAGGAACGAATAATAACAGCCCTCTCTATATGGTGAGGTTAGGAATATGTGAAAGATACACATAAACTCTGTTTATATGGATCAGCCTTAGTTTTAGGATATACAAACAAACAAAAAATTGCACTTTTGAAAGCTGAAAGTACTTTTTTTTTTGTCTATCACAGAAAGCCCCTTTTTCTTTGACTCTCTTATTTGTACAGTTAATTGAGAGTTCATTTTATTTTGTCCAGAGGTTTAACAGCAACATTAAAAAAATACACAGTTTATTGTCACTTGTTATTAACAGATTTATTTGACATAGTTCAACAAGGCCAAGTGCAAGGTCCTACACCTGGGATGGGACAAACTCAAGCACAAATACAGGCTGGGCAGAGAATGGATTGAGAGCATCCATGACGAGAAGGACCTGAGGGTGCTGGTGGATGAAAAGCTTGACATGAGCTGGCAACGTGTGCTTGCAGCCCAGAAAGCCACTCATATCCTGGGCTGCATCAAAAGCAGCGAGGCCAGCAGGGTGAGGGAGGGGATTCTCCCCCTCTGCTCTGCTCTTGTGAGACCCCACCTGGAGCCCTGCGTTCAGCTCTGGGGCCACCAGCACAAGGAGGATGTGGAAGTATTAGAACAAGTCCAGAGGAGGGCCACAAAGATGATCAGAGGGCTGGAGCAGCTCTCCTGTGAAGACCGGCTGAGGGAGCTGGGGTTGTTCAGCCTGGAGAAGAGAAGGCTCTGGGGAGACCTTACAGCGGCCTGCCAGTACCTCAAGGGGGCTACAGGAAAGCTGGGGGGGGGGACTCTTTGTCAGGGGGTGGAGTGATAGGACAAGGGGTAACAGCTTTAAACTAATAGAGAGCAGGTTCAGATTAGATATTTGGAAGAAAGTCTTTATTTAGATGGTGGTAAGGCCCTGGCACAGGCTGCCCAGAGAAGCTGTGGATGCCCCATCCCTGGAGGTGCTCAAGGCCAGGCTGGATGGGGCTTTGGGCAGCCTGGTCTGGCGGGAGGTGTCCCTGCCCATGGCAGGGGGTTGGAATTAGACAAGTCTTTAAGGTCCCTTCCAACCCAAATCTCCCTATAATACTACCACATTAGTGTTTTTTTTCTTTCAGCTTTTCAATTTCTAAACAGCGTCTGCGTGGTTTTTGCATTTTTGTTTTGTTTTACAATAAATGTCTCCTTTTTCTTCAGGAATTTCTACGTAGCTAATAACTCGGATTTACTTGAAATATATTCCTGGTTTTGGTGATGGACAGCAGTTTTACCAGCCTTAAATTTCACTGACCTCTTCTATTTGCTTACCCATAGGCATGAAATAGTCTCACTCGATACAAATAATGCATCATTCCATATTTAGCCCTGTGAGCATTATAATAGCCTAGGGCAAACGTATTTCCTATAAAAATTTCATGTTCATCTGAGTCTGAAGCTGTTGTTTTTGTTTTTTGTTTCTTTGGTTTGTTTTTAAATGCTAAAGAACTCCTGCCGGGTTTGATCAAAACTTTTAACGCTGCATTTTTAATAATCGATGCTTTACCTGCTGGTGCCGTATTTTGGAGCTACCAATCTATCACATTTAACAGCTGAGGCCATGGTGTACAGTTCTCACAATTGGTCAGGGTTTGAAACAAGTCACTCTTTTGCCTGAAAAATTCTGGTTGTCATTTACTAATAAGGCCTTGCTAGTTGATACCAGTACCAGATATCATCTCTCCATATCTACTCTATTTTTGTAAGACACAGAGACTCCAGAGTCAGCTGTGCTACACAAAATACACACACAGCTGTTCAAAAATTCACAGCATCTCTTATATACTGGCATCATCGTATTCAAAAGCTGGTTTCCACCCAGATTTTAAAGCGCAGATGTGCTCTGAAAAGTGACTTAATAAATAGCACTGTGGTATCCCACATTTGTCTTCTCCCAGATTTCACACCAGGTCTGTGCTGCTTACACACAAAAGGTGTTTTTTTTTTCCAACTGCTCAGCTTGCAAGCAACTTGGGATCTGAAAATCCTGCTCTACTAAACACGCCACTAGCCCATCAAGCAAGATTAATCTGCTAGTTACACAGTCAGCATGCACATGAGCCAACATAGAAAAAAACGATGCCATCCTCCACAGTGGTTCTGTTCTGCACAGGTAGACAGAATAAAAACTAGAAATTAGCGACAGCTATTTATTATTTTTAATAACTTAAAAATCAACAGAATGGGGGAGGGCTGAATACACAGAGTAAGAAAATTCCATTTCAGCAGTCACTTTTTTAGCCATTGCTACATTTTATTAACTTTTGTATTTGGTATATTTTGTGTCTTTGAGTATGTATTTTAATATCTGTTTTCTAATAAAGATTAGCAAATCATCTACGTGCAAGCAGTGGTCCAACTACCAAATTAAAAGAATGTTCCCAGATGAAAGATCAAATTGAATAGATGTTGAATATTATTTTCAACCAAGGGAAAAATTAGAAATTAGGTTAAAAATGGTCACCTGTGAATAAACAAATTTTAATGTCTTCAAATTAAAAAAAAGTTTTTATGACTTTGGTGATTGATTTTTCTTTTAATCTGTTAACGTGGTTTTAGACATCTATTAAGCAATCCCTTTAAGGAAAAAAACTATATCAAGATAACAATGTAAACCCCATCCATGGACCTGATGCTTATTTAATAGGTAGAGAAAATGAAACACACAGGTTTAGTATGACCTGTTTAAAACAACATAGTGAAAGTGTGAAAGTGCATCATCAAAAGCATGTGAAAGATGGGCCGATGACAAAACGACAATCTTAAACATTAAGAAAGCATTGGAAAAGATCTTAAAGGTAACTGAAGAAAGGTATCTTCAGTTAACAGAAGAAAAAACAAACTGGAAGAAATTGACCCTTACAGGGCATAGTTAGAACAAAACCAAAATGGGAAACCAGTTGAAAAAAAAATAATCAAAATGATTCCTTTCTCATCTAACATCTGAATACATCGAACATGTTCCTAGGGCAGGTTTTTTTTTTTTTTTTTTTTTTAACAAGTTGCTAAGTAATTTCAATAGGCCATCTGTTTTGAACATATGTATACTTAACACATGTATACAAATATACACATACAGTTTGTTTCTAACAAATAGCTTTGCAAAATTAACAAATAAGAAAGAGATGTTACATTCTGATAATTAAAATACAGAGGTAGTCCAGTAACATTCTTTCTTTTTTGGGCAAATTGGAATCTGAGCCAAATTCTGAACCTACAGAAACGAATGGGATTCTTTCAAATGAATACACAGACACTTCCATCAAAACCTATGTATATTCATATACAAACATAAATGTGTAGGGGTAAAGGTAACCTTCATTCAACTTAAAATACGCTTTCAGAATAATTTTATCAGGGATTAAGCTAGTTAATGGTGCTTAAAGTTAACATTTAACATCGCAAACAGAAAACTTAAGGACAAATTCAATGGGAGTTGCACTGCAAAAAATGCCAGGACTTTATAGAGAATAAAGTCTGATCGAGATGAATACTTTCTAATTCTTCAACTACTTTGTTTTGCAGGAATTATACCTTTTAAGACTGGAAATTCATAATCTAGATGGGTCACAGACTGAGCTGCCTTAACTCATACACCATCCTGACAGAAGGCAGAAAGCCCAGAGCTCCCTGTGCCTGCTCATGCAGATACAGGCACCAGCAGTACCCGAGTGCTGAGCAAACAAAGGGTGCAGCTCCCATCAGACGATGCTAGTTTGCCTCTAGGATCCAGGAAAGGCAGAGGCTGGCATTCTGTGCAGTCGTGCCATTACGTCCTTCCATGACAAGATGATGGCTGCAACCCCACCTCAGCTGAAGTTAATGTAAGCTTGCACTTCTTCAGCCTCCCCCCACCTTCCACTTGCAAATTCCTGCTTACAGGTGGTACTGGCATTCATCTGCTCAGGGCATACTCAAACCACTTACTCTGTTACATCATTTTCTTCTTTTCCACATCAATAAGATGAGGCCAGGAACTCTGATTTTGCTGGAAAACTCTAGAAAATATTCAAGGGCACTTCAAGTTTTAAGTGCAGCCCATCCAGCTTTTGAAGTGAAGAGAAAAAAAAAAGCAAGCAATGAGCAAGCTGCTGCCTCCGCCAGCAAGGCCAAACGGATCCTGGTGCTGACTGAAAAAGGATGTCTGTCAACCCACCTGTCAGTGCCGTACCCCTTATCTTAATAGCTCTGCACTTGGGCTATAACAGCAGCATTGCCTGCATACAATAGCTATGAAAGTGCTTTCTAATGAAGTAATACTCTCTTGATTTATTTTACACATCTCCCCATCTCTAATACTTCTCTTTGCAGCTGAGCTAAACGCTCCTCTCAGCTGCTACCTGCTTTCCTTTATGTCCTGCTCCCGCACTGGCACACTCCTTACAGGAGGGAACAGTACCAGCCCCACACAGCACCACAGTGAGCCAACTGAACAAATACACCCAAAGCTGAGAAATTTCACCTCACAGTGAAGGACTGGTTCAAGTGCTTTACTTAATAAAGAGTACCTTTTTTTCACCTTCAGATTATTTCCTTTGAAATAGGATGCAATCTCTCCCCAGAACTAAAGTATTGATCAATTTCCAGCTACAAATACTATTTTTCATGTTTGTTTGTTTGTTTGTTTGTTAATCTTCCAGCATACCGAATGGTTTGTGTTGCCTAACATCTATTTATTTCTTTATCAACTGGACGTGATTTCTTTTGTTTATCATGAATAAAAACGAGAAAAAGAAAATCCCTGGAGGGTCTCTTCTGCTTCTTGAACTGTAATAGATCACTGAGTACAGTGAATAACAAGTATTTTTAGTATTATTTTTATAAAATTATAAACCAAATATGTTTAATCATAAATTTTCTGTCATCGATGGAAATCATTTGCAAAAGCAGGTTAGGGTCTGGAGAGACGAGGCCCAGAGCTCCACATGGAGGGGTCCAAAGGAAGGGGCAGGTTTGAGGAGCTCCCCCAAAAAAACTCTTTCACCTGGGCCATGGCTGGGGCTGCAGTCAGAAGACAAAGACTATAGTTTTAATTGGAAGTAAACCTAAAGAGTGCAGTATGGTGCGAGGTACATAACGGAAAAATAACCACTATAAATACCAGCTGACATTTTAACTGATTTGAGCTGATCATTCTTCTCCTGCTGGTTAAAATCATCATCATTACTGCTTTTAAAATTAAATCCGCAGTTTAATTCTAACCTTCAGCTAATTTAGGTTGTAAAGAAAAAGAAATTTTCCTCCACGAGTAAGCTTCCATCTTGTTTTCAAGTTTAAAAACTGTCAACAACAGGATGACACGCAAGGTGCCCCTTCCACTGTGCCAATTTCATTCACACAGATTTTCAGTCATGGTTAGGTGACCACAGATATCCAAGTACTCTCAGAATATGCTCAATATACTGTATAACTACACTATCTTTTCTGCCCCTAAATGCATCCAGACATCTTCATGTTTTTTTATGCAGCAGCTCAAAACTCGGTACTGTGGCTGTTACATCAAGCCACTCAGATTCCTATTTTTCTTCCTTGGAGGAAGCATCAATTCCAGATTCTGAAGAACTATATGTGAATTGATAGAAAATTAATTAAATTTATCTCTCCCCTACTCTCCTTCGTTCATATATATACAACCATAAAGTCACAGAATCACAGAATGGTTTGGGTTGGAAGGGACCTCAAAGCCCACCCAGTCCCAGCCCCCTGCCATGGGCAGGGACACCTCCCACCAGCCCAGGTTGCCCAAAGCCCCATCCAGCCTGGCCTTGAGCACCTCCAGGGATGGGGCACCCACAGCTTCTCTGGGCAGCCTGTGCCAGGGCCTCACCACCCTCATTGTGAAAAACGTCTTCCTTATATCCAGTCTAAAACTTTACTCATTAGGTTTAAAACCATTGTCCCACGTCCTGTTCCTACAGGCTCTGGTAAAAAACACTCTATCTTTCTTATAAGCCCCTTTTCTGTGCATGCATTGTATGTGCATGTCTTTGGAGTACATGCCCAGCCAGGTCCATAACCTGACAGCACAGCAGCCTTCACCTAAGAGGGACCACAAAAGAAACCTCTTGGTGTTGGGAGTCCCCAGGATTTCAATTTCCTTACCAGTCTGCACCCTTACATTTTCAAGAATTAATTTTAAACAGGAAGTTATTGAATAAATTCACTGGGATAAGCACGCTCTTCCTGAAGCTCCAAGATTTTTATTAGATAAAAGTCTTTCCATAAGGTATGTCTTGTACCTTGCAATACCAGTCCCCTGAAGATGGCCTGAGCTTATTTGCTACTAATGCCACCCAAATCAGGGAAAACATTACTTTTAGCCATCTTCTCATGTTGATCACACTAAGTTCACAGCATTTACTTGCTGGAAAATTAGGTAAAAAGCAAGGCTCCTGTTCATTTTTCCTTCAGCACCTATTTTGCTGAGCTTGGGTTAGCAGAAAGAGAGGTTATTAAAAAGCAAGATGAATCCCTCTCTGCCACTATTTTCTTCCTAACAACAGTGCATTTTCAGCTGAAAACTTGAAAAATGGAGTGTTAAAACATGTTCTGAATACTTTATTTGCTTCTCCCTTTATTGTTGTTTATAACGTTTTACACATTTCAAAAGAGCTCAAATTCATACCTCTCGCTGCGATGCCATTAAATACCCATTAACGCAGAATTCTTTTCACAGCGTCTTGATCAGTGTTACTGCCCTTTCCCATGTGGTCAACTGCTAAGATTTACTTTGCTTCCAAAATTTCAATAAGCATTAATTACGTTACAATTATACTTCAGATTTTTATTTATTTTTATCCATCACATTTTCAATTTCTCCCTGTTTGCAAAGGAAGGGGAGGGTAACAGAATGTGAGACTCATGAAGGAAACCTAATTATAGCGTAGATGCTTTGCAAGTTTCCACATGCCTTAAGGCACTGCAACACACATCTCATCTAATCCAAGCATCTCATGAATGCACCAAAACATATTTCTGATCACACTGAAAACTGTACTCATTTAGAAGACATTCACAAATGGATTTACAAGCAATGGCCTGTGGATGCCTTCTGGCCTGTGGATGAACAGGTCTGCTAATCATCAGAAATGATTCTGTGAAAAAAGTTCCTATTAAGCTGACAGGCCATATTCACCTTAAAAAAAAATAAAATAATAATCTCATGGAAGTTTTGATTTTAAGAAGCTCCAATTTCCCCCTGCAAGTTCTTTCATTGTCAAGATCATACTGAAGAAATGATAAGGAGAGGGATTTTCAATGGAAAATGGCCTATAAAATGACAGGCTTTTTTTTTTTTTTTTTATATATAAAAAGCAGTGTTTTTGTAAATCTACTCACTTGTAAACTAAATCAAAATATGAACCCACATGTAGGACATACATGTAATAAAACTTGCTGAAACAACCCACACTTGCACAGCATTCCATAAATTGTTTCCTATTCACCCTTTTAAAGCCAATGAAGAGACCTCAGGGACTAGCACACGTGCCATTGCAGAGAACTTTCTGATTACTGAGGCACCTAGTCATGGAGCAGACTGCTGCACTTGGGTTATACAACACCAAAATGTATTTGGTTTCAGGTGGTATTCTCACATATCTACATGACATTTTAAATAGATTTAACATGTTTCAGAAATTGTTTCAAAGGAAGAAATGAAAACTGCCAAACATACGAAGCAGGAAACTACACCACCAGCATCACACATAGCAGGAAGGAAAGGAATTAGGAGGAAATATGAATCAAGACATGAACATACGAAACTTGCTGAAGAGCAGGAACAGAAGTTATGATATTCAATGGATCTGAAGCAAAAACAGAGAGGAAAAAAGTCAGTAAGCAAGGCAGAAGACCAAGAAATGGAGCTGCCATACCTGCTGCTAGAAAAGATGCCAACTGGACAATAAAAAGATCCTTAGCAGTCTGCTTGCAGGATAGAAATGAAAACAAAGACAGGAATGAAATAATGATTGCTACAGCAGAAAGTAAAGGTCAAATGACAGAGTTTGTGCTATATTGTGATATATTTTGGCTGACAGTGCAGCGGCATACAGAGGAGTTTAAGAGAAGGAATGACAGTCACGAGTGATGGATTTAAGACTCTGTATACAAGGGACTGCTGAATGCCAGTGAGAGAATGGGCAGGAAGGGATGAAAGTGTGAGACTGACATCTGTATTTTCTCCATGAAAAAAAAAAAAAAAAAAAGTAAAATCTTAAGCAAAGTGGAAGTTGTAGGAAGAACACAGCATGAGAAATGGAGGAAATCCACTGGAAAGCAAAAAAACATAGAAACACCTGAGCCTAAATTACTTTATTGTATGTATTTTTTAAAGAGCTTTGATTCTGTTACATGTTCCAGCTTTAATATATGCCACGAGCAAAATGAAATATGTCGTTCAGTTAACAGTGGAGAGGTGGAAGGGGAGAACCAGAGTTACTCAGTTTTCTCATTGCTTTCCTAAATTGTCTTTTCTGTTGTTCCACAGACTTATTAGCAAGCCATCATTCTCCACATTCTCCAAATATTCTTTCCAGGTTTTATTTAGCAAGCTGTCACATGTATAATTCAGAGTAATCCCCCAGCAGTGGGCTTACTATGATGTCTTATTCCAGTAAATTTTTTCCCCATTCCACAACCGGCTATATTATTGCTGGAGAATTAATTTCTACTCTGTTTGGAGAGCTTTTATTTATTTATTTTTAATGGTTCTGCCTCTCAACCACAAGAAAAACACTGAGCATTGCTAAGTACAATATGTGAAATAAATCTCTCCTAAATTGTAATTCCCTCGATCAGCATTGCCACATTTCTCTTGTGATCATCTTCTTATGTTACCTAATTGGCATCACTGGGCACTTGCACTGCTCATTTTCAGACCTACTATCTTCAATATGCCAATAAATGAAGAATATAGCAGATTTAAATTTTGCTTTTTAGTAATTTTTTTGATAAATGTTAGAAAGCACAGTAAAACAAATGCACTATTTATTGTACTAGATTAGCATGAACAAGATACAGTCTTCAGACTGCATCCAGTAGGTTAGGTATAATGTAACCAAACCTACTGCTTATACAATGAAGACCTAGCACTAAGGGTTTCTTTTCAGCAGGAGTACTTATGGATGTGCATATGTATGCTACATCTTCAAGTTTCATAAAGAAAATTTATAGGAAACAAAGTTATTATTCCACCAAGGTGTCTTCTAACACATCACGTCCTAATAATATATCTGAAATGGAGACTCAAGATGCGCTCTCAAGTTTTTCACACATAGTCAACACAGGTCATTACACCACGATACGGAAACAGATCTTTATAGCCAGAATTTTTGTATTAAGAATATTCTATTTTAAAACACACGCTTTTTTTTTTTTTCCCCTCTGGTCAACTACAGCTGTGTAATAGATTAAAACTAACAGTAATTTTTAAAAGTATTTTCATTCTGGTAACTTCCTTGATATATTTAAATAAATTTGTTGACTTTCAATAGTCAAAGTTATGGAACAGACATGAGCTGGTCACACATGGTATGCCTAAATACTTGCAGTCACTTCTACTGCACACACCTAAGTCCCAAGACACTTTGTTGTGTTCTCGTTACAAAGGATAAATGTTGCCACATTTTTACACTATCCAACAGTAGGAATTTCAGACTTACCAACTGAGCTTTTGCAGTACAGTGATTGTAACTTCCGTGTTACCCTGCATCACAGACTGCCATGGGAGCTCTCTAACCTGAATTTAATGGTTACAAGACTAAATCCATTAAAAAGCAACCCGAGGATGTATTAACCATGTGTCCCAACACAGTCCCATCCAAGTCAAGGCTTAAAGATACATCCATTTGGATTCAGTACTTTTCAATTAATTATCTGCTCACCACCTACAAGTGCTTCTGCATTTAGTTCTCCAGGAGCACTCAGCAGCTCGCACTGTGCCTCAGGAGGGGCAACTACCATTAACTGTGCCTTATAGGCAAGAAGATGTAGGCAGAGAGGTAAGTGACTTGCTTAAGGGCTTACCATCAGCTAGTACCACAATAACACGCCAGAATTCCTGTCTTTTGGTACAGTTTTTAACCTACTAGATTGTGCTGTTTCTGTATTTCTCATTATGCAGACAGGGCTGCATACACAACTTCAGTAACATGAACTTCAAATAAATCTAAATTTAGCTGCTAATGAAGTGCTCCCTAAGGACCATACTTACCACCAGGTTTGAGACCAAAAACGTACGCAGATGCCTCAATGTATAAATTCACGCAAGAAAATAAATCTGCTGTTCAATGTCTCCTCTAGATTATAGCACAGAAACTCTTCTCTCAATGACACATGAAGGGGCACTAAGACATCCCCACCTTCCCAAAGTAAAGGAAAAAAAGATAAAGTCTCCAGGTCTTTTTGTTGCTTCCACATCCTTTGTTCATAACACACCTGAATCTCTATTAGGTTTCCTCCCCTCCCTCCAAGTGAGGCTTCAAAATAGCACGTGCAGCCAGTCCATCAGGCTCACACACACACACACAAACTTCTAATAGCAAATTCAGACAATGATCGGGCTCCTGTCCAGCACAGCCACAATACATGTATTCAACAATTCTTCTTCCTTAACATCACTGAGATCACAGTCAGAGGTTCAGACGCAGCCAAGCCTCTCCTGTTTACTGATTGTTACCTTTTGTGAAGGGAAACCTTATGAGGTGGGTATTTTTAGATACCACTGGGTAGTCGATGTGAAAGTAGCCACATAATTCCTTTTTACTGTCAGGCAGTTCAAATTTTAAATAATGAGGTTTCCCTTGGCCCAGTCTTAAACACCCTCCACTAATCCTGTCTGCTCCCTAGCATTTTTTTGGTAACGCAGGCCTGACAACTTGCCCCACTGGCAGTTCCAAAAAATATCAGATACAAACCAATGGCTGAAATTGGGTACCCTAAAGCGCAGTCATATGCAATACTAGTTTATGATCTCTGAAGTATGCCAAAGACCTTCCCCCTGTAGTGTAAATTAACTAATTATACATTACACATTTTCCGTTCAAAGAAAAAAAAAAAATGAATAATATCTGCCCGACATGATAACAATGTTGCTTCCTCAGGAGTCACTGGAAGAGTAGCTCTTCTGATCACTAGACAAGCTTAAAATGACCTAAGAGGAACAAGATACCATTTGCTTCTGCTCACATCACAGAAAATGTAAGGATTTGACATATTCTCCTAACTATTACTACTAAAACTCTTTCCTAAGCAGCAACAGCTCACTGTCAGCTGTCCCAGACATAAAGCATGTCTTAGTAACTACATAGTTACTATATGATATAGTAACAAAAACATTAAATCCATGCTACTTTACCTTATAAAAGGTCGATTAATTTCTATTGAAAATGAATTAGCATCTCAAACTTGATTGCATTCTAAAGTGAGGGTTGAAGATCATCTTCAACCACAAGGTTAGTGAGACAGTGGGAAAGCAAAGGGAACCCTAAAATCCCTACCAAAGGGAACCCTAAAATCCCATTTCCTGTCCCTTCTGTCCGTCCTTTCAGTTTCATCTCCTTTAAATACGGGAAAGTGAAAAATTAGGATTCTAAAAAAATTTTAAGACCACTTCAAAAATTAAATGACAATCGGGAAACTGAATACTACGTCACATACAAAGAATTTACCATAAGGAACACTTTCACCTCCAATTGTTATGCCAAAAAATAAAAAATCTGAATGTGCATGCAATGCCTGAAGGCAGTAAGGCAGCACTTAAAACTACAGATGTATTTCACAGTCCCTCAATCAAAAGCCTTTTTTAAAATATATTTTTCTTTTTGTTACACTACCATTTTTTTCTCTTCCTAAAGGATAAAAATTAGTTGTAATGCGAAAAACACTCATGCAGTAAAGCAGGCTACAAGAAATACGACACTTTTCACAATTACAAAAAATTATAAATAGTTATGATGTGGCATGTTCTGTTCATTTTGTTTGTCTGGCTTTCAGAAAGATGCATTCTCTCATCATTGCATCTCAACAGGTGAAATACTGTGTTGTTTTTTTTTAAATGCAAGTAAACATCTGAGCAATGTTATTTGTTCTCCTTGTCATTATAAAGGCAAAGATGTGTTAACAGACCAGCTGATGAAGTATTTAATCATTACAGTCTCTTATCAAACAACAGCATCACTGAAAGTATATGAATTTGAGAGTAAATAGCAGATTGATCGTGAAGTCATACATTAGTCTCTTCTTCCCTATTCATTAAATTGCATCTTTGAAATCTAATACCGTTATTTCCTACAAAATCGACTATGATTTCACCTGTATGATAGAGAATAGATGATATCTTTGCAGCTATTCTCAAATGCAACACTTCACTAATGAAAAACAAGGTGAGATTTTCACGGTCCTCAAATCATTATTACAGGATTACAGGGGTAGACTTTCAGATTAAGTGTATGAAGTATGCTTTGACTTCAGCTGGAACACTTCTGTGCCTAAATGTAACTTGAAGATTTCATAAATCCTCTCTGAATTATTTTGTTTAAATACAAACCTTAACAGACACTAGAACATCCAGCATCAATCACTAGCAATTAGTGGATAAAGTCAAACTGAATATAGTCAGCATTTGCAGAGCAGAGCAATAAAACACTTCATAATGCTTCGGAAATCAGGAGCTTTGAGTATAAAGTAGGCCTTTAATCGCATGTGGTTCTAGGATCTCGCATTTATTCATGACCAGGAGAAATCCAAACCTTTCTCACAATGTCTAACAGAACAGCACTGAGCACTGAAGACATCCAGTGGTCTTCCATACATGACAAGGTCAGAAAATTCTGCTTTGGTCAATGACAAATAATCCAGAAGCAGTTTGCAAAAATACGGTATGTGATTTAAAGGTTTTTAAATGCCAGTGTTTTGTGTTTGTTGTTTTTTTTTTTTTTTTTTTTAATGCCCAACTACAGTTACTAAAGTTTCCAAATTAAATCCAAAATTATATGACACTGTTTGAATAAATCACGAAAATAAATCCAAGAGCCTTAATAATGCTGATGTAAGAAGTCAGCACTTTTGCATATCTGAAATTTATTACTGAATGTTGAGCTCACAGTAGTCTAGAGACATTTCTGAGATTTTTTAATTCCCCTTTTCCCTGAACACTTTTAAAGAAAAAAAAAAATTTCTTTTTTGTCAAGCAAACACTTCCACTGAACACTGGCTTATATTAAGAAAAAAGAAAAAAAAACGAAAAAAATGTTCCCACTAAACTCTTACAAGATTTTTATGTTGTAAATAAAGACACGTTGTTATCAACAACTGGTGTTGTATATGGCTTTATGTTATCCAGCTACTTACAATGTCAGAACAATCTTTCTGTGTCCTCTGTAGCCTTGAAAACACTGATGAATTTAAATGAACTGGCACTGCACTTACTGTGCAATACGTTTAAGTATTTTCCCTCACTGAGTAATCTATATCACAGTACCTATTTCTGCACTTCAACAACTGAGGAAGAAATCAACTTACCCTGTGTTTTTCCTTAATTTTCTTCCTATATTCTTCTTTGTCAAATTTGTCTTCTTCCTGCAGTATCTCTTTCACTTTATCTAAGTTGATACCACCGGCATCATCATCTTCATCTGCTTCTGCCACACCGGATTTTTGCACAGGTGGCCACTGCTGCACTAACTGGATTATAGGTAAGAAAAACAACGGTTAGAAATGTTTTTGAACATCAAAGTTTTTATGTCCTAAGTAGTCCAACACATTACTTTTTTCTGGACTAAATAAAAAGGCCATTTGCAAAGAAAAAAATATTTTTAACAATACAAACTCAGATACCTTACTCACATTCAGTCAAAAATAAGTATTTAAAAATAAAGTCTTCATTATACCATGTTACTATTTAATAGATTCACTTGAACTTTTTTCCCTTTGCCTAATGGCATAAATAATTTATAACCATGTTAGTCATTTGGAGAGAAAAAATGGTATTTGCTTTCAAGAAACGATTCTCCAAAATCACACAGAACAAAATGCCAGTAAATTTACACAGTACACTTTCACGTAAATTATAAACATTCCAATATTGATAGTTCTCCAAAGGGAGAGAAAAATCAGTTAAAACTTCATCACAGAGCACATGAATAACCCTAACTGCAGGTCTGTGTTTTGGGAGGAAGCAAGGAGGATAGACATGAAGGTTTATTTTAGTTATTATATGAATACTGCACTGGAAATGTTTTAAGATTCAAGTTTGACATGTGGATGACATGCTGAACACGTCCAACATCACTTAAATAACTGAAGCTCTAAACTGAAGACAAAGACTACATATTAACAAAAAAACAGCCCCACCTATCTCATGATATGAGAGCTTATACTTAATGAGCCGGTATGTTAGCCAAATCATTCCTGCAGATGGACTGACACAGTAGTAACTCCTAAAAATAAGCTATGTGATAGAAAATACTGAATGTCTTTCAGATAGTTTGTAAAAAGAGGGACAAATGTAAAACCATGTTTAGGACTCTAATGCACGTAGGGTGTTACTCAGTTGGATCCTGGTTATCCCAACCAAGTGTTACCAGGTGCTTTCTTAACATGGACTTTTTCTACTTGTATTTGCTAGAAAATTACATTTCTTAAAGGTGATTTATTTTAAACAGAAGCATGTGGAGGGGAACAGTAAAACTTGAAAGTACAGTTTTATACAGCCCAGCAAAAAAGCAAGAACAGATGCAAAGTTTCTTAACTTAAACAAGTCAAGCATCTTCTCTACTGTTACACTTTTCTAAATACAGTTCTGCTAAGTTTTGCTCCGCATCCTATTTGCTTCATTGTATGGACACATGAAGCATTTGCGCATATATTTTGAGATGAGACAACTACTTTTGAATATCTAAAAATATCTAATTGAGTATCTATTGAATATCTAAATCTAATCTAGTATCTATTCTAGTATCTAAAAATATTTAAATCATTTCCAGTCGATGGGGCAACCTCTAAAACCTTTTAAATATTGTTTAATGACAGTAATTATATGACTATACCCTCTTCATCCGCAATACAAAATCCTTTTATTTTATTTGGTCACAAAAGCAAATGAACTACTTGTAAAGGTGACCTCTCTTTCAGTTTATGCCTTACAGAAATTAATCTAGAGTTTAAAAAAAAAAAATAAACAAAAAAAAAAAAAAAACATTACTTTCTTCTTAGTGCTGGAAATGGAAAAACAATGTACACATCTGAAGCTGTGAAATCAAATGTTAGGAAAGTTTATGGAGCATGGAGGCTTGCTCCTGAGGTTATCACCACAATGAAACCCTACAGTGACTAGCAATCCACAGTAGTTCCTTGCTGTATAAAATCAATACATTGCTATTAAAAGATCCAATTAAATTACTGGCCGATTTCAATGCACTGCTGCATCAGCACCAGTAGGCAGAAATTTGGTACTCCCTTATGCTTTCTAATAACATTTTCCATCTAGAAATATCTAACATTGGAAAGAAAACCAGGAACTTCCTCTAATTCCAATAAGTTAACTCAACTTTGGAGAGCTCTGGCAACTACCTATAGGAAAATAGCATTACCTACCTGTAAGTAAAAAATAGGTTCTCTGTTCCACCTGAAACTGAGGATAATAGGCAGGGAAGGAGTACAGATAGCTAAGTGTAATAACATCTCATCCAAATAACTTAAAAATACAAATGTAAAACAAGGGCAGTACTCAGCATTCCTCTTTTCCTCTGTGGAATAGAACATAAATGGAAGCTAAACAGTTTAGCAAAACGTAAACCAATTATAGGAACCACACACTTCTGAAAAGCTTTTTTTTTTAATGTACTTTTTTCTTCACAGAAAGTACAAATTCAGTTCTCACCAAAATACAGTTATTCTGAATTATCTTACCTCTCCCTCTTCAGTAAAAACTATTCTTGTGTTGACTTTAAATTTCTTCTTCAAGATTTTTTTGGCTTCTTGTGTTCTGGTTGCTTTTTTCTTCATCTTTGAATTTGATGCATTCTGTATAAAAGAAGAAATGAGATTTCTTTGTTTTTGGTTTTTTTTTTGTTTTGTTTTGTTTTTTTTTGGGTGGGGGCATAGAACATATGTTTTCAATTTTCTAAATTCAATTTAGGCATTAAAATGTAATTGCTAAAACATATGAATGCAAGACTGATGCCAGCTGCACATTACCTAGTAGACATTTTTCTTAAACTTGTTTTTTGTAAGCTTGTTCTATCATGACAAACTCAATAATTGTTAAAAATTCAGCATCCCTAAATCCTACCAGCAGTGGGACGTCAGACTCATGCAAATCTCATGAACCTTTTTGGAACAATGACACTAAATTCATCGGCATATGCTGTCAGCTGGTAAGCCTCGCCATACAAGAAATCCAGTATAACTGACTGAAGCCATTAGCCACAACTGATAGATCACTTTCATCCCACTTGTCCTCAGGTGATGAAAGTAACTCACACCAGCCTGTTTCTGCATCAATGAAAGGTAGAGAAGGCCATGCAAGGACCTTTCTATTTCGTAACTCCTGTTCTGCACTGAGGTGGGATTGCAAGGCACAACGGTGCTAGGAGATGTTTAACAAACTTAGCATTTAACAAAATTTAGAACCATAAACGTTACTAGCGTCACAGGAGAAAGTTTTAAGTGCTGAAGCTACCACGGAAACTAAAAGACTGAAATCCACAGATACTAATATTGTTTACAATAGCAGTTATTCCCTCCTTGCTACAACTGAGAAACCAAAACTGACCAGAAAAAGCAAATAAGTTCATCAAAATAGTATCCTTGTATAAAACACACTCATCCTGAAACTATGTTAATTCTTTGTGTGCACAATCTTGCTGTTAGAAAGGAGAAGGGAAAGAGGTCCTTCCTGTTTTCTATTGAGATCAAGGATTTACCTAGAGTATTTTTGGATATTGGACGTTGTTTGTGACTGTGGGACGAGCATTTCAATAAATTTATTTTCCATTGCATTTTACAGAAGTAGTGTCAAGCCCACAGATGGTCCACAAAGGTTTGAGAGAGGAAGAGATAGCAAAAGCTATTCTGCTGGAATACGTGCAGACTCCTTAGAAGAAGGCTTGTCATAATCCTGCAAAGATTGCAATGCTCCAATACCCAGGAAAAAGTGACAGCCGGCAAACCAGCCTAAAATTCTGATAAACAGAAGAGAGTGGTCAAAACAACCAGACATAAAAAAGGAAAAGCCAAGCCTCTTTATTACTATTATTATCGTTATTATTATTATTATGGTCATTTTAATCGGTTTTGTATTCTACACCAAATCTACTATATAGGGGAGCAAAAAAAAATTCAGAAAGTCAGTGTCGTTGTGGTCAGTACACTAATGCACTGAAATATGAGCTACAGAAGAGAAAAATTACAGTCTTCCTAACAGGAAAGATGGTTTGTGACAGCTACTGAGCTGTGTTATCAAGTAATGACCATATCTATTATAGAAAATAGTAACTGTAGCAGCACTCACGATCTCGGTATTGTCACAGGAGCTTTGTTGCACTGTTGCTGGGTCTTACACACACCTTTAGTAGCTCAGGAAGCCGTGCTATTTCTTCACTCCTGTTGCTTATCCCATAAGCACAAAATGTTGAGAGTCTACAAAAGCACAAAGCCCTTACCTCAGCGTGTCAACTCATTAGTACAACGATGGGAATTGTCCAGGGGAAGAATTTAAAGAGGGATGTTCTTCAAGCTGGTACAACACTAAAGAGCACAGATACCCAATGGACTGTCTAGCACACATACAGTTATAATATTTTTAGTTGTACCTCCATCCCTGCCCTGTTTTATGTGATTTTGAGAAGCAGAAGTATTTTGCTGCTGCAAAGTAACATGGAAACAAACGAGACAGGTCAAGGTTCCCAGACAAAGAGAAGGAACAAGAGGAGGAAGAAACAAATGGGAAACTAAATTCCCTTACTATGCACATAAAAGCAGTGTAAGATCAGTGTATGAATTTGGCAGACGTACAAAATGCAGCATGAATGAAAGGTAAAAGATTATGATAAAAATACAGGGAAAGCATCGGTACAAAATCCTGCATACCTCATAGATAACTCAACTCTTCTCTATTAGGACACAGCCCAGGGGGATGTTAGCGCTGTGGTTCCTCTCACAGCTTCCCTATCCCACCTCGTTCCCATCCCCGTGCCCTAACAGTCCAGAAGAGCCGGCAGGTCGGCTGTGGTGTGTATGCAGTCCTGGAGCTACCGTGGGATCCCATGGCTGTTGCTTCAGTCCTCTCTTGGGGACATCTCTCACATTGCTCTGGAGTCCCTACAGCCCTAAAGCCTGTTCCCTGAGCCTCTCCTTCACTTGTCTCCAGAAGCATTTTTCACAGCATCTAATTTCCACATCTCCTCTCTTCTGTGACTGCCATCACCCCTAAATGTACCTGAGCCAGGCGTTGTTTTGTACCTGAGCCAGCTGCTGTTTTGGGGCACAATGGGTTGTTTCCATCCATCTCAGCACACGGCCTCCTCCCACCCACTGAGTTCCCACAGCCCCTGCTATTTCAGTCCCACTGTTCATGCCTAACACACTGCCCTCACCCAAATCCTTCATGCCACTGCCTGCCTTGGCTCTGACCCTGCACTTCAACAGATTCATTAAACCATCAGGTGCACATCAAGGAGGGCTCTGATTCATCCACTGCAAGAAGCATGTATATAAGCACTGGATGGCAGATTTCATAATCATTGGGGGGTTTCCATTTTTATTAGTCAAAAGCATAATTTCCCTTTCTTTCCACACATGCACAAGGCCAGCTGGTTTGCCAGATTACGTAATGACTTAGAATAAAAATCAGTTCTTAGAAGCACTGAAAATTCAAATGTTTTGCTATACAATCCAGAATAAAACAGCTAATATGCAGCAAGTTGTTTTCCCCTTCAAGAAGGAGCAGGCTTTTGTCTTCTGGTTTAATGAATCTGATATTCTTAGCTGAATCTCTGTGAAAAAGGTTTTCTTAATGATGACACTGACAAGTTTCAGACATAAGAGCTTACTATCTTTCAATTACAACTTTTTGCTGAAAAGACAGTGTGTCAGGAACAGAAATGTCACTAAATTTTGCTATTCTAATATGGAATGGTTTTCCTCATTGATAAATTTGATACAATTAACACCAATGAAGTCAATAGTTTAGACCTGGAATATATAATGGTCAATAACTCAGGGTCAAAGCATTTCCAGTCTCTTACCCTAACCAAGACAAACACATTTGCTTTGGTCTTAGACTTAGGGTCTTACAAACCACCACGTGTGACACTTGGTTCTTTCTAACTACAATTTGCCTGTTTAATTCCAGCTGCGCTGGCCTGTGAAAGCAAGCGCAGTGCATTTGTTACAGAAGCTGCCTAAGACAGGACTGCATTATTGTGGCAGGCTGAAATATCTGTAGGAAAAAAAAAAAAAAAAGTTAAAATCAATTCTTCAATCATGTTAGGTATAAAAAGCATTACTGCTTTCATAGTTTTTTCGAGGGGGGCTTTTTCTCCCCTGCTTATACCTCACAATTACTAAGAAGAATAGCTATGTACCTGGAGTTTTTATTATTATTATTTTTGTCTCTGCCAACATGATTGCATTATTTTACCCAGAATTCAGCAGCAGCAGCCTCTGAGAAACACAAAATGTCACACACTTGTTTTGTATTTCACAAAACCACAGAAAGGTTTGGGTTGGAAGGGACCTTAAAGACCACCTGGTTCCAGCCCCCTGCTATGGGCAGGGACACCTCCCCCCAGACCATTTCCTCATGAAAGTGCCCAGAACAGGAGCAAGGACTGGCACATCTGTATTACTGCAGAGCATTTCAATCCTCCTGTCAGGCTGCAGAGTTCAGACTCAGAAGTCTTTCTTCACAGACTCAGACACCATCCTGCCAGATTAAAGGTACCATGCTTTAGACAAAAAGAAAGGCTGCCTTCATCTCTGCACAGCACAGAGCACACATCCAGTGCTTTCACCTGACGGGCACTGCTGAACTCTCAGAAGATTCAGCATCCTCCAACCAGCACCATTACCTCTCAACCCCAGAAACTCACCAAACTCAAACTATGAAACTTTAAATTACTTACAATGAAGATAAGGTTAGAGGACAGAGAAATTTTCACTCCTGCTGACAGGTACTGAACCATAAAAGCAGCGTTGGGACACAAACTTTACCCTCCTACACATAATTACAAAACATGAGAGCGAAAATATCAAGAGAAGCAAAATAACCAGACTTCAAACTCCAGCCCATATCACTTTCAGCACCTGCAAAATTATTTTTTAAAAAAAGTTTCCTCTTGGAAAATACAGTTTGGCCTAACCAGTCATCTGCCTTCCCAGCAGGAGTAGTAAAAAGGATCAGAGAAGCAGAAGCCTGGGGGCTCAGGATGCAGTTTGACTACAAGAAGATGGATGGATGCTGCTTTCCTCTGCTCCACCAGGACAGCTGGTTCAGTCCTTCCCAATTCCTGATGGATGCTGATGAGCCACAAGTGGCTTTGCACTGACTTGAGCACCAGAACAAGCTGATGCCACTGAGCAGCAGCCACACGGTGCCCTTCAAACCAGCCCTGCACATCAAACCAGCCCTACACAGCTCCCCCAGCCATAGCTTTTTTTTAACGTAATACAAGCAAAGCTAATGTTGTTCCAGTGAAGAATTCTTCCTTTTTTCCTTTTTTAATCAAATCTTTAAGAATTTAGAAGGTCAAATTTACAGGCATTACCCAACAAGCTTGCACGGGGTCCATACCAAACACAGCTTTTACCAGGATGATTGTGGATATAAGGACATAGCCAGGCTGGTACTCACCAGACAAAAGCAGCACTCCTTGCATGTTGTTCTATTTGCTTCTCTGTGAATTTTTTAAGCACATCATTCAAGTACCAAGATCAACATGATCTTGAATTTTTCAAGCGATGGCTTAAATTAGAAGGGTGGAATGATTTTTATTGTTTTGGGGTGTTTTTCCTTCCAGGGGATGAGGTGCAATTTTGTTTTTAACTAGTATCATACAAGCCTCCAACCCAGACACTTGAAAAAGCACCAAGTCAGAAGTAATTTCTGGTAATTCCTTAAGCAATGTTACAGGTTGAAAAGTGAAAATTTGGACATTTACGTTATTGCTACATGCATGTATGTTACTTTTGAAACCTAGTAAAACTGAGATGCTTTTGAACGAGAACACTTTCTGGGGTAGAAGAACAGGCAGAGAGCTGAAGGTGGGTGTTAGAGAAACAGTTGTGAAAGTAAGGGTAAGCCCTGGTCAGTATTGAAAAGAACAGCTCCAATCATACACAACAGCACACAGACTGTGCCTCCCAGAGTCCTATCAGGAAAAAAAAAAAAAAAAAAAAAGAGAAAAAAAAGAAGAGGAAGAGGAAATAAGGAAAAGTTCTAATAATGACTCTTTGATATTGTTACCTGTATTATGGCCAAAGAGCCCAAGACTAGCAGCTCATCACACTATCACTCCAGCTTAAATTACCCTTCAGATCACAGAAACAGCAACAGACAGAAGAACCCACAGCTAGGACAGAGCTGTGCTATGGCAACCACACGCTTGGATGATGTTGTCTTTGGTCCCTTTGATTACCATTAGGACAGAGGATTACATCTGAATCTCAGTTTCATTAGAGCTTGTATGTGATTGGGTTTAAGACCTAGGTTAGAGTGTATATCTTAATAAACCAGATACTTTTATTTCCTATAAAACAAATTAAATTAAGCCATGGAAGCTGAAGAGATTAAAACTAAGCGATTAAAATCTCGATGTCAAACACACAATGTAAAAGTGAGAAACAAAAGACTTGCCAGCTTACAACTTGCTAACCCAACTGCAATTTTCTGCAATGAATTTATGTGATGAGTTTGTTTGTTTTTGTTTTGTTTTGTTTTTTTTTTTTTATATGTAGACAGATATTTACTATCCCTTGTGCTTCAAAAAAAAAAAAAAAGTTTCATTAGATCATTTTTACCCATATACAGACAAATGACAGCAGAAAGGGATGGATCTATGCTCAGTACTTGTTTCCACCCACAGCTAAAAATTCAGCATAACAGAAAGGTTTATTAAATGGTTCTTCAAAGATAAATCGTACTCCCCTTTCTAATTGACAGCATATAGCAGTATTTCTCTAGAATACTTCTAAAACACTCAAAACAATCAGAATTGTTTTCTACTGAATTGCTGCACTTTTTATATAGATGAATGCATATTGTGCTCAATCTTTCATTTCAGCAACTGCTATCAAAACTTAAAATTGGGAGTTTTAGTGAAAGCTAAAGAGAGCCCACATTTATCAAAAAAGCAACTTTGTTTGATTATTATGAATTATGTAATTGTACACATAGCTCTACTTATATACCAACAGTTTTTAACATGGATCTGCACATCATTTTACTGTCACTAAGAAATCACTAAGAAATTTGTTGAGTTACATTAACTAGATCTCACACTGAAAGGTGTCTCTGTTTAAGACAGAACTCTGTGCTCCTGATGTTGTGTTAGCGCCAAAATCTCCATATCCTATAAGCATTAGCAGCGATGACCTCCCTTTCTAAAGCATTGAGCTCTTAGCAACACAAGACAATGACTCTTTTAAAGAGAGGTGTAACAGAATTGTGAACTACTTTCTATATTCCTCGGCAAAAAGTAAGCTAAATTATAATTATGTCTAACTAAATGAAGAATAAGACATTTCAAAAGCCTGTAATTCAAAACCAAACATATAAACACATATTGACTCCTGTGGTTAGAGTTGGTAGAACAATAAACTTGAAAGAAACTCGTTTGTGCTAATTCTCATACATAACAATCCAAAAACGACCTCGGGCTGTTAATATACAAGATGTATACAATGGTGATTAACACTACTACTAATTCCAATGCCAGATCAGGACATAAAATGTTTTCATTCCTCCCCTATGTCATCACAAGTTGCTGCATCATTAGAACATGACCTTCTTCGATAAAATCTAACACAGTAGCCATCCAATTCTCCCCCACTTCTAGAGCCAAGAAAAATGTTGAGCAGTCTAATCACTTGCAGTTATCCTAAACTAGGGATTGCAGTTTAGTAAATGAAGAGAAGTCCCTCGTACAACATCAATTAACAAGCAAATATGATTTGGCTGACTGCTACTCGCACTCCCTATTCCCGACCTTCTGCTTTAGGTAAGCAAGAAGAGGCCATCATGAGGATGCTGTTTCCAACAAAACATGGCAAACCAGAAAGAAAAGCATAAACATGCCTTCCGTATTGAACTACATTAGAAACCACTTCTAACTTACCCATCTTCTGTCACTTTCCAAAAAAAATCCCCAAACCCACAAAATAGTAATGTAAAGTTGAGAAGCAACTGCTTTGCACCTTTTGTTCCATTTCAGATCTCCAGCAATGATAATGTTGAGATAATTTCTCACTTTCCAGCAGCTGGAAAATCCTGCTTCTTCATCTCCCCTATTAACTGACATGGAACAAGACCCACATTAAAACGGGAAGGAGGCAAGCCAGGTAGAACGGGGAGGGGAGTGCTGCCTTGTTTTAAGATTAACAGAACCATTGAGCCCTTCAGGTACATTGAAAATGCAGAACTTCCTTCCATTTGTACTTGTTCAGTCTCCAAAAGAACCAGAACAGCTCCTTCTCTCCCAAGAGGCATTTAGTATCCTAGTGCATGAGAATAAAATTGAAACATCCAGAGAAATACAAACACTAAGTGCTACAGCAAGAAGGCAATATTGAGCTGACATTTAATGAACTAAACAGAGAAAATCTGAGGCTTTTTTACTTAAAGAATAAAGTTCCCATTTTTTATCCTATTGCATTTTCAAACAGGAATAAAAGGGTTTTCTAAAAAAGTGACATTTGTACTAAGGCAGGTAAGGTTTAAATACATGCTGTAACATCATTAAAATTGTGGCTTAAAAATACTCTTCAGAGGAATCTTGGGTCAAAAGGGGAGATGAGAAGATAACTCTTTCATGCTGTTTTTCTTCAAGGCTGAACATATTTTACCACCTGTGACTAGTAGAACAAACCCTTTCTCCCCCTAAAGCCATGATGTGTGGCAGCAGGAACACAGCAGCAGCCAAGGCTCCTTAAAACATTAGACTTTGCAAAGATAAATATATTTACCTCAGCTTTCTCCCTCTTCCTCCTTTTCCACATTCGAAAACTGAAATTTGAAAGCTGTGCCCATTTAATAATCTCATTATGGTCTGATAATTAACGGGCTATTGCTGTAAATAGCAAAGTCTTCATATCCTTTCAAAACACCCAACATTAATTTTCGTTTATTTGAGCAGTGCAAGTTTTTCAGCAGTAGACTAGTGCTGATAATCATCATTACTTTATTTCACCTTTACATTAAAATAGATGGTACATGCTCCTTTCCCTTCAGAGGCCTCTAAACTAATTTCTCTCGATACCCCAGAACTTACACAAGTAAGGGCGTTCATCTGGCCTGCACTTGGGCATGGCACTACTGAGGCCACTCGAGAGAAAGATGTAATACTAGACACCAAATCCAGGAGGGTTTACCTCTGAGCCAAGGCTTATTTGAGTTTAGCTCCCAAGCAGAGGGTGCACAACCCATCTCAAAAGCACATCAGGGTCTCCTCTGCAGACCAAAGCAGCAAAGAAACCAACAGAGTGGCCCCAACAGCTGGGGCGAAGGCTGTAGCAGAGCAAGCACAAGGTACCCAAAGCACAGAAGAGGAGGGAAAAAAGGAGGAGTTAAACAAGAGAATTGCTCACTGGTACATAACGTAGCTAGTTTCTTCCTGTCGCGTCAGTCAAGGATAACCTGAAAAGACAAATTTTCTTCACAACTAAAGGCTGTGATGCCATGATAACAAATGTAATTCATAGTTGTGAAATAATCTTTTATTTCATGACTATTCAACCTTTAAAAAAGGTTGAATTTTTGACTCCTTTCTCAAGGTATTTGATGCAGACTGAAGATGCCACCAGCAGAAGTGGTCTTGTACTCCTTAAGCCCTTCCAAATACTCTCACTACTGCCCTTCACTAGCATAGGTCCTTTCCTGCCCCTGAGAAATGGTGCTTTACGGGTATAAAACTGGCAGAAAGCTATCACTAAGATGACTGCAAACGGTCTTCTGCCATTTTAGCTCCCAGGAGTCAGAAGAGCACTCCTGCAGACACGTGGAAGGAGCAGGAGGCCAGGCAGGCAGAGACACACAGCTCTTCCACTAACAGCCAGCAGTGTCTCAGCCGTGCTGCTAAAGGGAGCTGCTCCTTCAATAAATTTCAGGTAAAAAGCCAGGTCAGAAAAGTAGCAAAAATTGTTTTGAGAATCAAATGAGATTCTCAAGCATTGATGAACATGAGAAGTACCCCTACTCTCTAGATTCCAGTATAGGAAAAACACAAGTGTAGTGTAGGTGGTGCCACTGCCATCATGAATACACAAACCACCACTGCTCTCCAAACCCGGTAAATTATGATGAGAAGAAGTAATAGGGGCCAACATCCATTTGAACTGGCACAGTCAAGACGACTGAATCAGTCTGCTAAGATTTAGCTTTTGTTTCGCTACAGAAGTGCCCTGGCCAAAACCCCTGCCAAAACAGATGCCCACTCACAAGTTGTATGAGGGAGTTTGATACCCACAAGCACATCAATCTATATAACCAGACACTAAATTTCAGAGCACTAGGAACTACTTATCTGGGGGTTCTAAAACTGTCTGCAGTTTAAACTGCCTTCTCATGTCTTTTAAAGCATTTTGCCTTTGATCTGAAAGCCTCCACACCTTCCATCCTTGCAGAAGTCAACTTTTAATAGGAGGTCAAATTTATATGGAAGTTTATATAATGAATATTTCCAATCTGCTTGAAAAAATAATTTAAAAATCATTACACATCTCCTCTGTCTCTAGCTGAAGCAATTAAAAGTTTTCAATTGTTTCAGCAATATATATGCAGATAGCCTAAACTCTGCCTAACTCCCAGTGCTCAGTTACAAGAGTTAAGAAACCATTAAGAACAAGTCAGAGGGCTCAGAGTTATCTTAGAAGTAAGCAAGGCACAAGGCCTCCAGTAAATCATATGGACACAGATAGCAGGTCCCAGGCACACATACTGTGAGCTCCTACCTTCAACAGTTTTCATACTACTCAATTCTTGCATGCCTTGCATGGGAAGGGATCTTGCTAGAAGAAAACATGCAAGAAGGTGTGGTACTTCGTTTAAATATTTGTGTTTTCTCAGTTTTCCTCATTCCTCCAGAATTCCATGGTGGTTTGTCTGCCACCAAAACTTTTCAGTTTTACAGTTTTTTGACTTATGAAGGTGATAGACTGATGGAAAAACTGAAACACTGAACTAAAAATACCTTCAGTTGCCAGGATACGACCAAAGTTTAGTAGGTTGATACGTTGAGGTACACTAAGACTTTTGCTGTTTCTGAAGCAGCACAAAACATGGAAACGTCTTCTTCACTTCTTAGAACTGGAAAAGTATTCAGGTTTCAAAAAGCATGCTCAATTTACTGACATCTACTTTCCTTCCCTTTAAAAACAAGGAAATTAGGTGTAAAAATTGCATTAATTCAGCATGAAGGTTCTCGTGGCAAAACATTCAGGATTCAGATCTTTACCTACAAAGAAGAGGACCAGAAATTTTAGGCCAGACCAAAACAGAAAAATAATCAACCCCTGTTTAAAGGACAGTGCACAGAAGAAAAGGGGAAACTCCCATCAGCAACAAAGAATACACATTGACTGTGTGAAGTTGAAGGTATACAGAGAGGGTCACAAGCAAAGACTGCAGCAGAAGCAGTCAATCATTTGCCAGCAACACTATCAACATTAAATCAAACAAAAAAGTGAAACTAGTGAACAGTATGAGTGAGACAGACACTGAATATAAATTTGCTATGACCTCAAAGTTAAATACCTTCCCCTCAGCTTTTGCCAAGACCACTGTGGTACCAACCAGGCACAGCCAACTCAACTCAACCAGGACACAAGAACTCTATGCTCTTTTGGAAGCAAAACCAAAAATGATTTATTTTTTTCAGACATAAAAAAAAGACAGATAATCTCCATCCTGGTATTCTAAATATATTAGCACATAAAATCACAAATCTGGCAGAAGATTTTTATTTTTTAAATAAATCTTTCTTACTGACAGGCGGTGTAAAATCAGAAATGATAATACCTACAAAAAGCAGTGAAAGGGAAGAAAGCATGACCTAGGGCTATTCCTGATTATTACAGGCCCTCGGTCTGACCTCAACAAAATGTGAAGCAGAAAAACAAGTTTTGGAAGAATGATGGATTATAAAGATAGAAGAGAAATTGGAATAAGGAATATATTGTACCACAGGAATGCCAAAGACGCATTTGTAATACAAAGGTATCTTGGCTTTTTTAACAAAGGAGATGTAACCATACTAGTTCATTTAAATTTCAGAGCAACATGTAATATAGCACTACATTTAAAAGTATTAGCTGAAGTTTAAAACAAACGTCAAGGATTAGTTACAGACTGAGGCTAGAGTGAGCTGTACTGAAAGACAAATGACCACGGAGCTGGTGACTCTCCCTGGCCCCTGCTCTGCTTCCCTTGCTGCCCAGAGCATCCCAGTGACACAAAGCTGGGAGCTGGAGCAAACTCGAGAGAAGGCACAACAGGCTACTCGTATAGAAAAGGGTAACTCTGAAAGCCAGACCCATTAAAATGAGATGGAGGGCCATTCAGAATTAGAAATTTCAAGTGAGAGCTCAAACCGAAGCAGGAGAAGCAGAAAGGCAGCCAGGCACTTTAAGTCAGGCCATGAGCCCAACTCCTTCCAGCAGCGACAAAAAAGACAAATAGGCACCCAAAGACCTACCAGGCAAGCTATTTCCAGTAAAAGCTGACAAGTATGAATGGTACCACAGAATGCAGCGGGATGAACTCACGTGGTACGCTACGCATACCTCTAGTATCTCTGACTGAACAGACAACAAGCACATCTGGGACAAGGGCATTCTTTAACTAATTAAGAACTTTGGTATTAAGTTATGACTGATGTTTTGAAAGAGGAACAAGCATGTTGTTCACAATACTAATTATCTTAAATTGTTTGGAGGGTAATTAATTGCATTTTAACACTCAGAAGAATCTCTTCTCCCGAGCTGCACTCGCAGCTCTGCTGCTGTCACTGGGAAATATCTTACGCTCTGGTTGACCTACCTGAGCAGTAACACTCATTTTAAAGATCCTTGGAAGAAAGTCAAGTTCTAGAAATTATTTCTAGAGGAACATACTGGATTTCGCAGACCTTAAAGAATGAGCATAATCTACTTATTACAGTTATTTCATCACTATAAATTTAACTTTTTTTAATATAACATTACTCACTTCTCTCTTCTTTCAGTTTCATTGTACTGCTTTCGAGTTTGTGTGGATTTCACATTTTGTGTAGGCAGAAAAATCAATCTTACAGGAATAACGTATGAGTAAATGTGTTCCTTGTAAGCTATTCACCAAAATACATAGCTCAGACCTCTCTTGTGCTAACTGAAAGCCATTAAAATTTGAGAACAAAGTTTCACAAATCAGATGATGCAGACGCCTCGGTGACCTAGCAAAAAACGCTCTAAGGCCAAAGGGAAGACACGTGGCACTGATCGGCCATCCCCATCCCTCCCCACACCACCACCCCTAGGCCACCATTACAGCCAGGTCGCATGAAGGCAGGAGGCAGGAGTGGCATCAGCATTTTGGCTCTTAGTGCCGGACCATCGACCATCTGCTGTCCAAAGGTGTTCCCAATCTTTCCACTGGATGTGCAGTAAATTGTTGAGAAGTCTGTTGCAGGATAGAGCTGGTACACAGGTCAATAGCTGGATTGTACCAATTTAAGCAATATCGACTAAATAACACATTCCCATTCCTGAAACCTTTTTCTGAGTACTGCCAGAGAAAAGCTGCAAGTTGTCCGTTTTCCAGGCTTACCTCCCATCTTTGTAATTCAAAAAATGTTCTGGTCTTCTGAGAAATTTTCCTAAGCTGAGAAATCCTCTCTCTTGACAGATGTCTCTTGGCTGGACTTTATTGCACTTTTCTACCGCCAAAGAATTATCCCATTTGAGCCTCGGCTAAGCTCCTGGGCGTGCACACAAATTCCTACAGTGCCTGAAGTGATGAACTAAGCTCGAGCCATCAGGCACACCAAAGAGCAGCCTGGACTTTGTAAGACAGTGGGGATGCATCAGCATCTGTTAGCACAATGATCAGGACTCCTCCAAGTCTGCCTCAAGGTCATTCTCACTGAGTGAGACGGGGAAGCCCACCTAGCTCGGCTGGAGCAGCTTTACAGGCTCCAAGTCAAGTGAACTGCTGCAGTGAGAATGAAGGACTTTGAAAAAATAATTGAAATCGATGAGGAGAAAAAGGAGGGGAAAAAAAAGTATGCTTAGTAATCTGTTATCACTGTTATCACTACTCTAAAAAACTGTTTTTGCTGACATATCTATTCCTCACATGTAGTCCCTATGGGCTAACATATTGGTCCTGCTGCCATCCCACTAGAAGCCTCCATAAAAGTTTCCAGATAGACTGAGACAAGGCAGATGATCATCTCATACAAAAAAAAAAAAAAAACTTTCTGAAGTCATTTCAGAGAATGCATGGGTTAATAGTAGATGACATTTATTCTATTAAGAATAATCTGTCTGAAAGTCAAGATTTCTGGGATGGTAAGAAATGTTTCCCATTTCAGTTGCAAATGTTTCTACATTATGTCAAGAGCCACTCATCGATCACACCAAGGAAAAGTTTAGAAAGGCATGAAAATCAGGAACAAAGGCAAATCAACTGCCAACTTGGAAAACGGATTTTAAATGTGCATTCAAAATGACAACTCTTATTCTAGAAGATGAAACAAAAACATCCTCTCAAAACTTTGTGGCAGAAAAATTGTTTCTGTAATTTGTGATCCTCAAAAAGAAACAGTGATAAGTGAGTAGTTAGCCCTGTTGTCCAGATTGGTAGTGATCTTTTTCTATTAGAAACAGTAATCCAAGATGGAACCACTTGAGATAAAGAGTAATTTAAATTCCTCTTCTCCAGAGTAAGTATTTTCTCAAGTTATGTAACTGTGATAATACGCTCAGATACGGGTGTTGCAAACAGACCAGTTTGCGAGAACAGCCAATTTGACCTTCTGCACCAGCCACTGAATTTAAAATGACAAAAGTGTATTACTTTGAGATAATGCGTTCAGCACTTCGTACATTTTTCCCCCCAAAATCATGAAAGATCATACATAACAGGAGGCAAGCTCAAGGAAGTAATTTTTTCTACTCCATCTGCAGAAACTGAGGTTTATCCCTCTGTATTGCTGCACAGATATTGTTTTGATTTGTCTTAAAAGGGAACAGATATTATGACTTACTCATACTCCAGTACGGAAAAAATTCTGAAATGCTCTTATAAGCACTTTTTACAGCGCTTCCATGCTTGAACAGTACATCTTTTTATGGCGCAGTAACTTTTTATCATGTGTTCAATAGATTTTATTCCTGTAGCCATTTACAGAAATGTGGGTAAGATTCTTTTTATCTATCATTTTCAACTGCTCTGAGGAAAACCATAAAAAAAACATATCCAAGCATAGACTAATGTAGACAAGCAGAGTTTGAGAGATCGATATGGGTAAAAAGCAATCTTTCATTTCAGCCTAATGTTCAATGGTCTCTTATGCTTTAGCTAACATGAAACTTTCCTTATTCAGTAAGGAAATTTGACTGATTTGTTTTTAAATTGAAAAAGCAGCTCAGCGTATTCAGTAGTCAATAATCAGGACAAGACAAGAAGCGTGATAAAAAGTTCACACTACATTGCACAAGCAACCTTCCTTCAAGGACACAACCATAATACATTTTCTATCTGTTTAGCAGTTCCCAGAAGATAACTGGCATAATTTATTATCTTATTTATCTACTTTGCTGTTTAGAACATCAGTAGGTTTCAGTATTTAGTACAGCTATGGGAAAAATAATGAGGCAGCTACAGGCCATTAGTGCAAAGAGATCAATATTTCAGCTAGGATAAGACTTGAGCGTTCAGTAATCAAAACTATGAAATACACAGAGCAAGTCTACAAGTATCTCCTCTTAATATGTTTTATACCTACCTTTAATACATGCTTATGCAAAACAGACGATTAACTTTAGAATCCATCTGCTCACTTATTTACACTGCTTCAATAAAATTCATCTTTCGATAAGTCCCACCCTCATTGCTTAAAATAAAATGTATGTGAAGAAAGCCATACTTCAAAAAAAAAATTAAAACTGAAATGTTAAAGTCAAATTGAAGAAAAAAAGGAAAAAAACAGGCAAGAAAACACATCTCCTCTTGAAGGGAAAAAATAATCTGTGAAAGCGCCAGCAGTTATTTGCCATAAAAGAATTCTGACTTTGAACAGTCCGACTGAAAATATGGCCACACTTCCCATGGCAGAAATAAATCCCTCTCCCGTGAACACTTGCTCAATCGGTTTTTACTTGTTCATAGTTTCATGGATTGCTCATTTGCAAGGGCTGTGATTCAGACAGACTCAAATTTTTCATTCTGGAGGTCTGAGACTTGTAAATTCACTTGCAGAATTTTAACACCTGGATTTTCAAAGAAGCCACCATGGTTTGTTTTCTAGTATGGGTTTCTCAAGATCATCATAAACATCTTAAACTCTGGGCAGTTAGCATGCTCTTAAAATTGCTTGGATGGTTTGAGAAATGAAGTTAATTTTAAAGGGAGTAAGACATTAGACTCCTCTTACACCTTCTGAAAATCCTGTCTGGAAAATTACTGCATGTCTAGAAAGATAAGAAATAGAGGGGAATGATAGAGGGCAATAAAATGAATTTAAGAATGATATTTTTCTTTCAAAGTTGAACTGAAAAAAAATGAAAAGTTTTCGAATATCCAACACAACACAATTTTCATCATTCCCACGTTCTAGCTTCAGGGCATACTGTGCTTCTAGCCATCACCAATTCTTACCAACACAACTCAGGACTTAAATACGGAGTGGTGAGCAATTTACTGAGCAGCAGGTATCTACACAATAGTTGTAGTAGTGCTGAATACATTATTATAAAGTCTTCTTACTCAAAAGCATTAACATGAGACTTCAGATCAGATCCTGTATAAAAAAAACCTGCAATCATTATGTCACTTACACATTTAAAAGGACAATGATTCAGCAAGCTTTTTGGCTAGAGATTTTCTCTGGCAGAGTTTTAACAACTATGCAGTGAATTGCTTTGTTTGCAGGTTAGCCCCTTCGCCCTAACACACACAGCAGATGGCTACTGTTTGAGATGTTATTTTTTAGCTGTAGAGGAGCCATTTTAACTTAGAAGCTATAGGGACAATTTGTAATGCAGTAAAACAACCAACTCTGTACAAGGAAAATGTATTGGGAGAAGGGGGGAGGTGGTTTACATTTTAAAAAGGGTAGGTTTAGATTATATGTAAGGGTAATTCTTCACTATGTGGGTGATGAGGCCCTGGCACAGGCTGCCCAGAGAAGCTGTGGGTGCCCCATCCCTGGAGGTGCTCAAGGCCAGGCTGGATGGGGCTTTGGGCAACCTGGGCTGGTGGGAGGTGTCCCTGCCCATGGCAGGGGGTTGGAACTGGGTGATCTCTAAGGCAGGCCCCTTCCAACCCAAACCATTCTGTGATTATCTAGATTTTTTTTTTCCCCTTCTAAATACTCTACATACTCTACCAAGCAAATAGCAGGCATTCTACAGACTGCAAGACCATGTATTATGGACCTAACACCATTCTACCTGAAGTAAAAGATAAGACAGACTTTCAAACACAATGGGGACAAAGCAAATCAGAAAGCCAGAGAAGCACACAAGGCAGCAAAGAAAAACAGATCTCTCTTGGCCACCTCTTGAAGACAAAGAGGGATAATTTTGAGCTGAAGATAGGCATTACAGGCTTTGAACCTGCTCAAGAAAGACAGAGAATCATCCCCTTCCCCCTCTTCATGACAGGAGCTACCTTGGAGGACTCAACTACCTGGGAGAAACTTAAGCTTGTATCTATCCTACCATCCCCTCTACCCGCTCTTCATCACATGTGGGGGTGATTTTCACTATGACCCGCACAAAATGCTCTTGCTCTTTGCTGAATATTCTCTTCCCTAGAAACCTTTATCCACCCGAGAAACCTTTAGATGTACCCTTTGCTCCTTTACCCCCTGCAAAAAGGTTTTGTGATACTGCACTGCCTGTTGTTGAAATCGCACATCTTACCAGCATCAGACCTTCCTCACTATTATCTTGATCCTTTGTGCAATTTTTTCCTATTTCCAGAACCACTTCTCAGACCCTCACTACTTTAAGCTTGCCCTCATAATAAGAGGCAACCTCATTTGTTCATTTGTGCTCAGTTCTTGTTGAGACATTTTGTTTCAGGTTAAAAGTTCCCCACATGAAATGTACATATAACTTTCTGACATGTGACAGCCTAAAAGACAGAAGTTAGACTAAGCTGCCAGAAACAAATACCAGTACTTATTCACTGCCAACCCTCTGTGACTTTTGATGTGCTATGCCATTCTCAAGTGATTTCAACAAGCCAACTACACCTTAAGGACAAATATATTCAGGACACATCATATGCCTCCATGTTCATAATCAAAGAAGCAGCAAAGAGAGTACAACACTTTCTGATATCCACATACCAAAATCAACTACACAATGAAAGCCACGAGGCCATTTCCTGGGGGATCAGTGGCTGTCCCCAGAGTGCTGAGGTACTGCCGCTGCCAGAGCGGCCATGCCACCAGCCACCACCACAGGTCTCCAGCCAGAGGCCTCGGCCACCACCATGACTGCCACAGAGCTCCCCTCATCAGCAAAGTGACTTCCCATGAGCAAGAAACTCTCATGGACATTACTGCTTCCATACAGCAAAGGCTGGAGATGACACATGCTGATCACCTCTCTTCATACATCCAGCATTACTACTCTGCAAGCGATGTGGGCCCTGCCCAACCATCACCAGATTATCAACAACCGGTCACAGCAAAAAGACCTGAAAAGGTTTTAGACATGATCAAACTTTCTTTTCATTTAATCTTGTTAAGGCCTCTCAAATGTTGGTTACCTTAATAATAAGGTAAATTATTAAAATATAAAAGTGGACAAAAAAGTCAAAGAAGTCTCTAGGTAAGATAACAGCTGTATCAAATCATATTTTTTATCAAAATACGCACAATCTTCACATTCTCCCCATGCAAAATAAGCTTCCCAAATCACACATTAGCACTTAATTGACTGACATGAGTTTTAAGCATCCTGCTGTATATCCAGTTTATTAGTCTCTATTAGTCTGCAGTCAGCTTGATCCTAAGCCTAGTATCGAACTGGTCAGCAGCTTTCCAGACCTGATGGCAAACAGGGACACTTGACTACCCCACTACTTAAAGGGAAGCGAAGAACTCAAGATTATTTTAAAACTCCATCTAAATTCTCTAATTTAGGAAAACTTGAGAACACTACATATATAACACCACAAATCCTCTCTGTTACGTCCCTAGCACTTCTACCCTGCACAAAAGGTGACTATTGTAGCTGAGCCTGTCAGGGCAAAACCTTAAAAACCTCAGTCAAAACTAGTCAAGACAGCAATGCAGCACTAGAAAATACTTTGTTCCAAGACAGGAACAAGTATTACTTCAATTATTATTACAGATAACGCTCATCAACATCCCCTCACCACACATAACCCAAGGCAGCATGCCTCAGGCACATGTGTGCGTGCTGAATGCACCTGAGGGCTCAGGGACACCTCCACTCTCTAACAGAGTTCACCAACCAATGCTGCTCAGGCATATAGTTATATATGTGTTTGCAGCAGTACATCCCTAAGGCAGAACGAGAAAACAGTTTGCTACAATAAAAACAATATTACAATATTTGTTTTTGTAGCTGGGCAGATGGTGCATTGCAACTACAGCTTATTACAATAGTCATAATCATCTCCATTACCTTGTGTTTCCCCGTCTGTCTTTTATGTCCACCTGTTTTCTTGCCTTAAACAGTAAACTCTGTCACAGCATATATCCAGTACGTTAAGTGCCTAATGCAATGAAGTCCCAAACTCTGCTCAGAGATTTTATAATCTATGCTAAACAAAACGGAGATTGAATATTTTCAGGATTGTACATGGATTATTTAAAATGCACATTATTAACACCCACGAATCACGTTATATTTTTGTTCATTTAGTTAATAAATATTTGTAATGTTCCCCTTCCTTCAAACATAAGATTTTTACATTAGTAGTTCCTCTTCTACTACGTAGACCACAAAAATCAATATATATACTCTCTTGGTTTTATTATCTTGCCTCTCAGCTTCCTCCAACACCATTTAGTGTCTGGCTTGCCTCCTCCGTAAACCACCTCAAGGATTAGACTACACCAAAGCTGAGGAACCACCAACTTAGATGCATTCTGGAGCTGAAATGCTTCACTGGAATTCAACTGGACTCAGCCCAAGACATTCACAGACAGATTGCCATTGCTCATAAGACATATAAAAATTTCCATTGCTACAGTAATGAAAGGCACAGTGAAATACAAGGCATTTATTTTTGTCCTGCTGTTTCCCACCGTCAGCATTGTGATTACATTAAGTGCTCCCCGCCCACAGTCTCCTCAATATTATTTGTCAGTAGTTGTAGCCTGCAAAGGAAATTCTCATTTACTGTGCCACTGGGTGAGCATCCTGGGTCTACATTCAGATAATTCTTCAGTAATCACCACTGTGAAACAAACCATCTCCTTTATGTCCCAACCTTCTCCTTCACAGTTTACAAGTCCTCATTAATTGTGTTGTGGATGCTGTATGTTGTGTAGGAAAACACAGCATCAAATACAGAAACCTTTATGCCCAGATCAGACGCAGTCTTAATGCTGAGCCATTACCAAAGCGCTCAGCCAAAATATCACTCCACATTAGTGAAATACATGGCTAAGGAAAGATGAAAGCAAGCAACAAATCTGATAGAAAATATCTGACAGGTTGTTTTAATACACAATTAAAAAGGATACTGCATGTATTAAGCCTTTATATTGGTCTCTTTTTTCAAATGCAAATGTTAACCTCTAACTGATGCAAACTTTATGTTTAAAAATCCATTACTGACTTTGCCTGTGTAACATTTAATGGAAGCAGTGATAGCAGGGCTATTTACACTAATACCCTAAATTTATTCCAAATTATACCTGTAATGCAACTTTTATTCTGATTGCAAATTAAATATTCTATTATTCTCCTTATCTATAAATTCCTTTTAAAGCAACATTACAGAAACACCATAGCTTAAAGAGAACAGCAAACTGTTTTTTCTGCAGTCTCCAGAGGTGCATTTCCTAAATAAACACAAATTTCAATAAAGCTTTACATCACTGCTAAATATTTCTGAAAAAATAATGTATTCCTGAAGGCAGAAATGCCAATTTCACCAAGCAGAAATTACATAATACAGTAAATAAAAAGTGAAAATACAAACAGCAAGCTCTGAGAATAAAAGACACCTGGAAAAAAAAAAAAAAAAAGGCTTTAATCCAAATAGTCATCTTCTGAAATTCCTTTCTGTCTTCTAAAGATACCAGTTTACCTCTAAACATTTCATTGCATTCACGTCTACTGCTTCTACACATACTACAGTGCTGTCATGTCTTTTCACCTGTGACTTCTGTGTGTGGGAGAGAGAGACTAAAACTGGGAAAGAACATGAAGGTAAAAGGAGGGGTGAAAACCAGAAAAGGTATAAGAAAAGCTTAACAATAAGGTCTAATGAGAAAGGGAATAAAGTTAAGTGCAGCAACACAGCTGTGTTGGAATCACAGCATTAGTGCATTAGAGACCAAATCAACTCCCATTGGCAGCAATCATAGCAAGAAGAAAAATAAAAAACGAAAACCAACATAGTTGTGCAAAGGTAACTAATTTTAACACAAAGACTTCTTAGAGTTATATACAGATAGGTTATAAAAGAAATGTTAGGCTGAAGAAACATTTTAGCTCCTTAGAGACTAAAAAAAAGGTTATAGACACATCAGTTGGGACATGGAATATACTGAGTACAGGGTGACCCAGGCACGTGGAAATACACAGAAAATTAAGTATTTCTGCATTAATTGATAACACAAAAAGAATTATGGTTCCTAAACACGAGTTTGGATACTGCCAATGACTTTAATATGTTTGTTCATTTACAGCGACACACCGATCACTTCAGTTTTATTTGGATGGTCTTAGAAAAGCTTCTGATTTGGACTATTTTGGTATAACTAACCATACCATCATTCATAAGTAATACCAAAAATGAACAAATGATGGAATACTAAGGTTAAAAAAAGGAGGGGAATACGTAACATTAAAAAAAAATCATTATTAAACTACAAAAAACAAGTATTTTCAGGGAAATAGAATAAAATTCAAGGACAGAAATAAAGGATATGACAAAATCTTTTTAATAAATATAATAAATATAAAAATATGTAATTCCTACAGAGCTCAGGATGAAGTATAGTAAGAAATTTAGCATCTATGAAAAACACTTTTTTTTTTTTTTTTTTTTTTAAGAGAACTAACAGATTATAACTTTCCTACTGAACATACTTTTCCCAGGATTTTTTAATTGCCATCCTTGGCTGTTAATGGTCAGCAATATCTGATAGAAAGCAGGCATTCAGAAATCCCATCTCCTTTTCCCCCAGGCACTGCATAAGGTGACAGGATAAGCAGCGTATATTACTGTTGCAAACACTCTCAACAAATAAGACTTAAGTCGTCAGCAGAATTAAAAACTATCAGTTTGCATTAATGTCATGTTAGGAAAGCAGGCTTTTGAGAACTGCACATACTACCTCTAGAGTCAAATTTGTGCTAAGGTCCCTGAAGATGGCATTTCCTTCTCTCCAAGGAACTCATCCCTGTGGAGCCATGCTCCCAAGGCATAGCTCCAGAGTTCCCTGCTCTGGCACCTCCTGCCTTGGATGCTCTGAGCAGGAAAACTGAAAGCCCCAAAAGGGCAGATGGAGAAGCCAAGAAACCAGGTATCAGCTGGAGGACTGATCAGCTTCATTATGAAGAAGGCATAGCAAAAAAGCATGAAATTCTTCAAAATATATACCTGAGGAAAAATAAACTTGTAGGATTATAATTTCTTGAATAAATAAACATTACAAAACAACAGACTGGGAACCCTAAAAGGAGCTGAAATAGGTGAGGAAAAGAAACCATACAGATCAATTTATAGGACTGAAGTCAAACTGCTTCCTACTACTGTAATACAGACCAAATAAGAACAATCCTGGTGGGGTTGTATAGTAAGAACAGAGGATCAACAACATCCTAAACGTGCTTTCAGAACTGTATAGCACAGCAATGAAAGGAGCCTAAGGAAAGCACAGCAGCTATCACTGGGTGTTTCAGTGGCATCAAAGGATCTGGAGCAATGCTTGGTAGAACAATAACAGAAACACAGAAATACAAAACAGGACAAGATTCAGCCACGGCTGATCAAAGATACCATGCTGAACAAACATTCTTCCAGTGTAAAAGAAACAGTTTTAAGAAAGGAAATGCAAAAAATCCTGTTCTTCAACAAAGTTTTTGATGGAGTGCCAGATGCAAAGTTACCAGTTAGGCTGAAGAGACACCGGTGTAATTTTTCTTCAAGTCATCCAGCTACAGTGAAGGCAGCACTAAGGTGCTTCTGAAAGCTGAAGTGCAGGGCTGCAGAGGAGCTTACAAGCCCTGTAGGACAGCCCAGGTGGCCTGAAGGTGGCAAGAGCAAGAAGCAGCGTGGGTACCCCATGGATAAACCCCCCAGAATAACACGAGTATCTGCCAGTGAGTGATTTGAGACTCCCTGGGTGTAACAGAAAACAGAAAGGAAAGAGCCAAAGAAACCATCTGTGGAAAAATAAAGAAATATGAACAGCTGAAGAAAGGAGCTGCTGAGGTAAAAAGGAAGTACTACCAGCTTGTTTGTATCAACAAAGAACAAAAATGTGGGAAAACTGAAAAAGGTGACCAAATCAAAGGAACTGTGAGCACCCTGATAGGAGCCAAAAACCTTCCTGGCACCAATCTGGGTGCCCTGCCCATGGACAGCGAGCTCCTGCCACGGGGCACGGCACAGCCCCACGGCCACTGTCCCCAGGCCTCCCCACGAGGAGCAGCGGCCATCTTCTCCCAGCGGCTCGCCGCTCGGCCGCCCGCACTTATCACTCTGGCAACAGCAGCACCCATCTCGGCATTACTATTTTCAGACTTCTAATTAATTCCTTTTGCACAAAGGCTTTGGTAATGATATTTTGTGAGGAAAAGGAACGGGGAGGCAGCCACAGAAGAACACAAAGGAAGCAATGCTGCATGATGAGAGGGATGCCCCCTTACCTGCTGATGAAGAATTAAGTTACAGAAAAAGGTAAAGATTCAAAGGGCGTTTTTCACCACATAGGAAAGTTGGTACCAGGATCCTCCAGGATTTCAGCTAGGATTTCCACTGCTCCACACATTTCTAATTTTCAAGCAAGTGTAAATAACGGGGTGAAAAATCTGTAGGCAAACATACTGCAAAGGATCACAGGGATATAGAGTATCTTGACAGTAAAATGAGGTACTGGATTACAGAAAATGTAAAATAACACAGAAAAATAGCTATACGGCACTCTAGACACAGTGATGAGTTCTACATCAGCTCTGTCACCCAGAGGAAGATCTTAAAATCACTGTGTGTAATTTTTCATGCATGAGCTAACCAATTCAGCGCAATCAAAAAGGTAAATAAACCAAGAACAAAACAGAAAACTAAATACTACTATATATTCATGATAAACCCTGCATTCTGATGACTACATCTGCTCTGAACATCTTGCCTGACAAATACAGACCCTTTGTAAGAGATACAGAATAAAGCAACAGAGATGATCCCAAGTACAAAACAGCTTCAGCACAGAGCAACCACAAAGAAGTCCTGTATGTTAAAAGGACCACAGGGTTGAGGGCATGTAATGTGACAATGCCTATATATATATATATATATATATATATATATATATATATATATATATATATATATATATATAATATATATATATATTTATCATATATATATATATATGATAAAGGTCTGGACAACAGCCATTCACATAACTTCGATCAAATAATGGGCCTATAAAATATTGAGAATATATATAATTTACATTATTAAGACTTAAACGTAAAGCCTGCACAGAAAGAGGCAGATCTAAACCAAATCTAAAAACATTTAACCAGAAGACAGTTTTAATCATTAGAGAATGGAAAGCGTGGCTTCGTAAACAGTAATGCAAGAAAGAAGTTTAAGCCTGTCCTAAGATGGAACTAGGAGAAAAAAAGAAAAAAAGGGGAAAAAAAAGAAATTATAGTATTGCTATATGCAATATAAAGACTGTACACATAAAGGAAAAAAAATGTTTTTTAGATTCCAACAGTTCACAAAGAAAATGCTACAAATCCTGTACTGCAACTATATACAAGGAAGGATTTAAAATAATTGAGATAAAGGAGAAAATTTTGAAGGACTCTACAGTGATGAATATCCTGGTGGCATACGAGACTTGGTGAGAACTTGCAAAGTAGAAATGATAGCTACATTCAGCGAGAGCGATAAGGACATGAAGACTTGACAAACCCAATATTGTTTTAACATAGATCTGATACTAGAATCTTCTTGCCTTCTAGCTGTATTCCAAAAATGTACATTTTTGTTCAGCAAATTTAATCTGTAGAACTATTAAATCCAAACTATGCTGTTTTATGAATTGCATCAGATAGCTAATAACATTTCAAATTTTGTCTCTGTCCATTGCCAGAGATTTAATTTCTCCATTCTCTCCAATGATACCTCAAGAAAAGAGTACAGCAGTGACATCTTCTGCCTTATATTCCACTGTAAAAACAGAGGCAGATTTCAGTGTTAGAGAAGCTTTTAAACAGTTCTAATTCTTAGTTGTGCAATTGGCTGGTGGCCTGGAGGTGTTGACTTCAGAAACTTTCCCACTTTTGACCATATCACCACAACTGATAAATGGTCTTGATAAAAGTTCTGAGGTTTGAATCCCAATAAATCCTTCAGTAAAATAGAGCTTGCAAGTTCAACCAGCCTGACTGCAAACAAAGCGCTTAGCTCCCAGAACCCCTTTACTGCCTAGCCCTGCAGAAGATCCCCACGTGGCTGATACCGCTAGGCAATGGCAGCTCCAAATTAGAAAGCCCTGTGCACACCTGGAGAAGTAACATTTCACAGTGGGATGGAGAGTTAAACTCCATCAAATACACTGGTACAGATTGTTCAAGGTCAACTATACACTGTAACCTCTATTTCTGGATGCCCTGATTAGGACTGTGCATGCCATGAAACCATTTCTCTCTCCTGATCTTCTGTTTAAAAGCTTATAATTTTTTATGTCACCAAGGGAAGCAAAGAATTTCACCTGCATATATAATAGGACCTTTGAGTATTCAAATTTTATGTTTAAAGTTTTCGTAAACAAATTATAGCAAACAATTATAAATCCTTGCCTCCATTAAATAAGAAGTCACATTATGGTAGCATCTCAAGATCAAACACGATGACTGCATTACAAACTGTATAAACACGCCAGGGAAAAAAAAAAAAAAAAAACGCTGACCTTGTAAGAGTAAACAGCATGTTTGCAAGTCACCGTGTCCCACTGTTTGAAGTGATATCATAAGACAAGGTATAATGGGAGTAGGAAGTCATGAAAAGGTCCCACAAATCCTGTCCAAGCGTTTGGAGCAGCACCTTCCCCCAGGCAGAGGAAAATGACCCACCTGATTACAACATTGAGCTGAAGCCTGTAAAGGTTATGGTTGGTTTCAGTGCAATAAAGACATTAACAAGAGCATTAACAATGATTAATGTTAATCTTTAATACTGGGGACGTCGCTCCATCCTGAATGTCTGCCTTAATCACTACTGGGATGGTACTGGGTCAGAGGAAACAGAACTTATCACCTGTCAACATACAAACCGTCTACCGAAAGTATGCGCAAGCATATTTGTGGGTACAGGTATGCACATACCCACCTAATTTCTACACTCCTAAGAATGAAGGTAAATTGATATGGTAGATCACAAGCCAAATTCATGTCAGCAAGAATCACTAATGTGTAAAGTGTAAACCATACCAAAAATGGCATAATTTAATCAAAGCCACAAATTATACCATCAGAACTACAGCATATGGCTTCACTGATGTTTCCGTCTCCATCAAAGGATACATTTGAAATTCATCTCCTGGTTATTCCTATCTACCACATTTCGGTCGGCACAGCAGAGCAGTTTTGGAGAACACGAAATTGATTCCTTTCTGATGAAATGAGGCTTGCGGGCAGACTCCAGGAGTGTACCTGATACACTGACTGCTCAGTCAGTCCGTAGGAACAGACCATATTACTCTAAACTAAAACCCTATGCATGTAAATGCAGACAAGGGGTTCGCTCTGCAGATCCACTCTCACTGCATCACACTATGTGCTCCTGTAGCCACAGATTTGTGTAAGTCTGTACTTCCCCGCTATCAAGAAACAAAACCAGGAACCACCAGATTTCACAGATTTTAAGTGCCTCGCCAGTTCGTACGTCCCCAATTCTTCTCTCCTCGTGCCAGCTTGGTATACAGCCTTCTACAGAACACAATCTGCCTACGTGCTGTCACATATGGGAGAAATTGTTAACATACTGATCTATATTTTGGTGGAAATGATCATTTAAGGGCTAGAGACCACTGACAGCATCAAGGAGTATTTGCTAACTAAATTCATTTGCACACCAAAAAAGCCCCACAACCTGCTTACAAAGAGTCTTCTTCCAACCGCAACGTTAGTTCCTGTGAAACTAATTTAATAAACAGTCAGCTCATCACAAAACTCACCATATGTACAAGAATTAGGCCTGCTGAACTCACTGATAGCAGACACTGAACAAAACAGGATCAGAGGATTTTGGAGAAACAAAGGCAATACGCTAGAGATGGAATTTACTCATACTTGAATGAGACACATCTGTATTACCAGGCTACCCTGCCAGAAAAGTTCATAATGATATACTTAGAATTAATAAAATATGTTAGGACGTGCTGATATCAGATCCCAATTAAGTAGGCTTATGATATGGTAAATGATTCCCAGGAAAATAAAGCACCATTGGACTGAGAGCTTCAAAACGTTCTAGGGATTGGAAGCTTGAAGGTGTTGCTTTTCCTAATGTAACAAGAGCAGACTGCTTCAGATTATTAAAACCCTTTGTATGGGTGCAGCGTGCCTTTGTCAAACACCTGATCTTTGGTTAATGTCTTGTATTTATACAAGAAGTGATGTAGTCAGGTGGAAAAAATAACTCAAGACTACATATTTTAAAGGTTAATCTGATAGCACATGAGTATCCTGTGACCTTGCAGAGATTGAAAGATGCATCCCTACCTGTAAAAATGCTTGGTGTTACTTAAGCAGAAGGCACCAAGTTCAAATGTCTCAGCAGATTTCTTTCAGGGTGAACGAGGCAACACCACACCCAACAAATGATGCTTCTTGCACAAGGGACACACAAGAGGCCACAGCACTCGGTGGCAGCTAAGCCTGATTTTCCAGCAGCTCCCACAATTTCGTGGGGTCGTGCCACGCTTCCTTTCCCAGTCCCCCACCATCCCCAGGAACCTGCCTGCATACGGTCATAGGGTGACCTAAAAAGCACAACGTTCCCCCCTGCAGAAGGTATACTGACTTTAGCTACATGGAAATACAAGGTAGAAACCAGCCAGGTGAGTCTCATTCTGTTCCAGACAAGACAACTTTCACACTTCGATACTGAGCCAACATTTGTATGTCTTCTTAAGCTGAGAGCACAATCACCGAATGATCAGGGTAAGGATTCAGAATAAGAACTGCAGGATTTTGGTTGTCGTTTCTAAGAAAGCAAAACACAAAGACTCAGCAAGTCTTTGGAGCAAAACACTTGAGCTATGCATGAGGTCTTATCTAACAAAAAGATTCTTTAGCTTTTGTAACATATATACACTTACATCAGTATAAAGAGCTCACTCTTGACATAAAATAAACATAAAGATCAAGAATCTGTTTTTCTTTTAGTCTTAAAAATGCATGTTGAAGTGGGAAAACTAAGATAAATGAGAAGGTGCATATTTTTTACATTTAAAATCTTAAATCTCAGTAAATGCTGTTCAAACAATCTTGCATAAAATCATCAATTTTTCAGCATATTAAGAAAATAGGATAAATAATTTTCAGTTTAGTTTTGTACCATTAAAGTTCCAACCATTTAATATGAGGTAAGTTATCAAAATTTATCAGATGAGTAAGTGGTAAAGCCCCATGATTATGTTGCACTGCTTAGCAACTTGCTTACATCAATACCAGTACAGGGGAGGCAAACTGGTATCATCTTTAATTTACACAAAAGGTTATTATACGGCTTCTGAAATGTATACAGCTAAAGCCAATTAAATTCTTATCCATACCTCAAGGTTCATGACTGGGGAGGAGGGTTAAAAAAACAGAAGGATACCTTAACACTCTGGTTCTTGGTCTGCAACGGAGATGAACGTTAAACAGACAAAAAAAAGGACTGAGGCACAGGAATGTCTCTCAGGGCCCCGTCTAGCTTTAATATCTAAATTCCATGAAAATGAAGCCATCACTGAAAGGAACAGAGATCACATCAAGTGCTCTGGAAATACAATCAAACCTGCTTGGCCCTATATAGTAGCTCTAACTATGCCTTTAAACTCTAAGGTACCACTCTAAAAACTTAAAAAAAAAAAACTTACAGAATCACAGAATCATCTAGGTTGGAAGAGACCTCCAAGATCACCGAGTCCAACCTCTGACCTAACACTAACCAGTCCTCCACTAAACCATATCACTGAGCTCTACATCTAAAAGTCTTTTAAAGACCTCCAGGGATGGTGGCTCAACCACTTCCCTGGGCAGCCCACTCCAATACCTCACAACCCTTTAGGTTCTTACAAAGCAAAAATCTACTTCAAAGTTAAGCACAATATAGGGATCTTGACTTGATTTTTAGATTGCTTACTCATTACTGGTACAGCCAAGTCAACGGCAAGTTGAAGTCCAAGTATTCTGCTGCATCAGCATAGCACCGACCTGTAAATCAACACTGATTTGGGCAGGTTTTTCATTCTAATTGTTGCATGGAAAAAAGGAAGGCAAGATATACCAAGACATGCTGTTTAAGACCACCAAAGAGAAGCTACACCAAGGCTAGACTGAAAAGTGGCTTCAGTTTCCTATTTTTAACAACAAACCATTCTTTCAACTAATTTGGTCAGCAAAATTAACTTCAGATTTGATTATGAGTACTTCAGGTTTTCCCAATCACCCTTCTAACAGAGCCACATATGACACTAGGAAGCTGTACATGCTATGACGAACAAGAAAGTCAAACTGGCTCAGTGCTGAAGCCCATGCAATTTCAGGAAATCCCAAGAAATCCAAAGAAAACCCTTCCCCCTATTATTTTTAAACTGTTTTCCACCCATATTATTCAGAGCTCTACATTCAGGAAGAATGAATTACATACAGGGATGAAGGCCTTTTTTTTTTTTTTTTTTTTTTTTTTTTTTTAATGATTACAGTTAGTTTAAAGGATCTTTTTACTTAATCAGTAAATTTTGAAACTAAACCGTTCCTATAATTCCATAGCATTTTTGAAAGAGCAGTAACATATTCTTCACTGTTTTCACAATGAAGAGAACTAAAAGAAAATGACATTTTCAACCTGCACCCATTTTATGGACAGTCCAGTAACTTGAATTATTGAAAATAATCAAGTTTTTGCCACAGTTCATCAAAGCTGCCAACTTTTTTGGCACAGAACTAAAAATTGCTGCAACAACAATCAGATAGTTACCCAGAGCATAAAGGCCCTGCATTTCCAAATCAGATAGCATTCAATAGACATGAACTACATTGCTAATTTCATTAATTTAAGTTTCAATAAAGAGCCAAAAGTCTAAGAAGTACGCTTGCAGGCTGGGTAAGTACACAAAATATATCATGGAATACAACAACAAAACTATTCCCAAATGTTGAGTCCTAATTTTCCACTTGTCATTCTAATTAGACAGTATTAAGAAAATAGCAATTTCAAGCCATGAGGACACAATCCAATGCTGACTTTGAATAGCTTTTGGCTATTCTGCAAATTCAAATCTGCTTTTTAAGATATGACAAATATTTTCTTAGAATAAGGAAGGTTTTTAAAACAGTCCAAGTCTTTTTATTTCTAGAGCTGATTTTTCTACAGCAGCCAACATTTTTAAAGATCACTTGTACTGCAAATTGTACTAAACATTTTTATTAAAATACAACAGAACCACAAACATTTGCGTCTGAAACCTCTCAGGCAAATGCTAAAGCTCTATTTTGAGCACATATTGGCACTCCAATAACTCAAGCTGGATGAACTTCCCATCTCCGAACGAAGAGGGAGGACTTCTTTTAATGCACTTGTTTCATAGCTGTGCTTACCAAAAAATCACTTTTATTTTAGGGAGACAATCGCACAAAACCCATACACAGACTTTGGCCAACACTACAGTTGTGGCATCCTCTTCAACTGAAAGGTAACAAAAGGGGAGGTCTCGTACAGAGGATGCCTGAATGAGAAACTGGAAGCAACGATAGAAAGACTTGCAAGAAAGCTTACTTGGCCTTCGGTATGACATTTTCATTGACTTTACCAATTCAAGTTAATCTGAAAGTCACCTCTTTTCCTTTAAAAGAAACAGCATACAGAAACCTTTCTATTTAACGAGGATGATACATCAAACTTTTTCAACCTGCCATTCCACGAAGCACCATAAATCACAAAAGCTTTTTCCCCCACACACATTTGAGTGGCTTTGAGAGGTTTGTTGTGGAGCACTTAGTCAAACCAGTGCAAATAACATGCCTCCAGTTTCATTGTGATTCATTTTGGTTTATTTTAGGCAGAAAAAGCAAACTCTCACATTAGAACAGATATCCACATGCAATTTCTGCTGAGCTAACGAAATCTCTTTACACTTGCATTTCAACATTTGAAATCCCCTTACTTTTCAAACTGCAGTCCCAGTATAACTTGCTTTTCAGTTCACGCCAGATAATTTATTAGTCTGGGCACTCATTCCTCACAGGATAACTTACATTTTTCTGAAACTGCTGTACAACTTGCTCAAGCCTTTATCCTTTCCCTGTAACCCTTCTCCATATCTAATTCGTAAATGGACCAGCTGTCAACACTGAAAACAGCATCTGAAATTATTGCTGTTCCCCTTGAGAATACCACTTAATAAGCTTATGTAAATGATGTACCTTTTATTTACTGCCTTACCCAAATCTAAACAGAGCCTGTTGTCACTAACAGCTACACTCTGCAATCGTATGCTCAGCCCACTCATTAAGGTGGTTAAGTGCAGCACTTAGATTGCCAGTCAATAAATAATAAAAGCATCTCTCGGGACACATCGCCAAGACAAGTGTACTCATGGAGCCTTAATAAATGACAAAATTACAAATTCAATTATTTGATAACAACCTGCGCGAAGTGCCTTTAAACTTTTGGTTTATTTGAAGTACATCTTAATACTCAAATGAAAGCAAGGAAATACACTGCTAGCAACTGCAAGCTGGCTGCCACTGCAGCTAGTGAGAACCATTTCTGAGATGAGGCTCAACAGAAACAGGAGTGGTTGGTTATACAAATGGATTTGGTTACTGAAACTTTCCCATTTTGGATATGCAGGCACCAAATCTGCTCAAAAACCATGTGACACAGACCAGATGAGTTGAGCAAGGGTAATACCCAAGCTCATGCAACTGGAATGAAAACTTGCTGAGAAAGTCGAGAGACCTGACCTGGGCTTTTTGGATGTTGACACTGTTCAGAGGTGAGAGAGGAGCTTCGAATTTGTTTGAAAAACATTCTGTCTCTTCACAGCAACTTACAGTAAGATTCCTGAAAAAACAGAAACTACCTACCTCAGGAGCCTACCTTGCCCGAGCACCTGAAATGCTGGCACCAGGGAACACACATGCAGCCATCTTCCCACCCCAGCATTTCAGTTTACACTCAAGGTCATATTAGTTAGCTGATTTATAAACATGCGAGTTGCCAAGGTCAAGGTATGGACTTCATTTGCCAAGTAACCTGCAGCCAGTGTCACAGAACTGCTTTACTCATAAAAACAGAATGTAACACTTCCATAAAATTTCCCATAAAGAAGTTTATATATTTTTATATATATATATATATATATACACACAAACACATATATATATAAATTATATATAAACTATGAAGATATCAGGTTTTGCTTTAAAGGAGGTAATGGGAGGATTCCAAAGATTTGCATACACAGAGCTACTGTCAAAGTAAGTGATTTGTTTATATTTTAAACTTCAGTTCTTTACTCTGTGCACATCAATTAACTTTTCTCATTTCTCACAGCTGTGAAGTTATTCAGGGTTTCATGGCAAAAATTATGTTTAGCAATGATTTTGTCAGGAAAAATTACAAGCAATGGTGTGCCAAGGCACCTTTGCCATGCACTAAACTGTTCCTAAGGTCAAATCTCAGTGTGCACCCAGTAACAAGTGAGCTACACAGGCTTTTTGGCACTGAACTTGTTTCCTTTCAGGAGTGAAAAGAACACAAGCTGTTTTTTAAAGCAGCAATTCAAGGGGATATTAACTGTCTTCGGTAGAATGGTAGGAAGAATAAGACGAAATTCTGGTAACTCTACATCACGGTTCCCTGCTTGCTTCCTCACAGCACAAAAGCACCAAAGCTCCAGCTATGACTGGAGCTTTATCATTTTGATCTCCAGCTGTGAAATGAGACTTTTCTATAAATGAAGCAAGGGAGGAAGCCTCCCTCGTACGCTTCTGGTGTCTCCGGAAGGCAGACACATAAGAGATGTGAACACGCTGTGTGTGACCATGGCTCTTTTGCATGACTGCTCCCCAAACTCTCACCCACGTACAAGCTTGATCCAAGTATTCTCAATGGCAAAGACACAGGGAGCATACAGCAAGAAACCACGCTTCTGCGCCTCCACTGGCCCTTTTTCAAATTAGGAATTATGATGCTTTTCTTCTGACTTTAAGGGCAGGGAAGCTACTTGCACAGAGGAATGGAAGACCTTCTGAAAAGTTTCTTCACGTTCATGCCCCCTGGCCAGATAGGAGCGGGGTAACCTTGCAAAATGACCCAGCTTCTGCCACGTGCACCTGCTGCTCCTCCAAAGCGGCCCCTGCTCCTTCAGGTGTTTTTAATGCTGATGGCAACTGCTGGCAAAGGCAAGCTAATGGCATCCAGTTGTTTCAGTGAACAAAAAAGGCCCCTTTTCCAGGGCAGAGGTTGGTGTTAATAACACATGGGTTTCCAAAACCCACAAGAAAAGGCAGATCAGAAAACCTACTCTTCTGTAAAGGCCCCAGCAGATACCTAAGTGAGCATTTCTTCCCCTTTACTATTCCTTCACACTTTTAAGCTCCAGCTGCCCTCATCAAATGCCCTGTTTATTTTAAGTGATAATCTTAATCGCTTTCTATCAACGTCTGTTCTCAAGCTTTCTTCTGAATGGCCACCTGCACCAAGAGGCAAAAATAGGGTAATGAAATTCTCCATGTTCCACATATACACACACGCACAGTATATGCAAAACTAACATCCCCTGAAGAATTTTTCTTAATACAACATTTACTTTTCAGCACAAGGGAATGAGATAATTGAGTCGGAAGACTAGCAAGGGAACTGCGGCTGTTCCTTATATTAAGAAGCCTTCTGTTGGCTGGGGAAGCAAATTTCAGGCATTAATTAAAAAAGCAAGTCTGCCCAGACTGAAAAATTTCATGTAGAAAAGTGTCTTATAGAAACTGATCTGATCTCTTAGCTTTGTTTTCTCCTGAGTTCTTTGAAAATCTTTTTGTAACCAGACTTTGCAGAAGGAAACAGAAGAAAGTTACTGGGTGGTGAAGAGGGAAATTCTGGAACTTAAATTATTCACATAATTTCCAAAGGAGAGAATTTCCTTTTAATTACCTTGTTTGGTGACTGCCAGCATCTATAATAAGCAGTAGCAACATAGCACATTAAGTCAGGAAAGGCTTTAGGGGATATCATACTATTATCACATACAAAACTTGCAGTTTACACTAAAAGGTGAAATATCTGCTGGCAAAAATATAGGAAGGGACATTTAGAAGAACCTTGCTATTTTGGGAAAGTTAAAAGATGAGGATTTTTTTTTAAACAGAAAAGTATTTGAGTAAGAGTACGGCACCAGCGGCACCAGTACTTCTACTGGCACTTCACCACACCGCAGGTCCTCTGGCTCTGGAGAAGTGGCATCTCCCCACTTAGCCCGGAGGTCACCATGCTCAAACTGGGTCAGAAATTTGGACCTGAGACCACAGTTGAAGTCCAGCACTTCAGCCTGAACTGCTGATACCAGCAGTCAACCTGAAACAGGTTACAGACAAGCAAAGCAAACTTTAAAATGTGCCAGAGAGCTTTTCAACTGATGGCCCTACTAGCATTGTCATCCCCCCCTCCCATAGCTTCCTTTTATTAAAATTCACTTAAAACCTCGTGTTTACTAATAGCCAAAGAACCCTTGTATGCTTACAAAATAAGCCATGGGAAGTGATTCACAGAAGAATCCAGTCAGAAATGAAACGCAACATTTTCCAAGTGCAAGGCACATAACTATTTAGCTAAATTAATTAATTTAATAAAAACATTTTGAAATATTTTATGGGTTTAAGAGCAAATTTCTGCATACTTAAAACTTCATTTCATAAAAGACAAAGCTACGTTATATGAAAAATAAAAGTTGCTGTAAGTTCATCTGATTTCAGGGTATCAGGGTACAAATGGTTCTTTGAAATTGCACTAAGAAATCATGGTATCATCTGACCACGTGCAGGATTTCAGGATACAGTCTGCAGAAGACAGCGTGCCAGCCTTGCTCCCACAACTTTGCCAGAGCCAGACCTCATGGGTGCATGCCCCAGGGCAGCTCAACTGGGCAATATATTCCTTAAAAGTTTCAGCACCTGGCATGCTCTAAATGACTGTTTTATATATATATGTATATATTTTATATATATATATATATATATATATATATATATATATATATATATATAAAAGATTCTCAAAAGACCCTGTTACTCCATCCTTCAAAAGTTTTATTCCAAGCACTTTTTAAAATATTACTTCTTAAGGGAATACACACAAATTAAAATTATTAAAAACCATTCAATACAGCAAATAATGAAGTGTTAGAAATCTTATGCTGGCATGTTTCATAACTAAGAGAAATGACATTTCCAACAGTTTTAATGGATATTAACTTATTACTTGGGTTTTGTCTAGACTAGCAGTTAAAAGTGTGTTAAAGAGGTTCATTAAAACACAACACATTATGCACAGTGAGAATTGGTTTCATATGGCTTTCAGGCGCCAGCATACATCTCAGAACTGTTTCATCTACAGTGAACCTTGACTCTACATGGATGCACAAACACCAGTACACTGCTGAAGCAGCTTACTGAAGCAAGGCCAAACATGTTTGTAAGAAATGTGCTTGCTGGGTCCCCTCAAAGTCATCAGGCAAACAAATTCAGGACTTAATCTGTGCCACTTGACTGAGAAATAACACAGAATCACAGAATGGTTTGGAAGGGGCCTGAAAGACCATCTCATTCCAACCTCCTGCCATGGGCAGGGACACCTCCCACCACACCAGGATGCCCAAAGCCCCATCCAGCCTGGCCTTACCATCTCTGACACTTGCACGTTGGATAAACCCTTCCTGTTGTAGACTGGGAGGCACAACTTAGAGGACCGAGATTTACAACAGATACACCAAAGTCAATGAAAGCAGCACGGCTACTAAACCAGGTCTACCCAACATCCGGCACCACAGCACAACCAGTAAGCTCATCTCAGGGTACAGCCATCACGTATTTTGCTCCTGCCTGCACAGTAGGAATAGTCCTCTCTAGCCTGTGCTGTGCATTTCACATCTACCTCTCTCTCCCCACCAGGCCAGACAATAAAAAGTTTCTATCCTCTTTACAACCCGAACATCACTGCCCTGAAGGCTCTGGGAAACAAGTTTAGTAGATTACAACCTGGCACCATCCATTCTGCCTGGGACTTTCTGGAGAGCCAAGATGCAGAACATCATGCCAGTGCTTTCCTTCTGCACCAAGACTCCTTGAAAATACACCTACATTGAACAAAGCTCCTAGATGGAGAATCCTGAGCTACATGTATTTTACCCACCTTAAACCACTCACATCTTGTCCAGACACTTACCTTCTCTCTCCGTATTTTAACATGTGACAAACTGTAAGAGACTGGTATAAGCCGTGCAGCACATGCTCTAACAGACTCATTACTCACTCGCACCAAAGGAGTTAACCTCCACTGCAGTTATTACAGCCTTGCTGTCACTTGGTTTTTGTACTGTTTCTTCATCTAAAAAGAAAGCATTGCATCCACTCAGTTTTATAAGAATGCTTTTCTGAGTGTTGCATCTCCTCTCACAGCCTTCTCTGCCAAGTAACTGCTCAGAATTAAAAATCTTCAAGGAATATAGATGATGTGTAAGCAGATACTATATAATAATAAAAAAACCCTCCAGCTAATGAAAGATGCTGACTCCAAATTTTCAGAGGTTTGCCAGAAAAAAAATATTCTCCTTTTAAAAAGGAGAAATTGCTTAAAATGAAGTATGGAATAAATGCTAAACACTCAAGGCTGGAGGCAAGACATAGCTCTAGCTCGCACGTAACTATGGAGCTAAATAAGAAAGATGCTTCTGGTCTCCATCTAGAAGAAAACCAAGGAAACTTTCTTTATTTTCTCTTGCTTGTGGCTCACTGGTATCAATAAGTTCATAATTATTTCTAGGCATTAATTGCAAATAAATATGTGACCAGTCACAGATGCAATGGATCTTGAATGTTTGTGCCTTTGTTCCAATAAACCCCAGGTTTTGCTTCATGGTTTATTGATTCAAATAAAAAAAATTCTCAAATTCTACTGCTTGTCCTCCTAGATTAAAAAGCCAAGCAGAAATGACATCTTAAGATTGTCTGAAAAAGCTAAGCCATCAGTTAACAATGAATAGGCATTTAGAGTAGTTTTTTTTAAAAGAAAGGCTCATAAGTGACTGTTTTTTTCCAAGGGCAAATTCAGCCAGTAGTCCTTCCAGTACCAGAGGACCATTTCATAAAATATGCAGTGTTTTTTTCATTGTAACAGTTCGGATTTTAAGCCTTGAGTAATATTTCTCCTGGGAAATCCCGTAGATAAAATGTGCCAATTTGCTTCCTATCTCCAGCTGCTGGGAAAAGTTCATCTAGGGTTCTACGAGGTATCTATAATGCATTTTATTCCAGCCTTTAACTTACTGAAAGGTACAGCGTTACCTTTTATGTTCTGCATATCCTAACACATAGATATATGCAGAATCATAAAATGAAGGTGATCCAGAATGTTTGAAATGCAAAGTCAGGGGAACATACTTTGGAAGAATATCCATGGCCTTGTGATGCTACAGAACATTCTTCTTGCACAAAGTAGCATTACTTGTGACTTCAGTATGTCCTGCTATCCACTTTATACATTGCCTTCTGGTTTTCTAGCAATTCATTTATAATCAGAATCCTATTCTGCAAGTCAAGCAAGAGGTTTTGCCACTTCTATTTGTTTGCTTGGATGCCTCTGACCATACAATTTCAGCATGAGAGCGCTGCTAAGACCAATAGCTTGACGGTTTCTGCAGTACAAACTTCAATCAATGACTTCTTTATTGGAATGAAAGGAGCATAAATGTTACCAGAACAAATGATTACGCTGCTGAATGAAGTAACATAATTCTCTCTTCAGGCTATAAACTTCCCAGAAGTCCAAACTTCAAAGCTACTGCTCTGTAACAACTTTTATTTGGATTTCTCCATAAATTGGTTTTGTCTCTATTGGGAAATAATTACAGGAAGTTCAGAGAAGACACACTGGAATGGTGAAGAACATTTAAAAATAATTCTTGTACAGAGAAAATAAAAACAAAGAATCTTTGCATCTGAAAAGAAAACAAATATTAAGAATTAAGCAATACATATAATTTAATAAGTGAAGATGCACTCTGTTTCACAACCCAAGAACAAGACACTATATGAAATTAAAAAGTCACAATTTAAATAGAAGGCAGGAAATACTGCTTCATACAATGCATAATTAGATTATGAAACTCATGCACAGGTAGTAGCTGATATCGGGAACTTGTTTTGATCAAAATGCATTAGACTTTACAGAAACCACGAGTACATTTGGATATAATAATATCCATTAACAGAAAAAAAAATAAAATGAATAAGGAATTTACTCGACTTCATTCTGCCCATGCTATTTTAACTAATAAATATCAAAATAAATGCTCTGGAATTCTTGTGAAACATAAAATCTATTTTTCAGCTTTTTTTTTTTTCCTTGAAATAGAACTGAGAAACTTCCTTCGTATTTAAGAAGGCTGGAAGGAAGATGTCTCTAATCTAAGAATATTATCAGATGTGGTGGGTTTGGTCATTAATTCTTTTTTAAAAAACAACCAGAAACCCTGGTGTGATGAAATTTTCTCCACAACTAAAAATATCAGTTTTTACCATGTCCATTGGAGCCACCCAGCACTGAAACATCAGGGACTTGCCCCATGTGGTCACAGAACATGATGCGTTCTCAGCTCAGCCTAACACCTACCCCTGGTAACACCTACACCAGAGTAACCCTACCCTGAAGCCTCTCCATCCTGATGGTGACCAGGATCTGCTTGTGCCGCTACAATCACTGCTGAGAAGGGGCTCATGAGCTTCGACTGCTCACAGGAAATCTTCACATCCAGCCTTGAAAATATAAAAAATGAGCTCAAGGTGGTGTCAGCTTACCTTCCTGAAAACCTGACGACCAAAATTTCAGAATAAATATGAGGAAGGGAGAGTGGGCAGCTTTCTCCTCCTGCACAAAGAGAACTGATCGGTAGGAAATCTGTCTTCTAAGGCAGCCACCTCTTTTTTTTTTGTGGCTGAGTCAGCGCTAACAAAGGAGAAACAACGTGCACGAAGTAACAGAGAAGGGAGCGTGAAGTGAGGTGCAGCTTCTGTACAACAGCAACAGTTTATCCTGTAACCATCATATGAAATATCTTCAATACCAAAATTGCCTGAGAGAGGTACATGCCATTTCTCTGCAGCCGTTGCTGATTGCCTCCGAGCACAATGCATCTTCCAAACGATCACAAAACCCAACGCGGAAAAATTCCTATTACAAGTTGGTACTCCTCGCTGAGCAAGTACCACCACAGAAATTAAAACGTTCATCATCAGGCTCTTGCCACGTGCATTAGCGAAATTAACCCCATATAAAATGTGCTAAGTTCAAGGACTTAACAATAAATTTTCTTAGGAAAGGCACTGGAGGAAGAAGTATTTGGGAAGCATCTTTTCATTTACATATATATACACATGCATGCATATAAAGGTACATAAATTAAATATGGATACATGTTATATTTATGTATAAATGTTATATTTATAAGATTGTTATCTTTATTTATTAAACATGTTTTGTACATATAAGGGTTAATTATTTTATGTACACAATTTTTTAATATGTATAGTTCGAAATGTTTAAGACAACCCCGATCTGTCAAACAATTTAGTCATGCTCTGAATCCTGAAAGGCGGGTAGCCTAGCAAGTCAGTAAATTAACTCAAGTGAAAAGAAAACAGGGTCAATTCCAATTCAGCTCTGATCTACTTGCTGACCTTATCCTTATGACAACTATAAATTTCAACTATATTATCCTCGCAATCCTATTAAAGTAGGAGAAGAATGCAATTTCATCAGATAGAGTTTGACATTCAGATGCCCCAGGTCTCCCAGCACAAGCACTGAATTTCTATTTTGTACCAAGTCATTTCAGGCTGAACATGGCAAGTGCAGGAGGCTGTATAGTTCGGCCAGATTTCAGGACTGTTTGAAAAGGCAGACAGATAGATAGAGAGATAGATAGCCCTAAACTGCTCTCACTGACAGATTTTGGCCCCTACACTGGAGGTAAAGGGATAGCAAAAGATCTCAGGAGAGAGAGATTTATTTTCGACTGATATGTTGTAAATGAAGTCGTGCTTTCAGAGCACTCCAAAGATAATCAGGTAGAGCTTTTACTTGTTGAGATATAAAAAGGAATAAATAAAAAAGGGAAAGGATAAGTTTGTTTATAAGCCTGACTGCACAGTTCATAGTCGTATTACAGGCTATTGTGAGACGTAAGCTTTGGCTTCCAGCAGTTTTCCATCACTGTGAATGCAGCGAACAAGAGCTGCAGACACAGCCCATGAATAGGATGTTAACACACGCAGAACAGCTTCAGGATCTGTAAGCAACCTCTGTCCAACAGAAGTGGTTTTACATAGCAGGAAAATTGTGCTCCAAGAATAAACAAACCAGATACAGCAAAACCAAGCCGTTATTGGGTTGCAATTAAAAATAATAAACCTGGCTTTCTCCCACCACCTTGTGTTTCCTAACCACAATAAAATCTCTCCTGTCTGGGGAACTTGAGTCCCCCTACATTATATCTCTATGTGTAAACACACAGCTAGATTTGTGAAAACCTTCACGTTGCCTGTATCCAAATAAGCTGTCCGTGGGTATACTAAGCCACCTCATTAAACATTCCCAAGGTAAACCCTGGCCACTGATGCCTGTAAAGATACCATGAGAGATTCCACTTCTGCAAATATGCTCATATTCATGGTTTCCAGCAACATACGGAAATTAGAAATGTCCATTAGATTTCAAGGAGGATGAAATTCTAAGTAATTGATCAGAAGTGCTTAAGAGAATTAAGAACATGGAAGTTGGATTCTACTCTTGAAGCAAATCCATCAGATGCAGCATTTGAAAATTAAATACTCATTGTATTCTAGTGATTTTGAAGCCTTCTTAGCCTAGCTTACAATTTTCCTTCCCTCTCCCTAACCCCAATTCGGACCATTATTCTCTTCCCCTTTCTTTGTGTACACACCCACGCCACTTTTTGAAAGCTAACCTGAGAAACACTTTTTCATGTACACTGTTTCCTGTGGTCCTGCTGTCCAGGTCTGCAGCTGTAGATCACCTCCTAACCTAACCCTTCTGAAACCCTACACAAGCATCATTGAAGACTACCTGAAATATATGCAAGAAAAAGAACACTTTGATCAATGACCAAGACTTAAGAGTTTGATTATTTAACATAAACATTAATCAGCTAAACATATACGTCTATAGAACCTCAGTCTAAAGTCTTAATCTTTTTTTCTTTTTTTTTTTTTTTAATAAAAATCCTTTAAGTTAGACTTGAACTTTCCTGCTGAAAAAAAAAAAAAAAAAAAAAGAACTAATTTAATTGGGAATGTATCTTTTAGAAGCACTGCTTTCCTCACATAAATAATTTCAGAAAAGAGCTAATAATTTTTTAGCTGTAAAAGCTCTCTTTACATATACTTACACTTGCATAAAAATTACTTCTGTTAATTTAAACCTCTGCCCAAGCAGGGACACCCAGAGCAGGCTGCCCAGGACCACATCCAGGCAGCTTTTGGAGATCCCAAAGGAGGAGACCCCACAGCCTCTCTGGGGGTCACTGAGCAGAGCCTGGCTCCAGCCTCTCTGCACCCTCCCGTCAGGGATTTAGGGACACGGATGAGATCCCCCTGAGCCTCCTCTTCTCCAGGCTGAGCAGCCCCAGCTCTCCCAGCTTCTCCTCACAGCAGAGATGCTCCAGCACCTTCATCGTCCTGGTGGCCCTGCCTTGGGCTCTCTCCAGTATGTCCAGAACTCTCTGGTACTGGGAGAGCTTTTAACTATTTTTCCAGCAACTAAAGGAAAAATTGAAAACAATGAGCCAAGGCCTGTGTTCCAGTGATATGCTCACACTTGATATAAACACTCAATCTAAAGTTGCATTTCCTTTCTCCGGTGTTTTTCCACTAAAAGATTTAACATTTCTTGTACCTCTCTTTATTAGTCTCTTCTCAATTTATCCAGTAAATATTCCATTACAGCTGTCTTAGCTTTAATCATTAGCAGCTGTCCTACATTACATCACAAAATGCTTTAGAAGGCTATTATTGCTCGTAAGTGCCTTAAAAAATGTCCGAAGGTAAAATAAAATATGAAGATGTTATTTTTCCAACCATAAAAGAAGATTAGCAGTAACAAGAAATGTCAAGATTGATTAGCTTCAATGACCAATGAAAAAATCAGCTGTGCTAAAAAGAATAAAATACTTCTTAAAAAAGGGGAGAAGTCAAAGTAATTTATGTTCTAAATTCCCCACGTTTAAAGGAGGATCAAGAGAGTGGAGCCACAAAAACAAGGCTGGCTAATGAGAACGTAACATTTCCTTGGCTCGGCATAAATGCTGACCTTGAAACCAAAGACAGAAAGGTTACCTGCAGGTGTGGTACGTACAACTTTGTTTATTTTTTTTAATTTATTTAAAAGCTTGGCCTGTTAAGGTAATTACAACACTTGACCAGCCAGAAGCAGAATCTTGACTCAAGTTCAGTCAGGCAAAAATACTCAACCTTCAACTCCTACACCACTTTTTTTTTTTCCATTTCTAAGCAACTACAGGGTGCCTGCCTTCCAAATGACTTGCAACACTTGATAACATGCAGTAATGAAGTGTCCCTAAGCTAAATGCTGTCTTAATTTGCATTTGCACATTGCATTTCCAATTTACATCATATTATTCACCTCCTCCATAACAGTATCACATTTTCTTCTCACATTCTCTTGTGTGCTAAAATAAAGTCTTTCTTGCAGACCAAAGGAGTATTTGTTCGAATATCTTTATTCTCAGCTCCTGTCCTCTTTCCCCCACATACACCTCTTCACTGCAGCACTGACAAATGAACTAAACCACTGGGAGAAGTGCTAGTAATGGTAAACTTCGTATCTTTGTGTGTTTTAGGATACAGATTTCTTTTGGAAACAAAATTAAGTAAAATTCATGTTTTGTACTCAATACAAGTGTACCAAAGAGTGTTATACCTGGGAAGCTCAGACCACTTCTCTTTACTTCTGTAAAACGTAACTACGTTATCACTAAAGACCTGTAGAACAAATTACAGACATCCATATTTAATGTCAAGATTTGAAACTGAAGGAGTGAACTTCACAGTAATTCTTATTCAAAAATCATCCCATAAGAGGTGGTATAAATCTTCATGAAACATGATGCTGAGAGACAGGAATCTGCTGACAATATTGTCTGGGTTTCCCAAAGGAACAGGCTGGGAAGATGCCTCATGAGTTTGTCATTCCTGTACAACACCATTGCCTTTCAGTTTGTCTCATCTCAGCCCTTAAATCCCCCCCTTCACATCAGCCTCAATCGCTCATCACAGCTATTTGGGGAGCTTTCTTTGTATTCTTTTTCTTTGCCTCCTTTTTCTACGTCTGACAGTAAACCCAACAGCTGCACTTCCTAGAAACACCCATTCAAAAATCGTGTCCTAAAGCTGGAAATAACATGAACATTTCTTTCAGCCCACAAATCAAAAGACATTTCGCATCAACGCTCACTGCCCTAACACAATACCTTCTTGATAGCAATTCTCCAGCTCTGCTGCAGGTCAGTATTTTCTTGTTACCACATCATTCTGACATGGAGCCTACATATAAATAAATTCCCAAGAGCATATTCATTTTATAAAAGCTTCAAGCTTTTTGTAACCACCATAAAACCTAAAAGACATCCAATAACTTATTTGCACTTTTCAGGCTGGGGAACCTATGGACACAACAGGTAAAGAAAGCAAAAGTTGACAGAGATTTACTTTCTCAGAGATGGTGTAACTCTAGGTCAGCATGCAATTCCCAAAACACACGAGCAAATTAAGGCATTACACATTCCTCTGAGCCAAAATGGTGAACCTCTGTGGCTGGAGTAGGTCTGTAAGCAGCTGTATATAAAGTACCTTTTGACTTTCGGCGTATATTAATGTAAATAAACCCCAGATAGAAAGGCTTAAAACAATTGTTAATACCCATTTTAGGATTATCAGCTCGTTCTTCTATCTCCCTTTGTTAAGATAAAAAGGCTTGGCAGTGACACCAGATTTGTGATCTCACCAAAAAGACTGCCCTCCATTCACGATTTAGAAAACACCAAACTGAAAACCATCACCCAGAAGTACAGACCAATGAAACTCAGACCAGCAACGCATATATAAAGGAAGAGTGACGACTGTAAAAACAGTATTTCTCCAAAATCCCGGGGCAGATGCATAATTTCTCCAAGGCAGCAAAAGATCTACTGCAATAGAAACACATAGTGTCCTTTTGTGCTCTGCAAGACACAGCCCTTGCATTGCGAACCTGAAGGAAAGCTGCCACAGCAAGACTGGCACTTTGAGGACACTCAGCTCTGAGCCAGAGATAAGGAGGCATCACTGTAAGCAAAACAGCAGCTAATGTTAATTTTGCTCAATGCAGAGGAGATTAAGGAAACAAGAAAAAGCTGCTGGTCTTTCATCGATATCTCCCTAAAAAGCCAAAAAGGACAAGAGATATTTTCACTTTCTTAGAGAGTCAAGCTGTTTTCTCTTCCCAGCTTGCTCATAGCAAGATCAGCACGGCACAAGTGTCTCAGAACTATCTTACAATCCTCTTCCACATGATTATATCATTTAGCTCCTCAAAAAGCTACTTCTGTCATTCTGGTTTCCCATGGGTTTCCCGACTCAAAGACACCACCACTTTTTCCCATCTACTTGTTTTTTTTGAGGGATTTACTAATGCACCCCTCAATTTTCTTCAGGTGTGTTTGCCAGACATCTCGCTGCTGGAGCACCACCCTTTTTACTCCACAGGCAGCCTCTGGAGCACGCAGGGCTGCGAGGAGCAGGCAGGGCAGTCTGCCTCAACCTGGTGAGCACCATGAAGATGGAGATTTCCTGCTGGAGGATTAAACAAACCTGCAGCTCAAGCACAGAGAGGAACAACCCTGTGCTGAAGTAAGCTGAGAGCTAGCACGAGAGCAGCATGGTTTAGATAACAAAGGATGGGATGCCACAAAGCAATTTATAGCTCACTTAATTTTTGACACAAATAAGGCCAGCAGCTGTCATCCTAATTGTTTTATTTTCTCAGAAAAGAAGCTCCTTTAACAGGTCTTTATCCCCAGGGGCAGTAGCTGTTTCTTTACCTGAGACAGAAAGCAAAGAGCCCAGCCTGCAGCAGGCAGGAGGCTCCCTCCCAGCTGGTGTCACCTCTACCCCTCCACAGCTGGGACATGATGGAAACATGATGTCACTAACAGTTTTTGTGTGATTACTGTCCTTTTTCCCCATCAGTCAGCAGGTCAGAATTTGTGAACAGGGTACTACACATATTTTCCTTTTTAAAATACTAATTACTCTACAGTTTGCACGTCAGTAATACCGCAACAAATTGCTCAGAGACTCATTTTGGCTAACAGCTCGTGAATCTTCACCAAAATTGTGATTTTTTGTCCTAATTGTCAAATTATTCCACCTAAAAAATTATACAACACGTAAGAATTCAGATATCTGCCCCAAACTATTGTTGAAAATGTGAATGAGCAGTTTGCTGAGAGGCTTAAAGTAGCAGCTGGCTGCATCACAGAAGATGCCCACATGAACAACTGAAGAATTATTCTCATAACGTCAACTACACACTGTGCTGACAGCGGTTGGGAGGCTCGGGATAAGTATTTGTTAGTTGGACTGCTTTATTACTATTTCAGGAAGCCGCATTTCCTTTGAAAATTAGTGCTGTATAATTTCTGGTGGCATTTCAGAGTATTAGCACTCAGCTTTTCAGAAACCGCTCATCCAAAAACTGTGTCATAGTTATAAATACTTCCAGTGCCATCACCCAGCAAGCATTCAGGCAGTAAAGATCTTAAAGGAAATTGCAGCATTTTAGAATTTACAAATCCTACGGAGTTGGAGAATATTGATTAAAACAAAGCAGTTTTAACGCAGAGTATTTGGCTCACTCATCCTCATCTATGAAATGATTACAGTATATTAAAGAAGGCTATAAATCAGTCATTAAGCACACCAAAACTGAGGGTATTGCTGCAGGCTTGAGTAACCTACTAGAAGTATTTAACAAATTATATTTTAATGAATCATTTTAAATTACACAATACCCCCGTATCTTTTGAGATACAAGACCATGCACCTCAGTCACCTCGGGTCTGTTCCATCCAAAGACAAAGTGTGCCTCGCTGCAACCTGAATTTGCACCATGAGCATGTGAGCAATGTGCTAGACTGCTAACATCATTGCACTTCAGGAAGCATCAACCCACCAGAAAACTATTTTCTAAAGGAGAGATTAGAGACGTGCATGGTTAAACACAAGTATCACAGTCCTCCGGTACAAGTTAACCACAGGAACACTTTGCAAATAGCTGCCTCTTGCTAGGACAGCAAGCTCTGTGACACTGCAGCAGGTTCAGCACAGTGGAGGAGACCTGGGAGGCTGCTTCAGAAAAGATTTTTTAACCCACAGCTCCAGTAATTAAAATAAAAAGGCTGCACTGCTTAGTTCAGGAGTCTGCTCCACTAGCTAGTAACTTTGTGAACAGCATTTCCTCTAGAAGATGAGCAGCACACTCCTGCAAAAGCTGCTGACTAACGAGCAACTCACCTCAGAGCTGGGGGAACCTCTCTCGGCTCAAAGGAGAAGGCACTTCTCAAAGAGCTGTGACTGAAAGACTGAAAGCAGGTCCCTGGCAGCTGTGGTATCCTCCTATACTGCATTCTTAATTACAAAAGCAACAAACTGTCCTCAAGGTGTACTGTAGACATCAAAACTAACACAGCCCATAATGGTTCAAAAGCACTTTCCAGTGTAAAGCTTTTCACAGAAGCAACACCTGGCACATCAGAATTGGGTACCCTGTAGCCTATGACACAGAAAGCTAAGAGCTATGATACAGGAAGATATTAAATAAACGATACTTTCTATCCAGATTTGAAACATGATTAAAACATTTAGGATGACCATGTTATGCTGCACCCACAGTCTAAGAGACATGCAGCAGCCATTTATTTGAAGTATATGGCTCACCTGTAACTCAGATATGGAATTTTAATCCTATAGATTTTCCAATTTTCCTAATCGTCACAGGGATTGACACAAATACCTGGAATGCTGCCTCAAAAGGTGCAAGAAACAATTACAGTGAATTTTCCATACACTACAGAAGTTTTCAGGAAGTTTCTAAAAAAAAAAAAAATAATTGAAATGGAAATCAATAGAGAAAAATCTGAAGATACATTTGGAGTAGACACAAGAGCTGCCAATGCAAGCTGAAAGAACAATGAAGAAGCATTAAAAACATTTTAAAATAATAAGTGATTTATGGATCTGGAGTCCAAAACAGATTATGGGTTCTCACAAAGGACTGCCTCAAAAGCCTCTGTTACACACTTTAAACTAACAAGACGCTCATGAACGCTCTACTCAAAAATAATGATGACAGGGAAAATCTCAGGAGCAAAAGCTGTCCAAGAAGGGAAAGAAATATTTCTGCTGAACACCATGCCTGGGTTTAGCACTGTCTCAATGCACAGCTTCCAGAAGCACTGCTGAACAACAAGATTTTTTAAAATTACATGGAATATAATATAACTGGACGTCACAGCTTGTCTTAAAAAACAAGTTTCAGTTGTACTTAAGCTATTGAAATTGCACAGAAATAAATTGTGGTTTCATTTCAATTTTCCATCCACTTTGTAGGACACATTCAGCGCTCACTGCTGGGCATGAGGAGGCTCAAGGTGCTGTCAGCAGGTTTCGTTTCCATTCACAGCTGACAAAAGATATTTTTTCTTAACACTGCCTTCTTGAAACATCCAAATGTAGGCCTACCTCACTTGTGTGCAAATGTTTTGTGCTTCTTATAAATCATTACTTGCTATAATTCAACTTGAGGCACACAAGCACAGCGTTACTAGGCTAGGAACAGAAGGCCCATTCTGTAGGAAGGAGAATTTATGGTATATAATGCATCACGGCATTGACTTTTATTTAACTTAAAAATAAATAACCTCTGTATTTCCTCTGCTATAGTGCTAGCTTTGCAATATGCCTCCAAGGAATAATGTGCCTTTTACAGCTAGCAGGTTGCCCTGGAGCAGGTTTGTTCTCTTGGACACCACACGCTACCACAGCAGGAGCAAAGAGAGGCAGCCCTAAGGGAACCAACACTGCTTCCAGAGTCAGCCAGCTTCAGCCCTTGCCTCTTGCCTCCTTTGAGTGTTTTCTCTCTTGTCATCCCCTGAAAAGCACCAAGGAGACCAAGTCATATGTTTAACATGAGTTTATATGGAAGAATAAGAGGTAATAAGAGCTGATAAGAGGAAGGAGAAGATGCTTCGCATGGATTTTGACCAACCTGATGTTTATATACTGCTTTTTCTGTCTCACAGCAAGGAACAGAAGGAGAGAAATCCCATTCAGAAGGGAAAGCCAATGTAAGAGAAGCAATCGAGATGAATCACAACTCTGAAAAGTAATTTTGATTTATCTGTATGGTGATAGGCTGTCTTCTCAACATCACAGGAGAAAATTCTAGAGGATTATGTCCTCACTTTGGTTGGCATTAAATGATGTTTCCTTGATACACTCTCTGTGAAAAGCCCAAATTACAGCCAACTATCACTCTCTGCTTCTTGGTATAGACCCCACCATCATCTCTTGTGAGGGAGGCTTACCCTTCTCTGTTCTTTCCTGCTTCCATAACCTACCAGGTTTGTGTATCTGAGAACTGTAAGAAAATTTCATTTCACATAACATTATTGGATTATAAAACAAGCCAACTAGCTGAGACAGAATCATGAAATATAAAAAAAAAAAAATCCCTCCAAAGCCACAGCATTCAAACTGAAGGCTCTGTGGGTGTACGGACTAACTCCAAGGAAGCTGCAAGTGTTATTGAAGGCAACCCTCTGTCCATAGGCTTACACTTCTACCATCTTCCAAGCAGGCAGTACCTCACTAGAAAAGCTTTACGGGTCTATAAATCAAAGGATGGGGGAGCAGGAAATCCTAAGAACTCAGTAATTTAACATTCTCTATCCTAAAAAAGAAAATTTGCTAGCAGAAAACAAGTCTGACAGCATGCAACATGTCCAACAAGAGGATTAAAAGTATAAACAAAAAAAAAAAAAAAAAAAAACTACTGTAGGCTTAATCTTAGTTCTCCAATAAATAGTGCTTTACGGGGAAGTACAGCTTTTGCATTTGAAAATGCGACAACCAATTTCACCAAAGTAGCATTAAAAGCAAAGTTTGTAACCTGGGATTATTTAAAGTCCTTGCAACATCAATACTGCTAATATTGTTAGATGCACTTTAAGCGATTAATTTACATAATGTTAATATAACAACCAAATAATACTGTGCATCTGCCAATTGATATTGGCAGTTCTGCTCGTCACCTTTTTAATGCATAAAAACATTGTACTTCTAAATAAATCCCATGAGTTATACCAAACAGCTAAAAGTCATGACATATTTAAGTAAAATTCATAAATAGAGCAGCTGGTGAGTACCTCTGGAGCTCAGAAATTCATAACAACGTTGTAGTATGTGCCAGGGTGAAAAAAACACATTACTCAAGGTTTTATTTTTTATGTGGCAGTGCTAAAAGAGAAACATTTATATTTGTTATCACAAAAACACAGAGGCAATACACACACAACAAAGAGACACACTAAGAAAGGGAAAGCACGTAGTCATTCTGGGGGTGGCGTTATTAACTGAGCTAGCATTGGATATGTGGCACTTCCCATCACAACCTAACTTTCACTGTCAAGTTAGGCACCACAGACGTTCACCAAAAGCAAGATATTCCAAGGAAGTCACACACATCCCCTTCCACTCCATCAGCTTAAAGAACTCCTGCTCTGCACTACAGCCCCATGGGACACACGGCGGTGCTGCACCTCCTCCTGCTCTTCCTGATGCTGGAGGGGCCTGGAAAGACACGAGGATGAGGAAGGGCTGGTGACCCTAACAACAGCTCTTTAAAAACTGAAGTTGAATGTGAAGTTTCCCCTGAAACTGAACTGCTGAAGCTCAACAACAGCAGTGGGACCGCTTTGCTGTCAACAAGCAGCATAGTACAGGAACACTGGAAGTGTAAAATCAATCACACGCATTGAAAGTATAAAGGCAAATTTAATTCAGCCTTTCCAGGTATATTCATGATCTCCCAATTAGATGATCACATACTAGCTTTTCCACAAGACTCTCGTCTTTTTAGCACAGAAGGTAGATTTTTCTCAGCACTAAATGATCTAGCCAAGAGCACACTTCATTTTCAGACTCCTAGACCCTCTGCAGCGTTTGATGCTGCTAATTAACACACTGCCACTGCCTCGTCCCAGAAACGCAGCAAGGATCCCGTACGCTGAAGTCAAACTGTCTTCTGAGTCCTTACTGGAAGGACACTCCAACCCAGAGCAACAGGAAAACTGCCCTTGGACTGCTTGGTGCCTTTTCCTCACAGCCCAGAGGAATCGGCTCTAATTCTTTAGACGTCAGCTACATGCATTCAGTAGGATCTACCACAATACAGCATTAATCACCTCAAAACTTTTATCAAGAAAGTAAACAGATGGGGAAAAAATATAAGCAGTGTTGCAAGTTAACAATTCATTTTTAACATGCATAAAACGTGGTGTCAAGGTATAGGTATGAAATAAAGATGAACAACAACTGCATCTTTCAAGATAATTTCTGTCATGTGCGTTTGTATGCTGAAACATTAAAAGACTGCATACGGTTAGTGATACATGTATAAGCCTTTACTGTCTTATTCCTACTGAAAATAGAAACCATAAGTTTAAAGCACTCCACAATTTATCAACAATTTTCACAGTAACTAAGGCAATAAACACCACACTCCCATACGCAGTGATTAGTTTCCACAGCTAGGCACAGTACACCCTACGTTCCTGCTTTCTAAAAATTATATATTGCACTATCACTGGCATTTCTGTAGGAGATTATTCAAATTATATTTCAATTCTTAACGACACAGATCTTGAAACTTAATTTTTCTTCACAGCTGCTTCGAGTATTATGCCCCCATGAACAAGAGGATTCAGGTAGTACGAGCTCTTCCATACTTGTATAGCAAGTATGAAACATTAACAACACTAAATCACAGAAAAGAATTTCCAACTTGCCTAACCTGTAAGTGTTTAATGCTAGAAAACTGTTAAAATATTACCTGATGAGGTTCCAAATAACTTCTTAAATCACTAATATTATTCATAAAATTCTTGTTCATTCTTTTACATCAAAGCTTTGTTGTGTGGTTTTTGGTGGTGGTTGGTTGTTTTTTGTTTGTTTTGTTTTTCACTATTTTCTGAGCAGAACTTCCCAAATCACTTTCCAACATACAAATTCAACATAAAGCTGTCTGTGTATTTCAGCACAGAAAATAGCAGAAGCGATAGGAAAGCTGAGACAGGAGTGCTCTTTTAGGCAGAAATCTTTCATTCTACTTTTTGTTTTTTAAACTGCAGCTTCTTTACCACATGAAACTGAAATTTATTAATAATTATAAGGCACTGCCACGTCCACTCAGCTTTGCCACGTACTAGCGCCTAGCCAGCCATGAGCTGTGCAGAGGCAGGACGATTCAGGTTTAGAGCAAGAGGGACAGAAATGCAATCCCTGGAGCACCCTCATCCACTACCCACACCTATCCTCCTCCCGTGCTGCTGGCAAGAGATGGGAACCTGTGACAACCTCCTCGAGGGAGAGGAGAGAACGCGGGCGGGGGTTCAGTTACTGAGCAAGTGCTCAGCTGTGACAAAGTGAGCTGACGGAAGGGTTTTACACACATTGCTAAATACTAACGGAAAGATGCTGCTTATAAATACAGCCAGTGGGCTGGTAAGCATAAGTTCATGACAAATGCCCCGCGCTGTTAAATAACAGCACCGAAAAAGAAAGATTTAAAATACCAGTTGGAAAAATACATACATTGCTTACCAGGAGGCTCCCCTCGCATGTATGTAAGTTAGGAAAACCATCTTGCTGAAGCAGATGGCTATTTCACTTGGATCTCTTTACTACAGATAAATAGTTGCTAGATAGGACAAAGGACACACCAAAAATTCACAATATGCACTTACCAAATCTGCTTTATGGGGGGGCGGGATGGGACTTACTATAACATTGCATTTAAAGATTAAATGAAAGCAACATTTCTGGGAATACTGAGTACTGAGTGCAGAGGAACCCTCAATTACAAAGCTACTGACTAAGGAAATGAAAGATCTACATCAATGAATACTTTTAATACATCTCTATAACTACGTTTTAGAAGTGCTCTTTAGAAGCGAAGTGCTCCTTCACTTGCTCCCTGATATTGGATCAATTCCTAACAGCAAAGGTAAGTCTTGTTGAAAGTAAAAATCTTGGTTTGAAGATATTTACATTAATGGTTTGGATCTTTAGGTTAATGTAAAGATCATTTCTTATGATTTGTATTAGGAAACAGCTCATCATCTGCTGCAATTTGGTTCCCAGTGTCATAAACTGTGTAACACCATCAAAATCAGGACTAAAAGTTGCAGCTACTTTAGGAAGGTACAAGAAAAGTATTCAAGTCATGTTATTCATAAATTAAAACTACTACAAGGACACCTTTTATGTGAGGAAAATTACTTACCTAATGTTAATAACACAAAATGATAAAAGCGTAAGTCACACCACCACTTATCTCCTGGAAGCAATTCTGACCTCTGATACACTTCAGCAAAACATCTGACCTCAAGCGAGTACACTGCTAAAGAGCAGAATTTTCTCCTCATTTTTACTTGGAGTATGTCCAAAATAAAATCATTGAGATTCATAAGCCTTACTGTAAAGTGTACTTACCTGTGCAGGACCATCTTTAGCTTCCATACCAAAAACATTCCGTCTTTTCACTGTCAGCAAATCAAAGTCTTTAGTATCATCATCTTCATCATCATCTTCGAAGAACTGCATGGAGTCTGTGTTTGGAGCCCTGCTTGATAAAGCAGCTTCTTTTTCCTCTTCCTCAGATTCTTCTGATTCATCCTCAGACTCATCACTCTCCTCAGCACCTTCCTCAGAAGGGGGGTGTTCTGTTTCTTTCCTTCTTTCCTCTTCCTTTGCTTTGTTAGCAGATACCTTTCCACTGAAATTAGTTCTGCATTTCTCCACTCCTTCCTTGTTTATTGAGGAGATGGTATTTTTGTTTTGGTCTGTCTCCTTTACAGGATTTGTCTCATCAGCCGATTCATTCGCAGGTAACTGTTTCTGAACTTTTTGAAGAAATCTCACACGGGGTGCCATTGCAAGACCGAGTGATCTAATGCATGGAATTAAACAAACGCATTAATCTGAAAGGCATATACACAAAATTTGACTAAATTAGAAGCCTTCATCGAAGGCTCAAGTGCTTCAATTTTAATTTTGGTAATTTACATTTACACATTTTCACCAATATATTCACAAAACTGTATGTGGCACACAACAGGACACTCTAGATCGTACAATATAAGTGAACACTGGGAGAGGAATGAAGATTAAAAAATGATAAAACAGGAACAATTACAGATCTTCCCAGGAAAGGAATAAAACAAAGAGCCTGAAAAGTTATAGAAAAGGATAAATTAAGTATGATCTATAATAAATACAGTGGAAGAAATACCAATGTAATTTGGTATGAAGTTGCATGGATATCATGTCACGGACTGAGATAGTACTGATACCTGTCAGTGTCCTTCACTGCTAGAAAGCAGTGCTTATCAAGTCAGTTAAGAAAGCAATAGAAGATAAGCTTGGACCAAGCCGTGTACAAACAACCTCCCAAACACTTATTATATAACTTCTCAAAGAAACTTCAGGATTTGGGGTCATTACTGTCTCTTTTCTATAATATATTCCACACTGAGAATAATTTGAGAAACACATTCTACTACTACTGAAAGTTTCCTCATGTTGTTAGATTTGACAGTATCTTTAAAACTTATTTCTTAATCATTTTTCAAACCTAGCGTTCAGCCATACTAAAAAAAAAAAAAAAAAAAAAAAGCCCTGAATATATAAACAGCATTTCTTTCCATCAATTAGAAAAGGCAGTATCAGTTTCATTAATTCATTAGATGCCGCTCAGGCCACAATCCTACTTGCACTGTAGTTACAGCTGTTCTTCATTGAACCTTAGTGCTAGAATTCGCACATTCTTCCATAACAAGAAATTTGGAAGATTTTGTCATAAATACAGAGAGCAGTGATTTGCTGTGATTTAATAAATTCTAACACAGAACATTAAAAACATACTAACACCACAATATAGTCCTCAGACTTATGAAAGCCTTAAAATGCCAGTACAAATTCAGCTGACAAATTGAAAAACAATTTTTTGGTATGAAATGCAATAACTACCAGGGAGCAAGCTCTATAGAAAATATTTTAAATCAACTTCTGAAAGCAATGCTGAAACCAAATACTTATTTTGCTACTATAAATGAAAGTACAGTTGACAATTCTATCAACTGACAGAAAATGAAGCGGCCAGACATCATCATTCCCTAAAACTCATCAGTGAATGTGTTAAAGGAGCTGAATAAAATATCCACAATGCTCAGGATGCTCAGGTACATCCTCCAATTCAAAGCAGGTTGACAATAATTTTCAGGAAATAATTTGAAAAAGTAAAACTCCAAAGGTCTTCAGAAAGAATATTTCATGCCTTTAAGAGGAATACTGCTTTTATTTCCTATTGAATAAGGAAAATTAGACATAAGTAAACATTTTAGAAAATGAATTCAAAGAAATAGCATAGACTGAAAGTAATGACTCTTACAAGGCCTAATAATCTCTGCTTCTATGAAGATCCATGAGTATGTTCGTATTAACGCAGTATCTTAAAAATCCCTCTATTTCGATTGTGTGCAAACAGGCACCTCAACTCTCTAAATGATGGTATCTTAAATATTAAGCAAAATCTGTTCTTCTATAGAAGAAATTAAACAGGAACTGGAACGCGAGTACAAGTTTTTAACTGTCACAAGACTGCCTAACCTGCAGCTAGACGATTTCCAGCCTTTTTTTTTTTTTTTTTAAATACGAGCCAGTTTTAAAGACTCTGTGTTCATTTTTTTTTTTTTTTTTTTGCAGGAGAATTGCTACACAACAATTTTTTACCCAAGTTAGTTCTTCATTCTAATGCTGCAAGTTGCTACCTTTACTATATATAAGACATATTGTGTTTTTGAACTTACTCAGAATGATTCGAACACACAAAAAACAGCAGAGTGATTTCTGTCACTGTAGAATAGGTTCAGGAAATGGTATAAAATAGCCTGAAAAAGGTTAAATACTTCAGAAGCAACTTCAAGAGATGAAATGTGTATTATTAACCCTGCAATATATGCTGTGTGCTCAGTACCTGAGCCACCCTGACACCTGCTCAAAAGCACAGCAGAGAACCAGCAGCAGTGGTTTCCAGAGTGCATTAAAGACCCTTTTTTCACCTTAGCTGGACTAACCAAGCATGAGAGGCACTCCACTGTAACGCTACTCATGCATATGCAAGCACTTCTGAGGTAAGTGAAGGTCGATAGCAGGCTTGGCTGCACTGGGAGAACAGATCCTAGCAGAAATGAGGGTGATGAGTAAGAGAAATCTGGGCTTTAAGAGAGGAGACAGCAGCTTGCTCAGGGGTCCATACAGCAGGACCCGAAAGCTCAGAAGCTCCCAGAAGCTGTTGTAGAAAGCTCAAAAAGGGATGGCTGGGTCTCACAGGTGGTTGGGGGGGAGTGATGTGAAAAACACCCAAACTCCACAGGTCATTGGAGGGGACACTGGGGTCTGTATGTGTAATACTGTGTAAGGCTGAGATTAACTAGGTAACAGCATGCAAAATACTAAGTCTGGTTACAGGTGTACCAAAACTGGAACCAGCTGGGAAAAAGCACTTAGGGCTAGGCCATTGATTTGGAAGGAGGCTAGAATCTAGAAAAGAAAGCACAATGGCAGTGAAATGGAAGGCCAGGAAGGGGCTGAAGCACCTCTCCTATGCAGAAAGGCTGAGAGAGCTGGGGCTGTTCAGCCTGGAGAAGACAAGGCTCTGGGGGGACCTCATTGCAACCTTTCAGCACTTGAAGGGGACTTGTAAAAAGGATGGGGAACAACTCTTTGCGCAATTGGATAATCACAGGATGAGAGGGAATGGTTTTAAACTAAAAGAGGAGAGGTTTAGATTAGAGGTTAGGAGGAAATTCTTCCCTCAGAGGGTGGTGAGGCCTGGCACAGGCTGCCCAGGGAAGCTGTGGATGCCCCATCCCTGGAGGTGCTCAAGGCCAGACTGGATGGGGCTTTGGGCAGCCTGGGCTGGTGGGAGGTGTCCCTGCCCATAGTGGTGGAACCAAGTAATCTTTGAGCTCCCTTCCAACCCAAGCCATTCTGTGATCCATGAAGCAGCCAAAGGATGAGATGTACAAGCCCATGGCTGGCACTGCCTGGGGAATGTGTTGGGCAGCCCCGCAGGTGCTGACAGTGGCAGAAGCAGGACAACAAACCAAACCTTCTGTCCTGACCACGCCGTAAGGGCCAGGCCTACATCTGCAGTGCAGTGGGTGCTTTCTGTGGTCAGCAACAGGACAGACGGATGTGGACAGATGGATCATGCATCCTGGTACCGCGCGTTTCAGGTCTGACAGCACCTGCAGCTGTCACTGCTGGGTAGCACTGATCTGTAAGCAACACTGGTAAAATTAGCTGGTACTGAGTTGTGTGTAACAGACATTGCCCAAACAACTTGGTTTTGACCTGCTTTCTTTATTCTCTGTGTACCTGTAGAGGGATAAACAGAGAAAAATATGCTGCATTCCTCCTAGAAGACATGTGGAAAAAATCAGGGGAAATTACCTCCCTTAGCAGCCCCAACAGAGCACCGACTAGCCAAAGTCCAGCAGGCTGCCTGTTAAAATACACCCCTGGAGACTGAAATGTGTGTTAGCATTTAACAGAATGAGGTGCCTGAGAAGTAAAATATTCAGATTCCCTGCCTCCTCTTTACCTTGTCTAGTACCCAGGAGGCCAGAGTAAGTAATTATTCCTTTTCACTCTGTTATTGTTTACATTTGCTTATATTTTCAATGCTGGTTTTTTTGCAACAAAAAAAAAACAAATTTCTCTTTTATGCATGTGTGGAAGAGATTCTCCTTCAGGAAACCTAAAGGCTGTTTATGTTCACAACAGGCCTGTGCAGGTCTTCCTCCAGCAAATTATTCTGGGCAACAATTTGTAATGAGAGGACCCTGAACAGAATACTAATGTACCACAGCTCAAAGATGATAAATCTCTAGAATAAATATGTATATGTATACACATACACACACACACAAAAGAGACCACTGCTTTCTGCAGAGACTCAATCAGCAGCACTGAGGAGAATCTCAGTGCACAGACAGGCCAGGCAAGAGAGCAATAGAGACGACGGGCAACAGCCTGGCAGACTGAAATGCAAACCTGACAGGGGCATCGAGCAGCCTGTTTTCTCTATAGGATTTTAAGTGGAGTAACATCTATCAAGCTAGCTGTAAATCTCTAAAGAAAGGCTGAAATACTTTCAGGAGAATCCATAAAGAAGGTAAAAAGGAAGAAAGGACACTTATTCCAGCTTTTGCCATGAGTTTGTGCACAGACCGCAAACCGGAGCTGCTTCTGAATGCAGAATTTAAACACCCAACTTCGAGGGCCTTTCAGACAAATTGAGCTGACTTATCCACTGTATCACTGCGGTACGTGCACTGAATTGAAAGGCAGGGGACTGCAGGGTGTATGTTGGTAGACTAACAGGCTGGAGAGAGGGGAAGAAGAATGCCAGCAGAAATCGTTCATTTAGAGCAGAACCTCCAAATTATCTCCCAGATTTATTATCTTCTGACTTTTTGATTATGTTTCCATGTATTTCATAGTCTTGACTAAATCTATGCTACTCTATCCAAGAACTGTCCAATTTCTCCCATTTTAACACAGAAATTAGGAAATTCACAAAGTTGAAATTAGAATTGTCTTTTATGAAGGACCAAATCCTGGCACAGATGCCTAAGAGGAATTAGAGACTATTCTGTCTACACAAATATCGGGTACTAGACAGCACACCGTGCTGAAATCCACAAAGATGCACTTGGATTCCTAAATTTCAGCACTACCACCATCCATTAGTAGGTTTGTTAACACACTGGTTAAATTTTTGTGGTCAGCCCTCTAAGTCCTGATCAGCATAGGGTAAGACCTATGATAAGGTTTTAAAGATGCTGACAAACCACACACAGGTCAAGGGGCAAGCAATAGATGTAGTGAAACTGTTGAAGTTTTTGCTAGCTCTCTTAAAAACCTCAGTCCACAAAGCATCTTTTGTAATTGTTTTGTTACCTTTAAAAACATAACCATGTTAATTGAAGCAGGGCACAGGAAGACCAGGTGTTCTACAGTCTAGTCATTTGTCACATTTTAGTTCATTAAGCCACGTGCTGACAATTTTGAGGACTTAAGTCTTCTCTGTATGAAATTCCAGAGACATGTAAAATTAATTTATCATGCATCTTTGAGCACCTTCCTGCTCCCTTCTGACTACCCTGTGTCCCCTGAGATTGTTCTAAAGCTTCACATTTTAAAACAATCTCAGACGGTTGTCATCTTTAAAGTCAACCTGTCAGAATTAATTTCCTTCCGCTAGAAAATTTTGAAGAGATCACATATATGTACAAAACCAGACATGATAAAATAGATGCTATTCAGACCAGTGCAGACATATTACATCTCTACCAAGCCCAGAGCATCTTTTGAAAAGTAATTTACATCCAGGGAACAATGTCCCTTTCACACTCAAAATGAGACTGCAAAATAACATTTTCACATAATCCAATTTCGTTTTAAATACTACACTAAACAAGTCAGCATTTAGCTACAAGGTTAGAGGGTGAACCTGAACAAGAATTATATTGTTCTCTACCCTTTTACTTCACAACTTCTGTCTTTTATTGTATCTTCTGCTGTAAGAATTATTTCTATTTGTAGACGTATACTGTTTTTACACATAATTTCTATTCAAAATGTCTTTTAAAATATGCAAAAGCACAGTGTAAACATGAAAATGTAAATATAAGAAACTTTACAAATCTATATGTTAACAGTCAAAAAAAGCTTTTTAAAGTTATCGTACGCTGCTAAACTACTTGTTATATACTTTTCACCTTCTGTGCTATGTTTTTTGTCATACTTACAGAGCATATTCTGCTAGAGGCAATTTGAAAACATCAAATACTTCCTTATTCTTCATCAAGTAAACGGAACGCAAGTAGGATACAAAACACTGAAAGGAAAATAAAAGTATTTAAAAAAAGAAAGAAACTATCCATTCATTTACCAACACATGAAATAAACATTATATTGTTGTTCTAAATACAAATAGATCTCCACTATAAGCTTGTCTGAAGCTAATTTCAAAGTGAAATTCTTTTACCCACTACTGACAGGCCAAAATTTAACAGTACTACACAAGTGATACAACTTCAGATATTCGGGTATTTCATTAAAGCACATTAATTGGCTTAATTTGCCAGTAGAATGTTGTCATATTTCCACTAGAAAGTAAACATGGCAAATTAGTCAAGAAGGAAACACTGATACTTTCCCTCCCAGATCTTCTAGATGCTGTTACGCTATTCTGACACCTGAATCACATGGAAGCAAGAGTCTGAGTATGTTGCTATCAATCTGAGGTGTCTGGACTTAATTGCAGCCACTGGCAAACAGAAAGTGATTCAGCTCAATGTAGCTGTCTTTCACTGTAGCCCAGGATAATTCATATCCCCTTGCTTTTGCCACCAGCTAATCATACACATGCAGTCAATGAATGCAGCTCAGCTGACCAACATCAATTCACTGCACAACATTCACTAATATGAGTCCAAGCTTGAAATTTTAATTAATGCCTGACATTCACCAGGAAAACTGGAACCAATCTGTAACAGAACAACTTAATCTTGTGTTATATTTTTCCTCCACCCTTCTCAAAAGGAGAGATTCCTATTATTCCTTTATTATTCAGCTTCTCATTGTTGTTTTTTTTACATAGTATATTTCTGCCTATCATCAGTTCATTTCTTAAAATTAGTATTCTATCACCACTGATAGTACTGGATAGATTTACAGCTTATTCCTATTCAAACTGAAGAGAAAAAAAAAAAATTGCTTTGTAAAATTGCACAGCACTTCTTTTGCTGCAAATGTAGGTGATGTTCTTGATGTTCGTTAACATTTGTTATTCAGTAAATTGTATTGTTTATTCCAAGGCAGTATTCTGTTGTTTTTGTTTTGGGACACCAGTTTAAAGACTTGAAATCAGCCATCTGTTGCTTTACTTACACACTAACAGAATTTGGGGATGGCCTCTTGTGGTCAGACACACAACAGTATAATATCTTCTCTCTCCACCCCCTATCTAAAAAGCAATTCTTTAAGTCTATTAAGCAAGAACTTGGAATAGTTCATATCACTAATGCAAGCATTTTTCAGTAATCTTAATCTGATGTCCCAACATTGTTGTAAAATAACAAACAAATACCCACCCTTGTAATGCTATCCAGACATACAGAGCATTCAAAGCACCCAAAGAAAGGACAGACTGTCATTTACTCAGTCACAACTTAAGAACTTTGACCCTCATGTATTAGTTCATAGTTCTATACATTAACCTTCAATAGAAACCTATTAAAATATGTTCTGCTCAGCTCCAAAGGTTTGTCTTTCCTTTCCATGGCTGCTTGTCACCATCCAGTACCAGAAAAGCTCCAAATTCCTAAGTTCACACACAGAGGCAGGAAAACTTCAAAAACTCAGTGGGTTTCCCAGTTCTTATGTAAATACTGAGTTGTAAAAGCAGCACAGGTTATTTTATTCCAATAGAAAAACATGCTGAAAATTTTGTGAGTGCAAAACAATTTCCAACTCTCTAAAAATGGATGGCAGAAAATTTCTGATGCTGGTGTTTGTGACGACTATGGCTTTTATCCCACTTCTAGGAATAATCCAAAAAAGTAGAAAAAAAAACTTATCTGCGTTTATAAACTAAATACTTTAGATAATACAGTAAATTTGCCTTAGGAGAGTCTTGACTAGTGAGATACCAATCCAAAGAAACATGCCAGTAACGGCAAACATTTATCATTCCCCATTTAAAAGGTTCAGCATCAGAACTGTTCACAAAGCACTTGGGGGTATCTAGACAACAAAATTGAACTACCCAAAATAATAGCAGCAGTGCAGCATAATATAATGCAATATCTTAAGTATTAGCAAAAATCCTTAGACTATCATTTGCAATCTAATTTCTGATACATGCCAAAACTCCTGCCATCACGCTTAAACCAATAAGCGCTAGAAACAGCAGCCAGTGAAGCTACTCTGGTTATATTCAGGTCTATCACAATCACACCCTTGTTCTGCCACGTACAGACACCTCTCAGAGGAAACTTTTGTCTCTGCAATTCAAGGAGAATTAGAAGAAAAAAAAAAAGAAAAAAAAAAAAGTCTATTTCTCGTTACCCTGAAATACAGGAGAAGAACAATAGTTGAGGCACCAATCTTTTATGGGGGTTCTTGAAATTCTAAAGCGAAACTATTTCCAAAGGTGAAAAGGGTGCGTCTGTAGATTAAGCACTGCCACAAAGTCATTCTTCTTTCCCTTGGCAAGGTGAAATAAGAACTTGTGCGCAGAGCTAAGAGAAATGCTTTTCAAGCTGCCCAAAGCCTTGTTAGAGACGTTTTTACTTGTTTGTTTTTCCAAATGCTAAGTTTTTAGGTAACTTCCTGATCTGATTATCTCTTTCAATTAACTTTAGACGTGGAAGATTTTAGCACAACCCATTTCAGCTGGTACCAAGACTAAGGTGTGGAATAAAATACTTGTTTTCTCACTTTAAATTACTAACTGCGAGTTGCACCATCCTTTTTCAAGTTTGTCACAGACATGATTCAGGCTGGAATTGCTCTACCTTCAAAGAAAAGTTCATCTCATTAAGATAAGAGGCTTCAAAGATCATTTAGTATTAATATAATGATGATTAAAGTCTTCAGCTGACCTCACTTGCTATTTCAGACACTATGAACACTTCCAACATGAGATATTCCCCACCCCAAAATCTCTCATCCAAAACAGAAAATTACATATAGTATGGAAGAGAAGTTCTACTTTCAAAGAAGAGAAATGAAGTACAGAAAAAGTAAATGGCTTCTTCAAAACTGCAGCAACTTAATCTGAATTCTGATTTGATTTCAGTGTCTTTACTTCAAGCTCCTTCTAAAATATTGTCAACTCCTTGGGATTTTATTCAATTCTCCTAGGACTTGGTCACTCCTCTGCATACAGACCAGAGAGCTGAGGAAGATAAATTTCATCAGTCTGAACTCTATTCCTTCTCCTTTATCATTTTAGTTTGTTTTTTTTATTTTATTTTATTTTATTTTATTTTTATTACCCACTTCTATTTCCGCTGTTGTGATATCACTTTCTTGTTTGTTTGTTTTTATTATAACTGAAGGTTACAAAAAAATCACATTAATTAATTTATACCCTTATGCATACCATTAATGCTGAGCACCAGAAAGACCTTACAGCTCTACCACAGTAGCATCTAGAGGCCCCCAGAATGATTCAGACTAGAAACAGCTACAGCAACAATCTATACTAATTTGCTACATTTGCAGTTTTAATTTATTGATGTGTTTCTTGAATAATTGTTTTAAGCAATAATAAAAAAAAATCAATTTATGTGTTGTTTTGACAGAATTCAAAGTTAACAGGGCTTGACTGGAATCTCAAGCCATAACTAATTATGTTACCAGAACACCCTGCAAGTCCCTCTGGGAGAGATGAAGAATTTAATGGAGAGGCATCACTTTGGTGTCCAAGTCTCCCCCTACACAGAAATGTTCAAGTTAGCAAGAAAAATACTTTATTTTTTAAACTCTTTTCCAGAACTGGATGAATTGGCTTATTAATTATTAAAATTACAAAGAATGCCAGTAGGCAGCATCAGTCCGTGAGAACTGTGGAGGTTTCAGAGGAGCCCAAATGTGATACACCCTCTCTTTCCAATCAACAGCAGAGAAGTCAAGTCCTATGTAACGAACCATGAAATTCCTTAAGCCATTTAGTAACCAAGAATTTTCTTTTATAAAATAAAAGCATCTTGAAGTAAATAAAGAAGCTGTGGCCACCAAATCGTAATTCTCTTCAGACATAAATATAAGCAGAACAAACAAACCAACACATGAATTCCCTCCCTTATAAAAATGCTTCCCAAACAGGGTTTTCACTTTTGACATTCAAAATGCAAGATGCAATCCATCAGATCTCATGCCTTCAACATGCTGAACTATATCCTACCCAAACCTCTGTGCATAGCTGTTGCACTGCTGTCTGATCCATCCTGGTTTTCCAGTAGGGAACTTATTTCTCACATATGTCAAGAATTTAGCAGCTTGCAACAGGCAGGCTAGTTAGATAGCACAACACCCATGCCTTTGACAAAACCAGCTTTCCAAACAAGAATCTGAGGTCAAGATTTCAGCTGTGTTATTGTTTTATTCAAACTGATATGTACCACTAGATGTACTATATTCACATTGATAGGTAATGAAGGACATTAGCGGAGTATGTCTGAACACCCAGATTGTATTAAGGAGAGCCAAACACCATCTATGACAAACCACTTGACCATATTTTAACATTTTCAAAAACTGATTGTATATAGTTTGCCTGAAAGATGACATTGCACCAATACTCATAAGCGAAAAATTGCAACAAAAGTAGCTTAAAATGCTAATTAAATAAAATTTATAATTTTCAAAATTTGTTGAAGATTTTATCTGTAAGCTTGACAGACAGCCCATGTTTGATTTTCTTCTCATGTTATTTTGAAACGTTATCATTGTTTTCTTTTCTCAATTCAGAAATCTCTCTCTCTTCCTTTTAAGTGATCTTAAAAAGCCAACGCCAAAAACTGAAAGGTTTGTTAGTATTTTCATTCCAAGTAAGATAACGCTGGCTCCCTCCTACTCTCATCCGCCCCCTGCCAGCTGCTCTGCCACTTCTGATGTAAGTTGTGTAACTGCAGCTTCCTGTGGCAGTTGCAGATGATCACAGCATGTCACCAGTGCATCTGGCCTGCGTAATGTCATGATGAACCTTACACTTCAGTCCACATGCTACAACCTCACTCTAGGAGTTTTAAATACTCCAACTTGCTTCATTTTACATCCCAATTCAGCAGACAGGCTACAACCCTCTCTAAACATTCCCAACCTGCTTCTCATTTTATTCTACCACTCCAGTTCACCACAATATTTTCAGGTGTTATCTATCCTCATGCTTGCTGAGACAAATAGTTACCTACACTAATTCAGAATTTCTATCACAGAATTACAGAATCACAGAATTTCTAGGTTGGAAGAGACCTCAAGATCATCGAGTCCAACCTCTAACCTAACGCTAGCAGTCCCCACTAAACCATATCCCTAAGCTCTACATCTAAACGTCTTTTAAAGACTTCCAGGGACGGTGACCCCACCACTTCCCTGGGCAGCCTGTTCCAATGCCTCACAACCCTCTCAGTAAAGAAGTTCTTCCTAACATCTAACCTAAAACTCCCCTGGCTCAACTTAAGCCCATTCCCCCTCGTCCTGTCACCAGGCACATGGGAGAACAAACCAACCCCCACCTCGCTACAGCCTCCCTTGAGGTACCTATAGAGAGCGATAAGGTCGCCCCTGAGCCTCCTCTTCTCCAGGCTGAACAAGCCCAGCTCCCTCAGCCGCTCCTCTTAGGACTTGTTCTCCAGGCCCCTCACCAGCTTCGTCGCCCTTCTCTGAACCCGCTCAAGCATCTCCATGTCCTTCTTGTAGTGAGGGGTCCAAAACTGAACACAGTACTCGAGGTGCGGCCTCACCAGAGCTGAGTACAGGGGGACGATCACCTCCCTAGCCCTGCTGGTCACACTGTTCCTGATACAAGCCAGGATGCCGTTGGCCTTCTTGGCCACCTGAGCACACTGCTGGCTCATATTCAGCCGACTATCCACCATCACTCCCAGGTCCTTCTCTGCCTGGCAGCTCTCCAACCATTCCTCTCCCAGCCTGTAGCTCTGCTTGGGGTTATTGCGCCCCAGGTGCAGGACCCAGCACTTGGCCTTGTTGAACTTCATGCAGTTGACCTCAGCCCATCGGTGCAGCCTATCCAGATCCTCCTGCAGAGCTTTCCTACCCTCAAGCAGATCGACACACGTACCTAACTTGGTGTCATCTGCGAACTTACTGAGGGTGCACTCAATGCCCTCGTCCAGATCATCGATGAAGATATTAAAGAGGACTGGCCCCAGCACCGAGCCCTGGGGGACGCCACTAGTGACTGGCCTCCAACTGGACTTGGCTCCATTCACCACGACTCTTTGGGCCTGGCTATCCAGCCAGTTTCTAACCCAACGAAGCGTGCGCCAGTCCAAGCCAAGAGCAGCCAGTTTCTTGAGGAGAATGCTGTGGGAGACGGTGTCAAAAGCCTTGCTGAAGTCAAGGTAGACCACATCCACAGCCTTTCCCTCGTCCACCCAGCGCGTCACTCTGTCATAGAAGGAGATCAGGTTCGTCAGGCATGACCTGCCTTTCATAAAGCCATGCTGACTGGGCCTGATCGCCTGCTTGCCCTGCAAGTGCCGCGTGATGACTCTCAAGAGGATCTGCTCCATGAGCTTCCCTGGTACTGAGGTCAAACTGACAGGCCTGTAGTTTCCCGGGTCTGCCCTCTGGCCCTTCTTGTAGATGGGCGTCACATTTGCTAGCCGCCAGTCAACTGGGACCTCCCCCGATAGCCAGGACTGCCAATAAATAGTGGAAGGTGGCTTGGCCAGCTCCTCTGCCAGTTCTCTCAGTACCCTTGGGTGGATCCCATCCGGCCCCATCGACTTGTGCACATCTAAGTGCCGTAGCAGGTCACCAACCAGTTCTTCATGGATAATGAGGGCCGCATCCTGCTCCCCATCCCCTTCCACCAGCTCAGGGTACTGAGTATCCAGAGAACATCCGGTATTGCCACTAAAGACTGAGGCAAAGAAGGCATTGAGCACCTCCGCCTTTTCCTCATCTCTTGTAACTAAGTTTCCCCCCGCATCCAGTAAAGGATGGAGATTCTCCTTAGTCCTCCTTTTTGTGTTGATGTATTTATAGAAACGTTTTTTGTTATCTTTAATGGCAGTAGCCAGATTGAGCTCCAGATGAGCTTCTATGACCTTTCCCTTGGATAGCCCTTGTACTTCTCAAAATTTGGCATTTTCAGATTTCCGGTCACTTGGCCTTCAAGCACTAGGTTGTTCTATTCCAGGAAGTTTTTCTACGTTCCCCAAACCTGCTAAATTTTTGATAAAATTCACATACTGTTTTTGAAATCTTCCAATATTAATCAGCACAGCAAAGAAACACCAGTCACACACTTCTCTATCTTACTTGGAAGAGCAATTCTAAGCAATTTTGCTTCACATTAAAATCCAAATGAATGTAAAAATCTCTTAATCAATTCAATGATAGGGATTTTACAGCCATGATTGGACAAACTGTCCTATATATTCAGGAGATATACTATTGGAAATTGATTAAGAAATTAGGCACATGAGACCAACCTGATTTCATATTTTTAACTTTTTAAGCCAAGGAATGAAATCTATTACTTCCCAGTAACATTTTGGAATAATTGCAACAGCAACAACACTATCAATAATAATGTTCTGTATCAGCTCCCAAGGACAAGTCCTTTCAGGAACAACTACCAATTTACCCATCCCCTTCAATCAAACTGTTACTGAACTGCAAAAAGGTACATGCACCATCCTGTTCTCCATCGTGTCACTGAGGATACACAATAAAAAATACAAAGTTGTACTGAATTAAAAGCTTCATGCTTTACAGAATCAAAGTTTAGTTGAAGTTGAAAGAAACCTCTGGCGATCACCTAGTCCAAAACACTGCCCAAAACAGGGTCAGCTACAACAGGCTGCTCAGAAACACATTCAGTTTTGAGTATCTCTGGAGACTGCAGTCTCTCTGGGTAACCTGTTGAAGTGTTCAACCACCCTGACAGTAAAAGTTTTTTCTCACATTTTCTCCAATTTGCATCCATTGCCTCCCCCCCTGTCACTAGGCACCATTCAGAAGACTTCAGCTCCATCTTCTCTGTAGTTCTCTCCTAGTACAATACATACTCCAAGCCTTTAATCATCTTTGTGGCACTCCGTTGGTCTTGCCCCAGTACACACACGTCCCTCTTGAACTGGAAGCTCAGAATCAAACCCAAGCACTTCACCAGGGCCAAGAAGAAGGGAAGGAGCACCTCCCTCAACCTGCTGGCAATACTCTGCCTAACACAGCCCAAAACCTGATCGACCTTCTTTGCTTCAAGGGCACATTGTTGTCTCAAGTTCAACCGCCTGCCCAGGGTCATTTTCTGCAAAGCTGCTTTACAGCCTGTTGGTCCCAGCCTGTACTGGCAACCTCCACAGGTTCACAACTTCGACATCTAGGAAAGACTTGAGCAAAATAATAACAACAACCAACCAAACAAACCAAAAAAGAACCCTCAAACAGCTGAGCAGCAGTGTCTAGATGATCTCTAGATCTTTTGGACTAGATGATCTTCAGAGGCTCCTTCCAACCTCGTCCATTCTGTGACTACTAAATCAAAAATTACTTTTATACCCCAAACTCTAAAATAATATGTTCCCACCTATGCCTTAACTATGACACAATAGCAGTAAGTCAGGATGGCTCTGCAGACATTAGCGTCATGAGCCCATGTTCAGAATCAACTCACCTAGGCCACACAGACACGCTTACCAGCACTTGCTAAAACATAATTGTTCTTTCTACTGATGCCATACTTTAAATATCAGAACAATTTAGAAGAACAGTTCCAAACACTGCTGCTAAGGCACATATCAGCAGGTCAATTATTCCAGCAGCAGTTCTATTCAATTAGCGTACCTCAAGAACCGTAGGTACAGCAGATGAGCACTTACCCTTTGAGCTTTCTCTTTTAACTCCTGATCTTGGGCTAAGAAAGCTTGCAGCCTCTTTTGGATGTCTGTAAGCTTATCAGGATTGATTCTAATTAAAAAAAAAAAAAAAAAAAAAAGTTAACTTTAATTATTAGAACATGCACAAATAAGCACCTATTCAATTCTCCGGAGTATCTTCAAATTTTCTGCATTGCTTTAATATGCATAAAACTATCTCCATTCTGAACAAGCTTACAGAGGAACCATATTATATAAACACCTCTAAAGAATAACACAGAAAAGAGAAATGGGAGCTCAGCCTTTTTATCCAGCTACACTTTTTGTTGAAGTAGATTAAACTTGTCCCAAAGCAAAGCCAAAATCAGCATTAAAATAATTCTCAAATTTATAAAAATGATGGGAAAAAAAATACAACTACAGTGAACCACAGTACTACCTTATAGTGAGGCAACAGTCTTCCTAAGGAAATTCTCAGTGTTTTTGAAAGCTTAAACATGATCCAGTGTATTGAGAATACTGAAATTAACTTTTCTGTTATAACCAGATGAGCAAAAATAAAAGATGTTGAGATTTAAGAGCTCCTCAAGATATTTATCAGGTGGATGGAGAACAGCTACTATATTATGTATATAAGCATATATTATGTACTATATATGTACTATAATATATATTATGCTACTATATTATGTATATAAGAAATGCCATTAAATCTGGTAAGAAGTTATGCAAGTCCTCTCCTTTTTTTTTTTTTTTTTTTTTTTTTTTTTTAACTCATTCCAGTGATATTTACACTGTGCTAGGCTTATTTGCCAAGATCCTTACTCACCTATTTCTTGTTTTGACCAACTAATGCCAACCTAGGATATCAAAAAAGCAACTAAACGTGGTAGGAGTGTACCCCTCAAGCAGAGGTCAAAAGAGATGCTCTACCACAACTACCAGAATTCTCACACTGGGTCTTGCTGCTGTGTCATGTGTACTGGGTCATCCTATACTGTACAGCAGAACATAGCTTTTGTTTAAGAAAACCAAGAAAAATAAAAGAATCAAAATCATGTATCTTTACATAACACCGAGTCAGTCTAAAAAACATGACTAACTGAAATACTAGGCAAGAAATATTTCACAGTAATCTTCTGTAATATAAACCATTATGATCATCTACTATTCTTACTAAACAAGAAAGCAGCCATTAAGCAAAGGGTTGTGGGGTGTTACCAAGCAGTACTTTAAAGACATGAAAGCTTTATTCCCTCACTATTTCAATTTCCTGTGTCTGTCAGGTACAGCCAGTGGAAGACTGTGGTGCTCACAAGCTGTTTGGTGACAGTTTCAGTGAAAGATCAAATAGAGTTCCAGTTTCAAGACAGCATATAATTTGCTCTTAATGTGTAAAAACGTAAGACAGAAGTCAAGAGGCATGAAAAATTCAGTGGGACACAAACTGACCAACAAGTTTTTGAAATGCAGTGCACATAAGATACCTAAGACAGAAAAAGTAAATTGAGAGGAAGCTCTCCTAGATTTTGTTCTACCAAACAAGATTAAGAAGGTAACAGCAAAAATATTTATGGTCCTAACACAGGAAACACGGTAGAATAGCAAAATAAAAGCAGCAGCTTCAGGAATACTAAATTGTATTAGAAGGTACAAACACAAAATATACAACCTCACTGCAGAGGAAATACAGAAAGAAGAGTAAAAAAGCTAGCTAGACAATATCAAGAGGTTTACAGTGACCTGAAACTCGGAAGAAACCTTAAAGTAGAACTGAATACAAGAATAAAAACCAGCACAAATACACTGGAATAAAGAAATATAAGCACAAAATTTATATGGGTATACAGATAGGTAGACAGATAGGAAGGGATAGTAAAAATTACAAAAAAATAACACTGCTAGTAAGACATCCCAGAGAAGTGTTGCATTACTATTAAGGGAAAGTTACTAATAGACGACATGCACTTAAATTATCCTGTGTCTTTTCCCCCTCCCCTGTCTTCACTCAGGTGGCAGCTGACAACAGTTAGAGCACACACCAAGCTCGCACCTGAACTGGAAAGCCTGGGTTAGCAGGTACTTTGATAAAACACCTGGGTCAAAAGAATCTTGTGTCTTATCTAGAGAGAAAGCACGCTTCAGGACATAGTTATACTTATTTGTGCAAGCTCATCTGAGATAGATAAAAATCTGTGAAACAGGGCAGATAAACATAGTGCTCATCTTCAAAGGTGGCAAGAAAAGAAGTTAAACAATCATTGCTTCTTCACTTGGTACTGAAAAAAAGAACTTGTACCTGAAGAAAATAAGCAAACATGTCATTAATTGCCAATACAGCTTAGTCAATAGGAAAGGAACAGCAGATGTTGTATCTTGATGTCAGCAAAGCATCTGGCAGTCTCATATCCTCAATAAGCTAGGGAAACACAGTATACGTGAAAGCTCTGAATAAAGGCAAAGCCAGCTGTGGAGCTGTTGTGGTTATGACTAACTCACTGTCAAAGTCAAAACACATCCCAAGTTCCAGCTCTCACCCAGGCCCGCTATTAGGTCCTCCATTATGAACAATAGTCTTAGACAAGTTGTAAAAAAATAAAATCTATGTGCAGTCAACAAACTGTAAGTAGTTTAGAAAACGTGATACTTCGTAGCTAAAAACAAAGCAAGATATTGTAGTGTAAATCTAAGTTTTGAGTTTTCAACTTGTGTTCTTGTTTCTAAGTCTTTACAACATAAACTCACTGGTAACATGTCCCTTGTAGACAACATGAGAAGCAGATAAATTGCAAGATGTCAATACATCGGAAACTGAGCCATACGTTCAGCAAACACAACGTGGGGACACAGAGTCAGGCCATGGTGCGAATCAATTGAAGCCCCAGCTGCTTATGAGGTGTAAGTATTCTTGAGAAAACAGGCAGGGAAGTTTCATTTCACCAGTATGCACTACATCTAGGGGGAAGGCTGCTAGTTAAAAATTATGACATGAGAAAAACTTTAATAATGGTCTAAATTTGCGAGACTGTACAGAGTAAGTCAGAAGTATTTCCAACACTCTTTTTCTCTCCTCATGATTTATTTATTTCAACTTTATGGACTACCAAAAACAGATGGGTGTTTAGATGGCAATTCATCCAACACGGGATCTTCAGGAGTGGATGCACACATGAAGCCAACTCTAAGACAACCAGTGCAGGCCATATTGCTATTTTGTTAGAAAAGCATTACTTGCAGTTTTTAAACTTAAAATCACTCTTTTTTTCCATCATATAGTTTCAATATTCCACGTGACTTCCAAGCAGCAGCAATTTTTGCTCTGTGCTGGGGGTATTGGTCAATACTCAGCTGAATAGTCAGCTGAATATGAGCCAGCTGAATATGAGCTCAGGTGGCCAAGAAGGCCAACGGCATCCTGGCTTGTATCAGGAATAGTGTGGCCAGCAGGCCCAGGGAAGTGATTGTTCCCCTGTACTCAGCTCTGGTGAGGCTGCACCTCAAATACTGTGTTCAGTTTGGGGCCCCTCAGTATAAGGGCATCAAGGTGCTGGAGCGTGTCTAAAGAACAGCAATGAAGCCCATGAAGAGTCTAGAGAACAAGTCTTATATGGAGAGTCTGAGAGAGCTGGGGTTGCTTAGTCTGGAGAAAAGGAGGCTCAGGAGAAACGATACTACTCTCTACAACTACCTGAAAGGAGGTTGTAGTGAGGCAGTCTCTTCTCCCAGTCAACAAGTGATAGGACAAAAGGAAATGGCCTCAAGTTGAGGCAGAGGACGTTTAAGACGGATATTAGGAAAATTTCTTCACTGAAAGGGCTGTGAAGCATTTTAACAGGCTGCCCAGGGAAGTCGTTGAGGCACCATTCCTGGAGGTATTCAAAAGACATGAAGATGTGGGACATGGCTTACTTGAAAACTTGGTAGTGCTAAGTTAACAGTTGATGATCTTAGAGGTCTTCTCCAACCTAAGTGATTGAGTGATTCTGATTCTCTATTTGCACTTCGTTTGGTAAAATTTTCTATAGAGAGATAAAGCTTGTTATGATAACCTTTTCAGAAGCAACTTTGATCTTGTTTCTCAAGAAAATTAGATGCAATGAAGAAATCTCAAGGTATTATCAAAAATAATTTCAGTTTACACTTTTCATCTAAAACCTTAAAGTTATAGACTAATAAATATGCCTATAACATTTAATACCTTCAGAGTAGTTTTTGCTATATCTGAATACTCTACAGTACTATATTTATTATTGCATATTTTAGTTTATCTTACTCTGCTTGAGCAACAAAAAAATGACACATCATTAAAAGCACTAACTGTAAATTTGCAGCTTGTGCTGATTAGAAAAGAATGGTATACTGTAGCAAGCTCTACAGGGAGCTTCGATATGAAATTGAAAGTCAGGAAAACAAAACAAACCCTAGCCTTTTATTTTCCTAAATACGTGTTCAAAAATTCTTCCCCCTGCATCCTTCAAATTACGTAACTTTTAAAAGCCCTACATAAACGAAGTAAAGAAATGTTAACAGCTGTTTGTAGAAGAAATACAAAACAAGAAAGTAACAGAAAACTGGTTCTTATGATACTTATGCAAGCTAAAAATGCTAACAAAAACAGCAAAATTCTACGAATCTATGATGTTTTAGAAATAAAAAGCTTTCAAAATGAATTTCAAAAGGTTGAAGAGTTAAACCCTGTTTGCAGAAAGCAATGCTCATAAACATCTAACTCATCATGTAGAACAATTCTTGAGAATCTATAATTGTATGAATATGTACACACAACACAGGAAAACTTCAGCAAGAGACCTGTAATGTCATCCATGAGCTGATGGAACTTCTTCAGCAATTCATCAACTGACAAAACACACCAGGGTTGTAGTAATTGGTAAACTGGTTAGAAGTAAACAACGTGACAAGAATCATCATTAATAGCTTTTAGGATGAAGGTGGTTTGAAATCTACAAGTAATTACAAAATTTTTATTATTTTTAAGAACTTTGGTCAGCCTCTTAGAAGTACGGTGCTAAACAAATGTTAAACACATCAAGTAGACCATTCTAATTAAAAGTAGTACCCTTCATTACAATGTTGCAAGTATTACTAAGGCGTCCCTTGCAAATTTGAAAACTCAATCCTAGGGGGCAGGCTGTTAAAAAGTATTATCAATTGAAAGCCTTGACTTTGCTTATACTGGTTCCATAACCTATTCAAACAATATTATTCAAGAAGTTTAAAGCTTAGTTGCCAAAGAAAGATGAACTATTTATACTGCAAATGAGAACAGACATTTATTTAGAGAAAACCAAAATGAGATTAATGATTTGATTAGATATCATTTTAAGAAGACAAAAGATGATGTCTGGAAAAAAAGACATTTTGCTTAGACTGTGGTGGTTATACAACTGATTCTTTTAAGGTGCTATGATGCCTAAAGGAAAAGGAAACACCAAAGAAAGAATCTTCAGGAACAATTAGACTTTTAGTAGATACCTGACTTTGGTTTTGCTGTTTTAGCAAAAGGTATCTGTTTGAATTTCATGCATATTCTATACAAAACTGTTACCTGTATTTGCCAAGAAAAAGAGTATTTACTTCACTGGCTGCTGTGTAGTCACTCTGTTAGAAGCCAGATTCACAAGCACAGTTTGCAAGTACAACCACTAGAATTTGAAACAATCCACTAAACCTTAAATCTGGAAAGTGCTATATGCATGTTTTTATACCCTGCAGAAGTGACAACCTGTGTCCAGGCACTGTGTGTTTGGAGTGGTGATATTTAACTGTGACATTAAAAACAGCAATCATCAGCGAAAACAGCCAGAAAAATCCTGCTCGTAGCCTACTGCCTTGTGAAGCTGTATACTGGTGAACTCAAAGAGTAATATTCAGTGGAAACTAACAGCATTCTGTGGTTATCATTCCAAGCTTTTGCTTACCACTACCACCACAACTGCACCAGACCACTTGAGTCTTCCTTTCCACTTAAAAAAAAAAAAGTTTGTTAAAAGTCACTTTCACATCAAATTGCAGTTAAACACCTTATCCTGGCTTACCTTAATGCATCCTATTATTTAATTTACAATAGGAAAAGATAAATTAAGTGAGAAAGTGTCATTTTTCAAATCTACTGAATGAGAAATCCTGAAGCATGTTTCTTGCATTTCTTAACTTAACAAACATGTATGGAAAGTGTAAAAAAAAAAAAAATTGAGTAATGATAAAAATAGCAGTAATAAATAAATAGCAGTAATTTCTTACTTTTACTAATTAGAATTCAAAGAATCTAGTATAAGTTAATTTTAAGCAGACCTGAAGGTTTAAGTGTTGAGGTAAAAATAGCCACTTAACGTTTCACCCTATTCTGTTTTATTCTCCAAAACAATTATTCCACCAACACTCTCTGCATACAGTTAATTATCTTCTAGTCTTAGGTATCTTCACCTTCAAACCATAACTTTTCAAAATAAAACAGTCCCAGCCTTGCTCTTATCAACTTGTAGAAATTAATTCCTACCTTGCATCATCCTTTCCTGGATTTCTTCTAGCTCCACTCTGTGACTTTTGACTTTTTAACCTGAACCATATGAGCATTCAAAATGGAGTCAAGCTCTCTGTGGATTTCCTGGCTTGCATTCAGGCTATTTTTCCCTCATATATTATTTTTTTACAATTCTGTTTCTTCTTTTGATTTAGCATTGGGCTGATAGCCTCAACAAACACAGAACTTCTAAGTAAGAAATCATCACTGATTTATTTTTAGTGTTCTCTTTATTTATTGTTTTTAAAGCTATGGCTTATTTCTTTCCTACAGGTACGTTACTCTGCATTTAATAGGTATTGAAAATATACACTGGAGTGGGGTGGGGGGGCAAAACATGTTGTTTTTGTTTGTTTGTTTTTAACATAGTATCGCTATATAGTTTTGCAACTCTTTCAAAGTCAGCTCTCATTGGTAGCACAAGCATAGATTCCTACTGGTTTCCATTAGTATATTCTCTCCAGTGAGAAAAATGATCATTTAGTGAATTTTTTATTTCCTGTTCTTCAACTAGCCAATTCAGAAAGAGCATGACAAATTGGAGAAACAGTCTAGAACTATAGAAAAGACAGGTAAGAGAAACCAGAGTAGTGAAAGGTCTAAAAAGCATTACATGAAAAGATTAAAGAAATTGTAATTACTTAATCTGCAAATGAAAAGGGAAAGAGATAGGGTGATAATGCTCAATTACATAAGAAGTAGCTGAAGAGAGTATGAGAATGTAATTTTCCATAAATTCTTGGCACAGGATAAAAGAAATATTTCACTTAAATTATTGTAAGACTTATCAGACACTTGAGGAAAAAAAAACTTAATGACAAGAACTGTTGAGTATAGATGAGATCACTTTGCGCAATTGTGGAAATATTCATTGGCAAATTAGACAAGCATTAAGTACAAGTAATTTGTACAGTCAACCCTGCCTTTAGGAAAAGAGATGGAATAGGTAACCTCTCAAGGTCTTTTCTTTTTCTTTAGCAACATCAAAAACAAATCATGTCCCTTGTTTGTCCAATTCCAGGCAATTCAAGCATTTGATTCCACCATGACTGTCGTACTTGTAACACGTTATTCCTGGGGAAAGGCTGGCAGACAAACCATCAGTCACTTACTTGATTTCATTGACAGGTACTTTCCTCTGCACCAGCTGTTGCACCATGCTTTTTTCTTCTGAGGGAAGCAGTACTAACAAAGCTTCACCACCTTCTTTGTATCTGATCCAAAAGAAAAAAGAAAAAAAAGAAACACAAAGTAAACATGCAAAACATACAATTTTTTGTTGTTGCACTACTGCCTTCTCCACTCTTGTTTTTTCTATGCAGGTAAAACTTTTCAGTCTCCTCAAACATAACTGGTTTGTTCTCTGTATGGGAAGTTAACTTCTTCCTCTACCTTTATTCCATTCAGTCTGTTTCTATGCCAATAACTCTCCCAGTGTCCCTTATCCATTCATTTTCTTCTTGCCATTCAAATAACCTTTGGCTGCTTTTACTCTACCACATTTCCCTGCTGGGCCTTTATTCCAATTGCATTTATTCTTCTCCATCAGGAGAAACATCAAGGAAAGGATATTATACAAAAGATACCAACTGTCAGCAGGAGGGTGGGAGATGTCACCAGTTTGTGTTCAGGTCAGAAACCACATAGAACAAAACTGTGCCAAGGTAGGTGACATATTCCAAGAAAAACTTGGCAGCGATGGAAACAACCTTACAAGCTTGAGAAGTGGGCCCATGTGAACCTAAGCACAAGAAGGACATGGACCTGTTAAAGTGAATCCAGAGGAGGGCCACAAGGATGATCAAGGGGCAGGAGCACCTCTCCTGTGAAGACCAGCTGAGGGAGTTGGGGTTGTTGGAGAAGAGAAGGCTCCGGGAAGACCTTGCAGCGGCCTGCCAGTACCTAAAGGAGGCCTCCAGGAAAGCTGGGGAGGGACTCTTTGTCAAGGGGTAGGGTGACATGACAAGGAGTGATGGCCTTAAACTAAGAGCGGGTAGGTTTAGACGAGATATATGGAAGAAATTCTTTACTGTGAGGATGGTGAGGCACTGGCACAGGCTGCCCAGAGAAGCTGTGGATGCCCCATCCCTGGAGGTGCTCAAGGCCAGGCTGGATGGGGCTTTGGGCAACCTGGGCTGGTGGGAGGTGTCCCTGCCCATGGCAGGGGGCTGGAACTGGGTGATCTGTAACATCCCTTCCAACCCAAACCGTTCTGTGATTCTAGGAAATCACCCGTCCAGTCTTTGCACATAAAAAAGGGGACAGAAATGCTGTGTAAGGAAGTGTTGGAGTCAAGTCAAGACTCTGGCCTCTAGTGAGTTATCTTCAGCCATGGAGAGCGCCAAGTACGTCCTTCGGCACACCAAACAACAGTCACACCATTAACTGATAAAAATCACTTCAGATGGGATACAGAGAGCCCGTACTTCACCAAGTATAAACAGTTATCACTTGGCAAAAACAGAACTGCAAAACTGTTTGAAAACTATAAACACTATCTGTCACAGCATAGTAAGCAACACAAGCGGCAACAAAATCTGCAGTTAAAACAGTCTGACAGCTTTTATTACAGCTCTCTGCTTTCACTTGATGAATCTGGAAAATCACAACAAAATGTTCTGGAATGCCTTTTTCTTTTTTGCTCAGTGCTATGCATTACGGGTTTGGGGACTGACGTTTAAAGATGATTTAAAAAAATTATCCTGCCTTTAACATTTTTACAAGACTTTCATCATTAAAATTTAACCGTTACATTCTGTATTTTGGCATTTCACGGAGAAATCAAATTGATACAAGAGGAGAGCTTCTGCCATACACCATGGAAGTTCATAGCTTTGAAATTGTTTGGTAAGAATACCAAAACAAACAGTAATACATTTGGAATTTGTCCCCAAAATAATACTGTTTGGGGGTGAGGGAGAGATACTGTAAATATATGGATATAATTGCATTATTTTAATCCATGTAATTAATAGACCTAAAATGTTCTTAATGCAGAAATATCAGCTTGTAGTCTTTTTTTCAGAGTTCTAAATGAATAAACTCCCAGGATGTTTGGTTTAAGGTAACTCTCTTTGCCAACAGCACAGCAGGCCCTAAGCCTTTCCTGAGAGAACATTCCATGATTTTTTCGGCTCTTTATATAATGATTAAGGTTGGGAATGACTTGCATGTATAGACCAAGGCCACTTTGTAAGAAAGCTCTATTTACTTTTTAACCCAAGTAGATTCCAGGCTGTATTTCCACCAAGTAGGTGCATGTCAGACGCTACCACTGTCTGAACAAGCGATGGATTCCTGGAAAGCCAATGAACCATGGAAGACTCTGCCCTTTATGGCAAAAATTGATGATCACAATCCCAAGGCAACTAATTATTCATCAAAAGAATTCTCAGTACTGTAGAAAACAAGCAGAAAAAAAAAATACCCTCTTTTATCTACCCAAAGCTTGTATGAGACATGAAGACAGAAATTATATTGCTGTCAGAAAGAGTCTCAGCAATTCATTACCCAGAGTAACACACACAGACCTGCTAGTCTCTTCAAAATAGATGCTATGACAGGAAAGGATTCAGAAAAAGTCTATGAGAACAACCAGATATCTGGAAAGAGTACCTGTCTAATCTCTTAATAAGAATATTCCTCATTTATCAAGATGACAAAAAAAAAGTCTTAATTCCACCAGATATATATATATACCTATGAAGGACGATTTGTACGGCTTAGTTGTTTCTGGCATTTCTTATCTTGGAATGCCTGATTTAACATTCTTAAACTTTTGTTGTAATGTATTTCTTTTATTCAGTGTGCAACACACTGTGAAAGGCCAGTGCCATACAAACCATATAAGAAATACCCATCATGGGTCAATAAATGCAGATACCTTCTCTGCAAGCCACAGCTCCAAACTGTGTTATGATACAGTATGGGAAATGTCATTCTACATCAGTTTCGCTTTAATAGCTTTTCCTCAGTACACCCGAGGTCACTCTCAAAACATCATGCAGGACCAGATAAAGCTTCAAGCTTACCCTTGAAAGGTGTTCTTGCATTGTTAGTGCTAAACACTTCCTTTCAGGAAGCACAAGTTCAGGAGATGTAATTCTGCAGGTACATTCCATACATAATTCACACGCACAAAAACCTACCACAGCCTGTTCTCTATGGACAACAATGAGTTCAATGTTTAAGTCTTACAAAGCCTTTATATCGAGAAGATAGTACTATAGCTAAGTAGAAAAACAATCACATGAAAACGGACAACAAACAGTTTCCAAATATCCATACTTTCTCATTTTTTGGCAACTATTAAGAAAAAAAAAATAAAATATTTCTCAGAGTTGATGCCTTCAAAGATTCAAATGGAGTGAAAGACATCTGATAACTATTGATGCAGTATAAGCCTTTTCCTTACCTACTTTGGAAACACTCACTCTTTTAAATGTCAATATTTTAAACCTACTTAAGGAGTCTTTGCCCATTTTATACTGCAAGTGTGGTTTAATTAATTAAAACAGATGGTTTAATATTAATGCTGCTCTTCCAGAGCTAAACATGAAAACGAAATTATTATAGAACTGAGTAAGCTGAAAAACAAATAATCTTAAGTACCATCTGGGAAGGTTTGTATCTGTTTAGTCTCTCCCATGGGTGTTTAGTTACAGAAAACAAAATCCAAGCCTACAAAAAATGAGTTTTGCTTGGGCAAAGTTTTATCTTGTTTCTTGAAAAGAAAAGAACAACTTACTAATATGCTAGTAACAAAATTATGGTCTTAAAAGATAACCTCCAAAACAGAGGTTGCAGAGGAAAGTTTCAATTTTCAGAAGTTTTTCTGTGTCCTTCATATCAAGAGCTTCTATATTAGCAAACTTATGAAAGCACAGTCTACTAAAAGCTGTCATAAACAATAAAGAAAAGAACACTTAAATTTTCTGCTCAGCATTTGTTTCCATTACAATGCCTGAAATGTAGGAGAAAAGAACATCCTTCAGCCTCTTAAGGGAATAAAGTTCTCCACCAATGCCAACAAAAGAGAATTCCTGTAATTATTTTCAGTAGACACAGGCAAAACCTTTGAGCCTTTATAGATGACAAAGCAGCAGAGTCAACCTCAGTTACTGAAATTCTTCAGTACGAGACTACTTCTACAGAAAAGACGACATTAGAAGTTCTCCCCATTCCTGATAATAGCAGCCTTCAAGTTGCCTGTTGTCACTGAAGCCAAACACCTGTCTTAGTGAATAACAAATCACCAGAATTAATTAAGTATGCACCTCAACTGCGCTGGAGAAAAGTAAGTTAACCTCAAAGTAATCACACTTTCTCGACTGTTTAGTAATTGATGATATTACTTATCTTGTCATATCCTCAAGGTGATCAACAAACCAAAGCAGGAAGTCATCTTTGCATTGAAATTTTAACAGTCCCTTAGTATTCCAGAGACTATTTGTTCCCATTCTGCAGCAAATTGCAGCTTACTTGCACAAAGTCTTTGAAAAAAGATATTCATCTCTCTCCTATTTATTTATTAGTCTGCTGCCTTCAATACTTATCAAAAGGAAAGGAACTTCTCTGTAACTCTATCTTGACTTACAAACAAGGAAGCAGTGACAAATCATAATTAGCTCTATAAAGCAAAGGGTAGGAATGATGGATTTACACTGATTGCACTGATTGCAGATGAGAAGATAGTTTAAGGCTAGCAATAACTGATCAGCTACTTGGCCTCCACGAAAAGCATTTGAGTCTCATCCTGTTGTCCAGGAGTGGTTGCCGTGCTATCAGTTCCTTCCTACTTGATACTAGCCAGCAGCTTGAGGTGATTTTTAGCTGAAATTTAAATAGTTTATTCACCATGACAGAATCTATCCTCTTGATTTTAACTTTTTTTTTTTTTTTTAATATAAAGTAAATGAGAGTTATTCTACAACTCTTTGATCCTTTACTGAAGAAACAGTGCTCTTGACATTTTTAACCATTTTTCTCTACTTATAATTAGCCAGTACCACAGAGTCCTAAATAATGGGTCCTGTTTCCTTCTCATCCAGCCTTTGGATGAAGGCATAACTATGTGCCTGCAAGTAGGTAAATATTCATAAAATTAATGAAGAAGAAAAAACAGAAAGATAAGTTTAATGATTAAAATTGTGCTGCATATTACGCCATAAGGACCCGAGTGAAGCGCATCTCATATCATTAAGAAAATTGTGGTTATGATCCGTATCTAATAAACTAAATTATTGTACTCAGTCTGTATTTCAGTAACATTTCTATTGTATTCGTGTGACATCTGGAGAAAGAAACTAGTACATATGGACTGAAATCCAAGAAACTTTATAAATAGTTTCTGAGCTTATGGTTGGGTCCTTAGATAAGAAGCTTAATATATGAAATCAGATTAACAGGATTGAAAGTTTAAATTTGACTGACTTCAGAAAGATTCTCTAGCTGGGCTTTATAATCAGACAACACCTTATTAGTATTTATGTAGGGCTGAACAGCCTGGTAATAATCCGACGTTCAAACTCGAGTCCTACACAGACATTAATTCCAAGTATCAGTTTTAATCTCATTTACTAAATAATTTCATTCCAAAAACACATTTTGGTCAAACTCAAAACCCAAGAAGATTAACGGTAAAATTTATGAGAGCAACGAGGCCAGCACCTTTAAAGATTTGTAGATAACAACTGCAGTGTCCAGAGACCTTCTCCTAGAAAGTCAAAAAGACTTCTGAAATACCCAAGAAACACACACACATACAGAGTGTATTTCCAAAATAGACCATGTTCATTACACAATATATTATTTGAAATGAGTGCACCCTAGGTCATCATTCCCTGTGTTTCCCAGTCAGATTTCTATCAGTTACAGAGCTTAAAAATAGAAAACAAAACCAAGTATGATGTAGCAGTATAAAGATTACATGAAATTTAAGTGTAAAATAACTGTTTCATTAATATATTAACATGGGAAGTCATGCCAGTCATTTTAACCACAAAACATTAAGATTAAATAGATGTCGACAGCAAAGATTTATAAATGTCCTGTAAAAACAGAAAGAATAGATCCTCTTTTCCAACGGAAGTCTATATATTTCTCTATTTACATACAACTGCATTTGAGATTTGTGGCTGAGGAAAAAAACAGGCATAGCATATTTCTTCATATTTTGTAAGAATTACTCAAAAAGAGAGAATGGCTATCTGCGTATGCAAACATACATCTAGTTTTCAGAAGCTAGGTTACAAACAGTGACTTCCCAATCTACATTTTCATTAAGTTAGCTAAAAACTTGATCATACTTAACATAATAAGGACTAGAAAAACAGTGGAGTCAAGTTCTATTATTTCTACCATGTAATTTTTACATTATTTTCAGTTCCTTGACAAAATAGCTACAGTAGTGAAGGAAAAAGCATTTCACTGATGCACGTTTGTCTGCACTGAACTCTTTTTATGTAATGCAACATAAGACATCTTAAAAAAATCCAAAAATGTCAAAATGGAGAGCTTTATTCTGAGAAGACCTATTTCAATCTGATAGTCATACGAATAAATCTGTTCACCCACACACTACTCTTCAACAAAGAGGTGCTAATATCCATATTTATCCCTAAGGCCTTCCACAGAAATAACGTAACTCATACTTTTGTTTTTAAATTCAACTATTAAATCTGATTATATAAACTACCACTTTAAAACATATTTCTTAAACAAAGTAACAGCTTTAAGTCTCTCATGTTGGGCTCAATTCAGGCAAAACTTTTTATACTACCTTCCAGGCCTTCTGCCACAAAGAGGATTGGTGAAATCTAAGCTTCAGAACAATAAAACATTACTTCTCCAAAGCCCAGGAGCAAGAAGGATTTTATCTACTGTTTATCATACCTTCTACACTGCTGGGTTTCTTCCCTATCATGGTAATTTGTTATTCCATTTTTCTCAAGAGACAAAAGAGCAGAGAAAACAAATGGATGAATATCAGAATTTCTGCCCTATCTACATGATCAACGGTCTCTTATTTGATAAAGAATATTCTTTAAAGCAAGCTTTAAAAAAAATTTTTTTTCCACTATCTGATACTGGTCTTTATCATCTACAGCGTCCTACACAGCCCAACAAACACCACAACAGACCAGAAAGTTTGCTTGCCATATATAGCTGAGCAAACCCCATAGACAGCCCGTGCTCACTGATGGTTTCTAGCTTCAGTCAAAAGAGCTTTTTTTTATCCCATGGGTTGAAAAAAAATCTGAAGTTCCACAGAGCATTTAACACAAATACACATCAATAAAAAGTAATCTGGCTTCACTCTTTGTTTCTTCTTTTGCTCATTTCTAGTGCTTTGTCCTCTCTTAGCTCTTTGTTGCATAGAACTTAGTTCAGTATCCTAAAAAAAAATGTATCAGTAAATATTGCTATGAAGTTAGAGATTTCTTAGGGTTTTGTTCATTTCTTTTTTTCTTTCTCTGATCGTTTCATAACGCTTTCCTTCTCTTGTCTGAACAGTAGCCTTTTTATATCTATTAACAAGTTCAGAGAATCATGCAGCTCGGTTGTATTTATGCCACAAAGCCTTAATCCCCCTCATTTAGTCATATATCAGTTACTTGTCATTGCTTGCCAGACAGGCAGAAGAAACAACGGACAAGAACAAGGAGTGGTTCACCATAAATTGATCCGAAAAGGCCTTTGGGAGGTTGTTGGTCCTCCAGCCTGGATTGTAAGCAATCCATTTTCCACAGCAGCTGCGCCCACTATGCTAAAACACAGGTGCTTGCTTATTTTTTTTTTTATTACAGCTCACAGGATAGTTTCATGTCAGCAGGTAATAAACCTAGCCAATTAAAACTGCAGTTTACTGAAACATTCCTGTCATTCCACTGTAAAAAATAATTCTAGTAGCCAATATAAAGGCAGGTAAACATGGCTGCAGCATCACAGGCCCCTGTCAGGTATGTACCTAGAAAATTTAATAGTATGAATTGCAAGGTAAATATGTGGTGCCAACAATTTCTTGTGACCTTCAGTGGCAGTTATTTTCACTTAACTTGAGCTAGGATAATGATTTGACTGCAATATAATTTGAGATGGTCTAAATACTGCATTTATTTTTAAAGAAACATCAGTAAAAGTGCTTCACTAGGTCTCAAATAAGAAAAAAAAAAATCAAACAAGGAGATGCCATCTTGATTATGCTGTTTATTCATGTCTCTCTCAGATTTCCCAAAGGAAAAAATCAAGTTTCCACCACTGAAATATAGTTCGATTATGCCACCCACATTTTTAAATGATTTACTGTCACTTGGACATATTATTCTAAAGATATATTAATCTCATTTTCACACTTATGGTGTGCAATTACTTAAGGAGAGGCCCAATAAGCATGTTTCAAAGCAATTTATCTGATGACAGAGTAAGATCATTTCATGACTACAGCTCTTCTTAGTCTTTATTCACACTTCTTGGCTCTAATCATCATGCCAGCCAGTACAAAATAATAGGTTGTCCTGGTTGTACAGTACCTCGCTTTGGGAAGAAGGACTTTTACTATCCCATTTTCAGAATAGAGTTCACCAAAAGGAAAAAAGCATATATACAGCTAGACAAAATATGCATACTTGTATTCATACACACATTACGTTTAGCAACCAACATAAAAACAAACAAACAAACAAACAAACACTATTTTGCTAAGTCAGTTTGAGCACCTAACAAACCTAACCACCTAACTTGGATTAAACACCAACCAGTATCAGAAATCTGAGCCTGAGTCGGACCTAAAGCCTGTGTAAACCTCTGGATTTAAAAGAAAAAAACTGCAAAGCAAAAGTTTTATTCTGTTTTACATTTCACTGTCTCCTGACTGAGAGAATTACTAAAGAAACAGTCTTTCTAGTCCCCTCTGAAGGAAAAAACAGAGCAGAGGGAAGAATGAAATTCTAGGAATGAATGTAATTAATTACTGAGACATGCTAGGATATGGGAACATCCAAAATACAAGATATTTACGCATGAATAGAAAGATAGAATAGACATTTCAATGTCTTTTCTACTCATCAATGCAATCACAACTGAAAGAAAAACATCCCTGTACGCGTTCCTTTCATGCCACACAACTTACAAATCATGTTTGGAAAATCAGTTTGGGGGAAAAAAAAAAAAAAAAAATGATATCAGGGTGCTTCAGATACTATTATCTTCTGCTGTCCCCTAGTGGCTCTACAACTTATTTCACAGAACTGATCAAAGAATATTTTCAATTGCAGGCTTCACGCACTACAGAAAAGAAGGCATCAACAGAAATTAAAAGACAGAAGTAATGATCGTTTGCAAAACTCTGTTCAAGTATCACTTATTTACGTAGAATTTTTTAAGCTAAAACCCACAGGGAAACACTTTGATGTAGTATTTTAAATTACAGACTTCACTAAGAGACTGTATGACTGTATGTATCTAGCCAAAAATATTTATGGGCATGGACATGGTATTGTCAGCATTTCAGAAACCCTGTTACTGAACTAGTTAAGACTTTAAATAAATACTTTATATTGGAGTAATTGGAAGCTATTTCTCCATTTTAATGGCACACCTTTCAAGGTAAAAAGAAGACAATCTATATATGCCAATTCCACTATAAACTAAAAGCATTACTGGACAACACCCAGATTTTCTTGATCTTACTTTACCATAAATCAAAAATGCATAAGCTGCAATTTATGCTCTTCATAGGATGCGATGCAAGTGAAATACCAGTTATGGAACATGGTGGTCCTCTCCATTTAAAAAAAACAATCTTCAACTTTCATTTTAGATAAGGTTTTGCAAAACTGCCAAAACAGAGGTGGGAACACGTCCACAAGTTTTAGTCAAAGGTTTTTCAGCCCCCTCCCAAAAATAATTTATCTCATGACTTTCATATTTACTTTTGTATCACAAAATAATTTGATTTCAAAAGTAAACAGTATTTGGCATCCCAGTTTTAATTACAGCTTAACACAGTCTCCTAATTAGCAGAGATATTTAATTTAGCTTTAATTCCATGCAATTATACACTCGCATAACCCATGAAAATTTGCAATTAACTCTAACCTCATTAATGAGGACTACTAAACCGCAGTTCAGTTCATTTTTATCAAGTTTCTAGAAGAAAGATGAGCTTCTCTCATACTAACTGCAGATACTGGAAACAAGTAAAGTTTCCTACTCAACAGTCAGTTAAACAAGAAGCACATTCTCAATTATCCACTTCTAAAACTGCATTAGCATACTTGCTTAGTGTACTGTATTTACCTATAGCTATTACACATATTTAGTATTTTATTTTCAATGGCTTATTTCATGGTGTTAAGATCAGCAAACAAATCTTTTTCCAGGAATGCTTTACTTCAAGGATGGGGAGCCTAACAATTCTCCAAAATGAAAGCCCTGTGTAGGGCAGGACTTCCACTGATCTTTGTATGAGTTTATGAGAGAGAAAATACCTGTGAAGCTTTCCCTACAGAAGGAATTTGCCTTCAGTCTTGGTCTCAATTCTGCCGTCTCTAATAACTCACTCAGAGGTGCTCAGAATTTCAGTAAGGTCTGGCTACTGAAAAATTGATGTGAACACAAGTCTGAATGACAGCTTGGTGAAGCAAGAGACGGGCACCCGGTATGGCTTGTGGCCTCTGGGACAAAGCCTCTGCCCCAACAGCCTGCCCCAGTCTGTCTCAAGCCATCACAGGAGTTTGTATATGAGATGCCTCTGAAAACAGACCCTTAAGGCTGCAAGGCTAACGTCTTAATTAGTGGTATTTTATGAGAAGTATTGTGGAAACGGGGTGGTTATTGAGCTTGATATAGCTGTTTACCCATTCGCATCTCAACAAGTCTTCTGTACTTGTGTAAACTGCCCATTAAACAGTGCCAAGTATAGAATCATAGAATCACAGAATCATTAAGGTTGGAAGAGACCTCCAAGATCACCTGGTCCAACCATCCCCCACTAAACCATGTCCCCAAGCACCACGTCCAACCCTTCCTTGAACACCCCCAGGGACGGTGACTCTACCACCTCCCTGGACAACCCGTCCCAGTGCCCGACTGCTCTTGCTGAGCAGAAATGTCTCCTCATTTCCAACCTGAATCTCCCCTGGTGCAACCTGAGGCCATTCCCTCTAGTCCTATCACTGGTTATCTGCAAGAAGAGGCTGACCCCCAGCTCCCCACAACCTCCTTTGAGGTAGTTGTAGAGAGCTATGAGCTCTCCCCTGAGCCTCCTCTTCTCCAGACCAAACACCCCCAGTTCCCTCAGTCACTCCTCACAGGCCTTGTGCTCCAGGCCCTTCACCAGCTCCATAGCCCTGCTCTGGACATGCTCCAAGGCCTTGATGTCCTTCTTGTACTAAGGGGCCCAAAGCTGAACACAGTACTCAAGGTGCAGCCTCACCAGAGCCGAGTACAGGGAGACAATCACCTCCCTGCTCCTGCTGGTTACACTACTCCTGATACAAACCAGGATGCGGTTGGCCTTCTTGGCCACTTGGGCAAACATCTGGCTCATATTCAAGTGAAACATGAACATGATATATTGTTTACCTTTCCACTATGACATTATGCAATAAAGACAAAGACATGTAATAAAGACAAAATTGCAAGCCTTGCATGGAATTCACACAGGATTTAAACAAAACAAAAACCCACCACCCCACAGAACACTAAGCTTACAGGTTTTTTCCTCAGTTGGGACCCATAAGAATAGGTAAATGCAAATCTACATGTAAGTAGTTACATGTTTTACCTAATTAACTAACATTGATTAATTTTGTTCAGACATTTTTGCAAGAGCATTTAAAAATGTATTATTCCATTCTATAATATAAGGTCAATAGGAAAATAAAGTACATAGGAAGGAGCAGAGCAGAAATGTTAGCAATTACCATAAAAATTCTAGATTGTGAGAGTTCTGTAACTACAAAATTTAATGCCATCTGATCCAGAAACACAGATTTTAAATTTCTGTAGTGCTGAGTACTAAATTCTGTTCTAAAAATCTTCCATCGTTGTTTTATTTCAACTTACATTGCAACACGCATGATAAAAGCCTACCACAAACAAATTAAATTATGTACAAGATATAATGCTAGGTCTCACATTTCATCCTTCAGATAATAAAGTTTATAACTGACTGAATTACACAATAACTAATCGTGTTGCCCTTAAAAATCTACTTCAAAAGACCAAGAAGCAGGGTTTAATTAGTGTAACTAGGTAAACTCTCTTCATGAAGACTTAGCCACAATATTTTAGCTCAGGCAATGCCTAAGAATATAATTCCACAAAAGACTTAGAAAACTAAAAATTTGACCAGTAATTAACATTGTTTGATTCCTTCCTCCCCAAATTAAAATAAGGAAGAAATATTTCAATTCTTTTGATGAGTCTGCAATGACACAAAGAAATTGCATCCATACTCTGAAGCAGTTATTTATCTATGCATGGCAGTGGAAAAACAAGCATTTCCACCCACAAATACACTCAACTCAGCCATTGAAGTAATCCTGCCAAGTGCAAAAGACAACTTTGACTTACTCACTATTAATCTTCCCTGATCAGACTAAACAATTAGACATGCCCTTTTCTCTCAGCTGTAAGGAGTAAGGATGCTCACTAAGAAAAGATTAAGTCAAACCATTACACAAATAATCAGAAGTGTTCTTTTGGTTAACAACCCTTCTTTTCTTTCTAACTCGTGGCTTGGTTTTTTCAAGCGAGTGTGCAGCCAATTATCTGTCCTGATAGCTATGCAATTTTAAACAGTAAAATATTAATGAGAAGCGAATATGAACCTGGCTGTTCTTCCCACTCTGTGGATATACGTGTTTGCATCCTCCGGACAATCAAATTGAATGACCCAGTTTACTGCTGGAAAATCTGCATGAAGAAAAAGAAAAATCAGAATTTAAGCTCACTGGACTCCCAATTCTCCTAATCAAGAGCAACATATAATTTTGAAGCATTAATTTCTGTAAGAACCATCATTTATGACAATTTATAGACATAGAGTGTAACATCTGAAATAAAAATAATATTAATTGCATGTATTAGCATTTCATGAACAGCCATCCTCTTCATCAACGAAAGCTAAAATTAATGGTGTCTTCATTTTCTAAATTATGACAGCGCACTGAATGGAACTTAATTTCACAATTGCTAAGAACAGACATGCTTTGTCTTAACACAAATGTAGTGGTGTTTTGTCATTTAATAATTAAATAACAAGATCTGACCCACTTGTCACCTAGAGTTTCAATATTCTACACAGCTGGGGTTTGAAGTTAGCTGTGGTGAGACAGCACTACTTCAGTTATCCATGTACAGAAGTATCACACACCCTCTCAATGACAGGGAGGGATTTACCAAGCCTGCCAAATAAGTCAACATCCAATGTGAATTACAGTATTTATGAGCACTTTCCAACTGCTGCCCTTTATCCACCAGCAGCAGCATGCTTTGCATTGTAGAAAGTTAGTGTTACTTCCTGGCAAGTCTGTAGCTATGCCATACTGCACAGGAATACCTACACTCTCAACCTAAACACACAACCACATTAGTTCCTCACTAGTAAGACATCTGCAGAGTAGAAGGTATGATAAGCCATTTGCACTTCCATTTTTTGAGCACCTTCCTCTTACAACATAAGCCAATACGTCACCATTTCCATTTTCTCTCATTCTGGTTATTTGTCACTTAACATGGCTGAGAAAAATAGATTGTCTACAGACTGGGGAAAAAAAGATAGCTTTCACTGACCATTTTAGTATTAAATATTACAAGGTTAGTAACAATTCAGGTCCTTCTGGAACAAAAAAGCACAACTGAAGTTGGCCTCTCCATTAAAGAAACAGCAGAACTAATTAACAATCATCTCTCTTCTGAAATACCTTAATGAGCACGTAAGCAAACTACAGGTTCATTTCTTACATATCAGGTTGGTCTTCAGAACATACTGTCATTGAAAAAGAGTCTTAATAGGATTAAATCATAACTTTGTGAATAATTACAGCTTTTGTGGGTACATACCCAGGCCACGAGCTGCAATATCTGTAGCAAAAAGTACTGCTGCCTTCTTCCGAACAAAACAAGTGTAGACTTCCATTCTCTTGAACTGTTGCTGTTTGCCATGCAGTGCTAGTACAGGAAGACCAGGTTGAAGCTTACAGAACACTCTGAATAAATACTGGACCTATCCAACAGGTTAGGAAAAAAGAAAAAAGATTTAACACTGAACAGTAAAAATCACATCCAGTAAATCAAAATAGACTTAGCACTTTAAGTAAAATATACTTTTTTCCACATCAAAGATCTGACATGGATTTCTGAGACTTTATCCTACACCCAGGTACTATAATAGGAAATGAACAAAGACAAAAGCCTAGGCTGCCTTTTGACAGCATTTCCTAATAGAAACCAGCAAGAATGATTTAGGACATGACTAGTTAAGCTGTACACAACAGACCAAACCATCAAAAGTCCATCAGAAGCACTGCTTTTAGACAACACTGGAAGAGTACGATGTCTTATGCTTTGTACTCAAAGCAGTCTACACAGTCTATTTCAAGCTTCAACAGCTTCTTCTATGCAGTGTTTACGATCATATACACTACCATGATGTAGCTTACAGTAGACATATCTAACAATTTTTAAGAAGTTACAGAAACTATGTATATTGCAGTAACAGCTGCAGTTCAGAGGACTTGTGTACAAATAAGCCCACAACCTCACTGTCCTCAGTAGCCAACTGCAGCACAAAAATGCTGTAACCTTATGCACAAGTGAATGAACTGTAATATTTACCACATAACTGTGTATTGAACATACACAGTAAAATATTTGATACTTGCAGAAGTTATTAGAATAAATATTTGTGCCATACAAATGTATAACTTCAACAGAATAATACTAGGCCAGTAGAGAACTGAAGGATTACTTCCTATGTAAACATAAGAAAAACCCTTTCCTGCACCATTTCACAGTTATAATTTCTTACATAGCCAGCTTTAAAAGCTTTTAAAGAAAGCAGTACATCTATTAAACATTCTGTAACCCAACAAACTGCCTCACCCAACAAAACTGCGATTGATAGCCCTTAGTGAGACAACTTTTAGGGGAGGGTTGGTTTGTTTCTTTTTAAAAAACAGCAGAGCACAGAAGTCACTGAATACCCTGAGGTCTCCAGGATCTTCCTGCTCTGAGCTTGCTGACAGCCAGGCCCTGCCTGTATGACACACCTGTAAGTGTAGGCAATGTTCAGCTCCTCCACAAATTCCTGTTACAAACTGGCCCAGAATGTCACCTCTGGTGCCTTCAAACCAACATAAATGTCTTAGTTTAAATACAGTTTTAACGTGCTACAGAGGGAAGTAAAAAAAAATATAAAATAAAAAATAAATTAGAGGGATAGACCTACCTCTTTACAGCTTGCAAAAAACACAATGGTCTTCTTTTTCAAGTGACTTCTCAGGAAAGAATATAACATGTTTACTTTTTGTTGAAGCTCACAAACAATGTAGCTCTGATCCAGAGTTGCTGGGGTACTTAAAATATAAAAAGAAAGAAAGAAAGAAAGAATTAGGTACAATAATTCCCATGACATTAAAATGACAAAAAAAAAAAAAAAAAAAGGAAGGGAAAAGAGAAAATATGAATATATGCTATCCACAGAGCTGTCTGTTCATTCTTTTTAAATGAGTGTCTGACAAATATCCATAAAAAGGGGGAAAAAAAAGTCAGTCTGGAAATTTCTCCCACTTTGAGGAACAAGTCTTAGCACCTCTACTAGAAATATACTGTTGAAAGATTAATCAATTTCCTTATTAAATGTCAGGGGGGAGAGGAGGGGCGGGAGGTGACTTTTGACATGACTTCATTTCATTTACCTTAGACTCTTTACTAGCAGTAAGCCCAACTCTTTCCATGTCTAAGCAGCGACATTCAAATTGCCTTGACTTAAAATGCAATTTTTGTCTATTAGTGCTGTTAAAGCATCATTTGTGCTTAAGGCAATGTCAAAGCACAGTCAAATCACGCACACAAAAAAAGCATTGATGTATTTTCACTGATTACACCCTGACATGCAAAGTGACTTTGTAAAGCTCTGAATTGTCATCTTAACTCACCTTGCCATTATTTGTAAAATTAAAAAACATAAAATAAAAATTTTAAAACAATTATTTGGCATTATTGCCCTTGAAATACATCTAAATGCTCATCTCACAGTCCCTCTGCTTCACCCAAGACAGACCAAGGGTATTTAAAATCATTTTATTTTATTAGAGGTGCCACTTAGGAGAATGAAATTACAAGAAAGTGCTCCAGATTTTATTCTGCTATTCAGTTTGAATTATGCCACAGTACTTTTTGCCTTGTAAGTCTTTCAGAGGAAACTGTTTCCATAACACAACAGTATACTGTATACTAAAGATGTAAATTCTAAAACAAATAAAAATTTGGTCTTTTTTAATTTAATTTAATTCCTGCCTCAGGATTCAACCTCATTCTGCTGTTTGTTTTGCAGATGATTTCTCGTTTGTTCTTGGGTGAGACATTTTTATCAGTGTGCTTCACCTTTCTCCACCTTCATCTTACATATGGAAATATTTACATACTCCATAAAACAGGAGAAAAAAGTCATGCATGTTTATAAGCCATTTGGCACTGAGATATCTGATGGTCTCCAGAAATGCAAGATTTAAAATTGCATTCTTCACTTTTTTTTTCCTTTCAGAACCTACGTGCCAAAAACCAACATGCATGTTTTATCATTCAGTGACACATTCATCATGTCTGGGATGGGTCTCCCATTCTGACCCAAACTGTACAGCATGACAAATTTGATTCATGTGCATAGGGCTGGAATCCTGAACATGCAGAATAAACCCAACATATCTGGAAGTCACAAGTCTTGCTGCAACACAGACAAATGCCAAATGCTTTCGTTTACACACCTAGTATCACATACACAAACAAGACTGTCATTCTGCACGTTCCCAGTAGAGTAGCATTGTCTTGGAATGCCAGATTCATCAACAACACATGGACGAACTGTATTTGTGCAATAAATCTGATGGTCCTGCACAGTAAGTATGCACATGCAGAAGGAAAGGAACCCAAAGAACAAAAAGTAGCAATTCAGAAGTGACTCCTGCCATGGCCATGACACTACTCCATACAGTCTGTAGCCCACTCTGGAGCTTATTCCCAAGGAAAAAAACTTCCAGCCAGAGAAACTGCCTGAGGAGCCACAAGAAAAGTGATGGTTCTGTCTCCTGTAATGAAACAATCAGAACTAGTACCATCTTCCTTAGAAATTCCTTGTTTTCAGGATAGCACACAACAGCATCCAACACTGACGGAAGGAAAAAAACACGACTTCTGATCCAGGAAACTGACGGTCAGATAAGCAGTTAAGTATGATCACCGTCTGTTTAACCACCCCCTGTTCCTCCTCCTCCATTTCCACCCCCCAAATATCCCAACATACCTGAATTTGGCTTTCTCATGAACCCAGACATATTCTGGATCTTTCAGACTCAGCCGCGCAAGATCCTTCACTGATTTTGTTTGCGTTGCAGAAAAAAGCAACGTCTGGCGTTTCTTAGGCAGATTTTCTATGATTGCGTTCATTGTATCAGCAAACCCCATATCTAGAATTCTGTCAGCTTCATCAAGAACTGAATTGAGAAAGATTTGAGAAAAACTAGTTTTAGCTTTACTCTGTTAAAGACTTTAAATCCATGCCTACTTACACCGCAGAGATTAATTACCATACATGACAGGATTTAGTTTATATATACTTGTATTCCAAAAACGTTTTTAAAAACTGCAATAAAGTCATAGCATTTCCCATATGGATTCTCTCAGACTCTTCTTTCAGACCCTGAAATAACATTTATACACTCCAGCCCTCCATTTCACGTGCTGAACCACTGGAAGATCTGCATTTTCAAGTAATCTGTTCAGCAGTTTGCAGACAGAATTAAAATTACAAACTCCCTGTCCTATTGCAGAAACAAAAGCACGGAATATAAAACAGTGCTGTACTACTCTTGACAGAGCAGAACAGACTCTTCTGTGCCTAAGCTCAATTTGCCATTCAAACACAGGGAATGAACAGAGTAGCACAGAGACAAAACCTTCAGAAAAGGGCGTATATTTGATGCAATTCTTGTCTAACTGCCATGAATTGTACTCAGTATAGAAAGCTTAATTTTGCACTTTATCAGCTTCATTAGCTTGTTAATTGCTTTTAAGTTCCTCAAGCTATGCTAAAAATTATGCACAGTTCTTAGAGGAAGGCAAACCCTTCCATTAAACTGAGATTTGTATTCAGGTTGGAAGGATAAAAAGAAGCAATGAAGGGAGAAGTAATCTGGCTTAAAATTCAAAAAGAAATGTCTTCTAGAACTGGCATGAAATACATACACTGTAATGAATATTCCATACAGTTAATTATCATATCAGGAAAAACAAGAGAGCTATAGGCAGAAAAGGCCAGCTTTTAGCTAATACATACCTAAAGGATAATATGGCATACCACTTGTGGTTTTTGGTTCCTCACTTAACTCGCCTACTTGTCTTTATCATCTTAAAGAAGGCACGCTCAGTAATTGTTTTGAGAGAAAGTAGACAAGACGGGTTTTGTTGTTTTCTACTTTAATTTGTCCATATGTAAACTTAAACGCTCTTTCATCTACATACTAGGATAGTCATCTACAGACTAGGATAAATTTTTTAACCGAGGAACTGTTCCACAGTTATCAACTACTAAAAATATTTCTAAGTACTTTCAAGTACTTAAAAACTTACTCAACATTTGCAGATCAGATGCATAGAAATACGAAGTTTCATCCATGTGCTGTAGAAGCCGTCCTGGAGTGCAAATCAGCATATTTATGTGGTGGATTCTCTCAGACTCTTCTTTCAGATCCTGAAATAAGTTAAAGCAGCTGAGCTCTAACTGTTCACATTAGAAGCCCAGTGCTAGAGATCTCAGCCCTCCTTAACCTATTGATAGCTTTTTGAAAGAATTGAGCCTTTCCTCTTTCTACACATATACCACATCTTATCAGCATGCTCACACTTGTGGCTTGAGCAAATATATTTCAGACCAATCCAGTTTAACAGGACATGAAGAGTTGGAAGGAAGTTCCATCCAGTCACATCACCTGGAAAGATGGTAAATACGCAAAAGCTCTAAAAGACAGAGAGTACACAGACAGAAGAATGAGTGGGTTGCTGATGGGTTCCCATTAACTAGTATGTTCTCTGACTTTCCCTTTTCAGGGTTTCCTTCCTAAATATTCACATATGATATGAAAGATGATTCTGTGATTTATTACAGTGCTCATCCATGCTCCCATACAGCAGTCTCCAGTAGAGGACACACCTTTCCTCCAATGATTAGACCAGCTGAGAACTCGTGATTCTTTCCCACTTTACGCAGAACCTTAAAAATTTGAAATGCCAGTTCCCGGGTAGGCGATATTATCAAAACTCCCAATCCATCTGCTGAAGTCCACTGAAGGCGATAGAGGAGTTCCAAAGCCTGAAAAAAAGTTACCACATTCTCATTACATAAATCTCCGAAGGAAAATACACAACAAAAAGTGTCATAGAAAAGATGACGTAACACTAATTCAAATAACGTTGACAGGTGAGTATGCATTTCACACAGTTTGATTAATGGACATAAGATGTACAAACAGACAAGAAATTTCCCTGGTTTTAAGGGAACCAGAAACAGATTGACCAACTAGAAAAAAGTCAATTAGTGCAGCTTTGATTTTAGACCCTCAGGAGTACCACACACACATGCTATATGGGAGCATTCCACCTAACATTATCATACAACTCAGTCCAAGATTATTCCTCCTCTTATGAATTTATACTACAGAAATACAGCCTTAGCTAATATTAATACAAAGACTTAATAGGTATAAATAACTGAGGCATTTTTGGAAAAAAAGTTTATGAGGGTGCTAAACAGCCCTTAATATTTCACTCTTCATCTGCCCAGCTCCTCCCTTATCACTTGTTTTCCCTAAAAAAGTTTTTAAATAAGGTTTGCAAAAAAAAAAAAAAAAAAAAAAAAAAGCACTTCTACTCCTAGATCAACTAATTCTGCAATCTCACTTCTGTTTTGTTTCTCAAATCCACAAGACTCTCTTTTGAAGACACCTACCACCTACATTTTTTCCTATTCTTTACTAACAAAAATAATCAGCATAAAGCATAAGTCTTCTCAACTAGAGTGGGTATTCAAAACACATATGACTGTTACCACAGTTACTGACAGAACAGGTTCCAATGTAATTTATGTTTGCAAAAACACAAGTAATGTTTAAACCAAAAAAAAGAACTCCATAATCAAAACTACATTTCTTTTTCCCTTTATCCAATCATAACATGATGGGTTTTGTATCCATTTATATGTTCACTTTTAACAAACAAGATTCTCAATTTTATTTTCAATCTAAAGCAATTAAACGTAGAGCATAATGTTTAGAGGAAAACAGTCCAACATGTTATTCACAATGGGAGTTTTCATCCTGTTTTCCTGCTTGGACCTGGAAGCGATTTCTAAGGTGTTCAAAATAGACAACCACGAAAAGGAAGCCTATTACACTTCTAGGCTTCAGTTTGCCATAAAAGGTCCAACTGTTCATATTATTTCATTCTTTTAATTTTAAAAACACACATCTAAAAAAAGAAGAATGCTGAAATTTCCATGGTTTCTATAGATGTAGCTTTCAAATTTTAAAAGAATCAGACAACTAGATTGGCACAGGAAAAAAAAAACACATTCCTGAGAGAAAAACAAAGCACTTCCTAAATCACACAGGGGCTACTGACGTAAGGATCAAAATGAGATTTCTAAGCACCAGAATACTCCTAGGGACAATAATATATTTCTTCCAGAACTTCATGTAGCTTTCTTAAATGTGACTGTCTTGACTATCTAGGAACATCTAGACCACTCGAATTATCTCCTTTCTCTCATTATCTATTAACCTAAACTGCTTAGCATCCCCCTAATTCCCAGGTGACTTCCCAGGCTTAAGGTTAAATGATGTAAGTTACTTACCGGGATAATAAAAGCCAAGGTTTTGCCTGATCCAGTCTTTGCAGCTCCAAGTACGTCTTTACCTTGTAAAGCCAAACCTATGGTTTGCCTCTGTATCTCAGTTACCATGCGGTACTGAGCTTCCTGCAGTCCTAGCATTTGGGGTGTGGGAAGGGAAAGGGAAAAAAATATATGTCTTTATTTTTCTTTGCCCAGAGCTGTATTTTTCCATTTAGAGAACACCATACATGGCAATACTCATTTAAAACTAGTTTAAGACAAAAGATTATTTATATGCAAATAAATAATACGCTCATTTCTAATGTAATTACTTTCCAAATTAAAATTTATTTATACTCACCTTTTAGAGTTTTCTTTGACAACGGAAAATCTGAAAATCTTTGAATTTCATCTGCATTTATCTGAAACAAATTAAGTTTAATCAGTGCTAAAATCAAACGTAATAGAAAAATTAAATAACCTTTAAGTCACTGTTATTTTTACTAGGAAAAATCCAGAGGAGCAATTTGTTTTTGCAGGCTACAGCAAATGGAGTAATGACAGCCACATGCCATAAAAAGGAACTCCAAGAGCTCCCATATCTCTGCGAAACAGAAGATGAAGTCTCTTCCAGCAGCTGTATGAGATCAGACATCCCAGGTAAATGTTTCCAGCCTGGTCTGTACCTGGCCAACAGTACAGTACCACTCACAGCTGATGGCTGCCACTGCCCTCCCCATATAACTCTTACTGACAAGTCATCTCTGTCTAAACTGTAAGCAATATAAACCTAAAGCAAAAGGAGTTTTTTCTATTATATACTATTATATTTCTCCCCTTAAATCAAACAGCTTGTATACTTGCATCACAAAAATCCCTTAGTGATACTAAGAACATTTTTTCACATCGTTCATAAAAACGATTACACTACTAGATTAATTTTATTTTAGTATGATCCTTATTTAAGTTCCTTAAAGCTCAACTTTCTAACTGTATATACGGATGACTAATTTAATGTAGGTGGAAAAAACACACAACTCTAAGCCAAACAAAAAAGTTTTCTTATTAAAAAAAGGCATTAAATCTGTTGTCAATGATGCTATAATGATGGGTTTACAAAGTTTTTCATCTCTTTACTGCTGTCGCGTACCCGTTACTCCCAGCATGGATTTAGAAATGGGAAGTCATGCTAACCTTGTGTGTGAAATGACTGGCCTGGTAGATGAGGGGAGAGCAGTGGATATTGCCTACCCAAACTTCAGGACAACTTTCAATACTGTCTTCTCACAGCGAAGCTGCAGTATGAGCTGGATGAACAGTCAGTGCTGCAGACTGAAAACTGGCTGAACGGCCAAGCACAAAGCCTACTTGGAGGACATCAACTAGTAGGCAATACCAGGTCCAGGCCTGTTTAATATCTTCATTAATGATCTGTCCGAGAGGACAGAGCACTCCCTCAGCAGGTTTGCAGATGAAACAAAGCTGGGAGGAGCGCCTGGTACACCGTGTGGCATGCTGCCATCCGGAGGGACCTGGGCAGGCCGGAGAATTGGGCTGACAGGAATCCATGAAGGTCAACAAGGAGAGGTGCAACATGCTGCTCCAGGTAAAAGACACATCCCCACACCACATTTTTCCATTTTGACTCTACAGCACTAGCATTAAGATTTCGGTAAAAATGGGGACTCTGTACAACCTCTTATGACGTGTTTTCAAGCCCACTGTAGGAATGTCAATGGCATTATAGGCTGCTTAAGGGAAGGATCAAAGACAAAGAAAGGGAGGAATCAAGGTGGACTGGGGAAGAACAAGTGTGAGGAAATCGAGGGAATTGGAGATAAAAGGGGCTGGTCAGTATGCTCACCTGACTGAGCCCTGCACCTGATTAGCACAGCCTCTCCTAGGGTCTTAGTACATGTTGTTAAGTAATAATTATTATTTACCAATAATTACTCTTACTTTCCTTCTAACCATTCCCTGTATGGGTACATGCTCTGTTCTGAGCCCACATGAGAGACCACCAGCTGACGTCAAGCCAGAGCAGTCAGCAGCAGCAAGAGAGCCGAGTGCCACAACTGGAGCAGGACCACAAACTTCAGAGGGGAAGCCAGGGGCTGAGGCCAGATCTTGGACAGAGTGAGCAGCTAATGCCAGCCACTACTCATTTTCCATGTGTGAGTATATATTTCACTAATAAATGTTAATCCTGACTAGCAGGAGAGGAACATTGCCTGCTCTCCATGTCGTTCAGGTGTGTGCAGGTACTGAGTGTATTCAGGTGTCTCTTACAAGGGTTGTGGTAGAAGCACTGCCCTCTCTGCTCATCGGTGGCTGACCACGTGTGCACACACACTCACCCACAGGAATACACGCTCATACTCACTGCAGGCTGCACCTCAGGACCCAGCACTGCAGCAGCCTTACACCTGCCTGACTGGGACAGGAGAATCCCCCTGGGTCCTGAAGCTCAACAGGTTCAGCAACCTCTGGTTTGCAAACATCTGGTTTACTTGATTTTCTTCGGCTGTCCTGCAAGGTACAAAACATACTAAAGAAGTAGCTCAGTGTGCTGACTCCTACTGATTTACTTCTCTGTGTACATCCACCTCTAGAGCACATTGTGAGGTGTTAATTCTCTACTCACACACACCAAGAGTATGCATTTGATTCCACAAGTTGGCTGAACAATTCACAAAAACACTGAGATGTCAAGTAGAGATCTTAAGAAAAATGTAGTACTTTCAAGTCTTCTCTAGTCAATAGCATACCATCAAAAGATGCAGACAGCTTCTGCTGGCAAAGTTAACGATCAATAGCAGTAAGACAGCACAGAAGCCAGAGAGAGAAAAGAACAACCAAAAGTACAAAATAAAGAGACCCCTGTATCTATAAAGCCTGAGCAGACTAACAGAAAGGTAGATGACAGCTCTGAATGCACACTGACTAGCAGCCACTAAGTGAGATTTCCAGATGACAACCTCGGAGCTTCCTCAACCCGTTCCTTCCTAACGGGTACCACTTACCTCTAATGGGCTGTGGAGCAGAAACCTCCCAACAAAGGAGCCAACCAACGTGGTCCTCAGACGTTTATGACAACTTGCGACAGCACTTCAAGAAAGCCTCAAACAAAGAGTTTCTGAGCTGTCAAATCAGGCTTGAAATACCAAACTTTCTGCCAGCCCTGCCCATTACAGAAAACCGCGAACTGTATTTCTCTGAGGATCTATGCCTAAAGCACCCAGATCACAACGCTGCTCTCTGCAGACGAGAGCTCTCTAGTTACAAGGAAGTAATTTATCTGAAGACCAAACGTGTACATTAAAAGGCAGTAACACCCTTATTAAAACCCCTTTTTGACACATTCCAAGACAAAGCTCTTGAAAGATAGATTTCAACCTTTCACTGTGTTCTAGCAGAGCAATTAAACTTTTACCAAACTTTATTCAGAAATCTTCAAGGTGAATTATTTAACTTGTGCCCTGAGAAGCACAGACTTTAAGCTAGTACATTTCTGGGACTGGGAAAGAACTGCTATCTGAAATCATTATTTTAAAAGGTCTGACTGTCACAAGTTGTATTTCAAATCAATATTTCCCAAATTCAGTTGATAATTGTGCAGATATTGTATGGCATGCAATACTGCATATTGTGCTAATTCTCAGTCTTATCCTTTAGCATGTAAAGCAGTAACAACTCCCTGATGTACAGAGGTTCAATTTAATTTCAACCAAGAGATTGTTCACATTGGAAAGGAGTACACCTAAAGAAAATACTGTTTTACTAACACTATTTTACTATTTCACTAAGAAGAATTAAAGCAGTCTACTATGTGCAAATAAAGGGATAATTTTAATAGGTTTTGACACAGAACAGACTACCATAACAATGTGAAACTATTTAAATAATTAGAACTGCTACAAGTATTTCAGCGGACAATTTATTACTGGGTCATGTAGAGTTAAAAAGAACAGATGTATTAATCACAACAGAGACTAATACTATTTTACTTTTCTACCTTAAACTCCAAAAAGTCAATTAAAAAGTCAAAGCATGCATAAGTCAAGTTCTTTCAAAGACTTCCAAGAAGGAGAAAAAGTAAGAAAAATATTAAAAGAGAGAGCACAAGAACATTAGGAAGGGTCGTATCACCAAAGCTTCCCATGTTACTTCTCTGCCCTTCAAAGAAGGATCAGTTGAAGTACCCTAAAACTCCAAAGATACTGGCTTATTTTCAAATAAAGTCAGGATGGCAGGAGTAAAAGGGATTGACGCTAAAGAGATAGAAATAGGGAAGAAATGCAGAAGATCAATTGAAAAACCCTGTCAGGGACCAGAAAAGGAGTCATGAAGTCTGAAGACAGGACGCTAAGCAGTCATCCACTGTATGTTCATCAAGAAAAGACTCCTGGAGCGAGAGAACAGCAAAAACCCAGAAGAGTTTTGGCCAGGAGTCCAAAGAACAATCCTAATACGTATGCTTACCCTGTCTTCATTCTGATGGATAAATGCCTGACCGCTACCAGCCCCTCTTCTTTAACCTCTATAAATGCACCCCAAGACAACCTCCCACCACCCACTCCTTGCCTCTGTCCCTCCCAGCTCCAAAGAGTGACACAGAATGACTACCCATGTCCCAAAAGTAGACAGATGCACAAACAGATATGCACACCGGTGACAGAGCCTGGCATCCTTGTGTGTTCACATAACCAGTTAGTTTGTATGGTAAACTAGCTCAAATATTGTAGAATTAAGTGAAAGACATGTCTACAAGGCCTTTTTAAAAATTCTATGTAAAATGACTAAAAATTAAACACAAGTTCCAAATGTATAAAATGTGTTTTGGGGGAAATGACGGCATTTGAATGTTACACAAAAATATTTAAGTCTAGGAGTAGCAGAACAGACCACTTAAAAAACAGAACAGGGCCCACTCAGCCTAAAAGTCTGAGGATCGCAGATCTAACCACCACAATCAAGACATAAAACCCTAAAATTTATGTGGGTGAGAAAGGAATGCTGACCTCACTATGGAACAGAATGGTAGAGAAACTATTAAAGAACACAGTTTTATTGACTGACTGTATGCATTCCTTCCAAACCTTTCTTTTGCCTACATACATCTGTGAGCAGCACACCCATACCCTGCTACCTGCCATGGATGCATTCCTGTAAAGTTCAGTGATAGGACACAGCAAAGCATTTCTTCTCCCTAAGAAGTAATGTAATAGATGGGGATACATGGGGATTTAATGCATGCATACAACTTAAATGTAGCAAACTGTATATGGGAAACAGACATTGTATGTACGTGAAGAAACAAAGAGGCTAAAGCAGCATCAAGAAAAAGAGATGTCAGCTTCCCAGAGCAGATCAGTTATCAAAAGACTTCAGCCACTTTATCTCTGAGGCTCAAGAGAAATCTTTTAATTCAAGCATTGCTCGCTTCCTCCTTCTAAACAATTACATTTTTTCATTATCATCTTTCTCAAATTAATTAAGCTTAACTACAAGCAAATGACAGATGAACGGAGGTCACATTTTCCAATTAAGTCTCACAAATGAAAAGGCTGTAATCCACTCCAAAAGGCAGCATCTCCTCCAGTTGAGGATTCTGATCATCCTGTTCTTACCTCTTGAGACTCCCACGCTGTATGCATATAATTTCAGCACACAAGAGCACTGTACTACTTAAGTTTTTGCATATATCAATCTACTACATTAAAGAAAATAGAGGAAAGGGGGAAAAACTATCAACTGAACTAAGCTACTTTATAAGGCCAATAGCAATTACCTGCTTGGAGTATTAAACAACCAGTGATGCACCTCCAAAACAAGAGATTGTGAAGAAAAAATAGCTAAATATTGTGATAGTACCCTAAAAGCAACGCAGAAGCCTAACTTCTGTATGGCATTACCAAGTAAATGAAAACTACTGTCGTATGTAGAAACAATTAGGGCCCGAAAATAAGCAAAGTTAACTTCACACTACACATATCCACTCCTGTACACAGAAATGAAAAAAGCAATCTATTGTAGAAATACCACAGCTAGGTATATAAACAGCAAGGCCACCACTCAGGGGCCTGGGCAGAGTCTGCAAACTCTGTACCTGGCCTGTGTTGAGCTGCTTTAACCCAGTTTTCCCCTTGCGCACACACACCTTCCAGAGACCATGCAGAGCCAGCTGCCTAAGCCGAGGTGCCGCGGTACCATGACTGAGTGCAGGAGGCTTTTCGTTCCTCAGCAAAGGGCACATACCTGACAGTGGTCATCCCCCTCAGAAATAATACGAGCTTCTAGCAGTGCAAGTACTATTCAGCACCTAAATCTTCTACAGTCAGTACAAAAATATTGCTGAAACAAGTCAAGACTCAAAATTTATCCACGAGATGTATTAATCATTTATATAGGTACCAACTTTAGTTTTTATCATGAAAACAACATAGGGCACAAGCAATAAGCCCATTTTTCCCCCTGTGAAATAATCTGTGATTCAAAACAGTAATTTGAAGTATACCATTTGTTTTTAAAACAGTAAAACAAATGACAATGTGAAGCTGGATCTTAACAAAGAGCCATCTCAACTTCTGCATGGTGACAGACACGTTCCTCCCATACCTACCCTCATTACCTTCTGCTCAGTCAAAATCCATCAAAAAGCCTCTACTACCAGCAATGCTGAGTGCTGCACAGCCAAGTACAACTGCCACATTCCTCCCCGATGGCAGCTGCAAATTCAGCAAATGTTGGCAGGACGTGTGCTTAGCATGTATTGCTGCCCTGAGTCGTTATCCATAATTACAGTATTTTCCGCTACATGGCTTAAAAGATGGCCATCTCCCAGAGGCCTGTAAGGGAATCTGGGTGACAATACCAACACCGCCAACCTTGGCACAAATATTCAGTTATGTGATTCCTGACCTGATGCTAACTAAACTGAAAAGGTGATATTTGCCTGTTCAGCATCTTCTATGCAGACAGAAGTGTCCCATCCCCAATGGCCAGGCATACGTGCTGCCTGGTCAGAAGGGACAGGTACCACTCTTCAAAACCATCCCCACCATCTGCTTCGGCCTCCTCCTCCTCCTCACTGTGCTCTGGCCCACTCGCTGCCCCCAACCACCCCATGGGGCTGCATTACCGCCCTCTGCTCTGCCTGGGGGGAGGCGTGGAGGAGCCTCGTGGAAGTGAAGAGCCGTTCTGCCTGCACAGAGCCCTATCACACACTGCCCTGACACCATCAGCCACATAAAACTCCCACTCCCTAGCCACGGGGGTGCTCCTGTATCCTCCTCCTCCTCGCAGAAGCCCCCATTTCCCCTCGCATCCCTTCCCTCCGTCGGGACAGAGCCCCCCGTGCCGTACCTGCGGGTATTGCTGCACCAGGCGGCTGATGCCCTCCCTCTCCACCTGCCACTCGGGCCGCTCCCTCTCCTTGCGCTGCAGCCGCAGCCGCTTCGTGCGCCGGGTGTACTTCTTCTTCCAGCGCTCAAAGCTGCGCACCGGATCCACCGCCGCCGACCCCCCGCCGCCATCCCTACCACCAACCCGCCCCATGCTCCCCACCGCCCCGCGTGGGCCGCGCACAGCTGCCGGCTCGGAGCCCGTCGCCGCCGGAGCGCGTCAACGGCTGCGCCGCCGGGGCTGTGCCCGGCCAGGCCCCGCCTAACGCGGCCAGGCTCGGCCGCTAGGGGCGCGGTGGGGGGCGCTGGGACTTGCCCCGTGGCTGCGGGCCTGACCAGGGCCCGGCCGCGGGCACATGGCGGGCGTGGGGTTAGGGCAAGGCAGCGTCCCGGCTGGGCGGTGGGTGTGAACAGCTTGTAGTGCTGCAGCTGCTTCTGCGGAGGGGTTGCAAAGGGTTAATAAAATAAATAAATAAATATAAATAAAATAAAATATTTATTATAATAAGTAAAGAACTGGCCTCGTGGAGTACAGCCGAAAAAGCGCACTTCGTGCAGTGTAACCAATGAAATGCCCCTCAGTGTAATATAACCAAACTGTCCTGTTGGTGGGGCATGCGGCATAAAAGCTCTGTAATGGAGGCTATTAAAAGCAGAATGTTTTTGGTTTCGTTTTTAATTTAATAGAAAGCAGTACGTGCTTAGTACCGTCGTGAATGTCCTCTGCAATACCCTGTTATGGAGGGAACGAGAGGAAGAATTCTGTGGTAAAACCTGTTAATGGTTTAGTCACTGCTGAGAAAAATCTTAAATTAGGAAAAATCAAAAAGCATTTGTTAAGGGGCCAACATATCACAGAATCACAGAATTTTTAGGTTGGAAGAGACCTCAAGATCATTGAGTCCAACCTCTGACCTAACGCTAACAGTCCCCACTAAACCATATCCCTAAGCTCTACATCTAAACGTCTTTTAAAGATTTCCAGGGATGGTGACTCCACTACTTCCCTGGGCAGCCTGTTCCAATGTCTAACAAATATGGTAGGCCTTGTGTTTAAGACGGTGGATTTAAGCTCCTGTTTTGACCCTTCACAATATAGTTGCAGTTACTCTCACTGACCATAGCTAAAAGCCTTGAATCATGCAAATGGCTTGCAGAGCATCACAGGGAAAACTACAAAAATGCAAATGAGTTTTACACTGTGCAGTGGAGTGGGGCTCTTCACAATGCACAGACCTATAAAATTAACTAGATTTAATCAACCTGCAAATGTACATTATCTTTATGTGTGCAGAGTATTAACATCTTCCTAGAGGGAAGGTCTGCATCATATCTGGTTGTTCTGCAGTCACAACCAATGTGCTGAGTCAAGTTTTAGCACCACATCAGCACATAGGATTAAAAACAAAAACAGGCTACAGAGTCATCAGGCCACATCAGGAAGAGAAAATTACAACGCACTGTCATAAGAAGGAAGTAAACACTTCAATTAGGGGAACAGTGAAAGACTCCCAAAATAATTAGGTCTCTGATGAGGGTTTGGAATTCCAGAAAGCCAAGGGAAAAGGGAGTGTCTGTTAATTACCTCCACTTTTGCCATAAATATGTTGAGTGTATCGTTAAGGGTGTTTTCCCCTCCTCCCCAAGACCATGGAAACCTGTGATTATAAAAATGTTCGTTTTCCCTTTAAAATACATTAAATTTCTAATTTCAGGAACAGATGGAAAAATCTCCATTAAAAATGCCCTGATGGGATCTCTCCTCCCAGATACAGCTTTGAATGTGTTTTTCTCTAGGGGTTTATTTGCTGTTAAGATTAATAAGGAATGATACTGAAGTTTTTATTCTTAAAACAAGTATGTTTGCACTTGGTGAAACAAATGTTTGTAGGAGGTGCTGTTCCACCCCGAAGGGTATTCTGGGGCCTAGCACATCTTTCCTATGATTACAGCTCTGGACCTTGACATATAAAGCAAGGTCCCAGTCAAACATAGTCAGATTGCTGCAGAACTTAAGTGTCACTCTAAATTTTTCTATTTGTTTGCCCATAATAGCAAAGCAAACAAACAAAAACCCTCCTCTATAAATTTTTCTGCTGTAGCAGCAGTAAAGTTTAACATATTTATAAGTAAATGTACACGTAAGTGTTGTGTTTGAACATGCCATCTTTGCTCGCTGTGGCCTATGTTTTGCCTACAGGCTCATTTCTCTAATAGCAGAACAGCAGGAGTGGTCTGATTCACTACAGACATAAATCCTCAGTGAAAAAAAGTTATACGGAAAATTGTATTGAGCAGTTGTATTTCCGAAACAAGGCTGTATGCTGCTATATGAAAACTTCTAACTATGCCTGGGCTTTTTTTCTTTTTCTTTCAGTGTTTTTTAATATTATTTTTTTCTTTAGCCAAGAGTCCAGATATCAGAAAAGGAAGAATGGAAAGCCAAAAGCCGCCTGTTCTGTAACCCACAAGAGAAGGTAAAGTTCTGGAGAGCCTCACCAGCCCTTGTGGGGGAGTTTTGGGGTCCAAAAAGGCCCCCATGAGTTACCATTCTGTTTAGTCTGGTTTCTCTGCTCTGCTCCTAAACCAAGGGGCTTGCCCCTCAGAGAATGATTTGTAGAAGTTTACCTTCTATGCAGGAAAAAATGTTACCCTAAGAAATTTGATGTATTTATAAGGTACAAGACTTCTGTAGTTGTTTTGTATAATATTATCCCTAAAACTGGCAAAATCAGAGATATTTCTCAGTAAGAAAGAGGGAAAGAGACAGAGAAAAAAAAATGCCTGTAAAAGCAGACAAATAAGTGACTCAAGCATTGTTGTTTACGTGCAATTTGGGGGAGCGAAAGAAGGGAGTATGGATATAGCAATAAATGTAGCAAGGCTCCATACAAGATCATATTTTAAAAGACATTTTTTTCATTAAAAAAAATGGTAAACACTGGTTACACTAACATCTGCACACACATTTCACTCTCTCTTTCATACTCCCTCTTTCATATTCGTTCTTTTATGCTCTAAAGCAGAAATACACATGTGTCTGGCCAAGGTTATCTGTGGTGATAAGGGCCACTGTGTCTCAAGGTCAGAGCCCTGAGGGCACTCATAGGCTTTAATGGCCCTGGTCAGCTTCACCTGGGGCCTCCCCACACACCCTGGCCTCAGGCCCAGGAGCCCTGTTTTGGCTCCACCCTGGGGCTTCAATCCCTGCCTGAATTATGTCATAGGAGCGCTGGTCTCCAGCTCAGCCATGGCTGTGCCCGTTTGTAGCCACAGAGTCCATTGATGGGGACTTTGGGACCGACTTTCTGGCTTGACCTTGGACCTACTTGGGCACTATGAACCTGCTTGGTCATCAAAGGGCTATGTCTGACCCTGGCTTTTGCCACCAGGCCATAATCATGGCCCTAACCCAGCAATTGATTTCCCAGGTTGACCTTGGACCTGCCCCATCACAACAGACTTGTCTGCTGAGCTGGATTCTTGATTGACCCTGGTTGCCACCCATGGGCTTGTCCTGCGCCTTCAGTTGAGGTTAGTGGAATAGACAGTGGCTCTTTCCTTGCTGGCCACATTATCATGCTTTGCTCCCAGCTCTAAGGGAGCAGTCACCTTCACTGTGCCCTGACAGTCAAGCCCTCATCACTTCTTCCAGGTCCAACTTGAATGGTGACAATGGTGCATGACCTTTGGCATCCTTATATGCTCTCTACACAAAACCTCAGGGCCAAATTGAGTTGTATTATGCTACTGTTGCTCCAGATCTGTATTGTGGGGCCTTCTCCATGGCATGGCCTTAGTACACATGGCCTTACACCCAAGTTCTGTCAATTCCATTATTCTCACCTATATTCTTTCTTGCAGTTCATGGTTGTTTGTAGTCTCTTGGCTTGCTATGCACGCATCACTCCCTGTACTTCTGCTGTGCCATTTCTTCTGTTGCCTCATGCTACTGCATAGCACTCTCATTTACATTCCATGTATCCCAGTTTAACATTCTCTTTACAAATCTCCTCAGGAATTTAATATAACTAGGGCTTGATTTCATTTTTTTTTTTAATGTAAAATTGTGTATGTTTAAGTTAAAGTTTGGGATTTCCATCAAATCTATTATTGTTTTGTACCAACCTGTTTTCTTTCAAATTTTCTAAATAATCTTTATCACTTATCTGAAGAAGTAATTAGGAAACCAGAGAAATTGCTAAATCGCTCCTAGAAGCACAATATGTCCACAAAATACCACTAAAGACTTACTCAATGAAACAGCCAAGTACTAGGACAATATCCATATATGAGATACTATGGATACTCCACTCCTTTTCTTCTGAGGCTTATCTTGCTGTGCTTCAGGAGGTTTGAAATAAAGCAGGTAAGAGTTTGCATCTGAAGATTGTGCTCCAGTGTCTTTGAACAAGATGGAAGCCTGACAACTCCCACAACAAAAAGATGGATCTGCAGTGTAATATTTTCAGTACTAAGGTGTAACTCCAGACTGTTTTGAAAAATATATATATGAAAATGGCAGACATATTTATGAATGTTGGTTTCAATAAAAGTAATGTTCCTGTAAGAATTCATTAAAAAATGTATCTGGCTGAAGGCTGTACATTATGAGATAGAAAAGTGGTACTCCTACTTGAAAAAAAAAAAAAAAAGAAAAATCACTTTAAACAAGCATTAGTAGGTCCAGTCACCAGAACTGTTCAAAGAAGAGGTGGGTGTCAAGGCTCTGAGGGCACTATCGGATCTTGATGTCTTGATGTCTGGCCAGTCTCCCCTGGGGCCTCCCTGACCCCTGCCCATAGGCTAGGACCCCGCTTCAGCTCAGCCTCTGGCAAAGTATTACTCTGAGCACTGCAAACTGAGAAAATCAATGCTGTCAGTGTAAAACAGAGATTAGAGCACTCTTATGCAGACCCAGGTTAAACAGCTCTAGGAAGGAAGCACAGAAAGTGTCTGTGATGGAGAACAACAACAGCAAAACAGACAGAGAAAAAATTAAAAAAATTAAAATAAATAAATAAATAAATAAAAAGAAATCCACAGAATTTACTTTTCCTATATGGGGTATACCTCTAATAAAAGTTCTATCATCTGGATTTTTAAAAACACAGCTTTTAAACTGGATTTTCAAAAACACATTAGAAACATTTAAAAGTAATTCCTGGTCTGAGTAAATGGGTAAATTGTGATTGGGTAAATGGTAAATGGTGTCAGTTATGGCCAAGGTTATTGTGTGGTGTAACTGAGTGTCTGTCCTTTCCTCTTAGTAATGGGCTGCTGTTTCCCAACAAAATAAATACAAGTTTGCATATGACATGATGGCCTCTTCCTGTGGAAGTGATAAAATTAAAAATCTTTTACCAACTATATACAATTGCAGGAATTACGCTTTATGTGGACACACCAAAACGTATTCTGGTCTGGAAAAAAAAAGCAGTTAAGCCATTACTCTAAACATGATTGGATGATCCAGCTTAAAAACTCAGAACAAACTACTGACTGCATCTTTGGCAACACAGATAGATATACATAGACAACCAACACAGAGTTAATTCTAGATTTCTCACAGGTGTGTGGATTAAAATGTTTCTACCATAGAAAATTTTAGAATTAAGTCTTTTCCTTCCATATTGGTAAATAATTTTGTACTCTGAAAAAAAAAAAAAAAACAGCTATCATATATAAAATAATATTCAAAAGATTCAAAAGTAGCTGCTTCTTGTTTGAGCCTGATCTTACCAGAGGACAAATCAATGTCTTCATGGAAAGAATATGTTTGTCTTCAATGAATCCTTCACTCATTCTCCTTGGATATGGACAATTTATGAGCCACTACTGCAGAAATGTCCCTAGGTTCTTAAAAATGTCCTTCAAGAAGTTGCCAAATTGGGATTCTTTTAGGAGATACTGATAATACACCCCTTAAAACCCTAGGTGAAATAGACTGGGAAAAGTGGGGGAGGAGAGGGAACTTGTGTGTTGCTCTTCTCTTGATTACTGGGATTTTGACTAAACACCAACCAATTACACAATTACACAGATCGGAATGACAGCAACCAATTTACTAAATGTTTAAATGAAAGCCACCCTCCAAAGGACAGGTTTAAGTTAACAACATAAAACTTTGTGCCACAATGTTTCAAAAATATTCAATGTATGTCAAAAACCTTGCTGGGGAGGAATTTGCCATTTTTTCAAAATCAGAAATAAAATAGGCTTGTAAAGTCTGCAGAAATGCCAAACAGAAGTGTTGGTGGAAGTGTTGGATGTTATTAGAGAGTGTTTCAGGGAAAAAAAAAAAAAAACAACAACTAAAGAGCTGTTTGATAGGATATCATACATATATTTCTTCTAGGAAAGATAAAGGACTTTTTGTTTTCTAGGGGTCTGCTGGTGATTCTGTTACTCGTGATTTAGTCTGCAGGGCCCTCCAAATGAACATTTCTCCAGTGAAAGCCTACCTGAATGTTAGGAAAGTTGTGATGAAAGCCCTGGACAAAGAGAAGATTTATATAGTCAAGGAAAAAGCTTTTCTCAAGACTGTTGGAAAACAGTGTGACCATTTATAAAATGGAAAAGATTTAAAATAAAATAAAATAAAATAAAATAAAATAAAATAAAATAAAATAAAATAAAATAAAATAATAAAATAAAATAAAATAAAATGACTTATTATGTCACACTTTCAGTCTTCTAATAAAACCATCTGCTGCTTCAAAATGTTACCATATGTAGATGCCTTTCTAAAAAAGACACGGAACTGATTTTAAAACCTACAGATACAAAATCAAAACATTTTCCCTTAAAGCTAACAAAGGGATTTTTATTGAAAATTATCAGCATGATGAATCTTGCAGGCAGCATGTGATGCAGGTTGCCGAGACACGTTTTCCCTCGCAGAAATGTCACGCACACCCAGTGTCTCTGCAAGCCCTATCGCTTCACCACTTCCTGCAGTTTGCCCCTTAGCTCTTGGCACTTCTCTGAGCTTTTGGCACAAGGACCGGCATCATGTTTATGTATATCTAAGCCACTAGGGGCCGTAACAGAACTGTAGAAATAAAAATGACTAATAAATTGTGATCATAATAGATAGGTGTGTAAAAGACCCATGAAATAATCAGGCCTGCCTTTACATGCTGGTCAGGGTCTGTATGCAGCCCAATGACATGGGCTGCCATTCCAGTCCAGGGAACTCCATAAATACCTGCTGAATTTTGAGCATCTTTGACAGTTCTTTCGCAAACTGAGCTGATTTCCTGACTCAGAGTTGACAAATCGAATTACGAAAGATTACTTAATCTTTCAGACAATCGCACATTTTGGAAGAACACCATTTCTGAAACAGAACGGTATACACTATGTTGCTACTGGGGCTTAATACAAAAATGACACACTTACATGCTGTCCTCTAATTAGTAAAGAACTTTATGGATTAAGAAAAAAAAAAAAAAAAAAAAAAAAAAAAAAAGAGGACTTGCACTTAGCACAGTTCTTGGGCTATTTGTATTTCAGAATCATTCAAGGAGACAGTTAATGTATTGTTTTTCCCAGCCCATTAACATGGTAAAATATATTTAGCTCTTGTCAGATATGCAAAGAAATGGCGCTGTACTAATGCAGCAGGCACTTACGCCTTATTATCCTTGTGTGTGTATGCTTGATTATTCTTACGTTTGGAGAAAGAGTCATAATTTATTATTTTGATTCTGTAGTTTATTCACTAGGTGTATTGCTCAACTCTGAAGTGCATATTTCTCTCCTGTTTATAATGACTTAAAAACACCTCTTTGTGTGGCTGTGAAGTGTAATCCACCCAGCCAGTCCTATTTATCTGCATATTTCTGGCTGTAGCAATTAAATTTGGTTTAAATGTTTATGCTCATTAGAACTATATTTGATAGTAATGGGTCATTAGACTAGTTTTAGAGAGGAGACGTAGGCTGAGAGTAAATCACAGAAAGACAATGTGGGAAGGCAAAAGGAAACTGAAGCTAAACTACCTCAGCAGGACCTGTTTACACTGATAGAGGTGAGGCCAGACCAATGCCTCTTCATACACCTCAGCCACTCCTACTAACAATCCCTGTACTTGTCTTCTGGTAGGAACCTAGTGTGGGCCAATATGAAAACCAGCTGTGTGAACTGTAAAGTTGGCAAACCAAGTTCATCCCATATGTAACTGCGAAGTCATATTAAATATGTATATATATATTTTCATGCTTTATTATTGGACTTGCACCAATACAAGGTCTTCAAGACTCAGGTGAAATCTATATTGTCCCTATGCCATGTGTTGATTCAGCTGTGAATAACCAATTGTGCCCTCTAAACACCAGAGTGATGGCTGCATTCTCAAAAATGGAAGAGGAACAGCAGCAAGGCTCACTCTCAGCAGGCATAAAATTCTGCCACCCCAAGCTTCAGAGGGGTGATGCTATTCCACATCAGCCCAAATTCTGTGGCTGCTGTGCTTGATGTCCTTATTTACATGCTCATTAACACACAGAAAGGGTTTTACAGGGAGCAACATGGTGATGAAGCTGTGCAGATTTCTCTACTGTTCCCTTCTGAAGTATTAGATCAGTTCCGTGATGGTTGGTGTAGAGAACCATGTGCATGAGTAGTTGGATTTCTGAAGCTAACAACTACAAAATTTCTGTACTACTGCTGGTTTTAAGAAAACAGGAAAAAAAAATGAAAACAGAAGCATTGTTAAGATTTTCTTTTTTTTTAATGGGATACTCTGTATACTTTTGTTAGACAAACCGACACAATGATTTAACATTTTTTGACAATCTGATCCCAGGGGCGGCATTCAGCTCCATGCTGTATGCATGTAAATTTAGGTATCTAAATAGGGGGGCTCACACGTGTCTGTCTGTTGCCATCAGAGCATCCTGCCTGAGCCCCAGTGGCTTTTCCTGAAGGGCACAGATCTCCCGTCTGCCCTGTGTCACATCTGGCAGCCTCGTGCAGACGCTCATCTACCCTAAGGCACTAGATGCTTATGTGTAAGCCCACTGGAAACTGTAGAGCCATTTGACTAATTCGGAAAGAGCCATCTCATTTAGTCATCTGTATCCCACTCCAGTCCATTATCGGTATTGACTAGATCTCCACTGACTATAATGGGAGCATGACATGCAGACGTGACATTTAAGTGCCTATAAGCTGGAACTGATGGTCTGTCACCCCTCCCCAAAGAATTTAATGTTCACCAAATGTAAGGACACAAAGTAAGAGGCATGTGAAAGCACGGGATCATAGAATCACAGAATGGTTTGGACTGAAAGGGACCTTAAAGATCATCTAGTCTAACCCTCCTGCCACGGGCAGGGACACCTTGTACTAGATCAGGTTGCCCAAAGCCCCATCCTGCCTAGCTTTAACACCTTCAGGAATGAGGGATGGACCTTAAAAGCTTCACTAAGCGTCTCAGCAGATTAGCGTTCCAGTTTCATTTCATTTAGCAATCCTATAAATCATTTTAGCATCAACAAGACCATTCAAGAAAGCAGTTGTTTCAGTAAATGAGGTTGGTTCATGGGCAGAGTTTAAGCCTAAACAAATCTTTTTATTGAGTTCAGTACTCTTTAATCAAAGTAGGATCTCTATTTCAGATTTAAGTTGTACAGGTTTAACAACTCATAAAACAAACTAAACTAAACTTAAAAAAAAATAAAATAAAAAAAAAAATTAAATTAAAAAAAAAATGAATTGGTTCCTACCAAATTTGTTTCCTACCATTGGTTCCTACCTACAGAGCATTGGTTCCTACCAAATTCAAAAGCAGCTGGTCAGTCTAAACTATCTGGCTCTGCCTCTCAGCAGAGTTTGGTGGCATAAACATCTCACCACAACCTTCAGATTAATGTCTTCCAGAGGGGACGTGGATAACCTTGCACCACCCAACTCTCTGCACTCATCAGTGCTGATGTTACTCGGCAGTCTCCTGTTTTGCTCACAAAGAGAATAGCAATACAATATTGTTAGCTGTAAAACAGGGATCAAATACACCTGAACAGTATTTTAGCTATACTTACAAGTGCCTCTTGTGTAGGTAAATATTTTGAAGAGTAAAGGGAGATTACTAATGGCAATCTGTAGGCTTGGCGCCTCGCTGACTTGGCCTGGTGCCTCGCTGACCTGGACCTGGATCCTGACGTGCTGAGTTGACTCCCTGGCTTGACCTTGTGCCACCACAGACATGTCTGTCCATCAGTCATTGGAAGGAGGCTGAGCTGGGTTACCACCCTGGGACCTGTTTGCCTTGCTCAGGCGCTGGTGACTGTGCCTCGCCAGTGAGGACACTGCTCCTGCCTGCCTCGTGGTCGCTCCCCTTCCCTTACAGCACAGCCTTGCTGCTCCCGACATCACGTTATCTAGTGTCATAAAGGGTTTCCTGGGAAGGCTGTAGAATAATTGACCAGGTAACAATGCAGCAATTAAAATTCAATGTAAATAAAGGTGAAATTATGTACATAGATAAAAAAAGTCCCAACTTTGTAAATACCAATGTTGAGCTCCGAGTTGATAGTCACCACCCAAAAAATTTCAGTTATGAAGAGACTGTTGCTATTATAAGGTTGCTACTTAGGCGTTCACTATCTATATTTAAGGTAGCAATTATTCTGTAAGGTACAAACTAAAAGTAAAAGCAACAGAAAACCCCGGTGCTATCGCTGTATATCACTATGTTGTATATGTGAATGTTGTCCAGCTGGATGGTTACTTGCAGGGCTTTAACAACAATACTCAGCTTTCAACCCCAGATTGTAAACAGTCTGTGAAGAATTTATACTGCTGTGTATTCAGTGAAGTGCAAAGAGAACATGGCCATGCTACGGCTTTCCTCATCCAGCTCAGGACAAAACTACATGCATGCACTCAGTGATCATTGTCCTTCCGTTTGGATTCTCCGTGCCATCCTGTCCTGCAGTAGCTGTCTGGCATCAGGAAATAGTAATACCTAAACTGCACTGAAAGGGCAAATAAAGTAACTTAGCATCCCTTAGAAGACAACCCAGAACACTTGCTTCCCTTTAAACACAGCAATTCAAATATTGCTAAGACTTGAAATCCAGTCCTCACTGGAGTTGTGCTGTAGCTGTCCACAAGGCCTGGGTTTCACTCTGTTTGTGGTACTTCAAACACAGTATATGAAAAATTAAGAAAAAAATCTGTAAGAATCTGTAAGAAGCGCAGGTAACCACTCAGAGATTTCACAGAAGCACACCATGGCAGGAAAGTGTTGCATTGTCAAGCATTGCCTCTGTGCTTAGGATAGTATCCACAGGATCAGGGAAAAATAAATGTGAATTCAAATTTGGGGTGACAAAAAACTTCTGTTCTTCCTCACGTTCATTATTGTTACTGCATTTCATTGTAAATCTATCTTTACTGTGTTTATTGTGGCATAAAAATTGGCATAATACATAGTGGTATAATATGGCAAAATATACAAAAATGACAAAAAAAAAAAAAAAAGGAGACACATCTTCAGTGAAAAAACATGTGCTTGAAAAGGAACTAAAGAACAGAAAGAAAATCCAGGATACAACGTGAGACCTTTTATTCTAAATTTAAGAAAAAGGAAAAGGCATTTGAGTTGCTACTTATATTCCAAGAGTCATAGAAGAGAATAAAAAGATTTATTTTCTTTACTGTGGAATTGTTTTAGATAGTAAGGCACAAGTGAACATGGTGATCTGGGGAATCCCAGATCAATAGCTTTGACGAGACCATATAAGACAAGACCAATAGCTTTAAGTTACAACCATTTCTCTGTGTGTTTTGTTTTGCTTTCCCTTCTGTCACCTTTCAAAGCAGTAACAACCAAAGCCACCTGTGCATCACCACCTGTTTGATCCTCGCTGGTGATAGCAGCTATTTTGCATCTTCGTTCAAACCACTCCACCCCATTCCTTGCAGTAACATTAACAACAAAACTTCCTGTTTGGGGATGCATTTCCGCAACAAATCCAATTACTGCGGCTCCAGGGAGGGGCTCAATGGGCAACAAATGCAACCAGGACAGATTGGTGTCACATGGATTTTTTAAAAGCCAGGTCCTCAGCATTGTGAGGCAGGCAAGACAACTGCTATAGCTTGGAATAGATAACAGCATTTTTAGCCTCCCCAAAATCCTTGTGAAGGTGAATTGATTCTGTGCCAGTTCTTGGCCAGTGTGGACTGGAAAGTTGTGCTTCATGAAATAAAGGCTTTAGAGATTCACTGTAATTCATGAAGGACAAAGTTAATTCAAAGTTCAAAAAATGTAATGAAAAATAAGCTGTTGAAAAAGCATGCTCTTTCAAGAAAGAAAAGAAAGAAAAGGTTATATAAATGCTGCGATAGACATAGATAATTGTATCTTTAAAAGGAATATGAACTAGCCATATTATGAATTATCAAATTGTATCTTTATTTTGCAAAGCATTTATCTGAGAAATTTAGGCGAATGGATCCATGCACTCCCTGGTCTCAAACCCTACTTGCCCACACAATGGTAGGATGCTAAATTCGATGTATTTCATTGTTTCTTCAACAGCTTGACACCACGCTGCAGGGGAGCGTGGAGGAGCAGGGATTCACAGCAATGCTTCAGTGCTTCTAGCAGCTGCCAGGAAGAGGCTGCACTCACAGTATGAAAATGCTTGCAACCCCTCCAATGATCTGTGGATTTTTAGGGGCCCTCACTGTAAACTTATCACTGTTTCCATTGTGCTCAGCAGCTTAGATGTGCAAGAAGCTTTCACAGTGTGTTACTTTTGAAGTATCTGAATGATCTCAGTTGACATTCTGGTATTCAATTAACTTTTTACTGGATGGAGGAAAGATAAAATGCTGCTACCAAAAATTATCAAGATATCAGCACTAAATTAGTTTCCCATGTGGAATTCAAGATTTAGTTTTTCAGTGCAGAGTGCAGACATATCTGAGCAGATGAGAACTGGTGGCAAGGGTCCCCCTCTTCTCCCGAGTACCAAAATGAACAAAAACAACTTATGTTTTCCTAGGAAATAAATCCTTCAAAAACAGTGGCATGTGTTGATTTGTTTTTAAATATTTTTAAAGTAGGCATGTACTTACTTAGTTTTTTGTTTGTTTGTTTGTTTGTTCATTTAGGTCTTCCAAGAGCTTCCAATCAGATCAATAAAGTTACAGTAAAATTTGTGAGTTACAACTGTATTTTATTGCCTTGTTGATCAGGCTATTTATAATGTGCATTGCATAGCTACTTGCTAGGATATGTAAACTGTTATATCTGCATATCTACAGCTCTACAGCTGTTAAAGTGACATCATTCCCAAGTGTTTAAATGGATACCTTCATTGATACCACGTTTAGTGAGATGAACTGATTTCATTAATCTTCTGCAAAGGCTTCTACATGTAACAGTGTCAGAGCAATAAATTCTTCCCACAGAGAGACAAAAACAGGCAATAGTGGGGAAAAAAAAATCGACTGAAGGATCACTCACTAAAGAGATTCAGATCAACTAGAAATGTAACAATACAGCAAAGACATATGTAACTGCACCTGAAATACTGGATTTATCTTTTTATCAGGAAGGTGATTTAGGAGGAGTAGGTGGAAAATAACAGTAATATTTTGGGTACTGAAAAACAGACAGAAGATAAGAAAAATCTTCAATGGCTCCACTGCCTTGTACTTTGAACAATTGCTTACATTAGCACCTAATGAACATAATACGCTAGCATTTTCATTAACAATGCCTCCAATTTATAGTCACTTTGCACTGAAGCAAGATCTTATTTCATGAAGTTACCAACAAATTGTTTGTATTAGGTGTATGGTTAAGTGGATCCCCATTTAACAAGGTTACTTAACCAGTTTGCAAATACCTTGGTACATATAAACTGTGTTTACCCTGAAGCCAAGCAGCTAGGCAGTATGCAGGGCTATTTGGTTGAGATCATTTTCACTGGAAGAAAAAATACCCATTATCTCACTGCATATCCTGGTTTGCTCATCATCTGACCAAAGTCCTGTCTCCTAAGAGTAACAACGCACCAGCAGGAAGGTAATGTCCACGTCCAGAAGCCAAGCTCTGTTTCCAGATAGGTCTGAGAATTTCTGGTTCATACAGAATTACAGGTGGCAAATTTTACTGTTTGTTTTATTCTTGAAGTGGAATAGAGGAATGAACACAAATGTGATGTTTGCTATTTTCTGTTAAATGAGAACTGTATCATTCAATCACAGTGGTAATAGAGAACTGTGTCATTAAATAATATGAATTAAAAATCTAATAGAAGTTTTGAAGAAGGCTGTAAGCCAGTGACTAAGAAATACTTCTTCCTTTGGATCCCCCTTCAAGCCACGCTACTAGCGCTCTCCTATGCTCTTTCTAACCTCCCAGTTGCTTTCAGACATGGTCACGCAGTCTGATTCTCATGCAGCCAAATCAGCATCCTTCTTCTTCCCCATTCTCGGAGTCACTCTGGTTTGACCATCACTAAGGTGGAGCTGGTGCCTCCTACAACTAGGTCAGCGATACTTTACCTTGATGACACAAGGCAGTGACCTAGTCAGAAGCATTCTGCCAGCTGCAAATTATTCCAAATATGTTGCTGGGTCAACTATGCCACAACAGGCATTGCCTCTCTGTGCAAGTGATCTATTAGACTCCCCACAGCTGCCTCACCATCTTTTTCACCAGTTCCTCCTTGCTGCCTCCTTGTCATTGACGTTGGAAATTGTTGGGTCTGGATGCTGCAGGTTTCAGTCTGGCATTTTTTCTTTCTCTTCAGGCTCTCACCTCAGCCAAACGTTTCCTTATTTTTCACTCAGTCTGTCCATTGAGCATTTGCCTTCCTCAGAGCCTGTCTTGTTTACCCCTCTCCCCTTGCATCTAGAGCACCAGCACGGTATAGCCCACGCTGGAGCAAAAATTGGGTTTCCCAGGTAAGAAGGTCATTTGTCAGGTCCTTTCCTGTTTTCCTTTTTATCACTCGCCGGGCACAGAGCCAGGAGCGGGGCACTTTGCCAGCACACAGGCTGCTCTCACCCCACCCTGGACCTCGTGTCTTCGTGCCTACCTCACCTCTGGAGCGGTGCCTGGGGCCGCACCCCTCGCTACACCCCTGCAGCAGCGGAGCCACTCCTGGCCCTGGCGCTGGCCCCAGCTCCTCTGCCTCTGCCCCACCTGGGAAGCCGTGCCCCGGGCTGGGCTCCTCCCGGCATCCTTGGCCTTGTGCTTCCCGGCTGCCTTCCTCCACGCATGCAGCCAGGGCTGGTTCCACTGCCTGGGGTCTCTGTGGTGCTCGGCGGCTTGCACTGGGAATGCAGACAAGGCATGTGCACAGACAGAACGGTAATTTTTTCCACCTGAGAGAAGGAGAGAAAGCTGGCTGTAACAATGCTTGTCTCCCAGATAGGCATCAATCAGACATGTAACGTTACGTACTTTTAATTGATCTGTAAGTTGATGTGGTGATATAGCATCTCCAGACACTCCCCAGAGACAATAGGCTCCTCTCCAGGCAGCTCTTCCAGCACCACTGTTCCCCTTCTCCTGGGATGACTTTTGCTTCAGCAGCAGCAGAACAAAATCAGCACTTGTCTGTCCAGGATGGAGTTCACAGAATCACAGCATCGCAGGATGGATGAGGTTTGAAGGGATATCTGGAGGTTTTCTGGTCCAACCCCTGCTCAAGCAGGGCCACCTAGAGCTGCTCTCCCCCCCCCAGCAAGGAGGCTAAAGGTGCACAGAGCCAGGACAGCTGTGTACAGCCTAAACAAAGGGATATTCCTTACCATACGATTTGTTCAGCAATAAAAGCTAAGATAAAGGAGGGAGAGGGGAGCTTTGTGGTTTTGTCATTAATATTCCCAAGTAACCATTACACATGCTGAGGCCCTACTTCTCTGAAAGCAGCTGGACATCTGCCTGCTGACGGGAAGCACTGAATGAACTCCTTATTTCGCTTTGCTTGCACATGCAGCTTTGCTTTACCTATTAAACTGTCCGTATCTCAACCCATAAATTCCAAGTTCTTGCCCTTCTGAGTCTCCCCCCATCCTTCTTGTGGGGGGAGTGAGCAAGCAGCTGGGTGAGCATTTAGCTGCTGCCTGGGGCCAACCCACCACAGCACTTGAAATGCCTTGGGCTTGACTGACAGAGCATTTTCAATTAATTAATACAAATTAATTGAATTAATACAAATCTGTTCTTTGCTACCAGGGCTGACTGAAAATGGGTACAAGCATCACGATCAGAGCATGTAGGAAAAGCTACGTTTGCTCCTGATCTTGAATGAGGATGTGTCTGAAGGAAAAAGTATTTTTGCTACTCTGACCTTAACAATGATAATCTATGACAAGGGTTAATTGCAAAGGCACATAATTATTTTTGGCTCCTCTTTGAGCATCTCCTGGCTGGGCCTCACGGTGCCAAGGACATTAAGGAGAGAGGGAAAAGCCTTGCTGCTCTGAGTAGCTCCTCCTTAGAAATACATGACTGTTTTTTCCTTGTTAATCTTGCTTTACTCATTCCCAGGACAGCATGTCCAGCTGCTAACAATGTTTTGTTGGTTTTGTTTTTTTTTTTAAAGATCATACAAAAAATAACTGTCATCATTAGAGCTCACAGGGAGAGGAACCAAGGGCACTAGGCAGCTCCTGACTCCCTCCAGATTATTTGTCCTGCTGGGAGTCACACTGGTACAGGCATCTTCTGCCAGCGCTGAGTAACAGTGTGTCACCCAGGTAATTCTTTTCAAAGTGCTGAAACACTTAGATACCCTTCAACCAGATTAAAGTTGTCAATTCTACCAGTGCCATTTCCTATTTCCTGAGCAGCAACTCATCTCAAAAACAGGCTGTTAGGTATTCCAGTGTCATGTAAGAACCCCTTTAACGCAATAGGACTGACATCAAAGGACCTGCAGGGTGGACAAGTCCTTGCAGATCAGCCTGTGATAACAGACTGAATACCCATGCTGCATGTGGCTCAAAAACATCATGGTGCAATTCTATGAATTTGGTAATGCCTGCTGCCATTCTGATCACGTGGCAACATTTTCACCGCCAAATCCAGCGCAGAAGACGAACACAACTGTTCTATGAACACACTAATCCCACATAAATCCCTTTGCCTTTAAAGCACGAGCATTACTAAGGCTTTTGCTTCTTGGTTTTTCATTTGCTTTTAAGAAAGAGACTTTTACACAGTTCCTGTGAGCTGGTAAGTAAAATGAAGCTAAAACTGAAGAAGTTATTTTGAAAACTCTTGTGCCATCCAAGTGCTTTTACTAGCATTTTTGTGCTAGTAGTGAAGAAATTGAAACTCCTCCCGTTCTTACAGCATTACAAAACCAGTGTGTAATTCTCTCTTTCTTCTGATGAAATACACCCGTTTAATACAGAATTTATGGCTGGTGTTAAAAGAAAATGAGATCATATGTAAATTCTTCAGCGTATCACCATGTAAAAAGTTACCCAAAAATGTTGCAGTTATATGAATTAATACATATGCAACCTCTCATACCTTCCCTGTAGATTATTGATAACATTTCTCTGTCTTTTCATTATTTCTCACAAAAAAAAAAAAAAAAAAAAAAAAAAAACACATAAAATGGATTACATATCATTGCCATTTTTAATGTGCACAAACTTCATCTTTCAGTATGAAATACAAAGTCTGCAAGGTTAATTAACAAAATGATAATTTGCAGGAAAACTACTAATGTAACTAATTTAATTGGAACAGGAAGGACTTCTTAATTCTGCATCCCTTCAGGACCCAGAGTTTTAGTAAGCCTGTACCACATTTTCCTAAATACAGGTTGACATGATTAGAACAGTTCCAGCACAGGTTTGCCAGGAAGCAGAGCACCAAAGGTGTTGAAGTTACCCTGGTGGCCATTATCTTCAGTACCCATCATTAAAGAACTCTGCAGAGCACACAGTCCTCCCTCACATGCTTACAGCAGGCAGGACGTTGGGTGGATGAAAGCTAGCAATGGCACAGCAAACAGAGCTAATCTACGGCACTGCTTGTTCAGCAAAAATCCCTTTCCACAAGAATGGGGTCGTCGGTTTCTTTCCAAGCTGCTGTAGCTGCTTGTATTTCTCCACCTAGATAAATTGTCATCTTTTACGTCCAGGTGCACTGGTGAGTCCCTCACTTTCAGCCACTCCCATACTGATCCGGTTCTTTTAATTTAATTTAATCTTGTTATTAATATGTAGAGTTGCTACTTTGATTCTTAATGTGTTTAGAAGAATCCTTCCAAGCTGACCTCTTTTGCTTTTGCACTGGGGTTGTCAAACGGGGTGGCTGCACAACCTGTTATCCCCAGTTCTCAGCAGTCCTGCCTTTGACAGAATTCCCTCTCCCCTTTTTCAAGACCTCTTTGCTAGGTGCTCAGGCAAATAAGTTAACTGTGAAGCCAGATCGATATTTAGGATGAATCCAGCAAGGCGGAAACAGCACGAATCATTTGGCTTCCCCTCCCATTAGAGCTAGCAAAGGCTCTGGAGTTCCATGCCACGGTCACAGTCATGCAAGTCCATGCCCCCTGGTTCTTCAGTTCCTCACACTGAGATCAGGACTGGATTACACCTGAGCTACACAGTAAATCTTCATTTAGATAGAGATTCATTTTCATCACCTAGACTAGGTCCCTAATGCTTTCATCAGACTTTCCAACCAAACCTCCCATTGTACTGCCTACCTTTTATCATCTGGGGTCCATCACTGAGGATCTCTGCAAAACTGACAGCACAAAGTTCCAAAGCCATCACTTAAATAAGGCAGCAACATCCTTCTGGGCTTTTTTAATGTATAACACATATTAATTAAAGGGCAAATCATCCTGGGGAAGGAAAATAAACATCTGTACTTCCTGGTGTTATTTGGATTAGAATTATTAAGTGCATATATCACTAAGGATTTATCAATACTGCTTATATATTTAATATCAAACTTGGAAGGAAAAAAACACTGATTCAAAACAATCCTATTCAAAGTATAAACACATTTATAAAATACCCTTTCTCATTAAGCATTGGATATCCTTTTCTAATTGAATTTAGTTAAATATCCTTGATGAGAGAGTAAACAAAGCTAAGTGACAAGCCTCATTAAATTCCTCTCAAAACATACAGCTATTGACTTCAATGGGAGTTGAATCTAACCCTAAATTAAGAGCTGAATTGCTCAAGATTAAAACAACTTGTTTTAAAGCCTGGGGACAGTTTGTTCATTTTTCATTTTTATACTATATTGATATTCTTCTTTTATTATGTGTACAAACAGGTGGGATGGGATTCCTCTCACCTAACTTCAGACATTTGCAGTGTACGCTTCCCAGCCAGCCATGCCAGACTCGCTTTATATTCAATGCAGAGAAACAGCCTCTTTCAAGGCATGATTCATCTGACCCATTTTAGATGTCTACTTCAGAATGAGATAAATTGTGTGCTAGAAGTATTTGGTTTTCTTCATTGAAAGTAAAGGTAATTAGGCAAACTCACTTAAAGAGAGCTGTCTATATTACAAGTGTTTACACTTGGTAAAATGAGTATTTCCTCTGGCAGCTGAAGCCATTTAGACCTCTTGTCAATGTATGTAGAAGAGGACTAGTTAGTGAGTTCAACTGAAGCCTAAATGTGTCTTTTACCTGATCCTGCAGGTGGAACTTGCTTGCCAAGGGAAAAAAAATATTTTTTTACAGAATGTTTATTCTTCTGACACTGTATTTGTAGATGACCAACATCAATAGCCACTGATACTTAAGGATGTGAATGGGCTACACCTCCAACTTCCACTGTTAAGGGCATTTAAGTATGTATTTATGCCACCAGAATAAGAACTAGATTCTGATAGAATTTCCCTATACAAAGAATCACAGAATGGCTTGGGTTGGAAGGGACCTTAGACAGCATCTAATTAAAATGCCCTGCCAGGGGCAGGGATGCCACCCACTAGACCAGGCTGCTCAAAGCCCCATCCAATCTGGCCTTGAATGCCTCCAGCATGAGGCATCCACAGCTTCTTTTCAAACACGATAGAGAGAGGCTTGGCAACCCCATCAGCCAGTTCCCTCAGGGCCCTGGGGTGCATGGCATGGGGCCCCACAGACTTGTACATGTTTGTTTTCATCTGGTGGTCTCAAACCTGCTATTTGCTTACAGTGGGAGGGACTTTGCTCCCCTAGTCCCTTCCTTGAGTTTCAGGGACTTGAGAGATGTGGGAAGCCTGACTGGAAGCAAAGGCTAAGGCAAAGAATTTGTTGAGTACCTCAGCCTTCTCCATGTCTGTTGTCACCAGTTCTTCCTTCTCATTTATCAGAGGATGTACGCTGTATGAGGACTTTCTTTTCTGGCCAAAGTACCTACAGAATCCCTTCTTGTTATTCTTTGCATCCTTTGCCAAGTTCTGTTCCATCTGTGCCTCAACTTTCCTGATCCCAAAGCAGAGAATTCTGCTTTACGTTAGTAGTCCTCCTGCAATAAAAGCACTCTTGGAGTTATGCACTAATGAAGAACAGAGAACTATCTGTGATATAATTAAGCTATAGACAATCTGCTTCTTAGCTGGAATGCAAGGCATTTTCACTCAACAATTTATATTTATTTTCCCTGGTATACTCTCAGAGGCATTTTGATTTCACTATACCAGAGTTAGTGCATCTTGTCTTCCAAAAAGAGGATTTGAATAAAAGTTTTTTGGTTAAGCAACTTTATTTTAGATGGCGAGATTTTTACTACATTTTACTTATTTTTACTCTCTTTATTAAATTAAAATTAAACGATGATTTTTGTAAGATCCATAACGTTTCTTTTTCACCAAGTACTTGATCTTGTGAGATTCTAAGGAAACCAATCAAAGTTGCTGATAATGTCTCTGATGATCTGATTATTATTCCACAGTAAAAGATGAACTTATCTATAACATGAAACAAAATTCCTCACAATGGGTTGCATTTATATCTTGCAGTCAGTACACAGAAACTGTATGTGTCTCTGCAAATCTCTGTTTTGAAGACCTAACTGTGACATATATGCTATAAAAAACTTAGAATCACAGAATCATAGAATAATTTAGATAGATGTTGAGAAGTCATCAGTTTGAATCCCGTGGTCAAAGCTAGGCTAACTTCAATGTTAGACACACAGAGCCTTCAAGTTTTGCCCATTTACAGTCTCCTTGGATAACCTGTTCCAGAGTTTTATCAACCATGTTTGGTTGGTTGGATTTTCTTAATAGTAAGATTTGTTTTTTAATGCTATTTACATCCGTTTTCCCCTTTCCTTTTGTGGTGGACCTCCAAGAAGATCCTGGCTCTGTTCTCTCTGTAATCACCCACTAGAAGGATATACCCAGCAATTAGATCCACTTACCCTTTTCTTCAGGCTGAACAAACCCATTTCTCTCAGCCTCTACTCAGGTGTCACATGCTGCAACCTCCTCCTCAGCTCTGTGCTCCTCCACTGGACTTGCTCCAGTTTGCTAATGTTTCCTGTAATTGGGAGGCCAAAACCAGACACAGCATTCCAGGTGCAGTCTCTTGAGTATCATGGAGAAGGAATAACCAATTCCCCAGCATGCTGTCTACACTTAGTAATGCAGCCCCGTATACAGTTAGCCTTTTTTTGTGCAAGGGCACATTGCTAGCTCACATTCAGCTTGTTCACCATGACCCCCAGGTCCCTGAAAGACTGCTTTCTAACCTGCCAGTTCCCAATTTGTACTGTTGCATAGGATTTTTCATGAGCAATTAAAAGGCTTTACTTGCCTTTTTTAACTTGCCTTTTTTATTTTTTCTTGCTGTTTTGAACTTTGAGAAGTTTCTGTCAGGCTCTCTCTCTAGTTTGTCGAGACTATTGACTGTCCCTCTGAATAGCTGCCTTGCCATCCAACACACCTTCCACTCCCCTCAATTTAGTGAAGCTACTGAAGTGAAGCTGCATTCCATCTCATCATTCAAGCTGTTAGTGAAGATCTCATGGCAGCTGGTCAAGACCACATTTGCAGAACAGCTGAACGGAAGGCAGACAGGACAAGAAAACCTCAGGAATTTGTTTATAAGATGAGGAGTCCTCTGCAGCCACATAAAACACATGCTCTTGACCACAGTTATGGATCTGGCTATGTGGAAAGGGAGATTCCAGGAACAAATCACTAACACCAAGGCATTATTGCTATGGAATGCCTAGGTAAGGCTCCACAGCTGGTCCACAGCCCATCCAGAGGTGATGGTACCCAACATGAGCCCACCTTCCCAGATTTCACATATATGCTTTTCTGGTCTATGTCCATTAGAACATGCAAATACTCATCTTGGTTCAGACCACCACTCCATCTACCTCAGGGGTACGTGAAGCTCTCTCAAAATGTGCCTATTCTGAGCTCATGCATTTTCCTGAGTGCCTTTTCTATTAAATAATCTTGAATGAATCTGTCCATTAAATACTTCTGCCATCTCCTCTTGAAGCCATATAAACTTTTGTATCCATAAAATCCTTTGGCAAGGACTTGCGCAAGTTCTCCTTTTGCTTGGATTGAAATCAGCTCCTGTTAGCTCCATTTGATGGCCTCTCATTTTTGTGTTTGAATAAATGCCACAGTCAATCACTTTTTACTCTTTCTATTCCATATAGAAATGCAGAATTTTTAGAATTCTGTATTCTAATTCTATATTTAATATATAGTTTTACATATTCATATACAACCTGCATGAGTATATAATACATTCTCTATATAAAGAATATATATGAATATGTAATCATATATTCACAGTATATATTCGCAAAATATTTACATGTGAATATATTTCTATTTTATATGATTATATTTCTATTTATATGAATATATAATATATGCTACATTCCATGTAGAATTCCATATTCATATACAAGGTGTAGGTGAAACATGGATTTATTTTTCTGTCCTAATAAATTTAATATTTGCTTTGCTTTTTGATACTCTCACAAGTTATGCATGGCATAAAGACTTCACTTCCAAATGGTAATAGTCAGCTCAGAGTCCATTGCTTACATGTGAAAGCTTGCTTTTATGTGAAGCTGGGATTTTTTTCCACACATACCAATATTTCAATAAGTTAAATTTTACCTACCCTTTAATTTCTTAGTCACTCAGTCTTACAAAGGCCTCTTGTGGTCCCTCACAGTCTGTGTTTGTCCTTTGTATCCTGAATATCTTCATATCACCAGCAAACTTCCTTATCTCAGTGCTCACTTCTTTCACAGATCACTTCAAAATGTAATGGACAGCACAAATCCCCTCACAGAGCTCTGGGAAACTCCAATGGTGACCTTCCTCCAGTGTAATAACTAATCATCTTCTTACCATCTGTTTCCTAACTCATAACCAGTTACTCACTCATAAAATGATCTTGTCTTTAATTTCATGAATACTAAATGTCCTTGGAAACTCTTGTTCACAGTCCTGTAAAAGTCTTCAAAAGTTCAAGCAGATGGCATAAACTTTTCTGTCTTTATCCAAGTATTTGCTGACGTCCTTCTAAAATCTCAAAGAAGACTGCAAAGTAGGATTTCCCATTTTTAGAAACCACATTAACTCTTCTGAGGTTAACTTGTGTTAACCCAGGTAACTACTCGTTCTGTCCTTTATTACAGTTTCCACAAATTTACCCAGATGTCTGATACATCCCTTTAGTTCCCTCAATTCTCTCAGAAAACTATTTTACAGCTGGTATTTATTTGTCCCACTCCAGTCCTCAGGTATCAAGGACTACAGTTACAGACTACAGTGACTCTAGTTGGAACCATTGAATGAAATAACTTCTGGTACTGGTGATCTCTTAATGTTTGCATTGCTAATTCATCACATAATCAATTTCACAGTCACTTTGACTTCAGTCAGATCCTCTCCTGGGAAAGGATTCTGGCACGTGGGTTTTCCTAGTTTCTTCCACAGTGAACATCAATATCTTCTCTGAAAAGGTCTTCTGCTGTCTGTAGTATTCCTTTTATACCCTGATCATTGATCAGGCCCTACAGATTCTCTGATGAGCTTCTTGATGTGTCTGAAGCTCACACACTACATCTTGAGTTGGTGCTGGTTTAAAGTTGTTCCTCCTCTTTTTTTTTTTTTTTTTTTTGTCTGCTTAATTTTATTTTCATATGTTATCAGCCAGGATTTTTGAACTTTTCTAGTTTCTTCACTTGGACATGACTTTAGCATTCTGAAGGTTGCTTTCTTGATTCTAATAGCAGCCCTTCTTTATTGCTTAGTCATGCCTGATTCCTCTTACCTTTACTCAAGCCTGTCTTAATAGGTTGCATGCACTGGCATATAACCTTAATATATTAAATGCTTAATTGTGCTGTGTCCCAGGTACTGGCCTCTGGTGATTATGCTCATGTGCATATTATTTAAGGAGGAAGAGAAGGTTACATAGTTTCTGCCAAGAGAATAGATGTTACATACAGTACTGGCCAACCTATGGCTCTGTCAGTCAGGACACCAGACATGTGAGTACCCCCTAATGAAGCAGAAATCCTGTATCATTTCAACAAAACACATTCCTTCAAGCAGTGCCATTATACTTCTGTACAGAGACGTACAGGTAAGCACCTTCTTTCTTCTTCATATACCTCTCCAGGCCACAGTCCCCTATAGCAACCCCCTAAAATCCCAACCTGTCTTGCCCCATGAGGGATCCTGTTCACAATTTTGCCTCCAGCCCAGAGAAAGTGCAGTCCTGAAGGGTACTCACAGCGGAACTAGTCATTATCTGAATCCTAGAAGTGAGGGAGGAAGGACAGACATCCATGCACGAGCAAAAAGCAAACAGAAGGGATGTCAAGGCCTCGTTGTCCAAAGCAGCACCAAATACAAGGAAAGCAGTGTCAAAAAGTGCAAGGATAAGACTCCATGTCTTAAGTCTGTTAAGTTCATAAGACTCTGTTTGGCAGACATCTCATGACCAATTCTCCTTGCTGGCATGCAGTGCTAATATGTATTATTAAGAGGAGAGGAAACAAACACAGTGAGTAGTTCAATGGCGCAGAAAGCCAACATGTCAGCAGACCAGAGTCTAAAACAGGGAGAAGGAGAGGCCCATATACTCAAGTGACTGGGAAGAAACGCAAAGAAGGTGAATGAGAGGCTCTGAGAGAGGAAATGCTTGAGGAAATTGTGAAACGGAGCAGTCTGCAGCCATGCAGGCTGCAAGATTTGACTTGTGAGTGGGGTGTACCTCGAAGATTGACTTTCCCTGCGGTGCCTGTGGCGGTTTCAGGGTGGACAAAATGGCCTACGCTCTGCAACCTGCTCAGCCCAGTCCTGGCTCCCGGCTTGCCTCACAAGAGGTTGTGTAGTGCACAAACAGCTATAATAACATGAGCAGCATTTGGATGTTGACATCCAGGCGTTCTTCAAAGTGCAGCACTTCACAGTTAAAATGCCTAAATGAAAGTCTTAAGATCTTTTGAAGTGGTAGCTGAGGGCCCAGTTAAGGATCCTGCAGGACACTGTTGAGTGGAAATGTCTACATGTGGCAGTGGGAACCACACACTGCAACCCACTGTGTCCCGTGAAACTCAGCAGGACAATTAGTTAACTTAATGCAATAGCTCAATCACCACTATTACAGTAAACTGAGATATAAATGATGGGCTTATTAAACACAGTGAGAGGCACGGCTTTTGTTTTTGAGAGCACTTTTGATCAAACTATTTTTGACCTAGGTTAGTGTTGGAAATTTTTATTTCGAACACAATGAGCAGATTTAATACATTTTAAATGACGGACGCTTCATATTTATTCTTTGCGTTGCCATGAAGGCTTTTTCACTTAGCGCAAGGAGTTAATTAAACTAGCCTTCACTAATCTGCGTGACAATTTACACAGTAATTAGTCCAACAGGATTAGACAAGACCTTACAGTTCTTCCAAGGCTCAAGGCCAATTGCTATAAGATGCAACCAACCCTGCTGCACATTCCCCTCTATTCTCCAGCTACAGATCAGCTTGCAGAAACAGACCCTCTGGCTTTCTGCAGTTCTACGCTTTGAAATCCTCCACTGAGAGTAAGTGGAGTTAACACCACCCATTAGTACAACAGTATTTGTAAAGTGCAGTTTTTGAAGAATTTGCCCTGTAATTAAGGTATGTGTCAGCATCCTCTTTAGTGGCATTGGCAATTAACATTACTAATAGACATGTCTCATGTCTGCAGCATCTCATATGTTATTTTGGCCCTCTGTTTTAGGTTGCTAAACAGAAGAAATGCTGCATATTTACAAGAAAACACTTCTGTAGCTTCCTGGAACAGCTCTTAGCTAAAATCATGGAAAAAGTTTTAGAGCCTGTATCTTGTCTTGAGTTTATGCAACAGAAATTAAAGCACATGAGGTGCTAGAGACTCTAAGTACAGGAATGCAGGTAGTGTTTTCTTGCCATCATGATCTGTATATGAAAAAAGCACCATCTTTAAACTGAGAAGGAGTAATGAAGAGATATGGAAAGGTGGTTGTTTTCCACAAAATAAGAATGTGACAAATGACTCCATAGACAGGACCCATTTCTAGTCATGATCCAATACATGTTTTGTAGTGGTGATATAGCATGCTAAAGAAGCTGTGTAAAATGAAGGTCTTTTTACCAGATGCCCAAGTTTATGCCCAAATCTCTAAAAATTCTGGATTTAGAGTGCATGAAGTAATAACTACTGTGATGTGTGGAAGAATGTTTCTGGAGGCCCTGATATACCTACTCAACACCCTATTAAATAATCCTGTCACTTAGCAGAGAATGAAAAACTTATTTCTTTCTCATTATTAGCTGAAAGACTATACATTGCTTATATACAAAATGAGGGTCTTCTCCCTGTTCCCCTCTGCATTGAAAATATTGTATGCTAACATACAACTTGGTGATTTGAAAAAAAAAAAAAAAGAAAGAAAAAAAAAAACAGATTGCTAGAAAAAAAAAAAAAAAGATTTACAGAAACCTAAAAATATTGATTTCATTCTTTAACTTATTGTAGGATATATACAATTATAAAGTATGCAAATTTATGGGGGATGTGGACCCTTTCTTTATGAGGACTGTAGTGTTTTAATTTCTTAGTAAACCCATAAGAACACACATGTACTTTGTATGTACTCTGTATGTATGTATTTATGTATTTTAGAGGTTTGTATAAGAAGTAAAAAATAAAAATTATATATATATATATATATATATATGTATAAAAAACATGACTTTTAAGGCAGCAGGAGGCATTGATGAGGCCCTGACTTGTGGCCCTGAAAAAATGCTCACACTAGTAACAGAAATCTTTTCAGACAATTAGCTTAAATGTGTTATTTTCAAACTGCCAGATTTGAGTCGAGTCCATTGCAGTGGATCTAGAGAAAAGTTATCATGGTCCTTCTCAGCCCTGCCAGTGTGATGCAGAAGCACCATGAGCAATTGCTTCCCATACCCTGTAGGTGCCAGGTAGAAAGGGAGAGTGATGTCTAATCCTCTGCCTGGGAGACTTCCAGGAGAATGCCATGCACTCAGCTTCTTCTGCTGGAACATAGCCATGAAGGACACATGACGGAAAAAGTCTGCAACCTGATATTCCTTTTCTGTAGTTTCTTTCCAGCCCATGGGGAACTTCTGAAAGCAGAAAAGAAAATGCCAGATTGCAGGTATGATGGCTGAGTATGGAATGAAACAGTCACTCCACTGTGCTCAACACAACAGAACAGGGAGGACGGGATGTTTGCCCAAAGAGAGAAGATCTGTAAGCTGCTAATGCAGCAGTGATGACTGGGGTAACTCTTGCATCTTTTGAAATAACAGGTTTGGACTTTACCCAGAAGTGTGTCCTGTACCCTACTAAAAATCCTCTGCATCTTTTTTCTGTGGGAGACACCTCCTCCCAACATCTCAGCAGCATAATCCTTCACGCTCTCATTACGTTCATCAGTTGTCTCATAGCCTTGTTTTTGTTGTTTCGTTACCAGGAATCGGTAAACTCCTCTTTGGGCCAGACGAGTGATGCCAGAAGCTACACCAAAATCAGGAGCCTCCTGGAACCTGTTATTCCCGCTGTGCTCTGAGGTCCTTATTTCCACTTGCCCAACACGACTTCCTAGTGGGGAAGCATTCTTCGGCGGCCCCACGTCAGCCCGCTGTGGGGTGGGAAGGTGTCTGCACAGCTTGGCCCTGCTCCTGTTCATGCCATGCCCTATCCACTGCCTCAATTTTCCGTAGCAAGAATTGTGTCTGCTTTTGTGATCACATCTGCAGTTCGATCCCAAATAAAGCCCTTCTTTGACCAACGTATTTCAAAGGGCATTTCAGTACTAATATAATGGGTTTAGGTGGCAAGGGTCTGGTAGAGGGGGCTGCGGGGGTGGGCTTTGTGAGCAGAGCCCAAGAGCTGCCCCATGTCAGCTCAGAGCCAGCTCCAGACGGCCCCAAAAGGGACCAGAGCCCAGCCATGAGCGATGCTGGTTGGGTGTCTGGGAGAGCAGACTGAAGGAAGGGCAAATCTTTTGTGCTCCAGCAGCTGGGAGAGAGGGCTGTGCATCTCCGCCACTTCTCCCCAAGGAGTGCGAACACCACAACTGAGCCGGACCCACGGCGCCCGACCGCTGCCTGGCGGAGCGGGGTTTATAGGGCCGGGGGAGGCTCTGGGGCCGCCTCTCCGCCTCTCCCCGCCCCGCTCCGCCTCCAGAGGGAACCGGGGGCGGCCTCCGAAGGGAAGCGGCAGCGGTGGCGGCGGGCGGCGGCCGGGCGCGGTGGTGCCCCGGCTCGGCCATGCCGCTGTGGCGCCGCGCTGCCAGGGGGCCGGCGCTGCCCCCCTGCCGGGGGTGAGCGGAGCCATGAGCGCGGCTTGCCGGGGGCCCGACCTCAGTTTTTTAAGCGAGGACGAAGCCAGGACGATTTTCCAGGTGCTGCAGAGGGACTCGGAGCTCCGGCGGGCGGAGAAGGACAGGGTCAGGTACAGCAGGCGGGGACGGGGCTGCGCTGCCCGGGGAGGGGGGACAGAGGGACCAGTCCCTGTGGGGCCGGGCTGGGCTCGTAGGGGTGGCTCTGAGCCACCTCTGCTGCTCCCCGGGGCTTCTTGGCAGGGGACGAGGCCAGTTTGGGCTTTTACTCCGTCACTACTACAGGTAGGAAGGTGCGGGCTGAACGGCGGTGGCTGGGCAGCGGGAGCTGGGCGGGCTCCGGGGCTGAGCGCGGGGGGAGCCCAGCCCTCGGCTGAGGGACCTGCGGCCAAAAAAAGGTGTTGGAAAATGAGTTATTTACCATTAGAGGTTATCATTTTCTTGAGGTACCCTGTGGGCAGCTTGCAAGGGGAGGCAGTGTCCCCTCAGATTCACGTGGGCACTCCGAAGAAATCCTTCGTGGTAGATATAGAAGGAATGTTAATGAGTAACGTTTCTGTCAAGTGGATTTTTGTACTGTGTGTTTTTTTAGTTTAGCTGGTGAAGCAATAGCCTGCTCTCGAATTAAAGGCTTTCACCTGCCACCGACTTTGTTCATCCATCTGTGTTCTTCTGACTTAGTTGGCAAAAAAAGTGATCTCTCTTCATGCAAAGGCTGTCAGAATAAGCTTATGCTATAAGAGAACATCTCTGGTGATGCTTTACGGACACAGAGTATACTTTAAATCCCAGCTGAAGAGATACTCAGAAGTTGGGAGAAGATAGGTGTAAACACCATCAAGGAGCCATGCTGAAATCTAGGTTAAACTCCTGGATCTGTCAAAGGCTTTGTATGTGTCCTTGGGCAAATTTCTTAATCTCTTGAGCCTAATAAAAGTGCTTTCTTTCTCACTCCACTTGTCTACCTGGTCTTATTTAGACTGTAAGCTCTAAAGGCCAGGGGAGCCCCATCATGAGCAGACGGGTGACAGCTCTGTGGTGTTGCTCTGTGCTACTATAATCTAAGTAATAACAGTGATGACCCTGGAGGGCCAAATCCTGCTGTTCTTATATGACCACAGTGAGCTTCAGAGGCTTGGAATAAAATTGCATTTGCTCCTCTTGGTCCCATATGACTCTATGACTGGGAGCCAAGAGGGCAGGCATTCTTATTACTGTTTTGATAATTAACTTTGTATGTATCTTTTGCAGTTCAAAGCTTTTAAAATAATGCCTGTGTGCTGTTGTAGCCCACTCCTGTGATGCTTTCTAAGTGTGATTTTGCAAATAGCTGATGCCATGAATCCAGTAAGGAGTTCAGGAGGTGATGTGCAATGGAAGAAGCAGTTTCATCAATACTACTTCTGTGTGTGAAGTCACTGAAGGGAGTTGTGCCCCCAGCTTTTCTTGGGCATGGTTAGAGCTGACCAGAACCAGGGAGCAAGTTAATGATAACCGACGGGCCCACTGGCCAAGTTAGTTCAGTGGCCATCTTTACTTACAGTATAGCATGTCCCTGTGTAGACCAAGCTGGTCTGGACTGATGGAGAGAATGAAGAGTTTGGTTGCAGACCGCAGGTCAAGTTCCAATGACAGCTTATGTGTGCTGTTTGGTGTCTGGTGAGTGAGCACACAGCTGTCTCCAGAAGTCTGAGAATATCAGTGAAAAATTGACTTCCATTCTCAGATACAACTCACTGTGGAAGCAATAAATAAATAAATCAGGAACAGGCTTCTGTCTTTATACAGGCTACATTTGATGCTATGTAAGCAAAGACACTTAATTTTGAAAGACAAACATTAGAAATAAGTTTGAGGTTCAGAAGATGGAGGCTGACATCTGGAATGGTTTATCTTGTCCAGCAAATTACAGGGAAGTTGATTTTCACATACATTCAAATGTATTGCAGTGCACTGTAAAGTACCTACCAATTCCTCCTCAGGTGCATTGAGTTTTCAGCTGAATAACTGTGAGATTTCCAGGTGGAAATATATATTTATATATGTATATATTTTTAATATTAAAATATAAAATAAAAATATATTTTGTAAAAATATAAAAATAATTTTTTATAAAAAATATATATTTTTTTCTTGATGCTTACCTACACTGAAAGTTTGATAGGGCCACTGGATGTCTTTTTATCAAGATAGTCCAAGTCTCTGTAAAATGAGATGTATACTGGGGACGTGCTTTGGAAAAAGCCAGTCACTTTATTCAGCCCCATCTTCTCTTTTGTAGCCTTTGTATGGAGCATGAACGTGGTCTTTCCAGTCACTTGCGTGCATTCGTCTAGCTGTGGGCTCAGCCACAGAGCTGCACTTCGTGGTCTCTGCCCCCATTTCACTTGGCGCATCCCCAGCTCATCCTTTGGGTACCTCCAGCCCTTTCTCTGCTCCTTGGTGCTTGGCAGGCTTCACACCTTGGCGCCGGCAGGACCTCTCAGTTTTGCTTTTCCTTGTATACAGAAATGGCCTGTGACCTGTTGGACCTTCATTTGTTCTTGTTACTGAGGGCAAGCAGAGCTGATGCCGTTGGTTTTTTGCCCATTTTCTCCTTTCTAGTGCCCTCCCGTGGCCATGCTGAGCAATGCCTTTGAATTCAAGCCTTCAATTGCCTTTGAACAGCAAACAAACGTACCCAAGCTCCTTCTCCCACGAAACAGGTTCAGAGAAGCTGCAACAGTCAGCTTTGGTGCAACTCACATGACTGTACACTGCTATATACACTGAAAATAATACAGACAATAATTAGTAAGTACGTATTTCATAATTCAAAAAAAATGCACATTAGTTTTGGACTTGGGTAACACCCAGCTTCAGTATCCTTTGTTGTTCATCAAATCCAGTCTCACACATAATACCCACTTGGAGAAAATCTGTAAGTATCAGTGTGGGAGGGGAAAAAAAAAAAAGGAATATATGGTCTAAAAAATTTCTACAGGAAGTTCCAGCTGAATATGAAGGGGCACTTCTTTGCCGTGAGGGTAACAGAGCACTGGAGCACATTGCCCAGAGAGGTTGTGGAGTCTCTTTCTCTGGAGATATTCAAAACTTGCCTGGATGCCATCCTGTGCGATGTGCTCTGAGTGATCCTGCTCGGCAGGGAGGTCAGCCTAGGTGATCTTCAGAGGTCCCTTCCAAGCTTGGCCATGCTGTGATTCTGTAATAATAGTACTAAAAACAGAAGCCTAACTCAGTCACAAAATACTATTTTAATTAACTTGATTAGTGAAATTGATGACTTTGCAGATGCTTCTGGAAGCAGGTTCCTTCTCCCAGATATTCCAATCACAGTTAGATGCCTAGGGGAAGATAGGGAGGCATCCAGCTTGTTCAGAGGACAGTGCCATGTTCAGATGGGTCCCTAACAATTCGATTTCCATAAGGATAAAATGCTTGCTGTAGGTACAGGTAATGATACCACATGTCAGCTTTCAACACACAATGAATTAGTCCTGAAAATCATGACATAAAAACACTCCAGATCTTATTTGATTTCTGGTTTCAAGGCTTCGGGGTACACCCTGATCAGGTTCTCAGGCTTTCTTCTACAGCTGCTGGGGACAGAAATTAAAAAACGTTTGACAGCTGATATTTGCATGCAAAGCCCCAGTTCCCAGAGGCTTAACAAACCTGTAGGTGCTTCTCCTTTCTGTCCTTTCTCCAAGAAGCTGATGGGCAGGGTAACCAGGGAGGCTGCTTCCAGTCTCTTCAGGACAACCTTTCGGAGCCTGGCAGGTCAGAGAAGGACTGGCAGTCCCAACAGGAAGGCTCAGCAGCAGTGGGGCATGAAGCTGTAGTATTCAGAGGTGGAGCTGTTGCCTTTTATCTCCAGGGCAGCTCCTCCCTCTGCAGCGTGTGGAGAGGCAGGCAGTGCCAAAGCAGGTGTCCTTTCAGTCAGCTGTGGGGCTCCTGGTGATCTCTGACTGCTGAGGCTCGAGCTTGGTGTGGAGATGCTTCTCCCATGCTGAAAGAGGGCAGGAAGTCAAGAGAAAAACAACCAAGACAAGAGGAGCACGGAGACATGGAGCCAGCTACTTAAAAGAGGCAGCAGGTAGGGGGGCTGTGGCTGTGGCATGGGGAGAGCTGGCTAGTACATTTGCAAGTGATCAAAAAAATGAATGGTTGGGAGTTACAGCACAAGAGAGGGTAAATAGAGAGTGGATTCAGGCGGGCAGAAGAGCTCTGAGTTCTTTAATTGTTAACTTTTAGGAGATTCATCAGTTTTGTATAATGGCTCCTACTGTAACTACATACAGTGGCCTTCTGCCATTTTACTTTATTAATCCCTGAGAAAAAGGCAAGTACTATTACTTAAAAATGGGAAAATAACACTGAAAGTAACAGAGCATGAGTAAGTGAGCAGGGAATTGAACCGACTTCCCCGGTCAGCAGTTTACTAGCTAGATCGTGTTTCTAGAAAAAACTACGCCTACATTGTGTGAGGAATGTTGTTTGCTTGTTTTTTAGTAGGAAGAATGGAAAAAAAAATATTACCAGCCCTAGAAAGTATCTTGGGCATCAGCCACTGTTTATGAATGGGAATTGAAGGACAAAAAAAGAAAAAAAAGAAAAAAGAACTCTGGAGAGAAGAGAGCGCTTGTTCCTTTTTCTTTAATTTGTTTTGCTTATTTTCACGTTGTTCTATGCTTTTGCTTTTGTATTTGCTTTTGCAGCAAAGGGGAGGTTTGTTTTCATTTTATCCTCACATTTAAAGATGAAAGTAAAGTAAATTAATTGGGAGATACACTCAGCACTACTCACCACTCCTCTCTTGGTGACCCATTAACAGTGTATAAATCACGTGAATCCTCTCCATACTTTACTCTAGGCCGTCTCCACAACAAATCATGTGGACATAGTTATTTTTTTACAGGAGCACAACTGTTCTCACTGCCTCGCAGTAGATCATTTACTGAGTTCATCCTTTGTTGCAACTAATTCTTCATTGTATTCTGTTGGCTGACGTTTACTCTCACAGATCTGACTATAGGTGACAAAACACTGCATAGGTAATGTATTTTTCCACTTTTTTTCTGTACTTAAAACGTCAGATTGCAGCCATACTCAGCCCTGTTTTGGTGCTTCCATTATTTTGACTTGTTTACATTTTGAGAGGTCTGACAGTGCATTCTATAACCCCCAAAGTAATTTTGGCTTATGCACAGACCTGTTGACTCTTGCAGCCTCGTGAAGACTAAGAATAACTTCTTGTATGTTAGAGATTTAGATTAGGGGCCCAACTCCTTATAACGAGAACAAATTTTTAGAATCAAAGCACTCATAACCAGCATGGGTGAGGAGCAAGACACCAGGACACCAGCACTTGGGTACATTGCGGTTTCATTGGCGCACCCTCTGTGAACAAGCATTAATAAAGAAATTCTTTCATAAGAGATACTCCACCCGGTACGTTTCAGGGCACGATTGCCTTATTGTGCCTTGTTTATGAAGGAGATGCTATTATTATTTACTCCTGATACTGTGCCACTGGCATGGTTAGTGGTTTGTAAAGACTTAGGAAAGCAGGTCCTTGAAGCCCTGAAGTGCTAATATGTTAAGTAAGTACAAAGAGAAGTAAAATGGCAGGAAGGACTGTGATTTAAAAGCCTCTTCTCGGTTTGGTAAACAATTACATGTCATAAATAGTCCCACCTTTGGACTCCCCTTGTTTGAGCGCAGGTTGTTGACTGTAACTGGAAGCAAACGGTTAATTTGCTTATCAGGATACCACCATAATTGTTCCTCACAGCTATTTTTGAATAATAAGCCCTTCACAGAGGGGCTCGAAGTAGAGGGCAATGACTTCACGTGAGCTGAGGAAGGGCAGGTGGATTACAGGCTGCTGTGGGGCTGCAGGGGAGCAGCTGCCATTTTCTGTTTCGGTTTTAGCCGCATCGATCTGTTCTAGGTAACCTGATGTCTGTTAATATGTTTTACGTTTACAGAGCAGGCTCCACGTAGCTTTGCTGACAGATCTCTGGTCTTGTCTGTTCATAGTGAATTTATTACAGTGTTAGGACAGATTTCAGTGTTACGACAGCTGTGTGCTCCTTTGTGTTTCAGGGCCAGGGTTTTCTACAGCACGTGTGGTGGCATGTGATCCCAGGAAGGCTTTTAACGGTGTGTTGAGTTCGGAGGAGCCTGTCTGGTCCAGCACTTGTCTGTGTCTGCCTTCCTAATGCTGTCCCGGCACTACTCCCAGGGAGCTGGGGCAGCAGGAGCCGTGGGTCTCCCCACAGGGCCATCAGGGCAGGGCCTCACCACCAGCACCCTTCGCACCTCAGCCCCATTGTCAGATAGGGCTGTCGTGACACAGCAGCACTTAGACCAGGCTGTGAAGTCGCAGCAGGGTCAGGATGAGGCCCGGTGATGCTGACTGGGATCAGGCAGGCCAGGGGTGACGGAGCTGAGGCCAGGTGGGGACATCAGCCAGGGGTCTGGACCCAGAGCAGCAGGGCCGTTCTTGCACAGACAGCAGTGACACATCTGGGCCGTGGCTCGGGCATGGTGCAGAGTGACAGCTTCTGCTTAAAAGCAGCTCCCAGGGGAAGGAGAGACACAGTCTTTGCTGACGCCTCTGGCTTGCCTCACAAGAGCTTTCTCCAAGGCCACCAGCACTGCTCTTCCCAAGCTGGCCCAGTGCCCGGGCTGTCAAACCCGCAGGAGCGGCAAGGACACACTCAGGGCTTTTCCACTTTTATGCCAGAGTTCAAACTAAAGTACGCATTTTTATGTGACAAAAAGTTACAAAAATGACAATTAAATTGATAATGATTATTTAGACTACTTGCTGATGGCCCTAGGGGTGCAAAAAAGAAGATACTTGCTGAAATGAATGAGATTCAAGTCCAGGGTTACCTTTAAGCTTGTGGGTAGATATTTTCTAAGTCCAAGCTTAATTAAGAAAGTAAAATTATTTTGGTTTTGTCTACATAGATAAATTAAACCAGGCTATGATAACAAGTGGATCGGGTCAGTTACAGCAGTGCACACTAGTGCCAAACGGTCTGATCTCGTCAGTGATTTGTTTTGTTAATTCTTTTTTTTCAGTGGAGTTGTGGCCTGGTGAAGGATTAACACACCTTGTAGGAAGTCCGTGCACTTCCCAGGTTTGAGCTTTCTAGCAGTAATGTTTGTGTCCTCAGCACCCTCTCTCTCCTCCGCAGTTCAAGTCACCGGTGCTACGGAAGGTAGCGCCAGTGAAATGTAACCTGTGCTGCCTGTCACGGCCATAAAGGGGATGAATATCAGTCTGCAGTGAGTAGTTTTGGAAGGAACTCAAAATTTTCAGGTGCTGACAGCTTCCACATACTGTGTCCCAACAGTTTGAGGTCCTCGCGCATATTTCAGGAATATTAAATTGGTAGTGCCAGGAAATGAAAACTGTTGCAGAGGAATAGGGCTGATACATGTTCGTAGTGGCTGGATATCTCCCCTGGTATTGGCACAGCTGTGCTGCACTGGTGTTTTTAGGTTGTGTCTGTAGTCTTGTGAAAGACTGCAGCACGTGTTGGAGTCACACCTAAGCAGGGGTTTTGGTGGGATTGTGCTTTCTGTGGTGAAGCCTGAGGAGCCGTAGTTTGATAGTTTTGGTTCCTGAGCTACATAACGTGAAGTCTGTTGTGGGTCCATCTAGACGTGCAGCACTTGCACTTCTCACAATACAGATTTCCTGTAAGAAATGTTGTATATAAAGCAGGGGAAAATCGGGACCTTTTGCTGAGGATTTGTTCATTTAGATGTTCACATAAAATGTGTTTCTGATCCTTTGTCACTAGACTGTTATATTAACACTGTTAAATGTAATAGCTCTAATTAAATGTCTGCATTTAAAATTCCTACCTGGAACTATACTCTTTTGATGACTCTTACCTCAGAAATAACCAGGTATGTGTATTGGTATCATACTAACTGACCAAACACATCAAAATCACAAAATAAAAGCTAAGAGTAAATGATGGAAAACTGCAATATATTTGTACTTTATTGCATCTAAATTACTCAGTTTAATTTGTGGTTGGAATAATCAACCGATTGCAATATTTCTACTTGCTGTGTCTTTGGATTTCTAGGTAAAGGGGCCTGAGTGCGGAGAGCTGCAGTCTGGCAGAGCTGCAGCAGCATGGCTGGTGGGCTCTGTGTTCTGTTTCTTTCTGTGTTGTGGACTTAAATGAACTTAAAATACATATTTATATGCATATATATGTCTATTAAAATTATATGTATGTATATATGGTTTATAGCATAATACTGTGTATGTTTTTATAATATTTCTATCTCCTGAGATGTAATAAATTCAGAGCCACTATAGCAGGGGCTGTATAAGTATACTATATATATATATGTATAATATATGTTTATTTCCAAATGAAAAATGTCCACTGTGTCAACTTTCAGAGTTTCTGTTCCTTCTTATGACTGCTTTCCTTAACTTAAAGCAACATAAACAAGGCTTTAGTTGTGTTACAGTAACACATAAACAGTGTACAACACCCTGACCTTCTGTATTACATCTGTTGAACAGAATCTTGCTTCAGATGTGTGTGAGACTCTGCACAATTACCTGAGGTTTCTAAGGTGTATAGTGAGAGCCTTAGGCTTCAAGCTTAGCCCTGTGCCATCGGATGTCTAAGGCTATCTGGAGTCTCTGAATTCTAGAGGTCTGTCCCAGTCCATTGGCCATCATACACAAGTCTGCTTGCAGCGATGGGACCTTCGTCTTTACTTGAAACCAAGTTCCATTATTCAGCATTTTCATCTCTCCTGTTTCTTTTGCTTTGTTTATTTATTTTCTCCTATATTGTTAACTAGGAAATATTTTGCATACATAAAGTCATGCCACCAATATGAGAAACAGCATCTATATTGTGTGTCTTTGTAAGGCAGTTAAATTTATGGCTGACCTGCAGATTACTTGCATAGATGGCTGTCTCTACGCTATCAGTGTTTGTAAAAGGTCCCACAATCAGCTAGCAGCTCAACCCTGGAAGAGTAAATAGGTCTGCTGTTAATCATTACCTCCAGATGTACCGGAAGACCTGATTCCCAGCCTTGCAACCAATCTGCCCTTCCTACCCCAGCACTGTATTGGAGCAGATTTGTCTCAGATTTCCAGACATCCATTCCAGACCAGCCCCGCTCGTCTGGCTGTGCATGCTGACTACATTCATTAATGTAGTCAAAATGTTCAAAGACCTAAAATTCACTGCATATGGGGGACACCCGGTATACATCCGTATTTCTGTGCAAGGCTTCTGGGACAGAAATTTAGGAACCCAAAACTTACTCCTGTCACACAATGTTTTTGGATTGAGACTACATCTTTCCCTACAAACGAAACAGAAACTGCATGGAGGATTATATCCATTGCACTGATTAGTGTCTATTAATGCTTATGGAAATTCCTATTAATAAAGTCATCTCATTAGAGATATTAATTACTACAATTCAGAAGCTATGTGACACACTAAGGAATGATAGGTAGCCTTCCTTCCCATTGCATCATGAATTTGTTTTGTTATTACCACATAATATTGGCAGGTAGCTTGTGAGTATTGACACCATAATAAAGTGACACCATAATAAAGTGACACCCTTTACCATGCCCATCTGATTTTGACAGGTCATTTACAAAAAGATTGTAAATCATCTGTGAAACATTCTTGCATTAGAGCTTCCACCTACTTTGCACTCCATGTAGTGAAAATAGCAGAGAATCAGCCCAACCTGGAGACTTGCTGACAGCTGTGACATTACCAGTGGCTTTTGACCTCATTCACTCTTGTTGACCAAAGGACTAAAAGCTTTCATATTCTAAATATTTATAAACTCGGTGAAAAGTTGTATACTTACAGCCTCTTCTGTTTCTTCCAATAGGGCTAAAATTATTTTCACTGTAAACCCAGCCCAGTTCCTCCAAAAAAAAAAAAAAAGATTTATTGTTAAAAGCAATGTTCTGAGCCTCTGCTAAAGCTTGAGATGGATGATTAATACACCCTCAGTTCCCATGATCTATGTTCACAGTGCTTGGTGCTTTAAAAAGTGAATGTTACGAAGACAGTCACTGAGCTCCAGATTTCTGAGCTTTAGCTGAGAACTGTTTCTGATATGCCAGAGCAGAGGGAACGTATGTGGTCAGCATGAGAATGCCTGTCCTTGCCCCTGTAACTGCCACTGGCAGCTCCTTAACAGATTTTGTAGTTTTATGCTCCAGAGGAAGGTGTCACTGTGCTCTTGCCCAGGGAACAAAAGCTTCAAGCAGAAATGGAGCATTGGACTCAGTGAAGGAAAACAGCAGCTAGAACAAAAGTCTGCAGTGTGTTCATTGTGTGTAGTGTCATGTTAGAAGTTAATGCTTTGCAGAAAAAAAAAGAGGTAACTTTTAGCCACTGTACTTAGGGTGCTCAAGTTAGAGAATGTAGACACAAAAGACATCGTGAGTTATGATGGGAGTCCAATTATAACATTCCACGCATGCTGATAATCTCAGTCTCCGTGGGTTGAGTGTAATCAATGTACACTTTGCCACTACTTTCGGCTTTCTTAGAGCAGGTGATCAGCTTTAATATAAGGAATAAAACCACTGAAAAAAGTGCTGCTCTTAATTTGTTTTGTCTCATGGATATGCTGGCACTTAAATGATAGGGGATGCTGCCGATTATTCCTTTGTTGAGAGTTCTGAAGCTTTGAGAAGTGCCACAAGACTTTTACAAATATAACAGTGAATTATAGAAGATTCCTGGGTCACATTTTGTGTGTTTGTTTGTTTGTTTTTCCTACCTTTTAATTAAAAAGAGAGGTAGAAATGGAAGGACTTCCCTATGAGCAGACAGGGTGGGACTTCAGTAAGGGCAGAAAAGGCTTTCTGCCTTTAATGCACGTATTCCTGGTCTGTAGCCATGACACTCGTAGCAAGACTTAATGTGTGGCTCAGGTATCTGTTGTCAGTAAAGTGTTGTGGGGACAAAATGACATGAGCTGTTTGCAGCTATCTGCTTAAGTAACCTTACTTATGTCTACAGGGCTTCTGCCTCCTAAAATGTACAGTTTGGGAAGAAAAGCTAGAGAGCTTATTTCCCTTTTCACTTTCTCCTCACTTCCTTCTGGTTTTGCACGTTTTCAGAGTCTCAATATTTAGGGATAATTCTGAGCTGTCAACTTGATGCATCGGGCAAAGTGGGACTGAAAACATATCCCACGTAGTTCAGTGTCAGGCTGATTTCCCCTGTCCTGAAGGTGAACCTTTCCTGGCGCTTCCAGTTACTCCACTCCATCCAGCAGTGTCACCACTAGGTGACTCCCCAGCAGCCTGTTGAACACGGTGAAAGTCAAGCCATTAGATTTGTTGGAATTTGGGGCATGGTTAGAAAGAGATGCCAAACCAACGCACTCTGCTCTTCCTTGTTGTGGCATGAACCTTTGCCCTTATTTATTTTTGGTTTTATTGGTCAGATACTCAGACTAATACGTTTTCTGAAGGCAACTTAGTGTGTTAACGGGCTGAACAAAATCAATACATAATTTAAAAAAATAGCAGCAGTAATGTTAATGAAAAATATGAAGACTTAGTAAGAAAACAAGTATTTGGGAAGAAGAAAAAATGCAATCTGGTTGATTTGCATTGACCCAGCAGGTTAGATTCCAGCGTTATTGCCAATGCAACATTTTGTTAATCAAATGAGAGGAGGCCTTGGTTTTCCAGGGAAGGCTTAATTCTACAAATACGAAGGCCAAATGAAAAACAAGTGGCTTTTCAGCTTGGACTTCTTCCACTGCCTTGTAGTGTGCAACCAAAACATTGGAGTCAGTTTACCTCTCTGATTCACGTACTTGTGTATACTGTTTTACATATAATAATGAAGATGACTTGCTTTATTGACATTAACCAAATAGAAAACAGTAAGAAAGAAAAATAAACAAAAGATTGCTTTAACGTGAGCAAAAAAATACTAGCTACAGAGAATGAATAATGCCTTGGAAAATGAGCCGACTGTCTGTCTGACATGCTAGGAAAAAGCATCTGAGCTCTCCAGCCTTGTTTCTCTTCCTGAGAGGATTAACCGGATACAGAAGCTTCACTGGCACTGTAGAAAACAGAATATTGTGGGGTTTTTTTTTGCTATTAGATGTGATACGGTGGATAATAGTTTACATATTTATTTACTTCAGCTGTGGTGGTCTGGTGTTGTCAGAAATACTTCTCTCTCTATTATTTAAATAAGATGGCAACCTGAAAGAAGGCCTTTAAATGACGTTTTTGTCAAAGCGAAATATAAGAAAATGTTCTTGCATATGCTTTATAGAACTATCCATTGCTGTGATAACAGACATAGTTTTCCAGAAAATGAACTGGCCGTGCAAATGATAAAGATGCACAGTTCGTCTGTGTGGCATAATGCATGGAGCAGTGGGAAGGTGGGAAAGTTGAAGCAAAATGCTGGGAAAGAACTGGTTCTCCAGGCACTGTTTTTCAGCATCTTAGCCTTTTCTTGCTGACAAAGTGAGGAATATAAACAAAGTAAAGACACAAGCTTCTTTTAGGTGGCTGTTTTTGCAGATTAATTGCCCTGATGTAGCTGTTACCTAATGCTTTCGGCACAGGTTTTATGTGCAGTCCTTTCAGCTTTGCCTTCCCAGACACTGAGGGCTTTGATCTGATGAGCAAACCCCGCTCTGCTTCCCGGCCGGCCTGGCGCAATTCCTCGTGCTCAGTTCTCTCGTGAGGTGTGTGCTAAGAGCTGCATAGTGCCAAATCCTGCTTCTACTGAAACCAGCAGCTTCTACTTTGACGAAAGTGGGATTGAGTTCCCTGGTCCCTGCAAACAGCAGAAATGCCCCCAGATCTCCTATTTGGCAACCCAGTTTGCCTTCCGCATTTGTCGTCTGCTCTGTGTTCAATATGAAGATGATAAAGAAAATACTTTTCCTCTTACAGCAGCAATTAAAGCTCCTTATTATCCTAGCAGGAAGTGACGGGGAGGCTGCAGATCTTTTGACAATATTTGTGATAACCCACATGAAAGCCTAATGCATACAACCATATAGGTTAGCTTTTCCCTGGAGGAGTCTGTGCAAGAAATACTGGGACGTGCTTATGCCAAGAAGGAAGAGATGTTTGGAAAAACACCGCGAAGGAATTGCTCCCAAGTGATTCACTAGTTTAGATGTGTAGGATAATTGATGGGAAAAGTTGAAGAGGTATAGTCTGCAAGGCCGTGCTGGATCGCTGCCTGCCCTGGTTTGTGGCACGGGCTCTGTGTGTGCCAGGAGCGGAGCTGCCTTTAATCCTGCAGCAGCTGATGGTGGTTGTGCCTGGCACAACGGGGCTGCCCCCTCCCAGGGGGAAGTGGCTCAGAGTGCCCAGGAAAAGAAAGGAGGAAGAAGGATGGATGGAGCAGACAGGGAAGTAGGATTAATGTATTTGGTTTAGAGGGTATTTAGGTATTTTGACACTCCTACGGAGCAGTGTCTCAATATATAATTTGCAATCCAAGTAACAATAGCACTGCCTCAAAGGCAAGTTCATTGCAACGCTGACTGCAGATACCATCTTCTGGTGTAATTGTTTCTTGAGACGGGCTTCCCTTGTAGTTCACAGCCATCCTTCGTTGGTACCGTGAGGGGGCATGCAGACGTGACAGAGCAGGTATGTAGTGAAATGATGTGGTTTGGCCGGGAGCCACTGCAAATGAGAAATATTTAATGGTTGTATGATACTGCAGTTACAAATATATAAATATTATTCCATACTCACATAACTGTATATATATAGGGTTCCACATGGGGGTGTGCATCTGCGTGTAAGTACAAATACGCACAAGCAATTCAAAGGATTTAGTTCATGAGCTGGGGATGGCAGCACAATTAAAAGCAGCACATACACACACAGTGAGTAGAGATAATGCCAAACGTACTGGTAAAGATTTACAATGTTTAAATGTTAATGTCAGGGTTTGAGCAAACTTTTTAATATGTTTTTCAGTTGTAGGCACATTCATGCAATGCCCGATATGGTAGATGCTAGAGTAAGTGTTTTTTACAAATCTTTTCTTCTATCCACAGGGCACACATTTAAAGCAAATAGATACTTGTATATAAATGATGTAGGAATTCCCCACAGTGAGTACGTTGGAGAACTCACCTGGGAGAGCAATCCTGGAAGGTTGTGCAGGGAACGCGGGTGTGTTTTTGGCTGTTACCGTGAGGTGTCACCCTGCTAAACGCCATCGCACCCATCCGGCCTGCACCGGGCTGGTGTTCTCCGAGCAGCCAGATCCCACAGCTATACGGACATACAAGCTATCTGCCCTAAATTATTTCATTCCTGCTTAGGTTGGCAAGGAAAACAGTTAATTTGGGTTGTGTTAAAGGACCGCAGGAGGCGGTCCAAGCCTTCAGCAGCAGGGCCGCGCGCCCCTTCTGCAGGCGATGGCCCTGGCTGCAGCCGCCCCACAGGCCTGGCTGCTCCTCAGGCCCCAGGTCCCCTTTGCTAAGGCCGCCTGAGTGAGGTCATGGAGTTGGCACATGAAAGCACTTTGTTCATCTCCTCCTCCGAGAGCACTTTGCTCGTCTCCTCCTGCTGGTTTGTGTTACTGCGAGGCTGCTCTCCGTGCTGCAGATGGCATTCGTTGTGCTTAACCATTCCCACAGCGCGGCAGTATCTGTGGTGATTAACGTTTTTGCCTTTGTAAGAAGTTTATTTGAAATGTCAAGCGCTCCTGCATGAGTCTGTTGATCTTCTTCAAGAGAAATACTCATTTAGCAAAAATGTGGCTTTCCTGCCCTCCTATTCTTCAGAGGCTGCCGGATGAACAGTAGGTGCTAGTGTGGACAACGCAGTCTGTATCGATTCCAGATGGACATACATCCATTTCCAGGCTAGACAATTAATTTCAAGTTTGTTTTGTGAAGTAATGTTGTTTCAATGACAGAAAGGGAGTTTTTATTTAAGTTGCTAACTGATAAATGTACGTTCACTGAAAGAATAAACATATGTCTCTGTTCCTGGACATGGGTTTTACCACAGCTTAAGACAGAAGATTTACATGAGCGCCTCGGTAAAACATGGGTATTACATCTCCAGGCTGTGCACCAAGTCTTGCTGTGTTGCCACCAGAGTAGGCTGGGGTGTGGATCTCCCACATTTAAATTTGTACTTCAGGCACTTGTGTGATGTAATTTGAACACAAGTAAGTTGCGCTATCCGGACTTCTTTGGAAGTGTACATTATTCTTTTATGTCCATATAAACAGTACAATCCTGTGACCTCTTGGTATGAAAACTGAACCTGCTGCTAAGCAGCTTCTTCATTTGATGCCACATGTGTGTACCTTGTTCAGTCCTCCTGTCTGCTTGGTAGATCATCCATAATCATTGTTAGCTGCTTACATACATATTAAACACAGGCAGGATCACTATGCAGCAAGGAAAGAGGAAAATGTGATAAACTCGTTGGACATGTTGTGTGTATACCTATTAGCTGAATGCAGTATTTATTTTGTCTCTTTACAGAGAAAGCGTGTGGTGGGCCCCAGTGAGCTTCCTTGTGAAAGTCAGAATAATCTCATTACTGCTACTGCTTAAATGAGTGGATAAATATTTTAAGAATTGCTTTGTTACAGTATTATTTATTTTAATTCGATTATTGCCTGAACCTAATCTTACTTTCAATTAGTTTTATAATGCTTATGAATTATTACCTCATTTTGCAAGGAAGAAGGATGTGCTTTGAGGCAGAGAATAATGCAAGCATATGAGTAGTCCAGTTAAGCTAGTCACACAATCTCATTGTTAAGCTGGAGAGCTCTGCTCTCACAGGTCTTTCATGTGATTGCTCTGAATGTACCATGTCCCACTGCATTTTCTTTTCAGATATACTATATGTAGAAATATACTTTAAATACTTAAACAAGAGTATCTACTAATATACCTGCAGTATCTCAAATGGCTTAAAAATAAATTGTATTGATTTTTTTTTTCCTTTCTAGAAAACTTCTGGAGAGAAAGAAGTCTGAAACAGGTCTGCAAGGGGTGACTGGAGAATGGTTTGAAGAAATACAAAGAAAAAAATTTCAGAATAACACTGATGTCAATACAATGCTAAAGCCACCATTAGAGCATCAGCTAAGGAACAGCAAAAAGACCAGTAAGTTGCATTTTCCCAGTTCCTTACCTATATGATAATGGTCACCAAACCAACGTCTTAGAGCATTTCAGAATTTAGTGGATAAGGAGTTTCTGACGTGGCATTGAGTTTTTTCTCACGTCAAAGTTTTGCCAAAAGTACGTTTTCAAAATGAGCATGAGTCTTCAAGCGGATTCTGTTAAAAGTAGAGGTGTGAGTCACGATAGAAAATCCACAATATTCTCATTCCATAATTGCTTTTACTACAGTGAATGTAGTGGTGGTTTCCCAGTTGATTTTGTACAAAATTCGTTTCAGCCTTACCTAGTTTTCTTAAATAAACTAAAAGTATCTAAATGACATTTGGAATAAGTAGGTAGTCTGGGTTTGGGTGAGAGACTGTATTGGCAAACAACTTTTCCTGGTAGCACTGGGTAAAAGGCACACTAGTGCTGATTATCAGGGCAGGGGACACAGCCCGGAAAGCTGGGCTAGCTGAGAAGCAATGGCTAGAGATCTCATTTCACAGGTGGTGTTGCCCATCCAAAATGAACATGCACAAAAACCATGGTAACTCTACCAAACACAGCATCTGTGTTGCCATGTTGCCTTTTTCATCTTCCCTCCAGGCAGTTTTCATGCATGATGTATGCTTTTATTCCATTCACATTTGTGCACATTTTTCACTGAGCTCTTCTATCTGAGCCTCGTAGCAAGTAGAAGAACCACTTGAAAAGAACTGTATTTCAAAAGAAAAGTGAAAGACTAAAAAATCTTGTGAAACTACAGCCCTCCACAGAACCTCTCTCTTTCCTTTCTCTCTAGATACCTCTCTCTTTCCTGCCTGTTTACACCCCAGCAACCCTGCTAGTCCACAGCTATCTACTATTTTTCTCTTTCAGAGGTGGTCTAATTGATGCATTAGCTAACTCAGCTCTGTGTGATTGTTCAATGGTATTTAACTTTGAAAGCTGCTCTTTTTATTTCAGATCTGAAGAAGGGGTTGTGTGCCTCAAAGGTTTCTCTGGTATTTCCAACTGTATGAGTTGGTTTAACAAAAGGTACTACTTCTACCCGCGGGTCTTGCTCTGCCTACATCCTTAGACCATCCTGGCTGTGGCAGAGCGCTGATAGGACTCTCCTGATGTCACCTTCATTGTCAAGTCAAACAATGACACCAAGAGGTTAAGCTCTGAAAGGGGTAAAGGATGCAGCATTTCATAACATGTGATTGTCACTGAAGTGAAAACAATTACACGTGGGATTTAAGTCATGTGAAATATTCATTTCATGTTGGACTTGATCCAAAATACTGCCTCATGCTGTTTTTATCGGCGACATTTTGCTTCCATTTCTGTTTTTGCTTTCTCCAGTGGTCATTGGATAAGCCATTCAGGGTGTTGTGTTGTTTCAGACGTGATGTTTTAAACAGGAAAAAAAAAAAAGCAGTGAATCCTGAGTGAGTCTTTGTTTCCTTATGTCCTGTAGTTTCCTGTGGAATATTTTAGTAGCAAACCCTGCAGTTCCTTTCCCTAACCTGCGAGCAATTCCCAGTGATTGCCAGCTGCTTCTACAGGCAGCCTGGGTTTATTCCCAATGGCTTGCTACAGTTGAAGAAATCAAATCATATCCTTCCCAGAGAAATCATTCATGATATATGGCACTTAAAACAGCAGTTCTGATAGGCAGTTTGCAGCAGAAGATGTACACTGGTGCCTTGGAGTGGCCCAAGAAATCCCATCACAAGGAATTGCATGATACACAGTACTGAAGTCCTGTTAGGTAGTCACACCGCAGTCCTTTAAACCATTGTACATTCAAGGTTCTAATATTTATATTTCTTGTAAAAGCAGAAAGAAAGTGACTAATGATTGTGTTTGCCTCAATTTTCAAATGTTTACCTTTATTTTAAAATGTTTCTGGTTTTCAAATTGTTGAGTGCTGATTACTTTCTGAAAAGCAGCCTCCTTTATCTCACATGTGCCACCCAAAAACAAGAGTACTTTTTGAAACTTTAGACCTGTTCATCTTTCTCTTAGCCTTCCAGTTAGGCATTAGAAAGCAGCATGTCACATACTCTGTCCAAAAATGTAAAAAATTGGATTTTACTGGTATAAAAGGTAAGCGAAAGAATTGTGAAAGCATAATGTTTAATGTACACTTTAATACTGCTTTTAATAAGAATGTGAAGCAAATCAATTTTTTATAATATTTTTAGATCACAAAGAATTTAAAATGTCATCCCACACAAATCCTCAAGCACAAAAGAACACTTCCGCTTCCTTTCTGGGATTCAGATCACCTTTTGCTTGGCTTTTCTCCTTTAGAAAATCAAGGAAAAACCAGACTCAGAAGCAACCACGGTAAGCTATGATAAGAACATATGTTATTTCTAACTTTAAAAAGTGTGTAAATTGTTCTGTATTTTGTTTAGAAGAATTAATTTAATTTAAAATTAATTTTTCTGTCTCTTGCCTTTCACCTTACCAGGAAGGTTGCCATTTTACTTGGTAACGTAATGAGAGATTATCTGTTGTGTGTCAGAAGAGTGAGGATTAAGTGGCAAGTAATAGCTACAGTCTCTCAGCTGAATCTGTTCTGTTCAGGTTTTGCATAGAGGTTTTAGCTGTATTATAGCCCCTAGACTTAGCAGTGGCTGCATTCTGCTTGATTCCTCTGCAGGAGGAGAAGATGTAAGGTGCATGGGGATCTGGTGCCCTGTAGCAGTGATATAACAGGGAAGCATCGGTTTCCCAGGCCGTGGCAGGGAACATGGGCCGCAGGCAGCTCTACTGCAGCAGTTCCCACTGTTTCTAGCCCAGAGGCAGCTTAGAGCTGGGCCTGGAGCTCAGCTGTAGCCAGCCAAACCGGGCGGCTCCCGATGCTTTTGTCTTGGGTGCTGCGTCAGGGCTTTGGTTCCAACTGGAGCGGTACCAAGGATGGGCTCATCCACAGCACGGGAGCTGTGGTGTTGGAAGAGCATCCTTCTCCCTCACCGTCCACAGGGATAAAGCTAGTGCTGAGAGGGTAGAGGGGCTGCACTCAGGCCTGACAGGCTGACTGTTATCTCCTAATTTTGTCCAGTGTGTGGCACAAAATGCTGATTTTCATGCTGTTTGAGGGTGTTGGGCTGGTTTTCTGGTCCCTGCCTGGGGCTCCTGGGTGTCACTGAGTGGCACTGAGACAAGGAACAGCTCCGGTGAACAAAGAGAGGAAGCACAAACCTCTGAAGAAATGGTGATTAGTGGGATAACGAGGTTTTGTGGCACAGCAGCTTGCAATTGCAGAGTGTTTGTATCAAAGCAAGATGTGTGAGGAGAGGTTCCAACAGAGGCAGCAAGTTTAACTTCGTGGCTGTTTGCTGGTAACAGTTCTTCTACATAGCAATGCAGCCTAGGGAAAACAAACAAGCAAACCACCATTTGCAGAGTTCTAACACTGACACCTGTCTGTGCGATCTGCTCCCTCCTTCGTCCTTTGTCCCGTGACGGGGTAATGCCCCGTATGCTGGGACATGGCGCAAGGCTGCGGGCACGCAGGGCACTGGGCCAGCGAGTCCCTTGCCAAGAGGCACCTTGGTACTGAAGAGTCAGATCTCCAGGGCTCTTCGTACTGGCATGCTGCAAGGCAGCTGAAAAAGGTGTAGGCTTTGCTCTAGAGCCTAGGCATTGGAGCGATTTTTTACTTAAAAAGCAAACAAACAAAAAACAATTCATACATGCTCATTTTGTCAGCCCTTATAACAGATATTTACCTCACTTTTCTACAGAAAATCTATCCTATCTTCGATTCCTATGCCTTTGGTTTTTTCAAGCGCACAGCTTGAAAAATAAACAAGTCCGTCCTGACGTGTAACTGAGCTGATTGCCACATTTTCTAGTCACGCCTCTCTGTCGAAAACTTCCCCCACCCTCTTTTAGGTGTTGCCGTGGCATGTGGTTTGCTTGATGCATAGACAAAGCACTGAAATAATCTGCCTCTCACCAGGTAGAGTTATTCTGGAGAGTTAGTGAAGTGCAGTAGGAGGCAGCAGTGTAAATCCTGTAAATACGTCTACCTGGCAGAAGCTTTTAACTAGCTAGGCATCAATGGCTGTTTAGAGGGTCCTTTTTGTGCTGGAAAGACATTTTCCTCAGCTGTGGTGGTGTTCTGCTGTGAGAATAAATTATGGATGCTGCAAAACAGAATATGCGTATGTGGAGATACAGGAGATGCTAATAAAAGGTTTGTAACTGGAGTTTGAAGGTAACCAAATGTTTGATGATACGTGTTTCAGAAATGATCGATGTTCTTGAATTTGTTATTACTCTTTTCTGATCTGTAAGCTTTATTCATTCTGGAAGAGAAATGCTATTTAATCGTGTTTTCAGCATGTTGGTGTTACGTGTCTGCTGCTTAGCTGGCTTCTAAGGTAATACTGATAAGGATAGTATAGAAGAAAACGGATTGCAATCTGACATTAGACAACTTGGATGTGGTCTGGGGAAGACAGGTGCCGCAGTGAAAATAGCAATTTGCAGCAGATTTCAGGTCATGGTCTTACATTATCGTTATCAGTTGAGATAGTAGTAGTCATACGTATTTTTAATCTTACACTCTCTTGTTGCAAACTAGATACATATGTATATGTAAGTGAAAATGTTTAACGAATAACCTCTTGCTTTTCTGAAGTAAACAGTGGTTTTTCTGATGGCAAATGTTTTTGAGCTTGAGAAAGTTTAACTCCTTGGCTTATTATGGGTAGTAGATAATGTTTACATGTGTCCGTGCCTGTGTGTATGTGAACTAATGTAAACATTGCTTAAAAACCTTAACCAAAAGAGAAACTTCCTAAAATTACCTTTTCCTAAAATGTAACGATGTTTCTCTGGAACGAAATAAAACTTTAATTTTTGGAACGCCGAAAAACTTGAAAGAGTGAAAAAAAATGAGGTAGGTAAGGAGGTGGAGAGGTTGGTATGGGGAAAAGATTAAAATAACCTTGTCTGTGTAAGTTGGCAGGGAGGAAAATAAATCAGGATACAATGACCAGTTATTTCTCAAAGAACAGTGACAACAAAGACGTGGAGGAATTTAGAATAATGCCAGAGGTGCAAATGAAAATTTAATTTTTGTCTAGACTATCAGAAGATATTTCTCACTGAAGAGTCTGCTTCGTGTAAGCTTCATTGCGTGGAGCAATTAATTCTGCACCAGGCACAGCACCAAGCAGGGAGAACAGTAGGGAGCAGCTTTGCACAGTAAAGCTGAAGAAGAGAGCTTCTAGCAAAGCTTTTGCATTTTTGTTATGCATATAAGGAAAATTGAGATAACTCGCTAAAGCACAGGTTTTCATTGAACTTGGTTTGCAGGAAATCATCATAAAAATTCTGAAACACGAGTTTAATTCTTAATCCGTGGTAGAAGCATTAAAATATATTCAATGTCATTTTAGTATAAAACAAGAGTTGCATATACCTCTGAGTCCTGATTCTGTAAACCTTATTCACAGGGAGTGGTAACCCTCTGAATTAATGGCTGTTCATGTTCAGTACTACCGAGAAAAACTAGGAAATTCAGATTCAGAGAGCCTGACCTGATCTGAAGCCCTCTGAGGTCACCAGGCTCGTTTCCATTGGTTTCAGTTGGACCCCATGGCAGAGAGGAATCTTGGTTTTAAAGTTCACAATTACAGAAGCAAAAACAAATTGCACCTTTCAACTGTTCTTCCCTGCCTGCAAGCACATTGCAAACAAATGACAAAGCACTTCAGGAGGAAAGGCTTGGCCACAAAGAACCTGCCAACAAGCCGGTTTCTACTTGCTGCTGAAGCACAATAAAATAGTCTGCCTGAGCACAAGAAGGTTTTAAGAGCCTAAGAACAAGATCATTCAAAAAGACTCAGAGACAAACAGGAATGAGCAGAACCTTCTTCCCCCCCTTTTCTTTCTCTTGAGAACTTCCTGGGAAAAAGCCTTTCTGAGACAAGGAAGGACTGGCAATAAGCACAGATGGAGCACGATTTCCTTCAGGGCTTTTGAAGGGTTTGGGTTTGCTTATCTGTAAAATAAGTGTTTGTAGACTGGAATGGACTAAGTGAAGTCAAATATTGTTCTTGTTCCTTTAGTTTCTTTATATATTTATATGTCTGCAAGTGACCCAGGAGAGCAGCGTGCCTGTGATGTGCAGTGCTTCTTGGCTCACTCTGACAGCTGCATTACTCACAAACACTCCAGCCAAACCCTTGCAGTCCTGTGTAGCTTAGGAAAACAAACAGGCTTTCTATTCTAGTACGTCTTAAAAAATGATAAATAAAGGCTGTTTTGGATGGGTAGCAGCAAATTCCAAATTTACACCAAAACCAGTCTGCTGTCTGTCTCACCTCCTTTGCAGGGACACAGCACAGCTCTGCGTGCATGTAGGGAAATACGGCAGAGAAAAGCAGTAGAGTTTCAGATAAAAAACAGTTACCAATTTATACATGGTTAACTCCAGGTATTCATAGTACCTGCTACATTACTGTTCTTTGGAAAAGGAAGTTATAATATCCTATTGTAATGCTGGATTTAAACAATGACTTTATGGCTGTTGTAAGCATTAAGATATCAGTAGGTTGAGATCATACTTGGCTGTGCAGGTAAAATATTTGCAAATTGACAAGGCCGAACCAAATGGTAAATTTCTCCAGCATTTTTGCATTTTTTGGTTAGCAGGATTTTTTTTTTTTTGGGGGGGGGGGAGAAGGGATTCATCATAGGGAAGACTTTTTTTCAAATGCCTTTTGGTAGTTGTTAAAAACAAACTGCTGGTTATTTACTGCTGCATAAAATGATTTCATGTTCCGTTTCCAAGCCAACATTTGAACCCTCCTCCTCACAGATATGACAATTCTGCTAGCACAGCTCCGAAAGTGGAAGAAATGGCAACGGTAAGTGTCTTACCAACTTTATTTGCAACAATGTGTAAATCACAGCTCTTTTCAAATACTAATCCCCTTCATCTAGGCTGTTGATATAATATCTTTTTTAATAATATTCTTGCAATTCTTGTTTTAAACAGTGAGTAAAATGTGCTGTGAACCTGTTGAAGGCAGTGAAATGAGCTTGCCCTGTTAACTATAAAAGTCAAAAACTTTTCTAGGTAATACTGAATCTAGCTCTGATCAGTTTTCAGTTCTTTCCTAATAATGAGACTACTGCATGAATAATGCCCAAACTCTTCACATCTTTTGGCAATTGTAACCAAAGTACAAACAGATAAAAACTCACTTTGAATAGTTTATTTACTTTTTTTTTTTTCCTTCATTTGTACAAGAATGAAAAACAGTAGGTGACATGGGCAGGCAGTAAACTAAAGCGTGCTCCTGCAATGTTTCCATGCACAGAATTCCCATGTATATGTGAATTTTGACAGTAGAAAATTAACTTTTGGTTGAATGTTCTGTATTAGAAGCATAAGCTCAGTTCAAATATGAAAAACAAATGTCTATCTGATGTAATTTATGTGTACTCTGTTGAAATAAACAGATTTCCTCCAAGGATTATATTTGTTATTTTAATTACTTTATTGCCCTGTATTACTAACATGTGTTTTGTCCCCTTCAATGGTATGGTATAACCACAGAGGGGACTAAGAAGGTGTACAGTATATAATCAAAGCTATAGAGGAGGTAAATTGGACACCACCCTTCTCTCATACTTCAAAAACAAAGGGATAATCTTTATTAATATGTGACTGAGACAGAGATCTCATCAGGATTCACAGAATCCTGGCTATTATACAAATACACTGCTGTAGCTGGGTAATTTTTATGAAAAACATGGGGAAGGGTCTCAGCCAAAATAAAGCAGCAGAGGGTGTGAACCTCTCCAGGTTGGCGTGTAAGCTAAACTCAGACTGATGGGGAATAAAACAACGTTTTTCCTGCTGCTGAAGGCATCACAGCCCCTCAAAGTGCTGGCTTAGCTGTAGTACTGAAACTGTCTAATAGATCAGATGTGGGAAGAGAAAATGCTGCAATATGAAAATTGACTGTGACAATTACTCAGTTTCTGTTGGGAGTTCTGTGTGTAGATTTTAAAATGTGCTAGTCAAGGAAAAAATGCTTTGGAAAACTTAAATGAAGAGATACTGTACAGTGAGGATGCAAATGGAAAAAAATGAGTAAACTACACCTGTTACTATAAGGTTATTATAACCAACGTGTCCAACACGTGCTACAGCATGAGGACCTGATGAGCAAATCTACTTATATGCATAGATCTAAAATCACGTTGCCTTACTCTCTTTAACAGGCTGAAATGTGTAATTCCCTGATGTCAACTGATACAACTGGTCATTCTTTTGATGTAAAACAAGATGAAATGATGGAAAAAAGCACACAGGAGTGGAATGAACAGCTAGAGAAGGAGTTTTTCAGTGGTAAGTGCATGTGCTTACTTTGTTCTGATACTATTGCTGTCAGAAGTGACTATGGTGAATAGTTCCTTCTGCAAAAGCTTAAGCTGCAAAGATATGGCTTACTTCTGGTGCAGTGGGTACTTTTTGCTGGCTTTGTCCATCTGCTCTGATGTAGACTTTTAAGATGTGTCACTGGTCCCTCTTAGAGCACGTGTCTATCTCTTGCTGATCCAGTCCAGAAGAATCACATCTGAAAAGCGTGCATCTCGCTCTGCTTTATTCTGGCAGGAGCCTATATTCTTTCTCTAGATCTAGACACATAGTTATGGGAGAAGTATTTCACAGCAGTTTCCTGCATGCATAATTTTGATAATGAATTACTGGGCCTGCTTTTATGAATTGTAAGGCCTCAAGCCACAGAAGCGAGAGGCATTATGGCCTTCAGTTACCTTTCTGGGAGCCCTCACAGAACCAGTCTCATGTTGCTGGTTCTTTTTTTCTGACTGCTGAGAAGCGAAGCAGGATCAGGCCCAGATGATGGGTGTGCTGCCACCCAAAATTACAAGAGGTCACAGCTGGGATTGAAAGCATGATCAGGAAGCAGTGGGTGAGTTGGCAGTGCTGGAAGCAGGGAGCACTGCATGGTGGACGGTGGTTCTTCAGAAACCCACATGCCCATCGTCACTTTTGGGTATCAGTCATAACTGCGCACATTTGCCCGCTGGCAGAAAAACTCTTCATAGGTTGGCTGATGCCCTCAAAATAGAAGACTCAGAAACAACAACTCTTTTTTCTTGTGCTAATGTGAGTATCTCAAAACTCTTCTCTCTTCTGTGCTGAAGAGAAACTTAGAAAACCAGAACAATTCAGAATCTGTTCTCACTTTTTATTCCACCCATACATACCCAGCAATGTTTTCTTAGTGATCTGGTATGATCAGCCCAGATTTGTTTGGATTGATCAGTCAGTCTTAACTGGGTTAGGAAATGCTGTAACAGAACTGCCAGATCCATTTGTGGTTCTGTCTTGTGTGTGCTATTTTCAAAATACAGAAAGAATACAGTTAGCAAATGTGTAATTATTTTTTTTTGCCAATAAAAATGCTGTAAATACATTGCTGTCTTATGGCTGAATATCTTGGTTAGCTGAGCTGCACAGTGTTTAATTCCAGTTCTTGAGAGTGTCTATAACTACAGCTTTGTTGCTAGAATGAATCATAGGTTCTTAACTGTTTTCTTACCCTTTTTCAACCAGAAAATGCCATTTTCAGCGTCCATTTTAGAATAATAAGCAATAATTTATTGAAGAACTTATTTTCCAAATGAAACAAACAGTGGACTTGTGAGACTACTGAATATGCTTGTTTGATGATTTGCAGATTTTTGTGTTTTCTTACAGTTAGATCGTAAGTGTATGTTGTGATCACACGAGGGTCCATGTTTGCTTACAAGCATAGGGAATTCCTTTCAGGGATTTTTTGTTTACAGGTTATATTTGGGAAGTTTGCCCTTCCCCCCCCTCTTCTCCCTCCTCCCATGAGGAAGCTAGTGAGGAAGAATTCAGACTTCAAATTGTTCTGTTTCTCTTCTAAACAGCATAAAGACCGACATTTACATAAAAACCATTTCTGAGATCAGTCATGGAGCAGAGCATTTTTTTTTATTGTAGTCATAATGGGTGGCCACTGAAAGGTCCTGTGGATGAGGAATGTGTGGTTTGGAAGAGGTTTTGCATGTTGAGAAATTGACTTCTTTCAAAACCCGTCCTAATTATTAACGTAGTACAATTTTAACGAAAACAGTCAGAAGATTATTAAAAAAAACAAAACCGAGTATCTTTATTTTTTTTCCCCTGTGCAGTTCTAAGTGATCTGGATGACCAGCTGGCCCAGGAACAATCCCAAGATCTGCTGGACAGGCCGGTTTCTACCAGCAGTGCTTCAAATGTGCAATACAACAGAGGTGCCTTCCCTACTTCAAAGAGACAGCCTGCTAGTAGAGGGCAACACAGAAATGACTGGAGTGACATGCCTAGCACATTTTTCCCAGATGGACTGAGAACAATAAGAGCCAGAGATGAACACAAGATTTTCATTAGACCAAGGAAACTGCACAGTGCGTATATGAACTGGCAACAAACCTTTCAAGATGATTATAAATACGGTGATCCAGTCGATGGCAATCCTCATCTGCTAAGCAGCGGGCTGTCTACTGTGTCTTTTGGGCGGTCTTCAGAAGGTAGCTTATATCCTCCTTCCGTAACACAGAACAGTGGATTTAGGCACAAGAGTTACATGAACAGGGATACAGCTGGCAGGAGTTACTCTGTGTGTTCCCTTCGGAGATGCCCGTCATCAGTATCCTCTGAACAGCTCTCAGCATCTGGTTTACAACATCCATTGGCAAGGGAGAGCAACAATGGTTTTGTACCAAGGTTTGGTCGACAAAACCCAAAGAGAATTCCTTTATCTTCTATCGTATGGAACAATGCACCAGACTCTCCTGGACAAACATCAGCTCAAGAAAAAATGTTTAGAACCCAATCACTGATGGAGTTTCATGCCACAGACCACGGTAGATATCCTAGCTCTTTGCAAGAAAACAAGAAATACACGTGTTACCACTCAAAGCACCAGTACAGAAGATCTATTTCAAGCAGTAATTGCTTTAGTAGAGTTAGTTGCCCTGACAGAGCTACTTCTCCATTGTCCTTTGATAACTGGGAAAATTATCCATTATACCAATCAGAAAATAATCTCTCCAGGTCATACCATAGAGATAATTCTCACAGCAAGTTGTATGCAAACCAAAAAAATTCTTATGGAAGGAGAGACAGTTATCCTTGGACTGATTTTCCTCAATACCACAGTGATGATGTGTTTCTTTCTCCTGATGCCAGCTTTGAAGTGATTATGGCTAATTTAAATGACCAGCAATGGACTCACACAAGGAATGCCAAGTTTTCTTCACAGCACCTGCAGAACGATTTTCACATGTGTTCTCCAGAAAATACAAATTACAAAACAATAACAAGAAGTGCAAGCAGAACTTTTTCAGAATTCACTGAGGGCTGTCAGCCTTGGCTAAGTTGTAACTCTTCAGTTTCTTCAGCTATTATCAGAAGCGATGAATCAGTCTTACCTAATCTGAAGGACCAAACAAAACCTATAGGACTGAAAAGGAATTCAGTCATTGTTACCCAAAGAAGCACTAAGGCAGACTTCACACAACTAGAAAATGTTGAAGGTATGAAACTGCCAGATGAAGTGGATGTTCAAGACATGCCGTTACGGTCTGTTTCTCAACAAGCAGATACAAGCTACATCAACGCCCAGAGTTTTCCCTCAAATAACTCTGCATTTGCCATGTTGCAGGGTGATGCATCTCTCATTAACTCACTGAGATCAAAGAGACAAACCCAAGCCAGTGCCAGAACAGATACTGCAAAAATGGATGCATCAAACGGCGATAAAAGAAATGTACAAATGAAGGAAAATGATCGCCCACTCAACAGTGTATTCAGTCAGCATCCCTGTCTTCTGCCAGCTGATGAGAGCAGAAAGGAACCTTTTCTTCCGAGTCAGAAGGAATGGAAACATAATCTGCATTACATGAGAAAAAGAGAAGGCATCAAGCAGGATAACCGGTGTGCAGAAGCAGTTAACCAAGCTCCTCCAAAGGGATTTTCCTCACTGCTAAATGCTGCTTCTGCTCCATCCACCGAAAAATTAGCAAACTGTCAAGGCACGTCCTGGCCTCCTGACTGTTCATCTAGTTCCTCACCAAGCTTTCCACAGGCACTTTCTCATAAAGACAATTCTAAATGTTTAGGAACGCTAACTAACTCTTCAGCAAGTTGCACAGTTACTGAATCTCATGCAGCAGGTGGAAAAACAGCTCAAGTGAGCAGAATTGGTGTTACCAAGAAGATTTCACAGCAAACACCACAAAGTACAAGCACTTTAGTTACTAAGGACTATAGTGGACAATTCAATGCTAGTTCTCCACAACACAGAAGTTCTGGAAGTATTTATACACATGGAGACCCTGAGACCTCTGAACGTAGTTTAAATTATTTTTGCCTTGAAAAAGAAAGTGGGAAAATAAGGAATGATTCATTTGGAACTGAAAAGCTTCACAAGCAAGACAGCTTACTGAGACATACCAGTAGCTGCAGCATTACTGGCTCCCCTAGCAGAAGCAGCTTTAAGTCTTCTGATCCACTTGTTATTTATTACACTTTACCTAGAAAATCAGCCAGCATTGCTGGTAGTATTATGTCAGATACACCCATCTCTTTCGCTAGAGAAAATAGAAGAAGTACGTATGATTGCTTAAGGTCTGAAATCCCAAGTGGAGCTGATGCCTTTTGTTCTAGTCAAAGAGATGTGTCTTGTTTAGAATCAAAGCGCTCCTTTTTAATGTCAGCACCATTAAATGCTGCTACAAGTAACAGAGATAGAGATTACCCCAATCCTTTAACCAGAAGTCCTAATGATTCAGTAAGTGGCAGCACGTCAGTTGAACTAAGTGATAGATGTAGACATCTAAGCAGAAGAGAATCCTCTGTGTTTTCGGACTGTAAGGAAGGGGGAAACGGTTTGCAGAAATATAAAACTACAAGCACGTTTACAGTTTGTGTTGATGAAGATCACGTCAAGTATCATGAGCTAGTTTCAATTTATTACACGTTGCCAAGGAGGCATTCAAAAGCATTTTGTAACCTCTTCAGGGATAATGCAGAGGATGCAGATTTACCTCTTTCTGATGACAATTCTCAGACACCAAGAATACGAAGCAAGAAGAACGAAGGTCATGTGAGTTTAGCAAATGTTTTTTTCCCCAGTACTTTAGAAAAAGAGGTGCCTTGCTATTCTTCTGACCAAGTATCTTCAGCTCTGGTCACGCCTCAGAATTTAGAAACTGCTGTTAATAGTAAAGAAGAGAATTCGCACTTCCCTCCTGGCTCTGAGAGGGTATGTACTGCGAAGTCAGTGAGTACGGTCAATAACAGGAAGGGTAGTTCAGCAGACCTTTCAGTAACAGGCAGCATCCTTCCTGATGTGGTGACAAAAGACATTTCTTTCGGTGGTCCACAACCCATTGCAATAGCGGCTAACTCAGGTAAGGCCCTTTCTGATGCTTCAAACAACCAAAGTACGAAAACACGTCTGAAAGAAAAGGAGGACATTCCTCCTACAGCTGCACCACTAACATCCACTTTATCAACCCCTCCCAAACCAGACAGACTTTTAGACAACTCTTTTTATTCTACTTCAACAAATAAAAATGGTGTACAGAAGGGAAGCTCTGCAAACTGCTATCAGCCTGCTACTGTAAGTACAAATAAAAATCGGAACAGTTTACTCCTCCACACGAGGGAGAAGAGTTCTCGTGGAAGGATCAGTAACACGGAGCGTGCTGACGGGCCACTGCCTCCCAGGGAGGACACAGACAGGGACAGTACCAAAGTCAAACAGGGAATAAATTTACTACACCGAACCACCCCCCTGTATAATAACAAATGCAGTGGACTGCAGTTAAGAGCTGATACCTCAAGAAGTAATGCAAATGATTTAAACTCTTCTAGCAAAATGCTGTCAGAGTCTCAGAACAAAGCATTTGAGGTAAGCACAACTTCCAGTGCTGATCGATCACTTCAGCTAGACAAAACGATCAGCACAGATAAAGATGAGTTAAAGAACTCAAAAATTAAAAAAGAACAAAACTCGGAGAGTACTCAGATGGGTAAAGACTGTAGTGGTTTGCAGGAATCAGAAAAGCCCAGTGAGGGTAGCGTGAACGTTAACAGTAAAGATAAAGTCAGCGGGGCTGCACAAGACCAAAAATTAACACAGAGTGCAGAAAACGAGAGCAAGCTTCTCTCTGACTGCACAAGAGACAAAGTCAAAGATATAGAAAAAAGGAAAAACAGAGCCTCCATTAAAAATAAACTGGCAGCTGTTTGCAAAACCAGCCGAAAATTTTCAAGTAAAAATTTACCCCCCAAACCACACATAAGTAATATTTTTTCACAGAATGATGGGAATGCCATGTCTTTAGAGGCCAGCATGTCCCCTGACTCGCTGGTTTCAGCAGATTGCCATCAATCATCTCCCCAGTCTGAGAATGAAAATCAGAATCACAGTCCAGACCCTGACAGGAATACACAAATACAGAAAACAGCTGAGAATAGTAAGAGTGAAAATGTGAATGATCCTTCTTCGCTAGTTAACAACTTAAATTGGAAGTCTTTTGCAAGCTTATACGCCCAGAAGGAAGCCATCAGTCCCAAAAAGACTACAATGAAAGTAGAAAATAGGCCAAATCTTTCAACCCTATTTCCAGATAAAGCGGTAGCCACAAGAAATAAGAATGCCCAAACACTTGATTTGGGGTTAGAAAACAGAAGCCAGCCCACCTCACTCAGTGCTACTACACCAGACCCAGTGGTTGGTGAGAAAAAAAGAGCTAGCAGCAGTGCTTGCAGTCCTCCCCTGCCACTCTTAACTGACAAAAACTCAAACACATTTGTAAATAATTGCTTGCAGACGGACATATGTCCAAAGCAAAATCTGACTTCTCAGACCGCTCTTGGCGAGCATCAAAACACCGCCCAGTCCAATAGCTTAAAAAACGCCAACTTGCAGAGCTCTCTGTTGTGCAAGAATCGAGCAAAAAATCAACGAGAGCGTCACCTTTCTGAGGGTATTTGTGCTCAAGATTCCTGTGAGACCTTTGCCTCTGGAAGCGATATTCTGCCGAAGGACAGCATACATGGGAAGAGGTTTAAATCTTCCTCAGAGCTGTTGTCTTGTGACGAAAATGAGAACTGGGCGTCAGATGATGAGAAATGCTACAGCACTAGGAATTTGATGTATCCTTCCGTTGAATTTGGTATATTTGGCAAAGAACAGCAGCTGGCCTTCCTGGAAAACATCAAGAGGTCCCTCACAGAAGGGCGATTATGGAGACCTTGTCTTCTTAACAACCCTGGTGCTCTCCGAGATGGAGAGACCCCTTCCATAAACAGGGCTGCGCTTTTCAGCTCGAGTTCTGCTGGGAGCAAAATATCATCAGCTGCCTCATCCCCCCGAGAGCTGACGGACATCTATCAGGAAGACCCAGCTACTTACTCAGACTCGGACTCCGATACTACCACAGACGATGAATATTACCTAGACGAGATAGATAAGGAATCAGAGCTGTGACAGCCTGTGGTACGAAGATGGCAAGATAGCTCGGTCGTTTTGGGGCAGGCAAAAACATGTAAAATACTTTGAGCCAGTTCTTGTGCTGCTATAGATGGGCAATCTTAAGTTTCAAAGAGGTTGGTAGTTTATGTTAGCTGAACGTTTGAGTTTTGTATTAAATATGTGGCTTCACTATTGTTGGTTTTTCCTGGCAGGGGGGAAAAAAAATCCATCCCCAAATATTACCTTCTGTAGGTAAACAACTATAGGGCTTTGGGCAGTGTAGGGCTGGAGATGGCTTTCCTCTGAGTCAGCAAGCAGTGGCTCAGGCTGCTGCCAGCTAGGTAGAACAGTGCTAAAATAGATAAAATCTTGCTCTAGCTACATCTTCATACAAGTTGTAATAGGAAACCAACAGGTTACGTTGCTGATAAATGTTTCTCCAACTCTCATTTACCAGACCAAGTATCGTAATGCTGATCCATCCCACCTAACACCCACGCGAAATGAAAATAACTCACTTTTTACAGCATATTTTGTAGGAATGCTCTTCTTCTGTATTCTAGGGAGGCATTGCAGCGATGTCCTGGTGGCACTTGCTGTGCCAGGCAGTGGCCATGTCGCGTGAGGTGGGTTCCATGCCAGGAATTTTCTCCTCAATGAGCTTTGTGTGCTACAGGAGAGCTGCTAACGCGCTTGAGCAAGGGGCATAGCACTGCTTAGTGTAATAGGAATTTTCACTGTTGGAGAACTGTGAAATTGCCGTGGATGTTAACACGGATGAGCATGGAAATTGCTTTTCAAATGTGCGTGCGGGGAGATTCACAACTTACACAGCTTTGGCTACGGTTGAGATGAATTGCCAGGCATCTGCCTTTGACTTGGAACAGATTAAGTTGGATTAATAACCCGGCACTTTAAACCATGCGAAATGTAAAAGGATTTACCCTATTTCCCATACAAACCTTGTAGTTGAATCCTAAATTCTCCTAGCAGTGGTAAGATGAGCTGAGTGGTGCAACCTGTGGCTGCCCCGTGTGGGGCACCTCTCGCAGCGGGCGCTGGGCTGGGCCGCCACCGCACAGGTTGGTATTTTTATCCCACGAAGCAGGTGAAACTGGTGAAAAGTGCTCTTTGCCCTTTGCTAAATTACCACCTCTTTCTGGCATTTTCCCACCATTCCCACTGTCACCATGGAACTTTCTATCCTTTGAAATGAAGCACCGCAATTGTTTTCCTGCGGCTTTTCTTTGGCCACATTAATGAATGTTGTGTTATTACTCAGTAGCCAAAACTCATCCCTGGCCATTAAGTTTCTAACTAAGCTTTGATCCGTTTTTATATGAAATAGCAAGCCAGAAGATAGTATTTTTAAATAATTATACATTTGTTTCTATTTTAATAATTTCACATGTGATCTAAAATGTTGATCCATATTTTTGATACACTTTTTAATTCAATAAAACTTCTGTAGGAAATAAATTTCTTATATTTTTGTAACTGGAAGGACGATATACTGATATTTTAAAATAATATATTTTATCAAAGCAAGCAGTGCTTGTCTCACCAAATACTCCACAAGAAACTAAAAGATGAAAAGATAGTAGGTAACTGGTATCCTTATCTTTTGTACTGTAAACTTCGTTAAAGAAGTGGGTCTAATTCAAATCTATACTGATAGATAAGTATTATTACTTTATACTAAGATAATTTGTCTTGTACATAAAAGGACTAATATAAACTATGTATTTATGGTCAGAATTGATCTCCAAAACATGTCTGTCTTGGAAGAATGTAAGCGTATGCTGACATATGCAATAGTGGAAGGAAATAACTACCCTGTAACTGTAATCTTGTAAAATGTGGTATTCTAAGGAGAAATTACGTTTTTTCTGTAAATGGTTCTATGTGTTTGGGATCCTGTAGAGTAAGCCAATAAAGCCAGCTGAGTACCAGCGAGGAATTTGTGTTGTACATTTCTGCAAAATATGTTAATCTAAAAACTGGGAATACCAGCCTCCGTAAGTTAAAGGATAATGAAATAAATGTTTACAAGGGAAATAAATGGTCATACAGATTTGCTTGACTTGAAGGGGATGGTTTAGAACATGTTTATTTGTAAGTATTTTCTACCTGTTAATAGAAGTTGGATTAAGTTCTCACCCTGTTGGTGTAAAAAAAGTTTTCTCGTTTGCTTTGCTGTGTACCTACAGCAAACCAGGCAGCTTGATTTAATGTAAACAAACCAAAAAACAGCTTCTGGTAATAAATCAGTTGTGCATGACTGCAGCCTGTTGAGGATCCGTGATTTAATATTGACACTGAATGATGGTATTCTCAAAACCAGTTCAGTGAAAACAGGGAGAAAAATCCTTTGAGTAGCAATCAGCTCCGTTGAGTTCAGCAGAGCCAGATTTTGATACCTTCGCTCTTTCAAGCTTTTTCTTTGGCAAAAGTATATTATATAAATGCTCATAATTTATAGGATTTTCATACCTGAAGTTACTTGTTTGCAATAAACTGCATTCAAATGAACAAATACATTGGTACTGTTTATTTTTTTCCCTTACTGAGAACATCACAGACAATTTATCCAAAAATAAATAATTAAATAAATAAAACACACAAAATACAGCATTTTAGTATTGCTGCCAGGGTGTTGCTGGGCAGTGCTGCCAGGAGCTCCAATAGCAGAGGTTTACAAGGGGGTATCCGCCTTTGGTCCATCACACAGCTCCAGGCAAAGGTAGCTTGGTCCTGCCTTGAACACACGAAGGACGTGCCCAGCTGAGCGATGGGCACCCTGTGCCTGCCACGGTGCTGGCTCATGGCCCTCGGCAGCTCTTGATCCTGTCAGTTGCCAGTGCTGCTGCCTTTAGTTTTCTGCCATTTGATGAGTGAGTCTCTGGTATATGAGTAGTTTTCCATCACCAGGAAACCTGCATCTTTACAAATCTTTACAGGAGACATGCACCTTGAGGAGACGATACTCCACATGGGGCCAAGGGTAGTAGTTGATGAGTAGTTTTACAAGGCAATGAGATCCACGTGAAAATCACTCTGGCCAGAATTAGACCTTGGTGAAGACTGGCTGCCACGTGCAGTGTGATGGTGCGAGACTCACCACTCACTTTGAACCTTAATTACTACAGCCAGTGGATGTGGCACCTGAGCTCAGTAACACCATCCCTCAGCCTGCTTTCGTAAGGAAACAGTTTATGTGCAAAGGCTGTGTTTGTGTCTTTATCTCGGTACACCCATTAGGTCTCTTATATCCCCATCTGACCATGAACGTAATAACCGAGCTCTGGACGCTTGAAGGAAGGGGCAGCATGCTCCTAGTGTCATCACAGGAGTGCTCAGGGGACAAGGGAGGTCAGGTGCTCTCTGGTCCATCTTCATCACAGCAAGGGTGGAGACTGCACCACCTCTCTGGGCAGCCTGTGCCTGACTGTCTTCATGGGGAAAAAAAAACTCTGTATCCAGGCTGAATGTCTCATTTCAGCTTATGCCTGTTTGTTCCTGTCCTTCTGCCCAGCACCACTGTGAAGAGCCTGTGAAAGTGCTGTTAGGCCCCCCCAGAGCTGCCCTGGCTCCAGGGTGAAAAAGCAAAGTTCCCCCAGGCTCCCCTCACAAGGCAGGTGCTCCAGCCCTACCATCTCAGTGGCCTCACCTGAATTTGATCGAAATTGTTGGATCTTGCACTGAGAGGAGCCCAAAACTGGATGCAACATCCAGATGTGCTCCGAGTGCAGGATCGAGGGGCACAACCAATTCCCTCAGCCTCTCTTCACACAGCCCAGGCAGCCATTGCTGCCAGGACCCGCTGCTGGCCCATGTCCTGCTCACCACCCCCTGAGACCCCAGGGCCCTTCCCCCAGAGCTGCTCCTGGTCAGTCACTCCTGGCCTGCACCAGCACAGGGGTGTCTCCTTCCCAGTCAAGGTGTCCACAGGCACCAGGAGGCCTTGACCCCCTCCTCCAGGACCTCCCCTCACCCTTCCCACAGGCCAGGACCACGTTTGAGGCCACCCAGGGCCATCAGTCCCCGTCACAGTGACACCATGGGGTATCGATCTCCAGTTCCCCACAGCCCTGTGGAGCCTGGCCGTCTGTGGTGCCAGCCCAGCTTCAGCCAGTCCCTGTCCCCAAAGCCCTACAGCCATCCTGGGGCTGTCTGACCCCGTCTCTCCTCAGATTGACGTCCCCACCTGACCTCAGCACTGCCCTGTCCCCGTGAGCTTGCCAGGTGAAGTGACCCTGGGGACAAGCACCGGGGAGGCCATGGCCTTGTGCTCCCCAGCCCCCAGGGAGCAGCTTGTCCTTGCTGCTCCCCAACACTCAGGTGTGGGACTTTGTCAAATGTCATGGCCGGTTCCTCCAGCCCGCCCAGGTGCCTCGTGATGGCAGCCCTGCCCTTGAGCATACCAACTGGTCCCCCAGTTTGGCGTCACCTGCAGACTCACTGATGGAGCACTCCATCATCTCATCCCAGCCCAGGTCCCTGTGGCGCTGCCCTCGTTACCAGCCGCCGGGTAGAGATGAGCCATTAACTACCACCTTCTTAGCCCAGCCAAGCACCCAGCCAGTTTTTAACCCAACTGGTTGTCTGCCCATCCAGACCATAACATCCCAACCTGGATATAAGACTGTTGTGGGAGACCCTGATGTCTGTGCTAAATTCAAGTTAAATTACATGTGCTGCCCTCCCCTCATCCACCGTCATTTTATCGCAGAAGGCCACCAGGTTGGCCAGGCACGCTTGGCCCTTGGTCAGCCCACAGTGACTGCTCCCAGTCAGCTTCTTCTCCTTCCAGTGCCCAGAAATGTGCTCCGAACTGGTGGAGAGGGAGAGGAAAGCAGCTCTCAGTGATCCCTTCGCTGAAAGCGGCAGGCAGTGAGGTAGTGGTTGGCCAGTAAGCAAATACGTAACTCCAGATTAACGCTATACATGTTTTCTCTTGCCCGTTGGGAGTATCATATATGGCATGTTGGTGGAAATCTGTGGTAATTTGAGGTGAGGGAATTTAGGAGACTAAAGGCGAAAGCAGGGAGGAAACCAGACTTGATGATTCCTTTCAAAGAACCTGTTTTTCATGGTCTGTATGCATGGAGCCTTGAAGTTCATGTTATTTATATATAAAACATGCAGCATTCATTCATGCTCTCAATGTTTTGCATCTTGAAAAGTCCAAGCTTTCATGGAAGCATCATTTAATTTTCTTTCAGCCTTGTAAGCCCCCACGTCTACTGTCATCCTGAACTACTTCCTAGTAGCAACAAAGGCACTTGTGATAAAAATGATACAACTTCAGGAGACAAATCATTGGGGTTTTCCCCTCTGTATTCATCTTCCATCAGGTTAGATCTATGAAATTACTTTGTTTTGCAAAACTTTCCATTTTCTAGAGAACAACATCGTGACCCTTCCTTCCCCTTCACCGGGCTTTCCAGCCCTGACAAGACCCAACTGCAAGACGCAGACAGTAGGAGCCAAGGGCATGCTCCAGCTCCTGACTGTGGGTACGTGCCCGAGCCGCACCAGGATGTGGGGCTGAGCCTCCTCAGCACTGGGACATGGGGCTGAGCCTTCTCAGCACCGGGATATGGGGCTGAGCCTCCTCAGCACCCTGCCTCCTCCCCGGGACGGGCAGGCGAGCTCGGCGTCAGGGAGCAAGATGCCCCCACGTCCCAGCAGGGTCCCCAGTCTGTCCTTTGGTTTGAATGTGGTCCCTACATGCAAGACCCTGGAAACAACAAGGGGGAACTTAAAATTGTGTTTGCATTTTTATTTCACAGCAGTCTCTATATGGACTGATTCGTGCAGTTGTGATTAAGAGAAATACTTTTTTTTTTTTTTCTCTTCAAATTCAATACCAGCTGTTTAGCTGGTGCAACATCACGAAACACAGGCACTGTATTGCAGTGCCAGCTGTTCATTTGACTGCTAAAGCACAGGCTGGAGGGAAACACGGGGGCTATTTCTGCTGCTGCCTGGCCTGCAGGGCGCTCGCAGCCCACGAGGACCACCTCAGGCCCGAGAACACGAGGCCGGAGCAGCAGGACGGGGCCGGCGGCCATTCCCCCCGGCTCTCTGGCAGCACACCAACACCTTCGGCGCTTCAGAGCCGCCCGCTCCCCGCCAGGGCAGCCCCGGGCCGGGCGTTTGCAGCCGGGGGCCGGCACCGCCCTGAGGCGCGGGGCGCGCCCGGCTCCAGCCCCGGCTCCAGCCCCGGCCCCCTCGGGCCGCCCCGCGGGGCGGGGAGCGGGCGGCGGCCGCCCCGGGGAGCGGGCGCTGGGGCCCGCCCGGCCGCGCAGGCCCGGAGGAGGCCGTGGACCGGCCCGGCCCGGCTCGGCTCGGCTCGGCTCGGCGGGGCCATGGCGAGCCGGGGCTGCGGGCTGCTGCGGCTGCTGCTGGGCGCCGCTCTGCCGCTGCTGAGCTCCGCCGAGGCGGCCGCCGTCAGCCCCGAGCGGAGCCTGGCGTGGGGCCCCGGGCTGGAAGCGGGGCTCGCCCTGCCCGTGCGCTACTTCCACCTCCAGGCGGTCAGCGCGGCCGGACACAACTTCACCCGCTCGCCCCCAGGTACCGTGCTCGGGCTCCGGGGCAGGGGGCGGGCTGCAAGCCCTGCCCCGGGGGCAGCGGGGCTCCTCCCTTTCCCCTATCCCCTTCCCTTTCCCCATTTGCTTCCCCTTTCCCCTTTCTCCTTCTCCTCTTCCTCCTCCCTCCCTGCTCTGTGCACCCATCCCTGGCAGCCCCTTCCCTCAGCCCCCTGCCCTGAACTCCTCTCCCTCTCTGCACGCCTCCAGCTCGCTTCGCATCCCGGTCCCGCAGCGCTCCGTTATCCTGCTGCTGCCCCGTTAAACGGGAATAGTTTTCACCTCCTGTTCATTCAGCGCCAGCACAAAACAGCCCCGGACACTTCTCCTGAGGGTGGGCATGGGGTTGTGCTCCCGCAGCCCCGCGCTGCGCTGCCTGGCTGCTGGTTTCTGCCGCCAGCCTGTCGCCCACCCTCTGTACGAATAGTTGCAGTTTAGGATAAAAAGAACTTGTGCGCCTCAGATTTCATCCTGAAGGCAGCGATGAGCAAGCTGCCCAGCAGAGATGTGAGACAGAGCCCCGCACGCCTCAGTGCTGGACCTGCTCCAGCCTCTGTTGCAATGCTGTGCCGGGCTGCAGCGCAGCTTGCAGCAGTGCAGCTGCACCCTTGCTGCCCGCTCTGAGGCCGATTTCAGCCACAGAGGGAGGATCCTCAGGTTGGAGCAACAGGTTGCTGAAGGTAAAAGGGGTGAAGCTCAGCAGGATTCTCTGTGCGAGTTTAAATGCTCCCAGATAAGCTGATAGGAAGTGGGTACTGCAAACCTAGTTTTGCCCTCAGTGCGTACACGTATGTCTGTGTTTATGTTAATAAATAAAGCGCCTGTGGGGAAGTTTTCAGGTCGTGATGCCATCTGGCATGGAGTGGCCTCCATTCGCTCTGTGGCGTTTATAGCCTCTGGACCCAGGCGGTGCACGCAGGATGCCCGCAGGGAACGGCTGCTGGCTCGGCCCAGGCTAGCTCCTGAGCTGTGCCAGGAATTATTTAGGAGAGTGCCAAGGATCATTTAACAACTTAGCGGTACAGTTGATCACATTCCAGTGCACGAGCACTGTTCAATTTATTCCTATAAACACAGGCTATAAATTCCGGTTCTCAAATGGTTTTAAATGTTAAAATGTTCAGATTCCACTTGTAAAATGGCAGTAAGAATTATAATTAATAATATTCACCGAGGCATTTATTTCCAATATAAACTAAATACATCTCAAAATATCCCTACTGGGATAGCTAAATAATTCCACGTTACCATCTCCATCACACCAACAAGAATACTGCAATCAGAGTGCTGCAGTTCAGGCTTCCCATTTGTAAAATGAGTGCTAAGCTATTAAGCTGTGTTTTGTGTGGATCAGAATCTCAATCAAGTAGCTCAGTACACAACATGGCACTTATATAGGGTAATTAGTAGATCTTAAATCCAGATGAGTTTTCTGAGTATCAAGTTTAATTACCAGCACTAATGTGCACCATTGCACACCGAACAATAATGTCACCCTACAGCCTGCAGCTCTGACCGTCTTTTCAGGAAGATGCCAAATGATGCAGAATTCACTCCTTCCCTAGGAAAAAAAAAGAAAAAAAAATTCAAAATATTAAAGAATCACTGCTGAAAATACAGAACTTATTTTTAATATAAAGTGCATAATTTTTTCTTTGGATTCTTGGATCCCCTTATCCTTCTTTCCTGCTAGGCTTTCCCCTACACTAAACGGTGTCCCCATGTCTTTATATGAATTCTGTGCTATTCACAGGAACCCATGTTGTCAAGTGCTAAATGAACCTATTTTGTTCAACTGCCTCTTTATTGACTATACTGCCAGTTTCCATCTGAAGAAGCAACCAGCAATGATTTCAATAAAATCATTGAGGGGAAAAAAACAATTTGTTTTCAGATCTTCTCTTTCATTTTCTGCTTGCATTTCAGAAATGGGGTGTCTGTTTTCTTTTTTTCTTCTCTAGCAATTTTCATAAACAAATACCTTCTTAACTTTTTCTCCCTTTCCTTCTCTGTATTTGTCACTTTTTATCCATGCATAGAATACTGCGTTTGCAAGCTATACAAGAGAAAAAAAAATACATAAAGCAAGTTTCACCAGGTGGTTTTCTTGAAGTATCCCATTTTGACTGTCTGTATTTTAGTCTCTCTTCAGAATAGGAACATTATTATTTTCCTTAAAATGCTGTCCCAGACAGGTTTTCATGGTAAAACAAATTTTACACCTGGGTACGTTGCCCTTCATATTTAATAAAACTGCTCCCAAGTCTTAGTACAGGGGATGAAGCATTTCCAGTGTCATCCTAATTAGCATTAATTCATTTCCTGTGCAAGCCAAGAGAAGTGTAATTCCGTCTTCCTAAAAGGAAGAACAAAAATTAAGTCTTTTTTGTCTTCTGAAGAAGTCCTTCCTTGTTACCATCTCAGCTGCCTTATATTCAAGGATCACCTCTCCTAGCTCAGGAATGATCCATCCCTACAAGCAGGAAATCGAACAAGGGTGGCAGGAGGCCTGCACGGATGAACAGGGAGCTTCTGCTGAAGCGTGCATGTGGTGGAAGGCAGGGCAGGTGACCGAGGAGGAGTACAGAGATGCTTTCTGATTGTGCAGAGATGCGGTTAGGGAATCCAAAGCTCATCTGGAACTGGATCTGGTGAGGGATATGAATGACATCAAAAAGTTGCACCAGGGGAGTTTTAGGTTGGATGTTAGGAAAAACTTCTTTACCGAGAGGGTTGTGAGGCATTGGAATGGGCTGCCCAGGGAAGTGGTGGAGTCACCATCCCTGGAGGTCTTTAAAAGATGTTTAGATGTAGAGCTTAGGGATATGGTTTAGTGGAGGACTGTTAGTGTTAGGTCAGAGGTTGGACTTGATGATCTTGAGGTCTCTTCCAACCTAGAAATTCTGAGCTGGCTGATGTCATTGTGAGGCCACTTTTGATGATCTTTGAAAGATCGTGGCGAACAGGAGAGGTTCCTGAACACTAGAAGAACAGTCAAAATCCATCTGAACACAAGAAATAGTTCTTGGTTTTGTTCTTGTTTTTACTGTGGGCCATCAAACATTGGAGCAGATCCCAGAGAGGTTGTGGAGCCTCCATCCATGGAGATACTCGGAACCCAGCTGGGCACGGTGCTGGGCAGCCTGCCCTAGCTGACCCTGCCTGAGCAGGGGCGTTGGGCCAGATGATCTCGAGAAGTCCCCTCCAAACTCAACATCTGTTATTCTCATTATTCTGTGTTTTTGTTATCATGTGTTGCCTGGTGCAACATAATGTTGCACAGAGCAAAGCAGAGCTGAAGGATATATTTGGAAAGAACCTGACTGCCCACTGAAGAGTTCTGGATATCTCAGTCATGGACAGTTTGGAATCCAGCTACACGATTCAGGCAGATTCACGTAGGAGCAAATCATCACAAAGTTATTAAGTGTGCACACGAATAAAGCTCCATTATTTCCTGCAGCACACAAGGGTTGTCCACTCGTCACAGAGCATCTACACCCGGTACTCGAAGTCCTTAGAGAGCTACAGCTTCAGAGTGTTGGAGTCACTCTGACATACCGACCATTTCCCAAAGAAAAAAAAAAAGGAGCATATCTGCGTATTGTGGGATTCCTGAAAGCTACCCTGGGCTGGTACAGAGCTGTACTGGTACTTGCCCAAGGAAATTTCACACTGCGTAACTTCACTGCTGGCGTATCTTCAGCCTAGCACCTAGGCAAGCAGGGAGGTGTCCGCTCATCGTTCCTCCGAAAAGGACGTGCCACATATCTGGAGCAACCTTAACACTCCTGTTTCTCAGAAGCCAGAAGTGCACTTTTGGAAGTCCCGCTGGGCAGATAAATGAGGGCTTTTCATGGCAGATCTGCCAGCTACCAAAAACACAATATTCCACATTCCTCAGCAGTGGGAGTGCTGCTTGCCTCAGTGACATTCCAGGAAAGACTGAAAGCTTACTTCATAATGATTTTATTTCCTCAGTATGCTCTTCAATGAAGATATTCTGACTTGGTTTTTGGTGTGTTTTGCTGGCAAGGACTTTTGAATGGTAATAAAACAGAGGGATGATTACAAATAATCCACATTTTGTGTTCGTACATTTGAATATAAAGCAGAAAAGGGGGAGTGATCAGCCTCACGAGATTCTTCTGCTTGCAGACATTGCTCCTATGCTTATTTACAGCGGGACCCTCTCTGACAGCAATATCTGGGTGGATCTGTGTCGCTCATGGTGACTGCTCTGAAGGGGCAGGGCATCTGGTGGCAGGCAATGCACAGCTGGGTTCCTGCCTGCTCTGGAGACTTGCACCTTAACTGGCTTCATCCAATCTCAAGATCCAGTGTTCTGAGGAAGACAGAAATGTCATTACGTGACTGCTCGTTCACTATCGGTTTTGTATTTGTGGGTGTAAATTACGTTAAGATGCAGATTGTACAGAAACAAGCGTAACATCTCAGGCTTCTAGTGCTGTTGGGACATGCTCAGATTGTAGTAATATATTGATTTTACCTGGAATTTGTCAGTTTAATTGTATTTGTTTGCTTTGCAAACAATCAAATTTCTGAGAAAGACTGTCCAGCTCTTTTTTGAGGGATAAAGTTAACTATGACCATGTGTGACAGAAGTAAGGAAATAAAACAGGTTTATGTTTATGTACACTCATCTTGTCCACAAAATGTTCCATGCCCAGTTAAAAAGTCACAGGGCATTAGTGATGAAAGTACAGGTCAGGCAGATGACCAGGAAACATCTCCACCATCACTCTCTTATCCCTGCTTTTCAGTAGCTGGAACCTTAAATGTGCAAGTCGGTCAGCTGCAGCCCAAAGATGAGCAATTTGTATCCGACTGCTGCATGCTGCAACTGCCTTTCTGCAAGCTGGCAAGTGTTCTTTTGTCTTTTTTTTTTTTTTTTTTTTTAACTTCGTTTTCTGTCTCTCTTATTCTAGAGGAAATGCTAGTTGCCCAAAGCATTAACAGGAAAACAGAAGATTAAAGCAAATTTTTGCTTCAAAATATTGTTAGCTTTTCTTTCTATGTTGTAGTCATTATTTAACTTTTTATCACTGTCTACAATTTTCCATTTATTGGGCATGTGATGATCAAGAAAAATTGCTAGGATGGCACTACATGGCTGGAATTGAATTTTTCCAACATGGTATAATTAAAAAAAATCCAGTGCGGCATTAAATGAAATTCCATGGATTTCATCCAGTAGAGTTTGCTCTCACCTTTAATTCGTACATGTGATTCTAATAGCTCGAAGTGCTTTTATCTGTTTTTATTTTCCTCTTTTCAGGACGAACACAGTTTAAAGTGGTAATTAAAGCACTTTCTCCAAAAGAGATCACCAGAATTCATACTCCTCTCCCTTTGGATAGAAACGACGGCACGTTTCTCATGCGGTATCGGATGTATGGCAGTGTCAAAAAAGGGCTAAAAATTGAGATACTTTATGGCGATAAGCATGTTGCTCAATCTCCTTATATCTTGAAAGGTATGTTGTTCTTCTGATCTAATGCAATGTGTGATGGTAGCTACAGAAATGCTGTGGACTAATTTACTGTGAGAGGTGGGAGATTAGAGGTTCGGTTGCTCTTGTTCATACAGTCTCATCACAAACTTCCCCTCATGCAGAGCAGTAAGCAGAGACAATCCCTGTACATTGCCAAGTTACAGGATGCAGACACATAGGCAGGGAGATTACAGCCTCTGATCTTAAGGTCCTGTGTCTGAATATATCCTCTGCCCTCGTGCATACAGGAGCAGATTTCTTCAGATTTTGTAAGAGGAATAAGAGAGGCTTAGTACTTCTACTTTTTTCAAGCAGGTATTCACTTAAAAATAACATCGTTATTTTTAACCAGAATTTGGTTATATTTTATTTTTGTAAAGCATCATAAATACAAACTTAGAAATGCTTTCAAACTGAAATAAAACTGTCCTGTGTTGTCAAGGCAGCAGTTTGTCTTGTTTTTGCTGGTGTACATTTACCAGCAACCTTGATAATACGGCACAGGGCAGCACCTGTGTTGAGTAGAGTCCGTAAAGGCTTTTCTCGTGCTGTGAGAGGCTCTTGTTTAAGCCTGCTGCTTCAAAAGAACAGAAAGAATAGTTGCTGATATATGACAGACAGTACCTTACAGCAGAGCTAAAGACTGTTGTATCAAAGTCCTGAATTAGGCTAAAATTGAAAATAAGACCTGTGCTTTACTAGTTATGGACATTAGACCAATTCTAAACATTCTCTGTGGTTGGCAGGTAGCACAACAGTGGAGCTTCATTTTGCAGATGAATTTTGCCCTCAACAAGTAACAACATGTCTCGTATTATTATTTCTGAAAAGAATGATGCAGTTTTCTCAATTACATTGCTTTCCCCCAGATTGATGATTTCCCAGGAAACTTCAGAAAACTTAGAAAAAAAATGTCAAGCCACTCTAATTTCTAGATTTATATGCCTGTGTGTTTGGGGAATTATGATTGGTGTAGAATCACAAATACTGACTCTCAGTGTTTCATTTTCTGCAGGACCAGTTTATCATGAATATTGTGACTGTCCTGAGGAAGACCCTGAGGTCTGGCAGAACACTCTCTCTTGTCCATCCCAAGAACCTCAGATTACAAAGGACTTCCTTTCCTTTCCCACCATTGACCTTCAGCGAATGCTTAAAGAAATCCCATCAAAGTTCAGTCAGACAAGAGGTGCTATTGTACATTACACTATTCTCAATAATCGCATCTACCGTCGTTCCTTAGGGAAGTACACAGACTTCAAAATGTTCTCTGATGAGATGTTACTGTCACTGGCAAGAAAGGTATCAGTTTTGACCATTTACTTAAAACTATTAAGTCTTATTCCAATATGGCTGTGCTGCATTCGCTGTTGTATCTCCAGATTTGTAGTTGCTGCAATGAGATATTATTTTTTTTTTTTCCATTAAGATGACAGTATCTGTTTAGGGATCATACTAGACTTAATGTGTGGGATTGGTAGAAAAGCTGCAGAAGCTGAAGCTCAAGCTGGCAAGCTTCCTGGCCTCTGTAAGTGTTCCCTTCAGATCTACTTGCAGGACAGAAACTTGAAATCAGTATCTTAATATCAGCTAAATCTGTAACATCTATTAGTAGGCTTGTTGATTCTAAGGTAGGTTGATTCAGTAAGTTTGTTGTTTCATAAGGGAACTGAGGATTATACTTCACTTAAGATGGCAAATGATTACCTTTGTGTTATGCTTTCTTGGGTATACTTTTAGGTTCATCTTCCAGATGTGGAGTTTTATCTTAATGTTGGAGACTGGCCAGTTGAGTATCGAAAAGTTAATGATACGCCTGGCCCTATACCTATAATTTCATGGTGTGGCTCTGTGGATTCAAGAGACATAGTCCTTCCAACGTATGATGTAACCCACTCAACTCTTGAAACCCTACGTGGTGTCACAAATGATCTCCTTTCTATTCAGGGAAATACAGGTAAGTTAGAGATGGTGAATTTTAAGAAAGAAATTGTCATTCCATTGGAGTAAGCTGTGTTTAAATAATGTGTGTTACAGTTTACACGACACATGAAATGCCATAGGACATCTCGTAATACAAGCAGTTTGGTCTTTACAGAGTCTACACACTTTCAACACTGCTAAAAGGAGGTGTTTAATACAGGGTTAGAGCCAAAATTTAAGAAATTCAGTTCACAGTAATGGTGAATTTTAACTTAAATTCAGAAGATAGCTACCATCCAGAAGATAGCTACCATGACATTTCAAATATATATATATAATTAGAAGGCCTGTCCCCTCAGTAAAGGGATTGAATATGCTCCTTCTAATAAAATAGTAATCCTTTTTCTGACAGTGATGTGGCCCAGTGTTCCACTTTCATAAAAATTAATTTGAATCCTGAAAGTAGCAAACTGGAACTATGATGTAGTCTCTTTCAACTGAAAAAAATATTGTTTGTATAAGAAATACCTCGTAGTGGGATCTTCTGAATGGTTTTTCTAGCTTCAAAGGAAGAGTCAGTTTTACTGACAGGTGTGTTTTTCCCCCAGGATATTCATGAATAGGATCAGGCAGGTGACACGCACAATACCTAAGGAGTAAAATTTGAGCGAGTAGGTGTTTCTTTTTACTTGAATAGTTGACAGTTTCTCCTTGCTTTATTACTTTGTTTTTAAATTTACCATCTTAATTACATTATCAGTTTGAAGCAGTCTGTGTTTACTTGTTTAGTGCAGCTGCTTTTCCGGTTAGGATACAATTAAGGTCCTACTCCAACTTGGTATGTCCATTAAGGAAATTTCCAGCAGAAGGATGAAGAAGGACACATATTTAACATTTTTAAAAGAAAGAAGTAAGCAGAGATGAAGTCTTTCTGGCTCTAGCTAAGTATCCTGAGGACACAGTATAGCATTTTTTTTCCTTTATAGGTTATCATTAAGTGACTTCTCAAAGACCTGAATAAATTGCTGTGTAACACAAGTGGATTTTTCTAAAGAAAGTTTCGTTATTGTGGCAGTCTTTAAGGGCAGAGAATTACTTTAATTACTATTTTACTCATATAAATAATTTGAATACAATTTCTTATACAACTTTCAAGATATTTTAGGTTATTTGAATGTAAAATTGATGAGTGCAAAAGCAATTTTCTATTTTTATTTTTAAAAGTTGCTCAGTTTCTCATCCCAAAATTCAAGGCAGAAATGGGAGTCTAAACCCTGTGATTAATAAGTGTTTATGGGTTAATTATAAGAAATCACGTCTGTTTTACCATGTCTCTGAGAGTAATACCACTTTCATAGCAAGTTCCTATTACTTGCATGAAAGGTATCATGTATATTTCATGACTGTTCGCTTTTATCTTATCACTTAATGCTCATAGGCCCATTCTGGGAAAACAAAACTGAGCAAGCTTTATTTAGAGGTCGAGACAGCAGAGAAGAACGTCTCTATCTTGTCAAGTTATCCAGGAAAAATCCAGAACTACTTGATGCTGGAATAACAGGATATTTCTTCTTCAGAGAAAAAGAAAAAGAGCTGGGAAAGGTTCCGCTGATGGGCTTCTTTGACTTCTTTAAGGTAGCATGAAGATTACAATCCTGGATTAATTTTGCTGCCAAGTGCTTACCAACTAAAATAACAAGGCTTGATTTTGCTAATTCCATTCAGTAAACAAAAGAGTCATGCTACACTGTGAACCCTGGTCCATAGGGAGCTAGACCACCCATAATCAAAGTTGTAGTGTGACACATTAAAGAAAGCCACTACAATTTTTCATGGATTCCCTTTGAGAGAATTCATGGAAGTTCTTTTTTAAGGGATTGAAAAATGTGGTTGCTCACCATCTTTTTTTTTTTTTTTTTTTTACTTGGGGAAAATATGAAAACAATGGACAAAACTTGGGTATAAAGAGGACAGAGTCTTGTAAAAAGTAATTGTAACAATGGCAGCTGAAGCTCTATTCCAGAGATTAATATATTGGAAATGCTGTATAAGCCAAGAGTATCTGGCAGAGCACTGTATTCATGGTTACTTTTAGTTTACTGTGTTAGATTGTTCTATATAGTTTTCAGTGAGAATAAATTTACTCTTTTGAAGCATAGATTAGTTTTGATTTCTTCATAGCTCTACCCCTTGTTCTGTCACAGGACACTTTAGGATAATAGTGCCCAGCAGGAATTTCATGTGACACAAACCTTCTTCGCTGTCAGTCTTGGGCTGAAAACAAATAATTTTTCCACTATGTTATCCTAACACCACTAAACTACACCTGCTTGACACTAAAACGGGTTTGAAAACTAATTAAAAAATTATGAATAGTCTGTGAAAATAATTTTTATATAATCAGTGTTGCTATTCTGTTTCAAAATGTTTCACGTTTTTTCCCTCTTATCTTCATTTGTAGTACAAGTACCAAGTGAATGTTGATGGGACCGTAGCAGCTTACAGGTTTCCATACCTCATGCTGGGTGACAGCCTAGTACTGAAGCAAGATTCCCAGTACTATGAACATTTTTATTCTGTATTAAAACCATGGAAGCATTATGTTCCAGTTAAGAGAAGCTTGGAAGACTTGCTAGAAAAAATAAAATGGGCTAAGGTAAGTTCCATTGCAAATTCATTATATAAAAATGTTTAAAAAAAAATCTTAGTGCTCTCTTTTTGTATTTCCACATACATATTTTGCATAAACCCTCTGCTGAGATCCTGGGATAAAGGAAGTACATTTTGCTGTATTAGAGGGGAAGGCCTTAATTCAAGTAACCATCTCTATTCAGGGAAATAGTTGAGAATTAACTTTAGGTATGTGCAGTAGTGTTTTCATGAGTCAGAGCATTAGTATACTGACTAATGCAGGTAATTTTCAAAGAAATGCCCAGAATCCTAGGTACTACTTAATTATTCTATCACTTTTTTCAGGTCCTGACTAGAACAGAAGTCATTGCATGTCTGTCTGAATGTACAAAAAATCACTGCTCTATATAATCTCAGGATAAGAGAGGCTGGCATGCTGTGTGACTGCAAATACCATTTGTGTTTTAAGCTTAACTGTAAGTTTAAAAACATAGGAAAAGATTCTGTTCTGACAGTACTGTAGTTCTTCATAAAGAATCAGATGAGAATACTAAAAGCTCTGAGATACAGACCTAAAAATTTTGAGTAAGTACATGAATTCCCGTGCTCATGCTGGCATTACCTATAAAACTTTTTAATGTCAATCAGTTATTTTTAAAAGGAAAACACTGGGTTGCATTGCATAGAAAAGGACAACAGCTGCAGCTCTGTCTTCTGTGTAACTAAGTATGTGTGGGAGTTGTCAGGGCTGCTTTTGAAGAGGCTTTGACTTGGCCAAAACAGTGGAGTAACAATACTTAGTTTTTGAAATTGTACAGTTACCCGTGAAAGCTGTTACTGATAGCCCTGAGCTACTAACTGAAACCACAAAAGCAATCCAGTATTTCAAAAAAAAAAATTGAAATTTAAACAGTGTGCCTTTGCAGCGTACCAGCAATTGTAAAAGTTCAGATTTGAATAGCCCCTTTGATAAACATACCTAGGCCAGCAAGGGTTCAAGTAACTCACTGATTGCTCTGCTATTCATTCCTGTCTCCTCTCAATTTTCCAGGAAAATGATGAAGAAGCACAAAAAATTGCTAGAGAAGGACAGTTAATGGCAAGAGAATTACTTCAACCTCACAGGCTTTACTGCTACTATTACAAAGTGCTGCAGGTTAGTACAATAAAGCATTTTATTACTTTTCCTCAACTGCTACAGCTACTGATGCTACACGTTTCATACTCAGTCCTTACATCAGTAGCAGACGCTTATATTATACACAGGAGATCAGTGTAAAGATGTTTGCTAAAACTTGTTTCATCATTAGAGAGGCAGCCTGACATAACAGTTGCTTTACAGAATGAGAGACTTATATCTTTTTTTCCCCCATCCCCACAGTCAGACCTGTTCTTGGTGTCACTTGGTATGACATAGTGGTAGGAGATCATATGCACACAACTTACTTTATTTTTCCCTTCATATTTACCCACTCATTAGCTACTCTGCTGTATTTACGTAACAATGAATACCTGGAAAAGAAATTCTGGAAATACAGTTTGCAGAGTGGGGAAGGGTGACGCAGGCCAAATAGTCATTGCTTCCCTAGGAGATGCAAGTCTCTAGTGAAACTTGAGCTGCTGTTCTCTGAAAGTACTCGTTTCTTTTTCCTCCCTTGCTGTACAGAGGTAGAGCTTGGCCTCAGCAGTCACAGGTTGACACAAAGTTTGACATAGCTCAGTGTACCAAAATGACATTATTATCTGCATAACGTGGTTAGAGGCACAAATAACGACAATATTCAGATTGACATTAATCATAGCACATGGGAAAACATTAAAGGAGGCTTTCAGAGGCAATGTAGCCTATTACTAGGCGTGTTATAAAGACATCTTGTAAACAGGTTGTAAACAATGACATAAGGAGCCTGGATAAAGGGAAGCTGGTAAGTGGAAGGGAGGAGGAAAATTCTGTTTCATGAATTATACCTTGGTGCTTTCAGCATTCTTAAATGTTGTTTACATATTTCAGAAATATGCCGAACGCCAAGCCAGCAAACCTGAAATACGGGATGGAATGGATCTTGTACCTCAGCCTGATGACAGAGACTCAGTATGCAGCTGCCACAGGAAAAAGCCTTTAAGGGAAGATCTATAACTGTACCGGATGGACAAAATCACCCTCTTACAATGCAAGAATTTAAATAGGATTTAAGCTGTGAAACCGAAGACACTTATGCACTAGCAGACATTCTTAGTTATGCATCCTCATTGTATTTACATATCCTTTTTCACACTGACTCTGATCTGCAACGTCGGTTCCCACAGTTTTGTCTCCGTGGCCACCACCAGACAGATGCTGAGCCTGTACTGGGGAGCATCTGGGGGACTGGTTGGATGTACTGCATCACCAGGAAGATAAGTGCAGTGCTGCGCACCTTCCTGCTGGGACCCAGTTAGCAAATTTTATGAGGAACCAGTCATCCAAAAGATCTGCCATGAGTCAGGGCAAGTTACTCTAAAGGAGCATTTGCAACATACTAAACAGTGTTATGATTTCTTCATAAAGTTTACCTCAGTGTGAGATTGTTTCTTGTATACAAAACAATTTTCTAACTAGACAAAGAAAATTGGTATTTGAGATTTACAGGTATCAAATCAGGTGTTGCATTGAGATCATTCCGTGGTGTATGACATAACAATAGAGAACATGATTTAATCTTTGTTAATTTGAGAGGAAAATGGAGAGGAGAGGGAAAGATTAGAATAATATTTCTGCAAGCACCATGGCTGAGTATCACCAAAATTAAAGTCTGCTTTAGAGCAGACTGCGTAGCTTTCACAATCATGGTGCTTTGAGTGCCAAGACATCTCTCTGAAGGCCTGTTCGTTGCTCCTGACCATGTCTTTGAATATAGGCACAGATCCACAAAAGGACTTAGGAACTTCGGGTGAGGGCCAGGTAAAATATTGGTATCTCATTTCAACAGCTACAGTCTACAGTATTCTGGTCTACTTGAGTATTCATGCATCTGAAATTTATTAGTGAAGTTTTAGACTACCTAGGTTTTACTTCTGTGTAAGGCTAAAGATGTCACCATCTTTTTCACTTGGGTTCATGAACTACTTGTCCTGTGTTTAAGCCCCCACAGTGAGCTTATCCATTTTCTGAATTTAGATCAACCCTACCTAATCTACTGAGAGCGCTGAGTTGAGTAGCCAGCAGATCAGCCATCACAGTTCTGGTAGAAAAACTTATGCTGCATTTTGTGTCTTAATAGTAGGGGTTGGGGGCAATACTGAGCAACAAAACAACTTGGTTCTCCTTGGTTTGTTTCAAAGCCATATTTCCAGAGTGCCTTAGCTCCAGACTGGAGACAAATTCTTCAGGTCTTGCACTGAAGTTGTGAAGCCATGAAGCTAATGATACAAAATAAACAGGGCCAGAAGGAGTTGGCCATACAACAGCAATGAAGTGTGTCTTTGGGTGGGTTCAAGGAAAAATCTTAGTCTTGGATGCTGCTCCCAGTGTCTCTGCTGATTTTTACCCAAGACACTGTCTACTTCAAAACATACAAACTGTCCTGGAAGGAGAGACCAATGCCCAATCTTCCCTCCCACATCATGAAGAGTTAACTGGCCACCACCTAACACCTGGCGTCCAGATTCAAAGCCAGCTTTCAGATTTCTGGTTAAAGTCCATTCAAAGTTGACACCTTACTTAAACTAAGATTAACTTTGAAATGGAAGGCACTGAAAAGCAGCAAAAGCAGACAGCAAAACAAATCCATATGAAATAAACCATGAGTTCAATTGGGCTGAAACCATCCAGGCAAGGTAAGTGTTGACATCCACCTGCATCACCAAACTCACTGCTCACCTCACTCCTAAGTTCTCTTCCAGGAGGCAAACACAAAGATATTTGGTGTTGACACAATGACAAAACTGCAGTGAGAAAAGAAAGATTTTCAGAATGCCTCAGCTTTCTAACTTTATGTGGCATCTGTGTTCTACTCAGCTACACTCAGATAATGTCTTTCCTGAATACCTAATTCTCCCTGTGCAAAAAAGAGTGGAAACATTTTAAGACTGTGGACTCATCTAATTGCTGAGGTGTCCGAAGTTCAGTGCTGCATACCTCATGTAGGTTTCATTCCTACAAGTAACGCTCCAAGTAACACTGCAAGTTATTCTCATAAAATACATTAAAAAAAAAAAAATCTAGAACTGGAAGAAAGACTGGATTTTCAGCATGCTAAATATGGAAAGAACCTCAGGTCTCTAAAGAGATTAATGCATCTGTCTCTCAGTCATTCATTACGTTACACTGGTTAAGAAAAAACCTGAAACATCTTGTCCTACCTGTCAACCTCTTTGTTCTAGTTCTAACACTAATATAAATAGTGGTTGTATTTTTATTTGGCATGACAATCAGACCTAAGACTTCAGACTATAAATACATGTTCCATTTCATCTGACATAAACTTTTCTACATCAGAATTCAGAAGCACAATTCCATTGCTGACACTGACACTTAAAACTGGGTAACGTGCTCCTCATCCCTTCTCTGTGTGCAGCCAGTTTTACTGTATGATATAATCTTACATTATCCATTATATTATCTGCATTTTGTATTCATCAGGATTTATGCAATGTTGTGCTCAGCAAAGGCAATTAAGCATACCAAATGGTTGAAACGACATTTTTGACCTTGCACACATATTTCAAAGCAAAAGTCCAAAAATGATGTTTGTATTAAAAAAAAAAAAAAAAAAAAAAAAAGTGATAGAACAGGGTAGTCATGATACATATCACAGAATCACAGAACTGTAGGGGTTGGAAGGGACCTCAAGAGATCATCGGGTCCAACCCCCTGCCAAACCAGGTTCCCTAGAGCAGGCTGCCCAGGTAGGCGTCCAGACGGGCCTTGAATATCTCCAGAGAAGGAGACTCCACAACCTCCCTGGGCAGCCTGTTCCAATGCTCCGTCACCCTCACTGTGAAAAAGTTCTTTCGCATGTTGGTACAGAACTTCCTGGGCTCCATTTTGTGGCCATTGCCCCTTGTCCTGTCCCCACAAACCACTGAAAAGAAGTTGGCCAAATGCCTCTGTCTCCCACCCCTCAGGTATTTATACACATTGATGAGATCCGCTCTCAGTCTTCTCTTCTCCAGGCTGAACAGCCCCAGGTCTCTCAGCCTTTCCTCATCGGGAAGATGCTCCAGGCCCCATATCTTTGTGGCCCTCCGCTGGATATGTTAGGGTTCTTTTCAAATACCCGTGTTGGAAAACTTGCCTGGCTTGAAACATAAGTCTTTTAAACTGGAAGAAGAATCAGATAACTTTTATATAGTCATGAATATAAATAAATAGGAATATTTCACCTGTCCTTTTTTCCTTCAAAGAAAGGGGAAAAAATCTTCGAAATTCTCTGCCAAAACCAACTTGCTTTGGTAATAAGCATCTCTTCAAAGCAAAGACTAGTTTGTCACAGAAAGCATCTGTGCAGATGCCTTCATGGCTTAGAGGCAAGAAACACCCTGAGGAATATTCGTCTTCCCGCCAAAATTAGAAAACAGAAGAGCCATGGCAGAACTGCCTTAAATGGCGCTTAGTCATTTGGGAAAATCTGGTTCGGTTTATAACTACAGATCTCCCAATGATAAAAGAAGGGAAGGCAAAGCCTGTCCCGTTTCCACTGGTGGTACTATATTGCAATGTAAATCGTAATGATGAGCAATCGTAACAATTGCCCCTCCAGGCCAGAAAAGATGTCACGTCTATTTTAGTTTGATGACAGAATGATACTCACTGGCCCGGTGTGTTAGAGGAATTGCTAAATATTCAGTAAAACCTGTCTGTACAAGCAAAGTGCAATGCACATATTGCACAGCGTTAAGCTGCATACGTACGCTAGGGTTTTATTATTCTCCAGCAGTTCTTGAACAGCACTGAGTAAACCTCTAGTACACCTAGCTGTTGGTGGTAATTACAAAAAGTAATATATATATATATTTTAAAGTTGATGGAAATTAAATATATATATTGTACCACAGCATTGACTTTTGCTGCAGTATTTTCAGCTTTTAAAGCGCACAATAGGATTTAATATCGAGAATAAAGTCTTTGTACTGCTTTTGTCAACGGTAGTCAGTTTTAACACACCATCACAAAACTATCGCTGATGACAGGCACAGGCTTATTTGCTTGAACCAGCACGTCCTAGAGTCCAGGGCCAACATTTTCATGCACAGGCATCTATGTAGATGTGGTCTGACTTCCCCAAGTGGTGGTCATGCAGAGCCTTCAGTTGAGTTCACTGAGGTTTCTTATTTTCAGATCTCTTTAAACTTAACAGTAGCTTCATACAGTGAATACTCCAGAAAATTCAACCTTTTTTGCTGTCATATCTATATATATTCTATGTCCTAATATATTTAGACACCCACATTTGGAAATAATAACCCAGCATCAATTTCATCTCGAAATAAGAACCAGTAAATCATTATACGTTGACCGTAACAGAGAGATAAATTCACCACATTTTTAGACTTTGTTTTCTGAGATTTGCCTCGAGATAACTAATATATTAGTTTCATGACAGTATTGTTCCAGATCCGCCTTGTAGATTTGTAATTTAAAAACCCTATAATCAAAGCTTGCTTGATGGAATGTTAGATTCAAGCATCCATCCTGGGAAGCCTACGCCCGGCATTTATTACATTAGAAAGTAAATTATTTAGTTAGGGAGGAGAGCTGACAGGGAAAACATACATCACCTGTTTGAGCATGTTTAAGAAGCTTGCAAAGAAATGATAATAAGGAAAAGAAGCATTACATAAACCTAGGATATTATCAGCTCCTTTACAGCGTCGGGGTTTCAGAAGTGTTCTGTAAGGGCAGTGATGAAGTGCAGTATTTTGGATAAATATATTATTGTTTCAGTTCACAAGATTTAGCCACTAGAATCTTCTTGTCTGTGAATATTTTATAGCATTTTTATGAGGCTATGAGAGTAGTAATGCTTAGCTTTTCTTTAGCGTTGCTGATAGTGTAAGAAAAACTATACTGCAGAGGGTTACAGTAATTATTGTAAAATAATTTTGTATTTTGCTGTAAGAATAACAGAAAGGGGATTATTTTGCATGTCTGTTTGAAGACACTGGGGACATCTTGAGCACACGCCTTAATCCAGTCCCGTCACATGAGTGGTGATAAGCAAGAGATGCGTTAGCATGAGTGGCCAGCAGGTTAAGGGAGATGTTTCTTCCTCTCTACTTGGCAGATGTGAGATTCAGCCAGAGTAGTGTATCCAACACTGGACTCCCCAGTACAAGTAATATATTGATATAATGAAGCAGATCCAGCCACGGACCACCAAGATGATAAAGGGGTTGGGGCACATGGTATATGAGAAGAAGCTGAAAGACAGGGTTAGTTCAGCCTTAAAAACAGAAGGCAAGGGAAAGATTGCCTTCCTGAACTCCAGACGGAGGGTGTAGAGAAAATGAAGCCAGAATCTTCTGAGGTACACAGCAGGAAGCATACAAATCAAGACACAAGCTGCAACATGGTAAATTCCAATTAGGTAAGGAAAGAAGTCTTCACACTGGTATCTCCAAGGAGATAGGGGTTGACCTACATGACCTCCAGATGTCCCTTTCAACCTAAATCATTCAATAACTACATTTCAGTCATACACCAAACATTTATCTAGCCACCTAACAGGAGGACACTCTTGCGTGTCTCCAAGACGCAAAGTTGCCTTCCTCTGCTGAGATTTTTGACACTATTCATGTTTATGTCTCCCTTGATAATATTGACTATGTTATGCAGATATTTTAATGTTGGTTTACAATACTATATAAAATTACATTCCAATATTATATATTGTTACTGTGTATTATCACAATATACCATATTCATGTAGTACTCAGAAGATTCAATGGAAATAGGATAAATTGATTTGGCATTATATTACAGATTGCAAGACCTGACCTTTCAATGAGCTGATTATAGACTTTACACACAGGAAACAATTCCAAAAGATTTTGAGCACAGTTCTGAACATTCAAAGCAATTAATTTTATGCGAACTAAATATTCAGGTAGACATATGGTTAGACATATGCTTAAATGCCAAAGTATTCAGTGCAGGCCACTGGTGATTGAGCATGATGCTCCTCCTACTCCCAACACTACAAAAAAATCAATCCAGATGCACCTGTGCCACACATTCATGATATAACATACTCAAGAAAGTTCAGCAGAATACCAGAGGGACCTATGTGAAGTAGGATGGACCTTCACATGGTTACCTTCCTGCTAAAAACCCACGGAATAAATTATTCTAGATGGAACTCATGTGAAAGATGACCTATTCAAGCTATCCTTGTAAGACCATGGTCTCCACTACAACTTATGCCACTCAAGAAACCTTTGTTTAGCATGAACAGACCTTGTTGCTTACCTTCAGGTCAACAGTAACCATGCTTCCAGCTTCTTTTTCTCCCCAAATGTCCAGCCAAGCTGTTACTCCACTCCTCACCATAGACAGGCCACCTTATGACTGGATGGCCAGCATAAACCAAAATGGTTGCTACCAAGCAATCATCCTTCAGCTCCAACGCCTGATTTGATCTTGCCTGCTGCTCACACCAAATTTTTCTCTATTGCAACAGGAGGAGATTTGAATGTTACATTAACATGGAAATCTGTTGACAGAGCGAAAATGGCTTAGAGTGAAAGTTGGTTTTGTTTCCAAGAGATGATGTTTTTACTCCTGTGGTCAAAACCATGAGCTATTACTTCAAGGAAAAAGATAATTTTGTCAGTACCATTCATTTAATTTAATGGTTTGTTGGTGGTGGTGTTTTAATAACACCAATAATACCGCAGGTCAAGCCAACAACAACAACAACAAAATCTGCTGGTAAAAGTTGTTCCTCTTTTAAGGAAAGATGATTGATACAGGTCCTTTGGCACATACTCTGCAGTGAAGACATGAAGGAAACTTAACAAGCAAACTAAGTTCAAAGGGATCCTACAGGGATACTCCATAGTGTACAGTAACAATGAAGACCAAAATTAAATAACTCACAACAGTGAAATTAAGAGTTGAGGTTATAAAATAAAATTTTATCTCCTAAAACATAAGACACAAAAGAGTCAAGGAAACATCTTTTCTCTGACATAACCACTCAAGCAAAATCCTACACGCAGATTTAACTCATTCCAGCAGGTGTCCTTAAGATGGTTTACTTATGCTATTTGGTAAGGTGATTTATTTTAAAAATGACAGGAGTGTATGTTCCTGATGCAAGGTGCATCTCTGCCAATAAATTCTGCTTTTTTCTGCCCTATGAACATAGCTACTTTAATGTGGACCCATCATCCAACTCCAGCATGCCTTTTCACACCACTACTCCATAGAACCACAGAATCATAGAACGGCTTGGGTCGGAAGGGCCCTTAAAGATCTCTAGTTCCAACCCCCTGCCATGGGTAGGGACACGTCCCACTAGATCAGGCTGCCCTGATCTTATTTACATGCTTTGACATTTCCTCTATTCTCTAAGATTCTCTTGTGTCTGTTAGGTAATCAACTGTCACAGATGACTCAAAAGTTCCTGTAACTGAAAATAAAGAGAAGGTGTAAACTTAAAATACCTTATTTGTACTCAGTGATGGCTATCTTTTCTCTTAAAAAAAAAAAAAAGTCTTTTAAAGGTAGTACTGATCATGTAGATATGACTTCATGATGTATTGTAAATACTTGGCAATACTTAAATGCAAGTAGTACATATATAAGATGAAGAATAATTCCAAGCATTTCTTATGAAATAGTTTCTAACTTCTAATTACCATCAAGAAAAGAAATGTTCCTATGATAAAATGCTGTATCAAATAAAAGATCTTTCCAAAGATCCAGAAAAACTGCATTTTTTTGCTGACCATTAACAAGACTATATGTATAATGAATCGTTTGCTGGAATTAAGACAATGCCTATCGCTATTTATTCATCTGCAAGATAATTTATTTCACTCTAGTCACAGAAACACATAGTAGCTATTGGATCTTCTATTTCAAAATGACCAGACCCACAAAAAAATGGTTCTTCCCTGTAAAGCTTAATACGACCAACTCAATCAGGCAATGTATCCAATGAAGATGCCAATCTGAATAAAGTCTCCTCCAGGGACATTTACTATCATATGCCTGTTCACAAACCAAAGTGAAAGGAGATCTTTGTGAAGTCCTTCATGAACACACTGCTGTAAGTATCATTACTAAACTCAGCCATTTACTGCAATCTGATGATTGCACTGCCATTGTGAGCAGTAGGTGTTTTCTCTGTTCCAGTCACAAGATGAAGTACTCCAAAGCCAAACAATTATTCTGCTCGTAAGTTATCACCTTCAACCTTCTCCGGCAACTCTGGTCCACTATCAAATGTGTTTGCCATAGTTATTTAATATAAGTTACACCCTGCTTTGATGACATGCACTAGTGTGTAATAGTTGCCAAACTGGATCTGTTAAGTAGGTTACTAGGTGCAGTTGACATCAGTTCCTTGATGGATTATCTTGTTAAGGAAGCTATTATAAAATCACTTGTGATGAGAAACACAAATGATACTCACATAGAAAGGCCAAATTCTGATCCCATTAGAGTAAATGGCATAGAATTTTTTGCCCAGTGCATTCATAATTGTAATAAAAAAGAAGGTCTACAAAGTTACCCACTCCAATGAAAACAGTGAGTGGAAAGAACTCACTATTCAAAGAAAAACAGAAAAGTAGCTTTGATATCTTTGTGTTTGAGATGCAGGGCAGCTTCTGGCTGGGCAACTTCCTATTTCTAGTGCAAGGAAGGTATGATATGCAGGTTAATAAATGGTTAAAGTCTCTTTTCTGTAACTCAAATATTTCACTCTTATAAAATAAATGTATTCTGATAGTGTCCAAAGTGGTTTGCCTGAGAAAGAAGACTGGAAGAAGCAAACTAGGGCTCTCTTTCATGCCAGGAAGTTTGTAATTCAATTGAATCAAAACCTATAAAGTTTCTCCTCTTTCCTTGCTTGAAAAATCCTCAATTCATGAAGAATACATTTTTCACTTACTGCTGAGACAGACTTTCATTTGGGAATATGAGCAAAGAAACAAATCCTGAGTGGTAAGTGGTCAAATTAGCATTCCTGCTTCACAGGAACACTTGCTCCTGGCATGGGGCTAGCAGATACTCTCTGTTAGTATCTTAAGACCTAATAGCCACGACACCTCTTGTGGCAGTTCCCTATTCCCAAGCAGAATTCACTCACAGAAAAGAAACTAGCCCCTGTATTTTCAGCTAGGTCAGCATTTAGTACGGTCTCCGTTCTTCCTATGAGCAATGTCATATATTTATTATATCTTTATAGCTACACATTTGTATAATAATGTACATACCTTTGTCTTCTTCTTAAATTGTCAAACTAATACTTTTGCCTTTGCATTTTAATTTAATATGAAATTACACATAATTACTTTCTCTAATAAATTTTAATTTGAAGTACTGTTGAAGATGAAGGCCTCTGGCAAGATCTGGCTCTTCAAACTGGCCTGAGCACCTTTTGAAAGCTATCTTGTGCATAAGCACACTCGGGCCTATTTTCAAACAGAATTCTATTACTGGCACAGCTTTTTGATCGCTGTTTCAAAGTCTTTGTCTTTCAAACCAAGTTGTAATGACATCAGTAAATCTAGGGTGGGTTCTTCTTGTCTTCTTCATTTAAGGATTTTGAATGTCATTACATAAAAGACAGAAATTTTCCTGAGATTATCTCCTGGCTTAATCAGAGTATGTATTTGTTCCTTCTCTTTTGTCTAACTGATTGTTACAGTGCTAACTGTATTTTAAAGATTTATTTTAAAATAATTTACTTGTGTTTTGCACTCAATTAATAATGCAGGATAATATGTTGTGTGATAAGAAGGATTAATAAACCAAAATAAAGTCTCCAGTTTCTCCGATTGATTTTAAAATTTCCATTACATGGAACAATGTGAATTCAGAAGTCATCTATCAGGTCTTGAAATTATTGACGAAGAAAGTCAAAGTTGTACATGAGTTCCTACAATACCCATCTGATCACAGGACAAATTGGGCTATCCAGAAATAAAGAGATTCATTAGGTGAGCTGATAATCTTTGATTTATGAAACAGAGTTTCCACTTACTGAGCAAAATGATGGACATTGCATGGAGGTACAAAGTGACGCATGTATCCATTTAAAAGGAGCTTGAACAAAAGATTCAGCTGTATGTCATCAAATATCATTGAAACCTATGGCAAAACTTACCTTCTTTTCAGTATTATTTCCTCCTTCTTATATTGCTGTTGAGAAATGTCTGGAAGAATACCAACCAGTGTTCCCATCTTGAATGTTTATGATTTGATGGTAATTTAAACTATTTGATCGTAATTTAAGCTATAGAATAATTGAACAATTATAATATAAAATATAGAATAATAGAAGCCACATACTAAATAATTATCAGAATTTTAAAAATAAAGACTAAAAAGCACCCTACTGCTACTTCTATTGACAAAAAAAAATAAATCAGGAGAGTAAACAAAAGCTGTAAATACTGCCATCTCACTTTGGGATATGCTTTAGAAGTTGGAAGGGGAACGGGCAACTTTGCTCGCCGTTATCACCCACCGATGTTCCCAATACACCCTTTTGCAGTCTGTCTTTTCAAGGGCTAATAACCATAGCTGTATTTCAGAGAGCTTTGTTTCCTGAAATAGGTATCTTTATTAAAAAGCTAGCTTTTAGGAACGAATTGCCTCGAGTCCCAGGGCCGACCCCCGCCGCGGCCCTTCCCGCCTTCGCGCAGCCCGAGGAGGACAAGATGGCTGCCCCGCGCCCTGCGTGCTGCCCTGAGGGGAGCCCACCCTGATGGCGCTGCCTCCCCGGGCTGTGAAACAGACTCCTGAAGCTCTTACCTCCCCTGCTGGAAACCGCCGTTCCTACAGGCTGTGGGTAATGGCAGGGAGGGTTTGCCCAGCCACGGATCTTACATACCAGTTTTCTCATGTACGACTCTCTGAAACTCATGCTTTTGGGACAAATACGCCATTTCATGGACTGGCTGTTTTAATTTTTGTGTATGGTAAAGTTACAATCACGTTTTAACAAGGAAGAAAAATGAGTGTGAAGGTAAAATGAATGTGTTGGCTAGAAATATGCCTCAAAGCCAGATATTTTGATGGATAGTGACAGGCAATGTCTCTAGACAGAAGGTTTAAGCATGGTTAATTAGCAACAAGAAATACTCTGCATGCAGGCCATCTAATTAGCATTTTTATTTTTATTTTTAACAGAGATTTTTACACAGAAACAACAACAAAAATAAACATACACACACACACACACACACACAAAACACACCGCAACCACTTTTTCCTTCCTTTCCCTAAACTCTTCATGTGTTCCTTTTTCTCCCCTCATAATGAGGTTTATTTAAGTATCGTCACTTACAAGTCTATTCTTCACTCCCTGAAAATGCATAATCTCAGAGCAATAATGGAAGTTGAGTTTATGCATCAAAAAGAGAACAGATCGTAAGTAATCACTGCCTGTGATTAACCTTGCTGAAGCAGCAACATTGATAGCTTTTCCTTTGAACCAGAGTCTATCTTCGTGCTGCCCCATAGATAACAGAAAGGATGTTCTATTTTTATGAAAATTATAATCATAGTATTTAGACATCCCTAAACTCATGTATTTTGTGCCCCAGATAATGCAGATTTGTTCATTACTGGGTACTTTCCTCATTCTAGTGTTTAGATCTGCCAGAAAACTCTTCTTGATTTTCAGTCTAAGTTTTTGTTGTTTTTATTGCTTAGAATTATTTCTGGTTTTAACAGTACTTTTTTATTTTCCTTAGGTAGCTTTTTTTCCTTAGGTAGCTCTTTTCTGCCTTATACTTATACAGTTTCTTATACTAAGAAACTGTATCCCATTTACCTTTACAATACAATCTGTATTTTCTTTTTATCTTTCTGTCAATTTTAATCCTATCTGCTGCTTTTCAGAAAATATGCACTTCTGTTCTGATCAGCTTGTCTGATACAAGGCTCAGTCACCAGGTGTGACCACAGACAGGATCCACACTGTGTCCAGGTCTGTTTACCACAGGTCAAATTTGGTGAGAAAGTGTGATAGGATTTTGTATTCCTTTAGCTGGAAAGGTTACCCATGTTACTTTCTTTGGTTTTCATGTGCAGGATTTGTGGATGCCCACTTAATCTCTGGGGAAAAAAAAAAAAAAAAAAAAAAAAAGCTCTTATGTCGATGTAGCTGAAACAGGAGTGCTGATGATGATACAGTTTGGGCAAGAAAAGAAAAGATTTTGAGCACTGTCCTACCTCCTGAGTACAACGTTACTGTCCCAATCTTGATGAGTGTCCAATTTGATGAATGATGAACTCCTGGAATCAATCAGCTGCTGACAAAGACAGTGTCCCTTTCATTCATGGAAGAGCAGGTTCCGAAGTGGCTGTGCTTTACACGTCTTAATTAAGATAATAGTCTCAATTTTTCAGATAAAATATTACAACCAAAGAAGTTCTTCCAGGAGCTTCAAAGTCTCTTATTGTCTGAGATTATTCTAGTTATTATTTATTCATGTTCCTACACTGTCCTGTTTCTTGGTAACAATTCAAAGACACTAAGGAAGTGGTTTACAAAGACACAGAAATGCAAGTCATGTGTGCATCCAAACTAGTTTGATTGTACATGTCACGGTGACTGCCTGTGGTAATGACCTGCCTCCAGTTGCAAAGGACCTTTAAAAAATAGGTCTATCATCTCAAAAGTCTTTTATATCAGTTTGTATCAACTTCTAACAATTACAGGTAGAGCAGGAATTAGAGCAACATATGTATGTGGTACATTTGTAGATGACAATGGTTTTGTGTAGGAAATAGAGAAGTTCTATAATATTGCAATCAAAGATCATGTCGTTATATATAGGGGTAAATAGGTTGAATTAACATTGGCCAAGAAATCCTATTTCCCCCAACCTTAAGGATAATCACAGAATTATGGTGTGGTGTTCTGTTCAGCCTCGTGTCCACCTCTCGCATCCTTTCTAATGTCTAATGATACACAAGTCCATTTTCTGGAGCAGCTCTTGTGAGAGGCTGCTCATGGACCTGTTCCCTTCCAATTTGCCTTCTGTTTTCTCTGCTTGTTTCCTCCCATACCCTTCTGGTTATATTCCAGATATACTCACAGATCGGCAGTGGGTTTTACTGTACTACACACCCTCCCTGTTTGTACTCATCCACAACGTGCAGTGAAGTACCCATGACAGGGACTTCAGGTGGGGGGCACAGCCCTCACCGAGAGAAGGATGGTGCTGTATTGCAGGAGGAAGATATATCTAGATATATCTTCAAGAGTCTTGAATAGTTAATGATGGCTAGAAAAAAAGATTTAAAGAAGGATCCGGATAATGATGGCCTGATCTTACTTAAAAAATAAAAATAAAAATAAAATAAAGTAAAATAAAGTATAAAATAAAATAAAATAAAATAAAATAAAATAAAATAAAATAAAATAAAATAAAATAAAATAAAGTAAAATAAAATAAAATAAAAATGTTGGGTAGGATTAAAACATTATTTTTAGGAGTAGATCTGTAAATACAAACTGGAAAAGAAGAGCTGTTTTACCCAGCATTTTTTTCAAGACAAATGCGATAATTGAGCGATTTAGATCACAGAATCACACAGAATCACAGAATTTCTAGGTTGGAAGAGACCTCAAGATCATCGAGTCCAACCTCTGACCTAACGCTAACAGTCCCCACTAAACCATATCCCTAAGCTCTACATCTAAATGTCTTTTGAAGACTTCCAGGGATGGTGACTCCACCACTTCCCTGGGCAGCCTGTTCCAGTGCCTCACAACCCTTTCAGTGAAGAAATTCTTCCTAACATCTAACCTAAAACTCCCCTGGCTCAACTTAAGCCCATTCCCCCTCGTCCTGTCACCACTACAGCCTCCCTTGAGGTACCTATAGAGAGTGATAAGGTCGCCCCTGAGCCTCCTCTTCTCCAGGCTGAACAAGCCCAGCTCCCTCAGCCGCTCCTCGTAGGACTTGTTCTCCAGGCCCCTCACCAGCTTCGTTGCCCTTCTCTGCACCCGCTCAAGCACCTCGATGTCCTTCCCGTAGTGAGGGGCCCAAAACTGAACACAGTACTCGAGGTGCGGCCTCACCAGAGCCGAGTACAGGGGGACGATCACCTCCCTAGCCCTGCTGGTCAAATATTTCAATATTTCAATACAACAAAGAACTAGTCATGTTTAGAGGAACAGATCCTCATGTTCTGGTGAAGTGCGCTGACCCTTGGAGATAAAGTCTGTGCTTGTCTGTTACTGGTTTGTCACTGCTCAAGTTATGGAGTGCAGCACAAATTTGGATACTCAGCTTCCAACACTAGCTTGTGTTGTTTTCTGTTTGCCATATGGTGTTGTAAAACAAGACTCCTTACAGTAATATAAATCAAACAGTATTTTTGATTGCCCCTGGTCTTTTCTGAGTCCCACAGTTAGAGATGCACTGTGGAGCTGAGAACAGCTGAAACTATGATCCAAGGGAAAACAAAGCTGAGCATCAAAGTGAAAACATAAACATCTGCCTTTCAGAAGCAAGTATAATGGACTGGAACTCATTTATTGTAAGCCACTTGAAAGCAGTTTAATAATTATGTGAGTATTTATAGGCCAAGTTGACTTCCTTTGCTTATTCCTGAGAGGCTGTGGATGGTGTATTCTTTAAGCAGCTTTGTTTGCTTGCTAGAAACCTCATTATGTTTTGCATGTTTTCTAGTCTCTCTAGTAAAGGACCTAAACCTGATCAAGAGCCTGTTTCTGCAAGTACTACCAAGTAATTGAAATAGAGTATTCACAGCAGGAAACTGTTTCTGACTTAATTTCTCAGTAGGATGGGAGCAGTGTAGATCATTATTTTTCTTTTCGTAGGCAGAGTTGCTAGGTGTTGCAGCAGGCACTTTCATCAAATCCAGCTAGGTACTCTACGTGTCACTGTGCAGTACATGATACTCGCTGTGGTATTCATTCGGGATGCACAGAGTAGCCACTGACTGAAATTTAGACATATATTTGCATAAATTCGATGTTTTCAGTCGAACAGATCACGGTGGATAGAACTAGGTTTCTGAATTCACAGTCTCTGCAGACCTGCATACTTGTCAATCTTACTGATTCAGAGATTTGTGGTTGGCATGCTCTTACTAAGAGCACAGCTCTGGTTATTTTAAAGCTGTGTTTTTGTTTTTTGTTTTTCTGTTGATTTCAGTGGAGCCTCATTTTTACAGCAGACTTTTAGAGGTCAGGCTTATTCCACCTGCCTTTAGTCACTTACCAGAGAGGTATCAGCAAGGAGCAAGGAGCATGTTAAGGTCCCCATTGTCATCTCCCTATGGCCATTAATAGCTTAGCTGTTGTAAAACTGCTCTGGGGAAGTGCCTTTCTACCTCTGTTAGCTACAGAGTGAGCCTGTGGTGCACAGGCTTCTGACTTCAGTCAAATTTGAAAAACTATATGCCTAAAAATGCTTAAAAAATTGCTTAAAAGTTCTTTAACTTCAAATGTCTTGGTATGCACATCTGCTTAGATTTAGGGATAAAATACTTTCTTCTTGATATTTGATATTTAAATAACTTGAAATAACATAATCTCTGAGCAGTGGCAGCCACCCCAGCCAACTCCCCCCATCTTTTATTGCTGAGCTTGATGCCACGTGGCATGGGACATCCCTCTGGTCAGCCTGGGTCAGCTCCTGGCTGTGTCCCCTCCCAGCTCCCTGTGCACCTTGTGCTGGCAGGGCAGCACCAGGAGCTGAACAGTCCTTGGCTCTGTGTGAGCACTGCTCTGCAACAACTAAAATATCCCTGTGTTATCTACAGCTGCTATGAAGAAAATTAACTCTATCCCAGCGAAACCAGGACACTGTTTGACTTTATCCTCCTTATTTATTGTTGCTTTATGAATGAAACATCATTAATATACCTCACGTCAATTGTACGCAATGCTAACGAAGCATTAGGCAGCATTACGTAGGTTGCTGTTCAAGTTGTAGTGTAGAGGCTGGGGTGGGAAGTCAACTTATCATTTACAAGATGCTCCCCTTTAGGAGGAGTATGATGTAAGGAGAATGTATGTAGGTGGGAATTACAGACCCATCTGAATCCTCATTTACAAAGCAATTGCACCATGACAAAACATAAAAAGGAAAAATAGTTTACTTACTTACATCCTATCACTTTAGTTGTGGTATATTTACCGTGGCATCTCATATTTTTATGCTTCTTTTCCAAAGGATGAGAGAAGCAGATGTGATTACCTTTCATCAGAATAATTTCCATCAAGGAAGGTTGAGTCTTGGTAATACAAGATAACACGATGCATTTTTCAAAGACTCCTGTGATTTTCAACCTGCTCCCCATTTTTTCATGCCATTTCTCACCAAAGGTGTTCCAAAACACCCAGAGAGAATGCTCAGCTAAGAAGATAGCTGAAACTTTTCCGTTTCTCTCTGCTTAGCAAGACAGGAATTGAATGGTGGAATCAAGATTTCTGGTGTGTTTTCTGACACCAAAACAAATAGATCAGGGCATGAAGGTTGATTACAGCAATTTTGCCAAAAGACAGATTGAATCAAATGAGTGCAGTTACACAGTAAACCACCTGGAAGTTCAACTGATTGAAATGCAGAGAAATGCAGAGGATCTGTTACTGTTTTGATCACCTGAAACACATATGGATGGCTCCTCTCTAGTCCAAGAAAGAAATATATTACAATTTTTCACATATATTGAACCCTTATCCAAGTTTGTTAGAAATTATCAATATTTTATGTATTCTGCAGAATTCATCTGTTTAGAAAAAGCAAGCTAATATTCTAATGTGACTATTTTTTTTCATGAAACTTTCCTCCAAATATTTCTTATAAAATATTCACTTCTAGACCTATTGCAGTCATGTTTGCCAAAAGCCCTGATGTTATACAGAACTGAAGAAGGTGCTGCAGGAGAAGATTTTTGGAAAAGATGGATGATGGCAGCAGCAGGTACGAGCATATAGAAATCAGTGCTTGGAGGCTTCTTTCTGTCAGAGTAAGCAGAAAAAAGCAAACTCTTTTTTTTTTTTTTTTTTCCTGATACATAAATTCATCTTTTTCCTCACTGTTGCCCCATGCATCATCCAGGATTTAATTTCACCTATTCTGTGGAAAAAAAAAAGATATCATGGACAAGATCCTTATTGTCAATTTAGTTAATCACTGAAGGTACACGCAAGAAACAGTTAAAATGCTTTATTTATATCATATTCCTCCCAATTTATTAATTGAATAATATCCTAAATAACAATGTGTATAAATAGCTCTGAGTACTATCCTGCAAGACCTATGAAATAGATCTACTTGTGAAGTTGGAATGTTGTTGTGTTTTTTTTTTTTTTTTTTTTTTTTTTTTTTAATCTGGCAGATTTCATAACTTTCCAAAGAAAAAATCCATTTACTATTTTGTGCAGTGAGCTAGAACTCCAGATAAAAGTAGTTGTGGAAAGGAAATGCTGTGTGCTGGGCTCATCATTGCCAGTCACAATGCGGTGTTTATTTCAGACGTTCACTGGTCATCATTCCAGACACAGGTGTTGTTTGTCTCTGAGAAAATAAGCAGACACTAGTCATTTTTATCATGATGCTCTCTAAGAAAACTGTTTTTTGTCACACTCAAGTCCCATACACAATCACTACCACCAATCCTGCTCTATAGCAATATGTAGCAAGACAATTGGCTGACTCCCAAGACCTTAACACTCCATTAAAGCACATTTTGAAATATGCAACATGCAACCACCTGGGATTCCTGTACTTTATCTATAGTTTTGAATTACTCTGAGGATTAGCTAGATTTATTTAAAAATACAAAGTTTTATCAGCTTTGGGATGATGCAGTCACTTTCATGTATTGTCTTCTACTGTCAACATATGATTTGTTAATCAAGGTAATACAACCGCAGGTGTACTTACTAATTCTAGAATTACTTCGCTCTTGATTGCCCATTCTGAAGAAGAACAGGCTATCTCATAAAGGCAAATGAGGTTCTTTGAAGCACTTTTGTTCTATATGCACTTATTACTTCCATTACCAGGAAACCTGTGTCACCTTGCACATGACAAGAAGATATCACAAAGGCCAGGCATCCATTCCTAGGACTGATCTCACGAATCTTTCAGGAAAAACACCAGGTTCATATTATTCCACAAGGATAAATCACCTTTATACCATAAAAATAATGGAGCATCCCACAAAAGGGAACCCTAATTTTCTTTCTAATAATTTTTTTCAGTAAATTCAAATTAGTCAATGGAGAGACTTTGGAGGACCAATAGCAAAATAATGAGTTATTCATCAGCTGGATATGTTAAATGCATGGCAGTAGCCAGCATTCATCAAAGTAAATGACTTATTTTATTTACTGGACATGTGACAGCCTCCTCCTCCAGCTAAGAAATTAATGAAATTAATTTGGAGTCAATTCAATCACTTGATTACTGATTAAGGAGGTATTGGGGAGGCATTGGGGAGGCAAGGACAATCCCCAGACATGGACTGTATATCTCGAAACAAGACACTGAAACTCATGATAAGGAAGCGGCAGACGGACAGAGAAACAAACGTAAGGACTATAAATCTCAAAACTGGACATTGGAATTCATTATAAAGATACAACAAACGGAAGAATTGGCAACAACCAGCTCTCGCAATTAAGAAACATGCCAATTCAGCAGATTCCTGACCAAAGGTGAAAAGTACACTGTGAGGAAGACTCGGGGTCTTCCTCCCAAAGACCCCTGCCCACGTCTCAAAGACCCCTGCCCACAATTCTTGGAAGGCTCTACGCAGGCGCAAGGTGCCAAAAGGCTAATTAGCATAAGAAGCGAGGGAAGGCGGGGATAGGTAATGCATATGTATAGGTGCTTGTAGAATATTGATAGATTGATTGTATAAATTCAAGACTGCTTTCCGCTTTAGGTATGCACGATAGGTGGAGAGATCCCCCGTGCATCCAGCGCTGCAATAAAGAATATACCACTTAAAGGAATTTCGGCTTCGATCTTTGAATCAATCTGGCACCCCAGATGGGACGACCTCTCTGCCGGACCGCAGGACCCGCTGGGGACAGGACTCCCTAGGGTACCCCCGGGATTTCCCGGAGGGACTCCTCGACTCACCGGATCACTGCGGAGGCAGACAAGGACCCCATCATTGTAAGTGAGTATATTCTTTATTCTGGTTTGGTTTTCTGGTAGACCGGTCATCTGGGACTGTCCAGTAAGTCGGAAGGTGACTTCTGCAGGACAGTATTTGGTATATACTTTGTGGTTAGTACCACAAGTATATCTGGGGACCTTGGGGTCCATCTGGATCTGGAACTGTCTGTAAGTCAGAAGGTGATCTTCTACGAGGCAGTGTTTGGTATATACTTCGTGGTAAGCACCATAAGTATATTTGGGGACCTTAAGGAAAGAGCTCGCTTTAAGGTCCATCTGGAATTGTGTTGTCTATTTCGGTTTTCTGACTCATGGAGTATGGTATTTAACTTTGGTTATTGTTACTGCGATTTTGGCTATTTTCCTGGTGGTAATAGTAGGTTCGTGGCATTGTTATAAGAAAGATATCGTTACGGTGTTACACAGTTTGGTTTTCTGACTTATCGCATGTGGAATTTGACTCTGACTATTGTTATTGTGATTTTGGCAATATTGCTGGTAATAGTAGTTTTGTGACATCGCTACTGAAAGATATTGCGTGCCCGTATTTTTGTGAGTGATACGTTTTGTGATACGCTTTTGTAAGTAACATGTGTATTCTGAAAGTGTAAACTGGAAAATGGGGGGGCAAACAAGCAGTGAAATTTTAAAGAAAAGTGTGTTAGGATGTGTTTTAAGTCACTGGAAGGATATTGGAGGATCTCCCGGTGGAAGTGAAAACAGGAAAACATTGATAAAATATCGTAATCAGTGGTGGCCGCTTTATAAGCTGGAATGTGGAGAAAAGTGGCCCCTAAATGGAACTTTAAACTATAATATTTTGCTACAGTTAATGTTGTTTTTTGAGAAGCAGAACAGGATGAAATGTTGTATACTGATGTTTCAGCATCTTGGTGGGAAAAGGTACGGAATTAAGTTGGCCCCTGACTGAGCCTTTGATGATGGCATTAGAGAAGTACAGGCTGGAGAAAGATAAAGGAAGTGTTAAAAGGGTTGTTGAAAGTGTTAAAGGTGTTTGAAGTTGAATGAGCAGGGAAAGAGGATGTAGGAATGTTAATAGTTCTGCCTCTGCCCGAGGCAGAGATCTTAAAATCACGGGTGTTAGCCCTTTGGGGCAAAGGGACCGTGATGGGTCCGAGAGAGTTGTCACAGAAACAGAAAACCAGTTAACTCTTAAAACAACCTGAGTTCATGTGCGAGCTCAGATTGCCGATGGGACCGCTCAGGGAACTGTGGACAATTGCATTCCCCTGACCGATCCCCACTAAGACCCTAATCATCCCGAAAATTATGAACGGTTAAGTAAATACTAAAACCTGGATGAATTGGGAATTGAGAATATGCTTCCAACAAGGTCTAAAAGAAACCCCTATGGAATTTTTGGACCAACTCTGAAATGTAATGAAAATAAATAAATAAATAAATAAATAAAACAAAACGGTTTGGACCTGGCTTCGGAGGACAAATTGACTAGCCTTTTCCTAGGGTAATCGACCCCTGATTTCAACAGGAATAACGGGGACCTGGGGAATCTACCCTAGCGGATCCTCCACTGGTTATAATGAAGCCAGCGGAGGAATGGAAGTGAAATTTCTTATTGATATGGGGCAACGTATTCAGTTCTAAATCAAGCATTAATGCCTTCACAGAATTATTATGTTAGGGTAAAAGGTGTGTTGTGGTTTAACCCGGCCGGCAGCTAAACACCACGCAGCTGTTCGCTCACCCTCCCCCTCCCTCTCTGGGACGGGGGAGAGAAATGGAAACTGAAGCCCGTGAGTTGAGATAAAGACAGTTTAATAAGACAAAATAATAATAATAATAATAATAATACAATGATGATAATAGTACCACTACTAATAATGTGTACAAACAAGTGATGCACAATGCAATTGCTCACCACCCGCTGACCGATGCCCAGCCTAACCCCGAGCAGTCCGGCCCCCTCCCCCCGGCTAGCCACCCCTATATATTGTTTAGCATGACATCAGATGGTATGGAATACCCCTTTGGCTAGTTTGGGTCACCTGTCCTGGGTCTGTCCCTTGCCAGCTCTTACTGCACCCCCAGCCTGCCTGTTGGCAGGACAGAGCAAGAAGCTGAGATGTCCTTGGCTTGGTATAAGAAGAAAATTAACTCTGTTCTAACTGAAACCAGGACAAGGTGTAACCGAAAAGGCTTATTTTGGTGAACCTTTGAAGTACAAGTTAGGGAAACAATGGGGCATACACAGATTTTTATATATGCCTAGCTCCTCATGGGCACTCTTAGGTAGAGATTTATTAGAGCAAGTAGGAGCAGAAATTGTCTTTGAAAAAGGGAAAATGGAATTAAGAATAGGAGAAAAACAACTAATAAATGTGTTAAGCTTGGCACTAATACAAATTGACCCTAAAAGTGAAATACCTTTAGAGATCACAGATCAAGTATGTCCAGGAGTTTGGGCTACCGAAGTCCCTGGAAGAGCTAAAAATGTGACCTTAATAATTATTAAATTAAAGCCAGGAGAGAAACCCGTTAAGGTTAAGTAATATCCTTTGAGGATAGAAGATAGGAAAGGAATTAAAGAGATAATTAATAAATTTTTTACAGGATGGATTATTGCTTGAATGCGAATCAGAATACAATGCACCCATATTGCCAATTAAAAAGGCAGATGAAAAAGCTATAGGCTAGTTCAGGATTTGAGGGCCATAAATAAAATCACTGAGGATATACATCCAGTAGTGGCAAACCCTTATACTTTGCTGACTAAATTAAAGAATAGTCAAGTCTGGTTTACCGTACTGGATTTAAAAGACGCCTTCTTCTGCCTAGGCTTAGCCACAGAAAGCCAAAACCTATTCGCCTTTGAATGGGAAAATCCCGATTCAGGCAGAAAGACGCAGCTTACGTGGACATTACTACCTCAAGGATTCAAGAATAGCCCCACTATTTTTGGAAACCAATTAGCAAGGGAACTCGAAACATGGATGCCTCCGGACACTGAAGGTGCTTTGTTACAATATGTAGATGATCTCTTAATAGCTACCGAGACTAAAGGGAGTTGTATTCAATGGACTATAAGTCGTCTTAATTTTCTGGGTTTAAATGGATATCAAGTCTCTTGACAGAAAGTCCAGCTGGCTCAACAAAGTGTGACCTATCTGGGATTTGAAATTTCGGAAGGACAACGAGAACTAGGAACTGAACATAAGGAAGTCATTTGCCAGACTCCAGAACCTCAAATGGTAAAGGAGCTACAAACCTTTTCAGGAATGACAGGTTGGTGTCGCCTTTGGATTTATAATTATGGACTATTGGTAAAGCCTCTATGTGAATTGATAAAGATTAACCAGTCAAAGTTAGTCTGGACTGGAGAAGCACAAAAAGTCTTTAAACAACTTAAACAAGAATTGATGATTTTGAAATATCAAGCAATATTGGTAGAACAGGACAACGTGGAAATTGTGATAACTAATATTGTGAATCTAGCCTCTTTTCTTAGTGATGCTCCGGCACAGCCTGTGATTCACGATTGTTTAGAAACTATAGAGACTGTGTATTCCAGCCGACCAGACCTTAAGGAGGAGCCCATGGAAGATGCGGAAGAAACTTGGTTCACGGATGGGAGCAGTTTTGTTATGCAAAGACAACGTAAAGCTGGATATGCTATAACAACTACTCAGCAGGTAATCGAGTCTAAGCCTTTACCCCCTGGGACATCAGCTCAAAAGGCGGAGATAGTTGCTCTCACGAGAGCATTGGAACTGGCAGCAGGAAAAAGGGTAAATATTTGGACAGATTCTAAATATACATTCAGCATGGCACATGCTCATGGAGCAATTTGGAAAGAACATGGATTGCTGACCGCTCAGTGAAAACACATAAAGTATGCTGAAGAAATTTTAAAATTGTTAGAGGCTGTAAAACAACCAGAAAAGGTAGCTATCGTGCATTGTCAGGGACACCAAAAGGGGAACACCGATTTTGAAATTGGAAATCGATTGGCAGAGGCTAAGCAGGCAGCTGAAATAACTGAGGTGAAGGCATTGTCTTTGATACCAGACGGTAAAATCTAAACTATATCCAAATTATACAAAAGAAGACTTAAAATTAATTGAAGATTTGAAAGGTAAAATGAAACCAGATGGATGAGTATATTTAAAAGATAACCACATAGTAATACCCTCTAGTTTGACATGGCCCATAGTTCTTACAGAACACAATAAAACGTATTGGGGAGCTGGCACACTGCATAAGAGCCTGAGTCAGACATTAGTGGGACGATATGATAAAACAAGTAACTCAACAATGTAGCATTTGCTTACACAATAACCCCAATACCAAGAATAGAATAAAATTTGGAATAATCGATAAAGGAAATTATTCGGGGCAACAGTGGCAAATTGATTTTTCAGAACTCCCTAGAAAAGGGGGGTATCATTATTTACTGGTTCTGACTGACACGTTTTCAGGAAGGCCTGAAGCCTTTCCCTGTCGAACAAACAAAGCAAGAGAAGTGGTTAAAGTCTTGTTAAATGAAATAATACCATGCTTTGGGATTCTAGTAGCAATGTCTTCTGATAGAGTTTCACATTTTTGTGCACAAGTGGTAGAACAGATAAGTAAGATTCTAAAGATAGATTGGCAACTGCATACTCCTTATAGACCACAGGCAAGTGGACAGGTAGAAAAAATGAACCATTTAATTAAACAACAAATAGCTAAAATCGGACAAGAGGCTAATTTGTCATGGCCTCAATCCCTCCCTTTAGCATTACTTGGAATTAGAGTTAAACCTAGAATAAAAGGGAATTTAAGTCCCTTCAAAATCTTATATGGAAGGCCATAGCAATTTCTATTTAGTGGAGAGGACCTAACGCAGTTAGGATCAGAATATTTATATGCTTATATAACTGAACTTTAGAAACAATTAAATAAAGTACATAAATTTGTTTTAGGGACCAGGACTAGAGGGTTGGATCAACCAATCCACCCCTTTAAGCTCGGGAATTATATATATATAAAGACTTTTTCAGGACAACCCCTACAGAAAAAATGGAAGGAAAGTGGATGGGACCATACCAAGTATTACTGACAACACACACCGCCATGAAGATTAAGAAGCAAGCAGCTTGGATCCACAATTCAAGGGTGAAGAAGGTCCTGGCGAGGATATAGACCACCACTCCAATTGGACCAACGAAATTACAGTTTTCCAGATCCTAATGATTGCAGGGGTGCGGTTCTCGGATTCGGGGTGGGCAACTTGGGATGAGAATTTACACCTGACCTTAATACAAACAATTTCTCAAGTAACTAATAAGACGAACCGTTGGGTATGCACCCATCTGCCACAGCGTGGGAATAAGGGTGTATCGTTAATCGGGATTCCCTTGCCTGCAAACTTATCTTGGACTAATTTGTGGGAAAACACATCTTGGGGTCGAAAATATTAAGACGTTTTGGAACTAGAAGTGAGTAGCTTCATGCCGTTAGAATCCTATTATGTATGTGTACAAAGGTGTAACCCGCCTAAGGGTATAGGAAAACAGCATTGTATAAATACGGATACTACTTATGTGGGAAATCAGACATCTTGTAATTGAACAATTGATATTAGTACGACTAGCGGCTGGGCAAATTCAACCAGCTGGACGGTTCCAGAAGGAAAAGGGTGGTATTGGCTATGCAATGATACAGCCCGTAAGGTCTTGCCTGAGAATTGGAAGGGAACTTGCACTCTTGGAGCGGTAGTCCCCAATATGACAGTACATGAAGTAGTGCCTCGAGGTTACTTGAGAAATCATATGCGGAGAATCAGACGAAAAATTAACAATCCATTGATAGAGAGACACACCGCTTTTCATAGTTTTGTGTGATGGTTTATCCCATGGTTAGGAGTGAGTGAATTGGAAAAGGCAATAGTTAATATTTCTGCAATTATAGAGAAGTTAGAAAACAAAATTCTGGATGCTATAAAGGCTCAACAAGAAGAGATATCTAGTTTATCACAGGTAGTATTACAAAAGCGGATGACCCTAGACTTGTTACTGGCCACTCAAGGGGGAGTCTGTACAGTAATAAACACAAGTTGTTGTATGTATGTAGATCAGAGTGGAAGGATCTCTACCGACCTGGAAGAAATATGGAAGCAGACAAGGATCCTACATGAGATCAGTAAAGATGATCTTTCATGGAGTTTTAGTGAAATATGGAATAAGTTAACCTCCTGGTTGCCCAATTTCCAATGGTTGAAACAAGTATTCATTGCTCTAATCGTATTAGTAGTATTAGGAATATTTGTGTGCATGTTGTTTAGATGCCTGCTTTGTTGTGTTACTGTAAATAATGAAAGTATCTGATGCAAAAGAATTTGCATGGGAAAAGAAAAGGGGGGATTGATTAAGGAGGTATTGGGGAGGCATTGGGGAGGCAAGGACAATCCCCAGACATGGACTGTATATCTCGAAACAAGACACTGAAACTCATGATAAGGAAGCGGCAGACGGACAGAGAAACAAACGTAAGGACTATAAATCTCAAAACTGGACATTGGAATTCATTATAAAGATACAACAAACGGAAGAATTGGCAACAACCAGCTCTCGCAATTAAGAAACATGCCAATTCAGCAGATTCCTGACCAAAGGTGAAAAGTACACTGTGAGGAAGACTCGGGGTCTTCCTCCCAAAGACCCCTGCCCACGTCTCAAAGACCCCTGCCCACAATTCTTGGAAGGCTCTACGCAGGCGCAAGGTGCCAAAAGGCTAATTAGCATAAGAAGCGAGGGAAGGCGGGGATAGGTAATGCATATGTATAGGTGCTTGTAGAATATTGATAGATTGATTGTATAAATTCAAGACTGCTTTCCGCTTTAGGTATGCACGATAGGTGGAGAGATCCCCCGTGCATCCAGCGCTGCAATAAAGAATATACCACTTAAAGGAATTTCGGCTTCGATCTTTGAATCATTACTGAGATGTTCATACCTCTAATAAAAATTGGACAATAGGGTGTATAAATATATATATATATATATATACACACACACACATATATATATGTATATGTATGTATAATATCAGATCAATTTATTAAAATGATTTTACATAGATTTTTAAACATGATATAAATTGTAAAGTCTTCAAACATGCCTTTAATTAAGTGATGAGTAGTTCTTTTACAGCAGCAAGCTATAAGAAGAGCCCTCAGCTACATCTGTAATGCAGATGCTCTAATGAAAACAGGAAGCTCAAAGGCAGAAAGGGCTTTGGGAATAATAATAACAAACAGATACTTTGAACCTGTTAGAACAAGCACAAAAATACTGTGGGAGTTAGAAGGAAAGGTTGACAAGGGCGGTAGGAACGGCGCAAACAGGGAGCCCACAAGCTCACTTCCCCGTTTTACATAAAGTAAACCTTGCTAATTTGGACCTGAATGATGACAACCCTCTTGCTTTGTTATCACCATATATGCTGAGGAGAACCACAGTCTCAAAGGGCTGTGTTATCTTTCCCTGTGTAATGTCTGCCTTAACACAATACCTCATTTATTGTCATTGCCTTGCGAGACCTTGCATGTAAATGACAGAATTAAGATCAAATGATAAGAGGTAATTATAAACAGATGTGTGTCACATGGTGGTTTGCACCCACAGTGGTTTTCACAGACCTAAATAAAACTTTAAAACTGGTTTTAATTACACCCATAGGACTGCTGTGTGCTGATAGGGCATCAGTTAGGCCTCAGTTTCTGTGTTTTGAGATAGCCAAGGGGCTCTTAGTGTGTATGATATACTTACGTGTTACGCAAGGTCTAGGTGTGTTAACATAAATTATCGACTGATTAGGGAAGTGAGTCAAAACAACAAAACAAAACAGAATCTAAGAGTCAGATTCTGTTCTCATTTACACTTACATAATTGAAAGTGATGTAATTCAATATGCATGCTGCTGTCTGGACAAAACCTCCAGTGACCTGTACTTAAAAGCCAAGTATAGTCTGATTTTATAAAAACTATTTTATGAAAAACATTTTTTGACAATAGAGCAATAGAAAGTAAAAAAAAAAAAAAAAAAAAAAAAAAAAAAAGAGCAATGCCATCAGATTGTTTCTCATATTTACAGAAACTAGATAGTTAGATGTGGAATCTTAGGGAAAGTTAATTCTCTTCTATCGTCATTTCCGTAGCACAGAAAAGAATTGTCTCTGGCTTTGATTTAAAATATGTATATACATGTATATAAAGACTTGAAGCATGTATAGACATATTTATTTTAAATACCTAAATATCATGACTTTCATTTCCACTCTGTTTCCTAGACTTCCACTTTCTTAAGTTGCAACATTATCCATACAGATTGTCTCAGATTCTGCACCTTAACTGAGAAAGAAAAGAAACTCTTACTCCTTTTCCTGTAAGAGAGCATCCCATAAGACATTGCATCAAGACCAAATGTAGCACTACCAAGTTCACCTTTTCTCCAAGGAAGAAATTTTTCTAATTTATACAAATCCTATATGGTAAGTTTGCTACTATTCATTTGTATTTTGCTCTACTTCATTGCAATGTGAAGTATAGTTATAATTTCAGTGGTAGAAGCTGACTAAGCAAGTACTGCTTGACTGAAAAACCACGTCAGCTGCTCAAGAGTGGACTCTGCTGTTTAGAAACACAAATGACAGTGGAATTGAGCTCTGCTTTAAATCATATTTGCAATAATCTCCCTTTTCAGAACACATTTCTGCAGAGCACAGCATAAGGCTTCCATAATGTAGATCAGTGCACAAACTTCAGACTGACTCATCACTAGCAAGAATTTTTATCTTAACCTGTCTCAAAAACATTTACTGAACTGCCTTTCACAGTTCCCCTGTAAGCTGCAGTTGCTCTATTCCTCCTTCCAAGACCTTTTCCTTTACTTCTCGCATTGCTCAAGCGCTGGAGCACACCAGGCTCCTCGAGCCTTCCTCCCTGCCAGTTCAGCCATATTCAGGATGTCGGTGCTGCCACACACAGAATTCCCCAATAGCTTTATTTGACTTCATATGTTGACATGCAGAGGCTTGTCAAGAAGATCCATTTTTATGGTACAGATAGATTTCCTTCTAGCTTCAGCATAGGTGTAGCTGGAGCAGTCTAGTGAGACAACTAAACCAATGCTGGCTAGTGTAGGAGTTACCGACCTGCCAAATTAGAAAATCTCAGCACCAGAAGCACTGCTCAGGAAGGGATTTGTTTGTTTATTTATTTATTTTTGCTGCAGTCAGTACTCATTTAGGGAAGAAGAGGTCCTAAGGACAGCAACTTTCTGAACAATTAGCTCTCAGCCTGGAAGAGCTGTGTAATTCATCTTGGATTTGGCTCTAACTAAGGTCTGTCTATAACGCTGAATACAAAAGGGGATAGGAAGCCTGCCGCATATGAAGCAAGTTGGATCCCCAATTCTCCCAAGTGCTTAATAATTCAATTTCTGGGCTGGCCTTTGGACAGCACCAGCTAGCTCTCTCTGAGCAACTCTCCGCCTTGGTCTGGAAGGCAGTTCATTCCAGGAACAATGTCCAAAAGAGACGGCAGATAGCACTACTGGAGGTTCGGCTCCTCCCAACAGGCTTTATGTCCTCAAACACCCCCAGATAACCTCGTGTTACAACCTGGCCATGCAGTACGGTATTCAGAACATCCTGAAACAACTGCTGGCTGTTTGTTCTGCAACAGTGCTATTTAATGAACTGACCCAAACCCTTGCACGAAACCCCTCTGACCTAAGGCAAGAAGTGCATGCGGTACCCAGAAGAGACACCGACAGGGAGCCAGAGCCATCCTTGGACTTGACCTGCAGGCACAGTCAGAAAATGCAGACCAAAGCCTTGCCACGTAAACCCAACACACGTTGGGGGAAGAACAGCTACGATGCTGAGAAGGGAACTCTCCAGGGCATGAAAGGGCGAAATCACTTTGCACCACACTTTTTTTTGGGCACATGTACAGGGGTGGGGAAAGGAAGAGGCAGAGGGGAAACCCGAAGCTGTGTGTGCCTGTAAAGGTATCACTGACATCATTCCCTATGCAGCTCAGAATGCTCAAGTACAGGCGTGCTTCACAGCGTTAACATACAGGACAGATGATGAAACGTGCACTATGTGAAGACCACATTAGCCTTCTCATACCATCAGGATACAGGTAAGATTTTGAAGTGTGAAGGGAAGAGGAGCTAAACCCTCCCTCACCCAGTTAGCTCCCAGCTTTCTCACTGTGGTTTTGCTCTCCCAGGGAGCCACTCTTCAACCTCCTTGCTGAAACGGACGATTTTATTTAATGCTAATGTTTCAGTGTCACCCTTAAGTGCTACTATTAGGTAGGGTCTCTCAGATCTGTTTCAGGCTTTGTATACATTACACGAGACAACACTCGAATTAAGTTCACAGGGATGAAAGCAGCAGTAAAAAATTATTGCACCATCATTCACCCGTCATGCAACTAAGCAGATTTTGGAACCACCTGTTTACAAAACGTATCTCTATCGACTCTTTATTGCCAAAGCATTACCACATGGTGCAGGTATGGAGTAACACTACTTGAAAAAGTAGGGGTAACGTGTAAAAGTGAATTATTCCCTGAAAAATACAAAGCCTAACATTTTAGTGTACTCAAAAAATAGCAGCAGTGAATACATACTATGAACTCAGAATTTCATAGTAGCACAGAGTAGCAACCTAATTAATTCACAGTTACTGGAAAAATTATTTTCATTTGTTTTCATCTGTAAGAACAATGGATGTTCTCAGATCTTCACTCACAAATCCTTGTTTTATCTAAACAGGATGCATCTCACCAAGTGACCATTTTGCTGACAGAGAGGTTCAGTCAGGGTATATTGCTCAGATTGATTTACCTGCTAACACAGTGGTACACTTACAGTTCACACCCTTGAGGACATTTGTCCAACAGAAGTTACACCACAAACAGCTAATTTTAAACAAAGATGTTGCTGTCTACAAAACAAAAACTGTTAAAAACTCTTCATGTCAGATCATGGGCTCATTTTCCTTAGAAATGATCTTTTCGAAATGGGTTTCAATTTACTAAAACAAATTCCAAGGCAAACAAACCAACCAACTATCAACAGGCAACTTAACTTGTCTTCATGTACTTGTAGTTTGCTAATGTAGTAAATGTATATCAGACTCTCAAACACTCATCCACCTTATCTTCAGAAGTAGCATTTCTGACACAGCCATTGTTGAGAATTAAACACCATTTCCTCCCAGGCTTACCGTTTCCTATTTTTATACAAGCAAAGCACGTACCTATAGGTGATGCATTTTTGACAACTATTCACTTTCTAATTGTGATGTTTAAAAAATAAGGAATCATTGGAACAGAAATAGTTAGAAAGCACAGCCTTTGATGGCTACTGTTTGACTCCATGAGGCTTTGCGCAGATAACTTGGCAATTCGCTCAAGAACATTAGATTAGTTGAACTCAGATCTCATAATTAAGTGTTGTAACTCCTTCATTTTGACAGTGGTTTGGAGACTCCAGGATTTGTTAATCATTTGAACTGCTTACGCGTTTGTCAGCTAGGTGGTGACTGCTACAGGAGCTTACAAAGAATGTAAGCAGGTTTCAATTACATTTACCATATTTACCCTGCATTTTTATTTGCATTTCTTTCACCTTGAACAATTGCAAATATAAGGGCATTCAAAATCTAGACACTAAGTACCAAGTTAAGAGCACTGCAGAGGAATAATTAATTTAATTATTTCCTCTGACGTTACACTTTCCTTAGACACCTGTATTAATATTAATGGTTTCAATGCTTATTTTAAATAACAAAGCTAAATTGCAGCTCAGCAAGATGAAAGTGTTCCTTTTCAAGTGGAGCATCTGTAACTTATGAGGGAAGGACAGCATCTGACAAATGCTTTTATGCAACATTCATTGGTATGAATAGCTAGAGCTTTAATACGGAAAACAAACAAAAAAGCCCATAGAATTTCCACTATAAAACATATGAGGAAAAAATCAGTAACAGTATTGTATTTTTTTAATCCATGCTTAAAAGTATAAACTCTTCAAGTGTTTTTTGTTCAGTCCTTTCTAGCTTGTCACATAAGTTTAATTTTCAGAGAACACATCACTGTATTCCTGCATGGGAGTTATTTGTCACAGAAAAAACAGGACACACACTTGGTTCTGAACATAAACAGAAATTTATGCCAACTTGATGGAAACAAAATACAAAAGATACATCTTGCTATGTTGACAATAACATATAAAACAAAGAAGCAGCATCAAAATTGTGAGAATAAAATAAAAAACAGTGAAATGTTAATGAGACCAGAACTTCCTCGCTTACACCGCTGCAAAAATGCATAAACTAGGATAATGTGAGAGTGTCCCAATTTTTATTCATATTTTTACAAAGATGATTCAGAAAGATTTATTAAATATACCAATGACACTTATTTAAGGGGATTCTTCTATGATCAATATTCACAGACTATTCTTTCCATTATTTTTATTTCAAAATGAGCAATGCCTTCTGTAAAAATGTATACATTCAGAATCTTTTTTTTTTGTGTGTTTGTGTGTGCCCAAAATAAAACTTTAATGTTTCTGAAAGGTATTCCAGATACAGAATGACTGTTTACTTCAGAGGGGTTAACTCGTATACTAGGCTTCACTGTACAGTCAGTCACAGAAGTTAGAGTTACAAAAACTATGATCTTTTTTTTTTTGTTTCATAGTATTAAAGAAATGCTATGAAATTAGGTACAATCATAATTTCAACATGAAAAAACAGCAGTATTACATTTGACTCAATGACCTTATCTCTATAAAAAATTGTCCATTTAACAAAGATAAAAAAAATAAACAACTTTCAAGTCTTTAAACATGAAGTTCTCTTGTTTTCTTTTACACTTTTTGGCAAGTGTCATTAAAGCCTTATCTTTAAAGGATGCCCCCTCCCTTCTGAAATGCACTTTGGCTGTTTCATGACTCCTGGTTTTCAGACCAGCCATGTCACCATACTGGATTATCATAATCCAGACTAACTATTTAACAGACAGACAAAGGAAATGAATCTCAGGCTTAAAGAACACTGCATCCAGTGTGCCTGAGCAAAGTCCTTGCAAGTCACAAGGAACGTCACAGCACTGGCTGTTTTATACTGTATGGTGAACATACGTGGAGGGAAAAAAAGAATGCTTTCTTGGTAACAGGTTCTCGAGAAAAAAAAAACAAACAAACTCCCAAAGCATCCACCTAATACTAATAGGTATAAACCTTTAGAGTTGACCTGATCCAATGTTTCATTGGAAAATACAAACTTGAAATGTTTAGACACTTGCTGCTTAGAAATATATACTAGAATCCTAGAACTTCTCAAGTCACACCCAGGGTTTCCATCCAGGAAAGAGTTGGCTCAGGTTTTTAGGGTCCATGGCCTGCTGGATGAGGAGGTTCACCTGTCCTCCCACGCTGAGCACCGTTCCCTCCTCAACGCCTTTCAGCTTCTCCTGAAGTCTCATCAGGACGCGTTCAGCCACTTTGTTAAAACTCTGGTCATCGCTGCTGGCGGAATAAAGACAGAAAAACAATGGCACTAGGTATGATCCTGACCAGAACGAGCAATTTTGGTAATAAAAAGGTAAAACACAGCAAGAGACAATAAAAAATACATAAATTTTTCACCTGGCTTTTCTTTTACATTCTTGGGGATCAGCACCGAGTGTGGAGCTCATGTCAGCCTCATCCTCTGGTCTCTGCTGCAAATACAAAGCTTTCAAGGGGTTCATGGTCCAGTCAAAGAGGGGATCGTACAGCAGCACCTACACAGTAAACAAACATCTATTTAATTTAACTGTTAATTACAGCTAGCTCAGTGACCTAACAGGAAGAGCAATGGTCAGTTGGTGATGTTCATGCTAACCAGATTAAACTTTTTTTTTTTTTTTGAAAATCCAATAGAATTGGGCTAAAATGCTTAGTAGACAGTGTAACGATGAAAGAACATCGGATCATTTGCAGGTGTGTGTGTTCTGCATACTTGACTCAGTTTTGACATTCACAGCAATGAAGAGATCATTTTTAATAAACTTCCAGACACATATTATTTATTTTTAAAGCATAGCAAATGCTGAAGTTTAATTCACTTCTTTGTGACTTAAACAAAGAGGATTTAATTCACCTGGCACTACTCATGCTAGGAATGATGCTTTGCAGCTAGAAGATAGCCAGAAATATTTTAGTTACTGAACAGGGAGAAGTGTGTATGCCTGAAACAAATAGTTCCCATAGAAAGTACAGACTGGTCTTGATCTTACTGAAGATTACATGAATTGACAAATCTGATCAATGCTACTAAATGAAAATTAAAAAAAAAATAATTAAAAGACAAGCCATAAATATAAATTTACATAGTATAGTAATGTGTACAAAGACCAGAAATTGATGATATTGTGGCAGCTTGCTATCGGAAAGAATGATAAAATAGTTACCTCTACAATGGTCAGCAAAGCTTCTTGAGAATTTCTCATAACAGCCATTGTTTTCTCACAGCATCTAGAAAATATTTTACCGCATTTTTAGATTATTTGGAGTAAATTAAATTGTATTTTCATCATTTTGGAAATGGGTATTTGTACCCTTATTAAAGGCTAATTTCTAACATATGAGTAACCTGTGTTTCCCTTTTAGAGAAAAAGGAGAAGTTTAAAACCATAAGGAGTTTAGACCATAAGGAGAATATATACAGAACCAATTAACTCCTTGTGGGAAAGAGATTACCTGTTTCACTGTCTGAACTGTTTCTATTAAGAATTAAGCACCGAGCCACCACCGATTGCTGTGGTATGCCACAATGGCAGTACTGCTTGGCTGGGTGAAAATGCGCGTGCCAGAGGTGCTCTGCAAGACATTAGAGAATCTTGGCGGGCTACCTTCATATGGAACAAGGAGATCCAGTGGCCAAAGACATTAAGCTACTTCTGAAATCTCTCCAACAGCTTTAGATGTAGATGTTGCTATTTACACTCACTCCCCACTGAACTGGGCGTCTGAAAGTCATAAGAAACTTTCCTTACGAGACAGGTACTCTTCAGGGAAAGAGTCGGCCTCCTTACCTACTTCAGGATCAGAACATACACTACAAGTTAACTGACTGTTCACACCCAATCTTGAGATGCCTTGTTTGTACACTTACACCTGTTCTGTTACTTACAGATCAGTATGGCTAAGGCAGAAACAAAATCTGCACCAGAAACTGTATTTCCTTCTGCCAGAGCCAAACAATTTACTTTTTTCTGTATCATGGGACAAAAGTCTCAGAAATAACAAGAAACAGTGAATTTGAGAGCATCATGGTTAGAATAGAAGTGGCAGTGATTGTTCCTTCACAGTACAAATGTACAGTAGGACTTATTAAATGCTACCTTACAAAGACAATGCTTACGTTACATGTTTTTGAAAGACATGAAATTTAGGGTTTGCAAGCATTAATATAATGAAAGCCCCCAGTGAGAGAAATGACCTGCTTTTTGGGGCCCTCTTGGGTCGTTAGCATGAAATAAGATGGGAGTTAACAGAAACTCATCCCTTTGGGTAGTTTTCTGTCTTGCAGCTCAAATCTGTTGTGAGATTTATATTTTGCACTTGCAAAGCGATACCAAAAATATGAATCAAAAGAGGAAAAAGACAACAAATTACTTAAAAACCAAAATAAAAATGAACAGAAATAAGAGAACAAAACAATTTAAAGGAACTTCATGGCTTGGATATATAGTACAGTTTTAAAGGATCATAGCCCTGAAGAAAACAAACCCTAGCAGTGTAAATTGAGGGATGAAATTTAGCTGTGGAGCCTTTAGAAGCACTGAGCCAACCCTGAGATTCACAAGAGGGTGACATTAACCCATTATTTAGTGAAGAATATGAGACACTAAGTAACAATAATGGAATGTTTATCTGGTTACATGAATAACAGTGCATGATTTAGAGGTCAGCATTTAGTTTTGGATATTATCAACAGAAATTAAGTCTCCCCTCAAGCACTGAGACTACTTAACATAGAATCATAGAATCATAGAATATCCTGAGTTGGAAGGGACCCTTAAGGATCATCAAGTCCAACTCTTGACACCGCACAGGTCTACCCAAAAGTTCAGACCATGTGCCTAAGTGCACAGTCCAATCTCTTCTTAAATTCAGACAGGCTCGGTGCAGTGACCACTTCCCTGGGGAGCCTGTTCCAGTGTGCAACCACACTCTCTGTGAAGAACCCCCTCCTGACGTCCAGCCTAAATTTCCCCTGCCTCAGCTTAACCCCGTTCCCGCGGGTCCTGTCACTGGTGTTAATGGAGAAAAGGTCTCCTGCCTCTCGACACCCCCTTACGAGGAAGTTGTAGGCTGTGATGAGGTCTCCCCTCAGCCTCCTCTTCTCCAGGCCGAACAGGCCCAGTGACCTCAGCCGTTCCTCGTACGTCTTCCCCTCCAGGCCTTTCACCATCTTCGTAGCCCTCCTCTGCACACTCTCCAACAGTTTCATGTCCTTTTTATACTGTGGTGCCCAGATAACATAAAACAACCCATAATGCCATAAATACACTGCTGCCTCCTTACCCCTATGCCGTATGGGATCACTTACCTTCTGAAGACTCCTTCCACTCCAGTAATACCCATTCCGTCCACAATATCCCTGGTTAATCTAAATGGAACAGTCTCTGGTGTGGGAAGGATTTTACCTTGCTCAAAAGCAACTCCTAAATGAAAAAATAATACACGTTTAAAAACAACAACAACAGTTCAAGTAAATAAAAACGAAAGCTGTCTTTTCTGTCCCACTTACCCAAATCTATATGCACTAGTTCTGCAGTTTGTTCATCTATCAGGATGTTATGAACATGTCTGTCTCCAAGTCCAAGTATGTAGCCGACTAAAAGAAAAAGGTAAGTTCTGAAACCATTATTTACATGCCATAAGAAACAGGGATCACTTAACAAACAGAAGATTATTCAAATCAGTTTAACACAAGTAAACAAATTTAAAGTGAGACTATTTCTTCCCCCATGTAAATGTGTTACTCCAGTAAAGAGCAAATGTCATTCCACAAATTAAAAAAAAGGTTGACTGAACGCAATTGCAAAATGGCAGTTCTGATACCGATGCGTAAGGTTATTATCTATTTCACAGACTTCTTGCCCACTTCTCTCTGTAGATAGGTTAAACAAACAATTTCACAATTTTGAATTAAAAAAAAAAAAAAAGATAAAAAGTACACAGTAAAGTGAGGGGTTTCTTATTATTACTATTTCTAAGAAAACCTTTTAACCCACAGTGTCATATAACCATGATTCAGTCAGGGCAGCTCTACCACTAAATTTTTCCTAAGTGATTCCTGTCTAATTTGGTTTTAAAAATCTCCAAATTATAAGATCTTTCCTGTAAGCCTACTTCAGTGCTTTACTGTCCTCACATTCAGAAAGCCTTCACATGAAACCTTGATGCTTTTTTTTTTCCTATCTAATGGACATGGATTAATATTTCCTATAAAATTCTTTCATCTGAATTCTGCTAGACTGTAGATTTACTTAATTTTTCAGCAAAAAGGGAGCGTATAAACAATATGCTAACATATAAGATACAGTCTACTGTAATGGGTACAATATACTATCAAATATCTTCCAGAGACACGATATGAAACTGAGTCATCCAGAAGAAGTCCAGAATCTGTGTGCATACCCTTATTAATTGAAATAGAAAAATCAAAGAAAAATGCCAAAGCTTAAATAACCATTTTGGCCATGCCTAATGATGCCAGCAAATGGAAAGTAAAAGATTAAGCCTTTCAAATCAGTTACTACATTTGAGACTACAGATGCAATGAAAAAAATCTTAAAGCACAGTAACAGAATTAGTTAGGTAAAAACTACCAGAACCTAAATATACAAACCACATATAGAGAAAATAAAGAAACATAATTTCATTCTGTGTTTCTACTGCAGAAAAAGGGGTTGGGGGGCCAGAAATTTTAATTACAAAAATAGTGATGGTACTCTTGATGAAATTTTTTGTTCACCCCCCACCTTTTCCTGACATGTGACAAAAGCTGAAAAGCCATTACACCTGAAATGGCATAAATTCTTTTTTTTTTTTACATAATTTAAAAAGCCACGTTCGTAGTTCAGTACAATACCTATAGAAGAAGTAGCCACACTGCGAGTGTATGCCAACCGTTTTTCAAACCACACAGCTGGATCCAGGAATTTTTCCATGCAGAAATAACGAAACACGGGTTGAAAATTCTCACAGACCTTCATGAAGATGTTGTATTTCTCTTCAGAATGTTTCTTCTGTGCATCCTTTAAATACATACGAAATGTTTCTCCTGTGACTGACTGTTTTGGAAAGAAATACAGCTCTTCCCCTCCTACCCCTCTTTCCCTTCCCCAAATGCTGTTCTCACTCGTTTCTCTCAGCTATGAACTGCATTTTTTAAAGCAATCATTAATGCACCTTTTTGTCTGTTTTACTAAACGACTATATTTTCATACACAACTCATGGGCTACATGTGAAAAACACATCCCATTCCTTTGGTTCAATTAATACCATTGTTATATACTAAAAGTATAACCTTATATACTTAAAGAAACCTTTTCTGTGTAGCAGAATATGAGCTAGATATTTTTCTTTAATTATTTTGACTCACCATCATTATCTTCTGGCACTGATAACTTGAGTAATCTTTAGGCCTGTATCTCTTGTGAGCTCCCTCCTCGATATTCACAAGAAACTCCCCAAGGGGAGTTGTTCCTGAGCACCACTCCAGAACGCCACTTTTCTGAGAAAGGGGAACTACCTGTGAAAACAAAACCAGTGCTGCATGGGAGAGGGAGACACACACAGAGCTACAAATACATACTGCAGATCCTTGGCGGATATTTGCGTTTGTTTAAAAAGACACAAAATCAAACCATATAGCTGGCCAAAGTATATGATTTTAATGTATGGCTATGCATATATAACATAAACTCAAGGTTCTTCTAGTATATTCTTGCAATTTATTTTTTTTTTTAGCCCAGAGGACCTTCCACTACATACTTCAATACATCTTAGTCTATTCAGTTTGCTTGTTTGTATCAGTATTCTAGAAGACAGAACTCTCCTTGAGAATGAACAATGTCCAGACCTCAGGGAAATAGCTACTGCCTGTTTCCTTAATTTTTTTTTCTTATAGAAGTCTCTTTATCTCATAACATAACCCCTCATTTTCTTCCTCCCTGCTCTCATTCATTTTTATACACGTACAAACATGCATCTTCATTGAAAACTATTTTAAGAATGTGAATCAAACTGTGTCTTAGACTATGCTAGCAGTTCACATATTTTCCTTTAGAGATTCCAGAACACACAAATCTCACTTGTCAAGGACAAGAACTTATACTTTTAGAGCACTTACTCAGGTCGCCATCACAGCAACACTTTTAACAACACATAAATAAATATACTTTGAAATTGTCTTTAGATTAAGAAGAGGAGAATAGGAAAATATGCTTTATCAGTATCATTAGTATTAATTCCTCCACTTTCAGCATCTGTTCAGGGTTACCTTGTATCTTCGGATAGCTAATTTTCTCTTTCTTGTTTCAGTGTTTTGCTGGAGCAATGTATTACACATCTGGAAAACCTGTTGCATAACAGCATCTTGTCTCAGATCGTCACGTCCCTGTAGCATAAATAGAAAAAGCAGTTAAAGAGAACTTTTTTTCAGCATACAACTTCTTGTTTTGCAACTTTATAATATACAGAAAAAATAAATCCACAAAACACAAATTACTTTTCCACAATAATCAACTGCAATAAAATGTAATTAACAATTGGTTTTCATCTATATTTGGTTTTCTAATAGTACGCAGTTGTTTAAGCAGTATTATCGTTAACTCATCACTTTTTTCTTCTTTCACAAATGTTATTCAATTAAGGTTTCAATGAATCTACATTCCTTAAGGTACCTTTTTTTAAAAAGGTGTTTCATTTACCGTATTTAGCAATCCAGCACACAGCTGAAGCAGCATCAGTTGGTACTGCAATTCTGATTAAGGATTGTACATCTTAAAGGCTTCCCTTTAAGACTTTCAAAACTACCCCATACTTAACAGCAAATCAGAACTCTTAGAGCAGCTGATGAATGTTTACAAGGCCATAAGGGACAGACAGAATGTAACGAACTGAGTTTAATGAAATTTTTTTGTTTAGAGATTTGTGTCTACGTGCATGTATTCAATTGTCTCTGAATCATAATGATTTTTCTATAGGGAAAAAAAGAAAAACGGAGGTATTTTACAGAAAATGCTGATGGCTTTTATTTGCTGCAGGTCACTTGTCACATGACCACACAACTCAGCAGGTCTGGTAATTGTCAGGTAAGCTACTGCATATTGTTGAAAATATTTACAATAACATTAATTATGAGATACTTTGTGATTTCCTTTATTAAAGGAAAATGCATTTTCTTTCTCTGTTCCCTAAACAGAGAAAATTGACACCAAACTGTGAAAATTTTGCATATAGTACACGAGTGATACCAGAGAAAACTGAGATGAGAACTTAAAAATTCCAACATTCCAAATCTCTGAGATGCCCCTACAACAGACAGAACCTACCTTAACCAGCTGCCTCCTTTCTTTACCATCTGATCCTATACAGTCTATTATTTTAGGCAGATTCAGGCCTCCTGCTAAGTGAAATTCTGGCTTAAAAGACTTTATTGTCACCAAATTTTCATATTTTCCAGTGGGATCCACCTGAAATTATATTAGTTTAAAATTAATAGAAATATGATCTCCATTTGCCCCAGAGAAAGCATTAATGATTTGTTTGGAAACTATATTCTAAGTATTAATATAAACGTTCTGTCATCTACAAGGATAATAACCATAAAATTTACAAAGATATGCTGAGCAAAGGAATGAGTTTGATTCCTGCTTGTCTGCCCCCTTGGTGGAGGGGACCTGCCGCTTCCAAACAACCTGGGACTCAATTCCAGCCCATGCCAACTAGCATTCTCCCAAAAAATATTTGTGTATGGTCAGCGGACATCAGATTTACACTAGCCTACAAATGGATCCAATCTACTATTCTAAAACTGCCCAAATCTGTATGATCTGTATCTTAAACCATCCTGGATATCCCCATGCCACAAAGCAACCCTACTAAATTAGCTGTAAGGAAATTCCATTTGAGTTGTTTATACTACAGACCTCCTACTGTTTTAGATAAATTGTACAGGGGAAGAAGAGAAGCAAAGACAATAACAATTGTATCTTAACAAGGAGCAATACCCAAGACCAAGAGGAGCCGTACAAACAAGTGCTATTTAGCATGGGTGGCAATTTCTGACCTCTGAAGTCAAACAGCATAAAATATTCCATTGGGCTGTTCTATTCAGCTGTACAGAGATAGCCAGGGGCACTTCAATGGAAGCTCAGCTTCAAACACTTACATTTTAGGCAGCTGGCCCAAAATACAGCTCCACACTCCTCAAACAGCTACGTTTCCTAGGTAGAGGAAGCATGCCCACATATTCAGGCATATAAGAATGGGTGCCAATGCACCCATCCAATCAAAAGCTCATGCTAATGGGAATGGATCATTTACCATTACTAAATTACTGAGCTAACGCACACAAGCTGGCCAACTGGGAAGAGCAGAAGAGGCAGATCTATTTAATTTCACAGCTTTACATACATGTAACGTCTCCTTAAAACTCTGAGCTAGCACCTATAAAATAAGAGATTCAGATTTCCACATCCTCTCTGTTGTTTAGATGCCTCATCACCCCTTTCAATGATGAAAGACTAGCCAGTGCTAACAGGGGCAAAATCATCTTCATATGATAAGATGCTATCGTATACTTTGGGGTCATGGTCTTATAAAAATTTCTAAAGGCCTTCCAAAAGCAAGGATCTCACCCTGTATCTCCCGCCTCACATGAAAAAGAGCCCAGATAGGCTGGCCTGTGAAGAACATGGGAATCTGATGAAGAGAGAAATGCTCTGACTGTCATTAGAGAAACCTGAATCTAAGATTTGATACTATAATGTAGAACTATTTCAACTTCAGTCACCTTAATTTCCATGGTAGGGACAACAACATCCTCCAGGTTCTTCAGTTTAGTAATTGGCTGGTCAGCAGGAATACTTATTCCTTCTGTAATTAAATAGAATTCATAGCTTTACAGTTAGAATTATGAACACACATTGAAGGTCACGAAAACAGTTTCTGAGATACAAAATCTTACTGCATACATCTTCTGAACTAATGAAGATGACCAACGCACAATTGGGGTTTTCTGGAGTTTCATAGTCACAAAGTCCTTAAAGTATAAGCAACTACTACAGCTTTTAATCCAGACTAAACACTACATTTATCAAAAGGCACAATGTTATCACAGTATCTCTTTTATATATTTTTTTCATCCAAGAATATATATATTTATATATTTATATATATATATATATATATATATATATATATATATATATATATATATCTTCACTATTGAAAATGAAAATCTTTTTTTCAAGACTTACTTCTTTGAGATTTCCACGGACTAGCATCTACATTTGCTAATATGATGTAAGCATCACAAAGGGATTCAATATCTCTAACCATACGAGCTCTCCTTTTTCTTATGATATTGATTATATTGCTAGCAGCCTCCATCCTGTCCTAAAAAAAATAAAATAAAATAAAATAAAATAAAATAAAATAAAATAAAATAAAATAAAATAAAATAAAAATATCAATCGCAAATTACAAGATAAGGATGCATAGTAACATGCAGTCATTTAAGTAAAATTAGAATCATAGAATGGTTTGTGTTGGAAGAGACCTTAAAGACCACCATTGGATCCAGAGGGCAGCAGCAAGGAGGGAGCACAGCAAGCTCTCTACCCTGGATTTCAGGAGAGCAGATTCTGCCCTCTTCAGGGATCTGCTTGGTAGAGTACCATGGGGAAAGAGGCCTGGAGGGAAGAGGGGCCCACGAAAGTTGGTTAATATTCAAGGATCCCCTCCCTCCCAGCTCAGGAGTGATGCATCCTAACACAGAGGAAGTTGGGCAAAAACACCAGGAGGCCTGCATGGATGAACAAGGAGCTTCTGGGCAAACTCAAACAGAAAAAGAAGGCCTATGGAGAGTGGAAGCAAGGACAGAGCCTGGGAGGGATACAGAGACATTGTCTGAGCAGCCAGGGATTGGGTTAGAAAAGCCAAAGCCCTGTTAGAATTAAATTTGGCCAGGGACATCAAGGGCAACAAGAAAGGCTTCTATAGGTGCATTGGTGACAAGAAGACAACATGGGAAACTGTGGTTCCTCTCCAGAAGGAAACAGGAGACCATGGTAACAACCATGCCAGGACTATAATGATGGGGCAGAAAAAGGACATAAATCCAGAAACGAGATGATTCCATGGGCAGGTTCCAACAAAAATTAAACAGTGACAACATTAACATGAAACTGCAGGTCAGTACTACACTTCGTCATGGCTTTTAACAAATTAAAGTCATACAAGGGAACAAAAGGTATACTGCGCCAGGCTAAATACCTAGAACAGATGTTACCACTTAAAGCAGAAAGATGCTCAGTATCTACTTTTAACAATAAACAGTAAACGTAGTCAAACACTTACTGCAACTGAAGTGCCTTTTAGAGAATGATTCATCAAGGACATTCACCACAAAATTCTATGCAATAATTGGGGGTATTTGTTGCAGAAAATGTTTGTTATGTTTTGTTTAGCCTCAGTAAAACACAATTTCAACAGTAATTATCAATTCACACACAAAAGAAAGCTTTTTGTCACAAAGTACTTCTTTCTTTCCACTCTTTCTGCTGCTGCATTCTACACTAAAACAGCCCTTGAAATAAGTAAATATTTTTTATTACAAAACTGAATAGAAATATAAGTTTTTATAGTTACCACATCAAGCTGGGAGATTTCTTTTGGTGCAGTTTTAATTAACTTATTTCTTCTTATCGAGTCTGGTTTTGTCAGGAGATCATCTTTGTTAGCATTTGCCAAAGCCAATATTATAAACAAAGAATGATGCGGATGATCCAGTGAAATTCTAGACATCAGCTGTCAAGGAAAAGAAAAAGATCCCATTATTGAAAATTATACAGAAGAAATAAAATGACTTAACTAACAAAATTATTTTTTTTGAGCTACTAAGGCTCTTTATAAGAAATAAAGAGTCGTAATATCACTTAGACATTACCTCCAGAATTGTAATACATTCAAGGTACATTTCTATACCTGCATAAGACTATTCTTATACAACAACAAAAACAACAAAGTAGCAATGAGAATTCCCCAATTCTCTCTCTCCCTCCACCCACAATATTGATTTTGCATCACCACCTCCATAACTCATTGTGCTACAGCTGCATAAAGAAAGATACATATTATTTAGGAGTATGCACCATTAAGCCAGTCAAGGTATCTTTAGGTACAAAAAAAGCATAAATTACATTATTCAGAACTTCATGAAATCCTAGTCCACCCATCATCTTGGTTCCCATTCGAGCAGCCAGTTGGTACATCAGAGGCAAAAATTTGTATGAAGGGATTTTCTCTGCATTTTTCTGTAGTAGAGAAAATTCAGCAAGAAAGCTGCATTAAACACCAAAACAAAGACTGTAATCATAAAATACCAGGTTAGAAATTTTGATTTTGCTTTTTTTTTTTTTTTAATCAGGGTAACTATTGCTGAGTGATCAAGTGAGTATCACATCATCTTGGTTCCTGCCTCTTGAATGTCCTTCATGAGGAAAGTACTATTTGCTATTCTACTAGAGCAGAGCTTAGATACGTTAATTCAGAATGCCCACATTTCTAGATTCACTGTGGCAAGAAACAGTCCTAATAAAAAAAATTACAACCTTGTTTTTAAGACAATAAACAACTACGTGTTAAAAATATGAGAAAAGGAACACTTTCTACTCTTGAAAGTTAATACAAAGTTAACACAAAATGAGGCAATTACAAATTACACAGATCTCTGTTATAAATACGTATCATTCATGGAAGAATTGACAGATATCCCACATCACTGCAGAAATGAACGAACCAACCTCAGAATGAGAACCTTTCCGGTCCATGGTTGCTGTGTTCTACAGATAGTCTAACAGTACATCCTTTCACCCACAAGTATATAGAATATATCTAGAATAACATACTAAAGGACATAGAAGGATATGGGCAGCATTCAAGGTACGTAAAGAACAAGGTAACAACAGTGAAAGATCATGAGATATGTTAAATCTTACAGACTTGCTAAATTACACTGAAATTAAATTAAAATGCAGTGAGAATTAGAGCGTTACTGATGAGCACCTAACTTACGAGCAATGACTGAAAAAGCAAAGTTTTGATGGAAATGGTAAGGAGCTATACAAGAAAGTGTACATCACAGCACTATAATTCATCCTTTACAAACAGGAGGAGGAGGAGGATGTGGATAATTGAATGTAAAAGTATAATAAGGAAAAAAAAAGCAGCAAACATACCTTCATCATTTCATTGACTCTATCAACTCCAGAATTTTCAAGCCACAGGGAACAGAGTCGGAAGATCCACATGTCGTGTTCTTCTCCACTTAGCAAACAGCTGATATAGTTCTCCACTGCTTTGCACAAGAAATTTTTACGATCCTCAGTTAGGGCATGTATGGCACATTCATCCAGGTCAAGCTCTCGCTGAACCTTCACTGTATATCTATGTGAACAGACATTATTTTTAAACAACACATTATTTCTCAATGAATGGACTAGGCTGTCCAAATTCTGTTGCTTTGCAATTTAACCTTTTTTTTTTTTTCTCTTTAAACTTGTGTATTAACAAGCCCAGTAAAATAAACATCTACAAAACAAAACTGCAGGAGCTATTCTTTTGGTGCACATCCAACACAAATCCACCACTCTAAGTAAATCTTCAGTCAGTGTCTTTTTCCTTTCTAATGATAAAATCTCAGTCTTGATGAAATCATCCATACTGTTCAGTTGTTGTAAAGCTCCTTAGTTTTGGCCCACATCAACTAGTGATTCTCCTACATGATGTCCAAGCCCAGTTAAGAAAGAAACTCTATGCAACAAGCATTATGGGCTCAGGCACTGTTTTATGAAAAGAAGTAAAAATTCAGTTGTAGAGGTGTGACCCATGCTGTACCACTTGCCCAGCCAGACAGAGTTAGTAAAGACAAAGCCTTTAACGGCTCCACAGTAACTACCTCCGTCTGAACACTCACCTATTTCTCTCAACTCTGTGCTCTCTCAGGAGGCCAACCTCCTCCTTGGCCTTCTTCAATAATGCTTGCTTGTTTTCAAACTCTGAGGATTTCATGTAATTCTCAATTCGCTGGTACTGATTATCTGAGAAACGAGCCAAAGACAGGAAAGCCTTCATCTTTCCATTCTTCATCTCATCACTGTCTCCACTGTGACTTGCAGCAATTTCCACAGCCTAAAAGGGAAGTTACAATAATAAAAAGCCTGATAATCAGGTGAATAGTGACTACTGCATAATACCTGACCAAATGCTATTAATAATCGCAGAATATCAGAACGGAAGTGACCCCTTGAGGTCATCTTGTCCAAATCCATGCTCAAGCAGGGACACTTGTTTGTTCAGAATAGTTAAGGTTGCCTCTAATGAAATATATATATATTTCATATATATATATATATATATGAAATTTATACATATATGAAATATAGTGTATATATATATATAATAAAACTGAGTATTTTTTTAAGTGAATTTAATTTTTGAGGTGTTTTTCAGTGCAAACAGTCAAATATCATACATGAAACAGCTTTAACAACTATACGGGAATCTCCTACAATTATCTGTCTTTCGGAGTAAGTACGCATGAAGCTTTGCAACTTAGTTTTACCTTACATCATAAGATGAAGAGGAAAAAAAACAAAGATAGTGCCAAAAAGAGAAGGAAATTGCATATGCAAGTCACTGATTCAAATCATCAGAGGAACCGTGTAGAGAGTAACAGAGAAAGGCAACTATGTATAGTTTCATAAATTAGAAAGAAAGAAATGCAGAGCAGACAAATATTAATAAAAATGTTTCTACTGTGGCTAAGATTATTTACAAAAAAAATTACAGTACTTTACAACATTACTGTAAGACCTTCCAGCTCCTGGAATGAGACTGTAAATGCCTGTCAATCCCTGTACTGTAAACACAAAGGAGTCAGTGATCTATCCTGAATGTGTAAAGATGGGGATAGGGTGGAAGGAAAAAGGAAAACAGGAATAGTAGTCATATTATAGTGTTATATAATAATATGCGAAACTTGTATTTTCTGTAAGAATCTGTATTTTCAACCCACAAAAAAAAAAAGGCAGCTACATTGTAAAATTCACTTGACATTTTAATACTGCATTATCTCAAAGGCTGTGCATTTCAAAGACTAGACTCACCTTTTCTAAGTATTTCCGCATGATGACTGTAGGGTTTTCCAAGCACGTTTCTGCTAACCAGGTTCCACATAGCCTCAGACACTCTGTATACATCAATTTCAGATGAGGATTGTTCTCCACCTTTAAGAAAGAAAATTTTTGGAAAAATAAGAGGAAGGCAGCAAATGAAAATACCTTGAACATAGTAGGTAGGCTACTTATAAAACTTTTTACTTCTAAGCATAATTTAATCACTTAGGCCTGTTACATGTAATGCATCTACAACGTCATTTACTATCTACATAAACAGTAGGCAATGACCTTAAATTACTTTCTCTATGAGACTAAAGGAGAGTGCCTATTTTAAAATACCTGACAGTTTGAACAATTAAAAACACAATAAAAAATAACAAATTTTAATAAAAATAAAGTAAATTCAGAGCGTGTTTCCAGAAATGTTATTTCTAATATCCCCATTTAATCTGAAGTACCATAGTGCACGCTGTAGGGAACATTCAGGTATTGTGATAACTGTGTGATCATCACATTTTTCAGACAGACTTCTCCATGGAAACTTGGTTAAAAGTGCTCTGAGAAGATGATGGAGTAGATTTGCAGTGGACTTGCCTCCAGACTGGAAGCTCAGCTTGAATTCTACAGCAGGACAAATTTCCAAAATACTTTTAGTACAGGGTATATATTAAAGACCACCTGATCACGATGGCAACACTGACTGTGAAATGCTGATGAATATCATAGACTGCAAAAACACAAAACCTCCTTATGTAGACAATGTAAATGTAACACTGGAAGGTGAGATTCAAACTATGTTTTTGAAGCCTTTATCAACCAATATATGAAACAATCACATAAATGAAAAGCGGATAAGCAACTCTTGATTTTGTCCTGATATCTGTAGAACTTTGCCCTAAACACTCCAATCTTCTGAAGTGTGATATTCCTTCATAATGTATAGAGATTCAAAGTGAATGTCTACTACCTTCCAAAAATACTCTAAGAAAAAAAAAATATTCTAAGAAAGCTATCATGGCTAAACAGGAAGGTAAGGAAGATGAAGACACTTCTACCACATCAGTGTGCAAAACGAAGTTTTATCAAACAGAAAAAATACACAAAACAGACTGTAAAAAACAAAAACAAAAACAAAAACCACAACAATATGAAGACAACTAAACAAATACTATGAAAGCATTTTAAAACATTATTAGAAATTATTATTACTATGAGGAGTTGTTTTTACAACAACAACACAAAAAGAATTGATAGATGAATATAAAGAAAAGCCAGAACAGCTTTTGTAAAAGTAAACCAATGAATGACAGAAAAGTTGATGCTGAAAGGAACCTCTGGAGAGATACCAGACCCAATCTTCCCTTGAAAACAGGGCTTTAGATTAAGTTTTTAGGACTCTCCTAAACTCAGCCTTGAACTATCGAATTCCAGCACAGAAGATTTCACCATTTCTCTGGGAAATGTGTTACAGTGGTAGTGGTAGAATTTTTTTTTCCTGTATCCAGATGGCATTTCTCTTGAAATAACTTGTGCCCATTGTCTCTTGCTCTTTCGCTGTGCATCTGTGCACTTGTGAGTAGCTACCTCCATCTTCTTTACAACCCCTTTTTACGTATTGGAAGATTGTGATTAGATCTGCCCCCTGAGCCTTCCCAAGGCTGAATAAAACCAGTCCTTAAAATATTTATTCCTGTGCCAAGCTCCCCGCTCCTCTAATAACCTTCATAGCCCTTTGTTGAATGTCTCCAATTTCTCAGTGCCTCTGTTGATGGGTGGACTAAAACTGGACACTGTACTTCAGTTGTGGGCTAAGTGCCAAGCAGAATAATCAAACACATTTCTTAACCTACTGGCTAAACTCTTGGTGATGCAGCCCAGGACACGGTTCACCTGTATTGCCACAAGGGCACAACGTCAATTTATTCTAGCATTGGGACCACCAGGTCCTTTTTTGGCGAATCTACACCCCAGCCAGTCAGACCCCTACCTGTACCACTGCTTGAGGTTATTCAGTCCCAAGTGAAGGACTTATCTCATGCAACTTCTGTTGGTATCATCTTCCAGACTACTGAGGTTTGTCTGACTCACCAGTCACTTTTCCTTCCAGTTTGCTGTTATATGCAAACTTGGTGAAGGAATTCAGTCCTGTCACATAAATCTCTGTCATAAAGATAGTATCAGAGCCTGTAGCAAACCCTGGGGAAAACTTGCTTCTTTCTGGCTACCAGGCTGCCTTTGCATCATCAATGACCACCCTCTGAGCTCAGCTGTCTAGCCAGTTTTCCACCTGTCTTGTGGTCTTATCGACCCAGTTTGTATCGTACCAGCTTGTCAAGGACAATGTTGTGGGAGACTGTTGCAAATGCCTTGCTCAAATCAAGACAGACGACATCCACAGCTTGTCCTGTATCTGCTGGGCAAAATGTTTCATCACAGAAGACGATCAGGTTAGTCAAGCCTCATTATCCTTAGTATATCTGTGCTCGCTTTTCCCAATCACTTTCTTGTCCTTCATGTGCATGGAAATAACTTCCCTAAAGACCTGTTCTGGAATTTTCCTAGGGATGGAAATGAGGTTGCCTGCTCTGTAGCTTCTCAGACCTTGCTTTTTGCCTTTTCTGAATATGGATGTGATTGCCTCTTGGTGTGTGTCATCAGAACTTCCCCCAATCTCCATGATCATTCAGAGGTGATACAAGAGTGGCTCTGAAATAACAGCTGTCTTAGCATCCTCGGATGCATCCCATTTCCCAGCTCAAATGGACTTCTAGAAGAAGTCAACAAGCACAGGGATAAGGAATAACTGTCTGATACCAGTCTACTCCAAGAGATTCCAGCAGTTGTGTGACATGGCTCCTCAACAAAAAGCTCCTGAAGAAACAAAGCCTCAAGAAACAAAAAGCATGGTTCCTGGAGGGGCAAAAAAAGTAAGATAGGCAGCAGAAAGAGAAATAAGTGGGACACTTTTTAAAGGGTCATTAGTCACCCCTGAAAATGCTCCAAAGACCCAGTGATCTGTGCTGTTCAAAAGACAATAGTGTGGGGAAGGCAATGCATAGTAAACAAAATCCGGTGATGATGTTGAGGTATTCAAGGTGATAAAAAGACTGAAAAACTTATGACAGGTAATACAAGAAAATAAATTGAATGAAAAAAGCAGATGAAGCTACCAGCAAAAAATAAATGTTAAATGATGCATGAAGAGGGCAGGCAGAGAACATATACATGGCTTACACACAGCAGTGACTGTGAGATGGTTATTCCTGTCTAGAAACAAAACTATAAAGTGTTACCTCGCTATGGAGAATGATGACAGGGAATATGTGGTTATTGTTTTTTCAAAGATCAGAACTATCCCCAAATGAAGATGGGGGTTCAAAATGAACAAAAGCAAGCAGCTCTTAAGACAATGAGCATTGAGCTGTGGAATTCCTTGTCACAGAGGAATGTCATGTTTTTGGTTGGGATAATCCATTTTCTTTACAGAGGTTTGTATGATGCTGTGTGTTTGGATTTTTGATGAAACAGTGTGATAACACATTTATGGTTTCAGTTGTTGCAGAGCAGCTCTCACACAGAGACAAGGACTGCTCAGCTCCTGGTGCTGCCCTGCCAGCGAGGTACCAGGGGGTGCACAGGGAGCTGGGAGGGGACACAGCCAGGAGCTGGCCAAGACTGGCCAAAGGGACATCCCATGCCATGTGGCATCATGCTCAGCAGTAACAGCAGGGATAAAGAAGGAGGAGAGGGGGGGACGTTTGGAGTGACATGGCTTTTGCTTTACCTGGTAATCTGTCTTTATCTCAACCCCCTTTTCCCTTTCTGATTCTCTCCCCCATCCCACCTGGGGGGAGAGAGAGTGAGCAGCTGTGTGGTGCTGAGCTGCCTGCTGGGTTAAACCACAACACCTGGATATTAAAAACTTCCACAAACTCTGTGACTGGACAAATTTATGGTAAAAAAAAAAAAAAAAAAAAAAAAAAAAAAAGGAAAGAATTATACACAAAGAAACCACATCTGGTTCTGGAAGTTCTTGTGCTACAAATTAGTCTGGAGGAGTACTCTGGCTATTGAACTCAACTATTCTTTACAAGTTTTCTTAGGAACTTCCTATTGTTCATTGCTGAGACAAGAGAGAGGGATTTTTTGTTTAAATCCTTGTATTCTGAACTGGAGATATGCATGTAGTCTTTGCTTCACATCAAGTGGTATGATTTTTCAGGAAGCTGTCGAAGGGATCTAAAATAACGAAGATCCAGAGGCACTTGGTGAAGTCAAGTTTGATGAGAAAACACTTCCGTGTTTGAGGTAAGATTCCATTTTCAGAAGTACAAGTTAAAAATAAAAAGCCCAGGGGTGCTTGTAAACGGGGAAGGATTCAAAGATGTGAAACAGTGCCCCAGATCACATCTATGTTCCTTGATACTGGATTAGTTCAAGAAGTCTAAGGTACAGTAGTTAAAGTTCATCAGCCAAAAACCTGCCTGGAATTTCTGTATAGTTTGCAGTACAGCTTTGCTCCCACTGAAACAGAAGTCCCAAATCATACTCCCACCTTTTCACAGAGATTCCCTACGGACGTAAGGGAAATGCCTGCAATGGAGGAGTGTTTCTTTACCATAAAATGTATCATTAGTGTCTTCTTTATATATATATATACACACATATATATTTTTTTTTTTTGCACAATAAAGACAAGAGATAAAATCCTTTACACAACTCTTCCTGTAACAGAAACATGTACACTATTACAGTTTCAAGGAAACGCTTCAGAAAGAGGCAATACAATTTTCAATAATTTAATTGCCATAAATTAACACACTATATAGCACATACCTGAAACCAATCAGCATCTAATTTTTTTATCAGTCCTTTAAGAATATTCAGTGCAAGACTCTCTTCCTTTTTAGCCCAGAAAACCTGAGCTTCTTCTAGTTGCCATTCACAAACTTCATATTGCTTTGTATTATATTGTTTGATCTGAAACATAGCTCTTTCTGAAAGCTGAAATAGAAAAAATAATACATGATCATCAACAATTCTTTAAGTCAAATACATGGATCTTAAAGCAAATTTTGTTTTTAAACTCCATCTTAATTTGCTCTACATGTGCAGCACATTCTATCTAATGGTAAGAATGTATTTTGAAGAAAGAGATGAAGTCATCATTCTACAAATTTGCAGACAATCCCGACTTGCAACAAAAAGAGAATATGGAATTGAACTTCACAAACCCCAAAATGAACTACTAACATTTAACATTTTAGATTATTTGGAAATATAAGGTACAGAAACTCTACAACCAATATCTGCTGAAATAATCACTAAGCTAAAATGATAAATACACAATTATTATGTTGAAAGAGACCTAAGAAAAATAATGCAAAAAATGTGACCATCATATATTAATCTGTTTATATATCTACCTCTTTACTCATACTACTGGTGAAATAACATCCTTATTATTCAGTAATCAAGCGTCACTACATGATAGCAAGAAGACCAAACTATTTTTAACCACGTCGAAGATTGAGGCTAACGTATTTTCACAAGCCGTGCAACTAACAACCACATCATTCAAACTTTTAAATAAGCATTTTACATAAGGTAAATAATTAAAATGTAAGAATGCTTGTAAATGAAAATTTAAGTTTGAGTACTTCAATTAGTGGTCAGTGTGATGATTCCGTATGGCACTCTACTCCTCCTAATGGATAGTAGTGGCAACAAAGATAAAGAAAAGCCATTAATTGTGAAGAATGCTTCCTCCAAAACTTTCGTACATTCAGACACTTCATTCTGCCAGCTAGTGGCATGCCAAAAGGCAAGAGTTATCATCACATGGTTTGAAAGACTGGTAAGGTCCAGAAGTATGTTCCAAAAGTTATCCATGCCCTACAACACTGAAAAGGCTGGAATTATAGTGTTTCCAGAAACACACTGGCTTGATCTTCCAGAACCTTTTAATCTTCCCCAAATATAGCACCTCAATTTTAATCTTTTTTCTGGAATTGAAAACCTAAGTGAAAAAATAGGAACTTCTGTTTAGGCTCTTACAGGCCAGTCATCAGCACTGTGTTGATGGCTGATGCCATCCCAAATGGGCAGGCATGAGATAAAAAAAATTATTAAGAATAATTCCCAGATAATTCCAGAGGCACTGAGTAAACCTCTCAGTTTATGAAATCAAAGGCAACTTTCTACTGATGACACCATTATGCACAAAGAGAGTTGGAAACTTCCTGAAATCAAATTTTAATGTACTTTCACGTATTTGAAGTGTTGAACACATTTCCAAGTTACATATTTATCTGGAATTACTTCATTCAGAGGTTCTTGGAGGATATTGTTGCTCTATAAATTCTTGATGTGTTACTACTTGTAGACACACTAGCAAGAATGAGCCAAGGTTGACTCTGGATCTTAAATGGATTTTTCAGCATTAGCAGCTGCAGAAACCACTGTTACTGCAAATCCCATTAAGTCATTCACAGAGAGATATTTAACGCAATGCAATGGTGCCTTGGGGATATAAATCCTCAAAAACAACACTCAATATACAGATGCAACAGAGTTCTTTCTGCAGCTTTAATCGGGGACACTAGAACAACATGATGCAAGTGAAAGCTGGATATATAAAACTGTACTAAAACGAACTAATAGAGCTATAAGAGCATTCTTTTGTAAACAATTTCATCTTAGTGTTATCTGCTTCAGAGTCTGGCTTATAACTATGAGAAAAAAATAGAAAACATGACAATAAATACAATTAATGAGTAAGTTCTACATATTTTAAGTCTCCAAAAAATCGATTCATTGAATAAACTTACAATACAGCTAAACTTCAGTACTGTTGAAAAAATCAAGTTATTTGATACACTAAAAACCTAAGCATCCATCACTGATCTTTCCTGGAATTTGTTACCTGTGTATTATTAGCAGTTCTTGACAATTTAGAGAGCTCCACTAGATGCTTGGTAAGGATGTCTTTAATACATTCTCTTTTAGTATTTTCACCCTCCTTTTCAAGCAAGATCTCCAAAATTACAGTGCGCAGAGCCATGATGGGTTCCTGGAAACGGAAGTCACTATCCTTGAGAAGACAGGACTGTCTCTGCCATTTCAAATAAATATCATTCAGTTGTTGAGTAGTAGAAGATCTGCAGTTATTACCAAAATGGAAAAGATCTGTTATCAATTCCTGCTAAATATTTGTGAAACGCAAGATGAGTAACAACAGTAAAGTACAAAGGTAGTTTACAATCTACAGTTCTAAGACAAGAAAGAGTCCCTAAAACCCTGCTGTAAACATTCTTGATTAAGCATTAAAAATCATCAAAAGGATTCTTATTTTGTTCTATAAGTTAAATACAGATCAAACTAAGAATAAATTCAAAACTGTGCCATATAGGTTGCCATTGTATGTATGACTTTCTTAGACAGTTCATTAACTGTAAATACCAAAGGTTCATAAGGTCAGATGTCTGTAGAATGACTATAAGTTATCAAGCTGATACAACTATGGCAGAAAAAGGCAATGTTAATAGCACTATTAAAAAGCAATGTTAAGAATTCAGCTAGAACACTGATGGTAATACTGGTCCACTACAAAAGTGATTCAAATTGAAATAACATTCAATAGAACCATGGGGATGATCAAGGAAATAGAAAACAGTGTCAGAAAGGAAACTAGTGGAGGTTGACTTAGTCATTTTAGCAAACCAAAGGCTAAGAGATATGGTTGCAGCCTTGGGGTGCACCAGGGAACTCAAAACAAAGGAAAGAAAGCAATTACTTAAAATACAATATTGACATAGTATCAAGTAATTAAAACTAGACCAGGAATAAATCCAGTCTGGAAATAAAGAGGATCTGGATTTGTCTTCCTGTCCTAAAGATAAAATCTGTACAGTTTTTAAGATGGAATATGAGATGCCCAGGAATAAAATTTGATGAAGTCGTTTTATTTGTGTGCTAGACTTGATTATCAAACATACAGAAAACTGAAAAAGCAGGACAAACCAATATGTAAAAAATACCTGGAAAATACCGGACCTATATTTTCCAACTCTCCAATTAGCTGTAGTCTGCAAAGAGTTGGATATAAAGAATACACAGACTCGAGACTGCCTCTGCATAGCTCTTCCACTTCATTCACCCTATGGATTTAACAGAGATTTTTTTTTCCAGTATCCACAAAGAATTACAAATATCCATAACAATTTCCACAGTGAGAAGAAATTAAACAGCAAATCCATTCTGTCTGGAATTATTTTGTAATACCATTGAAGTTAAAAAAATTAAATTTGTCAGTAAGTGAAAACATGATAAACATACTTATAAACTCCAAGGCACGTGTTATAACTGACTTGAAAAAGACAAGTAAGCATTCAAATCCATTTCAGAGGAAGTAAAAAATGCATACTAGAAATGAATCTCAATTAACACGCAAATTGTATATGCACAAAAGATAAATTCATGTTAAAAAAAAACAAAAAACAAAAAACAACTAGAATTTAAGTTGCAGACCAGAAGAACTGATTTTATTCTATGAATGAATCTTCATTTAAGCCCACAGAACCACCCCAACTGTTTTTTTATGTAACTTGTGACTACCATCTCTCCTTCCCCCTCTGCCTTACCCCTGCCCCTTTCTGTAAGGGCAGAATGTTGACACAGCTGTTTTGTTTGTTTGTTTGTTTGTTTTTTTACCTTGCATCTTTAAGAATGTCATAAAAAGCAGAGAATTCCTTATCTCGTAAAGACTGAAGAGCATCATACAATGACTTGTGGTACCCCAATCCTTCCGTCTCATCTCTTAAAGAAAAAAATAAAACAAAAATAACAACTTAAAAATGAAAAGGAAACTGTATTTCTCTGCAAAGCATTCAATTTTAGCTTTAAGATGAATATTTTGCCAGTACATTTTTCCGTGGCTGGATGAACTGCTGTTTCATGTGATAAAAAATTACAAAGTAACCCTTTACATTTCAAAGTAATTTAGTATTTTATAAACACAATCTGTTCTTTTAAAACAAAGAAAAAACAATAATTGTCAAAATGTTTGGAGTGCTGGAGTATATGTATACAGTTATATAATAAGACAAAACCAACATCTCAATAAAAAGTTAATCCTAACAATTCTCATGGCATTACGCTGAAAGATATGGGATGTATCTCCTTGGAGATACTCAAAAGCTGCCTGAACATACCTGGGCAACTTGCTGTAGGAGTCTCTGCTTGAGCAGAGATTGGACCAGATGGTCCCCAGAGGTTCCTTCCAACCTCAGCCATTCTGTGGTTATATCCTGACCAGTCATATGAAATAACTAATGCTAGGTATAGAACATGACACAAAGGAAGAGATTGCTTCTTACAGTGCAGTAGCCATGAATGAACACTGCTGTCTTCTAATTCAGTTTTTGAAGACCTCTCATGGCTTACTATTATCCTTCCCATTTGTTTATACACTAAACATTAAAAAGTATCCATCCCTCATATATAATTAAGACACATTTACTATATGAGTAAAAAGTGTAAATTTTCACTTAGGAAGAGCATTAAGAGATAGTTACGAACAAACAAAAAGAAGAATCAACTACATAGTTATTGAGGATAACAAAGTGATGTGCAAACAAAATAGGTCCAAGTGAAAACAATGGATTTTTGATTCAATGACTAAAATAAAGTAGGTGACTTGCACCGCAGAAATGATATTCTAATGTCTTTTTTTTTTTTTTTTCTTGCAACTGAAACAGTTGCCATTCACTTACAGAACTATGAAAAAAATAAATTGATTTACTTGACAGAAGAGATTTGGTCCCATTGCGTATTCCTCCACGCTGCCTGGTATTGTATTTCCTGTAGTTCTGCACACCACTCAGTGTTTTCATGTTTCAGTCCATTTAGATACATGGAAAGAGTGTGGCAAAGCCCAAAATTCTGCAAAGCCTGTAATTAACAAAATTACTGAAAGTTGCTTTTCCTCCTTTGATAAACCGAATTGTTTTTTAAAAGTATTAGTTTTGCCTTTGGTGACAAAGAAACCTTTGCAAGAAAGATGGAACCAAAAGTATGTCTAAACATAGCACAAAAAAACTTCTAATAAGATAACTATTAAATCACACTACTAATACCAATCACCTTGGAAAATTATTTCATTGCTACTGTGGCTGACATTCCTGGAAACAAAATTTCTATGATGCGTACAAAATGAACTATCTGCTGACATTTCTCCATTCCATCATTCGTGAGTAGTAAGCCAAAACTGGTTTTACTTCCTAGGGAACTATTTTTCCTAGTGGAGATTTGAAAAAGTTTCCTACAACTTTTTAATTTCTATCCATTCAAAGACAATAACAACTTTTTAATTGTGATCACTTACCCAGGTTACACGTGCAGCCATTATGTTTAACAGTAAAACTAATTAAATAAGTATCATAAAAAAACAAAAAAAGGGTTAAAAAGCAACATATTTTAAGACATTAAAATAAGACAACATCAATTCTATGTATTGATTTCATAAGAAATACAAGTTTCAGTAACACAGTTACTGTAATGTAGATGTTTAAATAATGAGATGATAAAAATAACCAGTTGTATTACTTTTTATATCTCATCATTTTAGGAGGCATCCAAAATTTGTATAAAATGAAAAACATTTTTAAATATTTCACAAAATTCATGATCCAAGATATGGAAAAATGGGTGAGTGCCAAAAGGACAGTAAGCCTTGGTGTTTTCAGACAAACGCTGATTTGTCTTGTATCATGCCGTTTGGCTACCTATTACGAGAGAGGACTGAACTTGATAACTGAAGAGATTTCTTTGTCCTAAAACAATTTTGGTTTTAATATGAATAACTTTATACAGTACAACGGATATCAATTCCTATATTCATTTCCTATTATAAAATAAAATTACCTCTATTATCCCTGCGTGGCAAGTAGATGGAGAGAGGGTTGCCTCAAGGTCATATGTTAGAAGAGCTTTCTCCCATACTGCTTCGTGCTCATATGTTCTTATCCTATTGTAAGTCAAGGAGAAGTTTTCAATTTAAGTTCCTTGCTAGGAAATGAAATCAATTATTTACAGAACATAAGACCATTAACGAGTTATACCGTGCTAATGGCTGTAACATTCTTCCTCCACCACAGCCATAGAGACTGTCAGGCTCTCCAATGCTTTTATAGATGTCCATGAGAAGATCCTAGAACAAAGACCACAAAACAAAGAATTACATCTCTTGGAACTAGTTCGAGCGAGTTTTATACATATGATGTAAATTTATAAATAAAGGTCCCTTCCATTAACGTTGTTATCATTGCTTAATTTTCCTATATGTGATATCTGAATCTTTTATCACCACAGAAAGAAAAATTCCGTAGTATAGCAAAACTCTTCAGGACCACCTAATTTATTAAAAAAAAATGCAGCTCTGGAACAATGAACTAAGGAAAGAATTAACTTCGACAAGGCTATTGAATAAGATTTTATGTATTAAATAAGACTTGTAGATACCATGCTACTATGGTTGTGATTACTATAAAACTTTCTACACCAGCTTACTTACCTTTTTTTAAATAAGCTATTCCCTCTGACAAAACAACAACAACAAAAAAACCCTACTTTACTGGTTACCTCCATAAGGTCGATTCGCTTGGGAAACAGTCTGTTTTGCTGTGAGTGAAAGTTTACCTGTCAGTTAGTGTTTTATATGAACTAATACTTGATTTAACTTGTCTGTCAAGGCCACTGAGTTCACTTTGAATTAGAGCATAGGTAGGACTTTCAAATACAGCCTTCAGCTCAGATGAGACCTACTGTTAATTGTGATTATATAAGAAGGTTTGCAGATTATTAAGCACATAAACATATATACCTGTAAGCTTATGCCAGTTTCTTTACTTTTTTCACTCAGGATAGTAATAGCTGTTCTTTGACTTTCTTCTTCAAATGTCAAACTTTTAGCTTTTTTAAAAGACCTACAAGAAATGTTTGAACCAGTAAAGTTAAATGAAATTTCACACAAAGAATTAAAGTAGTGCTGAATAAACACTTTAGAATTAAGGGGTACATATACCAAACACAAGATTGAGCCTGTCACATTCCCAGGTTACTCAAAATGGCAGAATGGCATTTACCAGAATGGCAAAGTAGAACCAAGAATATCCATATCAAGGAATTTCAACATCAATGCTTTGTGGTTTGTTTTTGTTTTGTTTTGTTTTTGGGGGAGGAAAGAAGGGAACAATTGTGATGTTTGATTTTTATTAAATCAAATTGCTAATGTGTTTTTGTGAATTCCTGAAGCAATAATGCTCTCTTCTGTGAAACAATAAAAACAACGATATAATATCTATGCTTACAACCATACTTTTGTTATATGTTCACTGGCTAGAGTTATTTGTCGCAAAACCAAAGCTAGTAAATTAGTTCCATATTTGGATCTTGTTAGACTAGAAGATAAAGGTAATTGTGCATTATATAAGAAAGTTCCCTCTACACAGATCAGCAGAGGATCAGTTATACACTAGAAATTATGAAATTATGAAAATTAAAACCATACAATTCTGGTCAAGGGTCTGTGGTTTCTTTCCCCCTTGTTTCACTTTTGGACATAATTTGACCAGTAGTACACTATTAATTTCCTGAAATAAAATCTGAAAAGCGTTCCATTTGGAAAGTGAGATTAAATACTTCTTGGTATCCAGAAGCACTAGCTTGAACTAATTTCCTCCAGAACACACACACACACAGAACACTTTCTGGTTAGTAATTAAAATGCCACAATTTCAAATGTGACATAGCTAGCAAACTAGGAAGGTTGGGATCACTTTGAAGGACTAAGAGTATTTTCAAGGTCAGTACACATGCCTGAGCATTTATTCTGAAGTTTCCATAGCTTTTTACACAACAAAATACTACTGGGAAACATAAAACATGATCCATTTTACTAGAAATGTCAAGAAACTGAAATCCTCAAGCCTTGTACCTTTCTTGCTGTTTGTCTATATTTATCTTGTCTGCGTAGATTTCTGCATAGAGCAAGGCTGTGAAGTGAGCAGCACATGACTGTGCTGCTACAGCAACTTCAAGGTAATTCAGATCTAGCCAGAAACTGTCATCAAAAACTGTACCTGAAACAGATCTGATTAAATAGAGACTTTAATACTGTTGTAACAGACTTAACATTAAACAAAATAAATCCAACTCAACTATAAAGCCTTCCAAAGACTGAATCTACCTTAGTCCCCAAGTCCCAACCCCATACCATAAGAAGTTTATCATGCAAGAAGTTTTCAGAAAACTCTTTCAGCATAGTTATTATCATTTAAAGCTAGCCATATTATTCTATAATAAATGTAAGGTTACTACTAGATCTTTATTCTTTTAAGCAATGTTCTCTATCCGATTTTTCTTTTTTAATCTAGAACATCAACAGACCTTAAAACAGTCAAAATTAAAGTTAAGCAACATTTTGGAAAGCCATAATTCACCTCTTTTGCCTTCTTAAGTAATTAACAACAGCAAGCATGGTTCGTCGAGACACTTTATCCAGACTTCTGAAAACCTGGTTTTCTTGCTCTAGGATGTATATTTCAAAAAAGAGAAAATAATGAACTTGGGTCATAACAGTGTCCTTTATATTGCATTTATTGCTTCAGTAAGATCCATTGCATAGAAGCACAATGCTTGAAGAGACCTCTATCATTAGTCCCTGAACTAACTGCAAGTTTGTAGAACTTACCTCTTCAGCAACCCAAAGCTTGTATGACTTGCCTGTAAAGAGGCTACAAGACATTATACAGACTGATTCCTTTGCTGATTTGTTATTGAAGAAGTAAGTCTCAGAAGGTATGGAAGATATGGCAGAATAGCTACTGCACAAAATATATATATATTAATCTGAAGTTATTGTATTTGTGTTAAGGGCCATGCACAAATAAGAGAAATATATGATTTCAGCTCCTGGAATTGAGTTCAGTCATATTAGACTACTCCCGCTGTATAATAACAGAGATCTTTTTACGTAAATTTCTGCTCACTCCAAGCACAATGTAATCTGAAAGGACACCAGTCTGCTGGATTAGAAGGTACATTCCAGCCAGACAAAGCAATTCAAACATTTATCCTCAGGCTAAAAGAAGGTCCAATAGCTCTCTGTCTACTCCAAAGCAGTACTTTCTTTTGAATGGAACTTACTGCATTTACTCAAACTCAGCTACAGTTATTTTGGATTACAGCCTCCTTTCATTCTACTGGAATGGAACAAGTCTCTTTAATGTATAGGGAGACCATCATCAACATTGGACAGATGTTCAAGCAAGGGTTAATCTTTTTTTCCAAAGGGAAAATCTAGGTGAAAATGCCTTTATTCACTTTTAAGGAAGGAAGAAACTTAACTGCCTGTTTGCGATTTTAAGAGACAGTCCAAGTTTTAGTCTTGCAGCATACAACACTGCAACACATCTGAATTCAGCAAGTAAGAAACATTATCCAGTTGTGAATAATAAAAGGAGATATACAGAAGAAACCACTTGTGTCCTTTCAATGATAAGCTTCAAAATGACAGATACCTCCACTGACCAAACAACTGGACAGAAGTTTCTCGAATTCTATCTACCTACAAGTACACATCATGTATTTGAAGTCAGAAGAGTCTTCTCACAACCAGGATCCCTCTTCTCACTGAAAGAAAAATACTGTGACATTACCTGAATCAGAACTTGGAGGTGTAGCTGATCTACTAGAAGAGACAAATCTGCAACAGGCTGTAAAAAACTTCTGGACATGAGCTGACAGAAGATTTCGCCAAGATTCATTTGAATCATGAAGAAGGACATCGTGAATCAGGTATGGAAGCAAGGTTTGACACAAGTCTGTTTTCACCTAGAATGCAGTTAGGGAACAGCTGCTAAGAAAAAGAACCAAAAGCCCTTCTTTCTCAGGTTATAATAAACTCAAAAAGCCTAACAGCTATTCTACTGTCTTACTGTACAACAAAACTAAAAACTAAAATGTATCAATTTAGACACAAACCTGAAAACTATTCAAAACAAACATGTGATGTTTAAAAATGAACGTGTAACATACAAAAACGTGTAACACTCAATATAGCTGTACTAGTATTCAGTTTAAATACTCACACATACTTCAACTGATTGCAATTCTCTCTCAAATCTTGTATTCAAAAATGTATTTTATGTGCAGTATCTTGACTGTGAAGTATTTGATTTACTACTAAGTAGTAACTTAACAGAAGAAATTACTATTTGTTATCAACCTGAGTAATCATATAATTTTGTGCATCACAGCCCACAGAAGTCTGTGTATAACTCAGCTCACCTCACACAGTGGCTTCATTAACTGGAGAACTTCGTTTTTTACACCTCCACTGTCCAGTATTGAACGGGTCAGGCTCTTGATCCAGGTCTCGTGACTTTCTCCCAGAGGAAGCCACAGGTTTGCGTCATCCAAAGTTTCTAAAGAAGCCTCTGAATTGTTAGTTGGTAGTTCAAAAAACTAGAAGAGAAAAACATATATTGCAAATATAAACAAATGCAGCATTTAAAAAACATACTGCGATCTCCACAGATTAAAACATATTAAAACAATACTGACTGTGCATGAACTGATTGAAAAGATCGACTTTGTTCATGTAAATGTAAAGTTTTACACGGAAATCTGAAAGTATTAATATTAAAACTTTACAAATAACATCAACAAGGTCACATTAGACAGCACATTTAGGTTTCACATTAAAAGTTTGAAAACCAGGAAATATCTGATTTATGGTTAATTACGTAACCTTTTTTCTGACTTATTTTCCACAAGGTTTTTGCATCAAATGATGGAATCCTGAGAAAGAATGCATTAGATTTCTATGCAGGCAAACAGAAATGATCAGTATAGTAATGAAAGCACATAGCTTTCTAACATCACATTGGTAATTTCCTATCTGAAGAAGCCCCAGATACTGAAACAGAAAGGAAAAACAGATGTACAAAAGCAACAACATCTGCAATAAGACAGATGAAAAGGTCAACCCTTGGATTCACCAAAGATGATCTCAAAAATGTTTTCAAATTTACTTTTTTTTTTTTTTTTCTATGCTTTCCCTACCCCTCATATCGTGTAAATAAGCTATATTAGAAGAAGTACCTTTTTCCTAGACATTCTGAAAGGCTGTAGATAGATTAACATGGGATCACCTCTTTTTTTATAAACTTCCCAAAATTCAGTGCCAGACTTGGTGGCTAATATGTTTTTCAAACATGAAACAGCAGCAGCTCTAACATCAATACTGAAAGAACAACATATAGAATGTCATTATTAATAACTTCATTCAGCTATTTTATTTTCAAAATCACCTTTATAAACACACAAGGCAATGAATTCCATAATCTAACAACGTGTGCATCACATCAAAAAAATTTCATGACTAGGATCATAGAATCATAGAATAGAAGCATAGAATCATTAAGGTTGGACCTTAAGACCTCCAAAATCATCTGGTCCAACTATTACCTTGCCACCAATGTCACCCACTAAACACTGTCCCAAAGCACAATGTCCAACCTTTCCTTGAACACCCCAGGGATGGTGACTCCCCCACTTCCCTGGGCAACCTGTTCCAATGTGTAACTACTCTGAGAAGAAATTTCTCGTCTGCAACCTGAAAATACACCATCCCATACCTTGTTATAAAGCAAAGCCTCAGTATTTACTCTACAACATCGCTATCCTCTACAGCACAGAAGAGATTCTCTGGCTCAAGTTTAATGAGACAATTTCCAGCTTGACTGGATAAGTAATCTGAGCCTTGAGGAATCACATGGTTGTGTGTTAACAGGTATGAACCAAATGCACTTTCAGAGGTGTTACTCAGATATCAGCAACATACAGCTTAACAGCCCCTATTAAACTTTGGACTGAATAAATTAAATAAATAAATATACTCACGAATTATCTGTTAAAGCAGTATTTATTTGAGTTAACATTATAAAGACCCACTGAAGCTTTTTATCTTCAAGTAAGTCTGCTGCTTTAGAATCCAGTGCGTTTTCAGCATGCCGAAGAGCTATGGTAGAAAAATCCATGGGACCTATTTCTCCCAAGCAACTTCCAACAGCCTCTGCAAATGAAAGTAATTTTATATTTTTACACACATTAAAACAAGGTTTGACCCTAAAAAAAATGCTGTGACTAGTCAATTAGTACAAACCATTGTTATGAGCTCATTATTATGAGGTTAAAAGCTGCAAACTTTTATAAATAATCACTTCAGGAGCTTTATGATTAAAATCACATGCGTGTTTCACAGCTTAATCCTCATAAATAATACAGTTATGCTTTCTAATTCAGTTTTCTCAAAATGTATATTGCTCTGGATTTTGCAGATTAAATCAGACACAGATTTTATTTTTGCTTGTATCCAAATCAGGTAAGTGCAAAAGGTCAGAATCACAGCCACTAAGGGAAATCATTTTTTCATTCCCTAAAACACAAGACTACATACAAGGAAAAAAATGACCTTGACTTTGAACATAGTTTCTAAAAGAGGGGGATATTAATTTTCATTAGAAAGGAATCAATATTTATTTCTCTGTTTTTTCCTTTCTACTTGCCACGCTTGATAACATTTCCATCTTCTACAATATTGCTTTTAACAACCAGAGCAAACTGAAGATACTCAGGTTGTGTTTTGGATTAAGTTTAACACATCATCTAAAGAAACACAATGCAGAAAGGGCTGAAACATACAGCTTGCAGAGGTGCTGCAGAGTGTTGTATCATACTGAAGTCAATGTGAGCTGCAATTGCAATAATCGGTTATTAGTACTTTAGACAAATACATATATTAAGGCAAATGTTCTCATGATTTGTGTATCTAGCTGTTTTAGACATCTAATCTCAGTAAACATCACCTTCATGGAAGGAATTCCCACTTGGGGAAAAGCAGATTTGTATTTTGACATTGGTACATTGGACTAAACAACAATCAGGTGTTCAACATAAATGGTGAGAATAAATTTAATAATACACGAGAGGCTTTAAGATGGACAATAATTATTTTGATTTCCACTAAAATATGCCTTTCAAATTTTCAGGTAAATTCTCTTCCATTTTTCTTACTATTTTTCAACCTACTTAAGCGACCCATGTAATGGCAGGTGTCTTCATGAGTATAAAAGAGACTAGGGTCTAAACTGATTTAAATTTACAATATTAGTCTAAATTGTTATATGCAGTGACTGAAAAGAAGATTCATTCTAACCATTCTAATGATGGTTACCTCTAGCAGCAAAGGCAAAACAGCATTGGGAAGTAACACAGAACAGCCATAGTTTCAAATCTTCGTTTGCAATGACAGCCCTAGGTGATCTGTGAGACTCATTAACTTACCCAGCACTGCTTTTTCACCTGCATGATTAAATGCCTTCTTGGACAGCTGCAGTAAGCTCACCACCAGTTTCACTATTACAGAATCTTCTGGTTTTTCTATCATTCACAAAGAAAAACAAAACAAAACACATTAAAACGTAATTTCTCTTTTTCTCTAAGTCCTGCCACAGAACTTCATCTGTTCTCATACTGTGATAAAAGTGATAATAGCTGCTCCCTACTCAGCTTCCTCACACCATTCAGCAGTTCACAGATCTCTGTTCCTACTCAATCCTCTTCCAAGCTTACAAGGTCTAGATTGTTCAAGTTCTACTCTGATGTTTTCCCACACAAACTTGCTGGCCTTTTACAAATACCCTTATTTTCAAGCAGAACTTTGAGACTGAAACTGTAAATGATATTCAAGACGTGGACATAATGCACTTAGGGCCTTAGGACAGATGACTGTGCTTCCTCGAATTTTACTCTCCATTTATCTAAAGAAAATTACATCATCTTTTTTTATATTCCACTCATTCAGTAAAACAAGCAGATGCAGATTTGACGTAGAGGAGAAAAATGAAATGGCCTTGTTAGAAACGTCTGAAATCCAAAATAGGAAGGAACTAGGTTTGGACTGGGAGCTAAAGCAGAACATTGTGATATGGTAAGGTTCAACTAAACTAAATTATATTATTTTCAAACTTTTGTGAGATTTATTTTCTAACATATTAGGCCTTTCTAAAATCTAGTTTTGGTAATGAAGCTACTTAAATGTAATTGTAAAGGAGCAGGGAAACTCATATACAAGAAAACTCATTAAGCAGCCATATAACAATATACTTACACATTATCCTCATCATTCACAATAATGTATGCCCCACTCCAAGAACTATATGGGCATTTTACCCTGTCTGTCATATAACACTTCATAGAATATTTATAACAGGCTCTGCAGGAGATATTTCAGATTTTGTATCAATAATACATGCCATTCTACTCTGCATGTGAAATTGCAATAAGGTTACATTGCTAAACATACCAAAAACCAGGACACAAAATTTGATGTCAAATTAGAATAGGGTTATACTGTTACACATCGAAAACCAGATACAGATGAAATAAAACACATAATCAGATGTCTGTACCCTGGAAAGTCTTCAGGAGATCCTTCATCTGATCTTTATATCGTTCCAACTGTTTGCGTAAATCATACAGTCCTTCAAGTCGTGTTAAGGGCAGTGAATCACAAGCACTAACTGAGAGAAAGTGATTCATTTCCTGCAAAACAACAGATTGTATTAAGCACAGGTTACACACAAATAAAGGCTTCAAGTAAAGAAGTGGTACACAGCAGTCCACAACGTGGAGATTAAGAGATGCAAAATAAGAATGGAGACCTAGGAATACCTCAATTTCTGAAACTGGCAATAAAAACGACTCACATCTAATTTAAATCTTTCTCAATTACACATATAGTTCCAAAACTATTTTGCTTTTAAAAGTTTTATTGCAAAAACCACTACACCATGAGATATAATTTAAAATGTAATTACCTCCAAAAGAGAATATGGTCCTTTACTGTATTTTATCTTCTGCTGAGTTGTTCGCAAATCTTTAAAAGCAGAATATTCAGGAAAAGGATCTAAGCGCTTGATTGCATGGTACAGATTTTCATTATCCTTATTGTCTATCACCAGATACTTCAATAAGCCTAGGACCTGAGCATAAAAAGTAAATGAAAAGTAAAAAAGAGAAACACTTTGGAGATGTATTTCTTTAGGTTATAAAGTCTGCATTTCTCTTAGTTTCAATAAACTGAGAACTCTATGAAAAACTTGGAAAGATAATTCATTTACAATATTAGAACTTGTAAAATTTTCAGAGGCATAGGAAAATCACAGGCATACTCTAAAAAGGAGTTTTTGCTACTGCCTCTTTCCTAACTGATAACAAAGTGTGTATTATCACAACCTACAGTTTTATCCTGTCTTTTGATAAAGCTCATTTCATGTATTGGGCAATACAATATTGAGTATGATTTAGCAACACACTACACCCAAGCAGGCCTTTTGATGTTACTGGGACTTTTAAAATTTCTACTATTTCTATTTTATCTACTAATTTTTAATTTCTACTGTCTAGTGTCAGTAATTTGAAATCCCAACAAGCGCCTAAAATAATGATTTACTGTCCAAACCTCTTAACTCTGGCAGAATTTGTTTCATAGCAGGTTTACAATTTAAATAAATGCTTGCATAAGGGATAACACATTTTCTTTGAGGAAACGTTTTTCTTTTGTGCTTTACTTACTAACTAATGAATGCAACTGGATATTCAATACAGGCAGCTTTGAAGATCTACAATCTAAGTGATGAGGTTTTTGTTTGGACACTTGTATTTATTTGAAAATTATTGACTAGTTTCCATTCAATGCTGGAAGGAAAATAAATAGAAGAAACTGAAAATTCATCACTAGAGGAAGGACGTCTCTGCAGGAAACATCAGAAGATTTCATATATGACAGCAGTTTGAATTTGGAGAAATTTCTGTCCTCCCCACTTTGTTTCTGCCCAGGGATGCCCTGACACGTTGCTTTCACAGCTGTGCATGTAAAATTATTTGCACAGCGATATTATAAAACGTCAGGTTGGTGACCACTGGGCTGGGAAAAAGGTTGCTGGGTAATTATCAGCTGAACCAGTGTAGCTCTACAGTTGAATTGGAAGCATTAAGAGGTCAACATACCGCTTGCTACACTGCAACCACAACCAACATATGGTAAAATGTCACCAGAGTAAGTTAGAAGGCAAGTGTGAGGACTCAAGTGCAAGAAGCATACTCATTTCTCACCTTCAGCTAGAGATTAGAAGTCTCTGAAACTAACTGTATTTCCATCCCCAGCAGACCCCACATAAAAGTTATCACCAGAAGGAAAACGAAGCTTGTCACACAACAGAAACTGCTTCATTTCTTTGTTAAGAATGAAGTGCTAAATATACTTTTAGTATCGTTTTAATTGATTAACAGCTGAACCACTGACATCTGTTCTCTGCACCTATTTCTTCTTTGTCTTCTAAACAGCTTCCCCCTCCAAAGGTCTCCATTGTATTTCCTGCATAATTTTCCACAAGGTAAGAAGCAGTGTGGCCATGGCTAGGTGAGCGCTTTGTAGGCTACTGCTTGGCTGCTTGATCTCTTGTAACCAACTTGCCATCACCAGCAGTTTACATATAGCTATGTTCTGTCTTTCTTTTTCTTTACTGGTACCACTGGTTTGGTGTCTCTTCTCTACTGAGAACATTTTTTCTGAAACTTACCTTGAAGGTTTTATACATCTTTCATATTTGACTGAAACCGACACAGAAATTCAAAGAAGACATGAAAGGCATAAGGACAGCATTAAAGTTCTTTAAGAACTAAAAAAGGTAACTGTTTAATAGGTTAAGTAAACAGAGAATTAGAAAGTAAGTGATAGAGTAACCTCAGCAATTATGATGGAATACATCTCCATCATTGCTTAAAGCCATGGGCATTACAAATACAGAACACAGAAACACCAAAAGTAGACATTTTTATCTAAACAATTATAGGTATAGAGTTACATGCCAAATAACATTATGATGTTATTGCTTTGTATACTTACAAAGCACAGAAAAAATGAACTGAAATTGAACACTAATTTAAGAATTCCTTTTATGAAGTGAACATAAACTTAAAAGCTAACAGACAAGGAATAAATACAAACAACTGCAACTCAGAACTACCTGTTGCTGAATCTTCGGTTGGTCCACGGCAAGAGGTATTAGTGTTCCTACAATAACGTGGAGGTGGCTCCCTAAAGCATCATTGCAACATGTAACTGCTGTGTGGCAAACATGATGAAGAAGATCACAACACAGTGAGAAGCTGCGCACGGATATGTCTCTGATAACAGGTCTGCCACAGGAAACAAAAAATTAAATTAATGAAATACAAATTGCCATTGTCTTGAGTATTAAGCTATTATATAACAGGGAAGAATAGAGGAAAAAAAGGAATATGAAGAATCTTTATGGGAAAATCTGATTCTAAACAAAAATTATCAAGGCTCTAAGGATTTAGCTCAGGAGATAAAGGAGAACTGAAAAACACACAAATTGACTGAAACACTTTAAAAATCAAGTAAAAAGCATACAGAAGAATATATTTCCAAAAGGGAACAAAATAAAAAAATAAAAAGGCTTTTGGATTATTGACACCCATGACGTAATTGTCATATTTACCTGCTGTTGATGTGGTGAATCAGGGTATAAATTACATCACGGAGGACAAAAGCCCATGCTCCTCCTAAACCATCTTTTATCTCTTTAAGTAACAGAGTAACAAAGAAATGATAAATTATAAGAACTCTGTGTCTCTTGTAGACATTGTTTGTATCTGATGCATGTTTACAAAGGGCTAGAAGAATTTTCTGGAATGAATCCTAAAAATAATGGATGGGTAAAGTAAGCTGTGTTCTTCACAACATATGCAATAAAATAGCATTATCTTTGTAAAGATAAGTTTCTAAGGAATTATGTTAGAAAACAGGAATATGTTTATGCTGCATCATTTTATACACCTTCCTATTTGCTATTAACAACAGAAAATCAAGTGTTTGAAAATATGACAGACTAAAGAATTTTACACTGTCATTAAGGGAAGCTAACTTTAATATTTGAATTGTAGACAGTAATTAGAAAAAAACTGTCCAAACATAATTACTTTAGAATGTTTTTCAGACATATGCCAAATAAATAAATTACATCTAAATTGTATCTGGTATACACACATTTCCCCAGCCTTTAATATAATTCCATTTATACATTACTGGATATGCATTATGCAATTATACTCTAAGCCCTGGAATTTTTGTGAGGTTACCATATCCCAGAACTTAGGACTTCTTCCTTTTCACAAGGCAAAAAAAGAGAAATGTGTTTAAGTTTGTATTTCTTCCTCAAATATACATGATGAAAATGTCTAACTAAACTTAGATGTACCCATAAAATGAATTTTATATTCTAAAGGAAAAAAAAAAAGTCATTATTACATACTTTACATACTTACAGGGCTTTTAGTAAGAACGGCTATGAGACTTTTTAATTTGCTTTTATGACAGCTGCTAATATAGTCCAAGGTTGCCTTAATCACGTAAGACGGAAAATGAGGAGGATTAGGTGAAGGATCCAGTTCCCTGAATGAAAAAATAAGAGGTGCTGTTTTTTGGTTTTGTTTTGTTTTGTTTTTTCCCCAAGAATCAAACCCCATGTGTTAAATGACATATGTCTCATGGAATAGAAGGAAAAGTCCTAGGAAATCCTTTCTACTTTCAGTAAGTGAGAAGCTCTCAAAACACCAAGCAGAGTGACACACTTTTTATTCTTAACTCTGTTGCACCTTTAAGGCAGTTTTCAAGGTCTCATTTCTCTTTAACACTCTTTTATTCTTTTTTTGAAAGACCATATTGCTAAAAAAAAATATGTCTAATATAAGGTACCTTGGAGGAAAATCTAAAAATGAAAATGAAACTATTTTTAGCATTCAAATATTTCTATTAGCCAGGAATTAGTTAAGTTGACATTGTTTAAGCAATTTTCTTACCAAGTACAAGAGCAGCCACTACAGGAACTGCTAAGAAAAGGTTTACTTTCACTTCTGACTTATAAGTATTTACAGACCTTTGAAAGAATGACTTGAAATTAGTCATTAAAACCTGGCTAATTTTACTGCAAGTAAAATTTTACAGGGTGGCTTTCCATCCTAGTTTAAATTGATCTAATCCAACATTGCCATAGTCCAGAGCTTATTAACATACAATGGAATTATCTTGCCCACCTATTCATTCTTTCCATTAACTGACATATTGTAGAGAGATTCCCCTTTCCTGATACCACGGAATAACTATTTAGAAAGGATGCACATAAGGTATCATCACTAATGAAAATAAAGTCCACTAATTCTCAGTTTCAAAGTTCTCTCTTCTTATGCCTGAAGGGCACATTTTAATACACAATGTTATACAAATACACTCATATATAATGTTATAGAAATACGTTAAAAAAAAAACTACAAATTTTTTAAAATCTACAAATACCTACCCTATGTATTTACTGAGATGAGACCCTTCTGCCTCCTCATTAGGTGGCTCATGTAAGGTCATCAACAGTTCAACCACAATTTCTGATAAATTATTATGAGATAAATTGTCGATTTCCTAGAAGAAGAAAAATAGTATTTTAGTAAGAAAAAAATTAGCTAAAATAATTTAACACTTTTTTTTTTCCTTCTGTGAAAACCCATCTTTTCTTGTCTGGATTCTCTATTTGTTGAATTAGTCAAGACATACAATTTATTCAGAAATTACACCTGGTTAGGTCTTACCTATGACAGTCACAGGCAGAAGAATTGCTTCCCTTGCATTTGGAAAAAAAAATAAAAGTAAGATTAATTCTTACTACTTGTTCTGTATACAGTCTGCCTCTGGGGAAGAAGGAGAGCCTTCAGGAAGTATTAAAAATATTTTAGGAGGAAAACATGACTTACATAAAGAGATATGTAACAGGGGAACTCAGGCTTGTATAATTAAACTTCTTTTTATCACGTTCTGAAATAAATTATACTTCAGATACTGTCTGCCTGAAGGATACTATTGAACCCCAATTACCTGAAAAATCTGGGATACAAATTCAGCTAGCTTGGCTGTATTACAACAATAATCTTGTATCTATAAACATGAATTATTTGTATTTTTACAAAATATATATATAGGAGTTTCCTTCATGTCATACAACTCAATTTATGCATTTAAAACTGATACCTGTTTCCCTAAGCAGTCTTCATCCTTAAGCACGTCGTACACTTTAGAAGCTGTATCTCTTTGCTGTGCTACTTCACTCTTTCCGTGGCTTTGATAGGCAAAATATGGGAGGATGTTCACAAGTATCTTTGGAAAACAGTCTGCCAAAACCTGCCTCCAGTCTTTTTCAATCTTGTTGGCCAGTGATTTCACATCTTCAAATTGACTTCTAATGACCAGGTGTGGAACCAAAACTTTGTAACAAGACCTACACGTAGTAAATACATTTCCAGAATGTCCTTGAATTGCATTTTTGAAAAAATCTCAAGCATAATATAGCAAATACCATTCCTCCGCTAGATTCCTCTATAACTAAGCCTGTAATTATTGTCTAGCTAGTGCTAGACAAAAAGTCTTTGCAGCATAACTATAGTATAGAAGATGCTAATACATTAGAAAAGCTCTCAATACTTCTTCCTACAGTAAAATCTTGATGCGTAACTACATTTAGGTATTTGAAACCTTGTGTCATAATTGTAAATAAATCTAGATAAACTGCTTTCATATAGCAAACTTACCTGTAGAATTCCTCAAGGCTAGTATAGTTCAGAAGTACATAAGGGAAGGCAGATAGGTTGTATCCCCTGTCATTTATTTTCAGCCACTCCACCACCAAATAATCCAAATGTGATGTCATGAAGTCTTCTATACTTTTATAGCCAAAAATGTCAGATACTTTTTTCAAAACCTGTGCATTAAATAAGATTATAAAGTAGCACAAACAATACATGATACAATGGCATAGTGAAAGTACTACTTGTCCACCCCCCTACCCTTTTAACACTTATTCATGTAATTCAGTTCCTACTTAGCACAACCTTTTTTTTTTTTTTTTTAATTTCTGTTTCTTCTAAGAAGGCAATCAAGAACTATACCTGCCTTGGAAGAGGTATCATGCAAAGAAAGGACAAACTGGTATATATTTTGCTGGGTAAAGACTGCACATAGAACAAGAGACATTGAGTAGAAAGTGATAAAAATGAGAGACCACACACATCAAAAAAATGACCAGCATGATAGACTGTAGTACGAACAGCAATTATTTCAGTACACCCTTATGAACAGCAACATAAAAGTTCATCAAGACACATACCATCTTCCAATACACTGCATTTACTTTACATATTTTCCACATTGGAAAATTCAACTTACTTTTAGAGGATAGAAAGAATTTTTAATGAGTTCTGAAATCTTTAATGTTCAAAAATCTATTTGTGTTTTAGATCTGTGCTTTTAAGGTACAGGATTTACTGTTAAAATTGCTTTTTATGATATCATTACTTCTGTGTTAACATTATACAGATTATTAGATTTAATTACAAACTCATTCAGATATTTAAGTCTCACATTAGCCATGCATTGCATTAAAAAAAAAAAACAACTTTCAAAATTGACAAAAGCATTTTGCACCATTACAAATTTGCTTTGCTTCATTTATAACCTAAATATAAACCAGATTTTTTTTACTTGCCTTTTTCACAAGGTGAAGTTCTAACCCATTCTCTTTCACAGACTGGCAAATAGCAAACAAAGCTTGCTTTTCGCATACAGGACTGCAGCACAGAACCATGGTTACAAGCATCAGCAAAACTGCTTTTCTGTTACACTGCTTATCCAAGAGATCTTCAGAACTTGCACCGTCACTAACCTGCAGGAAGAAATAATGAAGACCTTACATAAAAATTCTGTTAAAATAATCTAATGCTGTTAAAACAAATTGATTGTTAAAACAATCAAATATCTGAAGAACTAAATTAATAAATTAGAACAAAGGGTGCTGATACAAACACTTCTGAAAATACTGCTTTGGTTGCTTAAAAATTAAATCCCCCAGCTGTCTGCTCCACCTCTCAACCAGAATTTACTGCCTCCAGCATGTTAGCATACAAGCTTGTATCTCATATACTTTAGTTCACATGTAGTATTAGCAACTCAAACAAAGGCAACACACTTAGCAGACAAATAACTGAGACACTAACAAGTCTCCTCTTGCTCCTTTGCAAAATTTACTGCCTCTAAAGCAGATACAGCAGCAGGATTTTCCTCAAGTTTTTTTTTTTAATTATTATTTTTTATTAATTTCCTAATAATAACATATGTATTACCATGTGAGGAGAAAAGCACAAACCACTAAAGCATACATGCAAGAGCCACCTTGTGATTCAAATACAGTTCTTCCTTTCCTAATGCACAGTGTTGACTAGTGACAAATACTGAATAAAAGTAACACGAAACTGAACCAAGGACAGAAGCTAATGAGAGATGACAGCAAGGAGAGGTGACAGAGCAGAGAGCTGGGGCAACAGAGAAAATAGATGAAACAACGAAGAGCTGGAGCAACAGAAGTCTGTAGGCAACAGATGGAACGAGATCACAGGGATGAGGCCTCAACAGCAAGCCCAAGCTACAGGACAGCAACCCAGTGCAACAAAGAGAGAAAACACAACAAATAGAGACAGCAGGTGGAAATATGATAGACCAACAAAAAATATTATGGAAAGTATGGATGACTAGGCATGGTAGCAAGGAAGAGGGAAAAATGAGACACTAATAGAAATATTAATAGTTGAAGAAATTCTGCAGTAATATACACCACTACATTTCCAGTTACTGCTATTAAAAAAAAAATACTTTTCTTTTACTTGAATTTTCATCTGAATATTTTATATTTTAAGCAAATTTTAATTTTGTGGAAATCAGTATCCTAATACCACTGGAAACATTACCTTACCAAAATATGTAGTATAAAAACAGAACTGTAAAAGTACATAATTTAAATTTACCTTGCCACCTATTCACTATTTATATATTGTTTAGAATAGTATGGTTCCATTTTCCTTTGATTCTTAAATGTTACAGTAGTAAAATCTGCAACAAGTAGCATTATACAGTCCAAAGCATACACTGAAAAAGCTGACAGATTTTTAACGTGGACAAAACAGACTGACTGAACGTATAAAGGATTACCACGTTGTTCCACCACCTCAGATTACCAGAAACCATGAAGAATTAATATTCTTGGAAAGCTAAACACACTTATTTCAAAAGTCATCATATTCACAACCTGAAAATTTGGCAAAACTAATGATTAGATGTTGTTACCAGATTGCTCATTCCTTCCTGAACTCTGAGATAGGCATTCTCAAAAGCCTTTTGCTGGAGCTTCAAGGGAAGAGGTTTTGACAATCCAGAAGAATCTTTCTGTTTCACATCTTGAAACAAACTTCAAAAAAAGAATAATTATTAGCGTAACACTTAGTCTACAGAATTGGTGCATATTGTGCAAAGCAAATAATAAGATTCTGCTTTTCTATACACTCTAATTTTCTTCTTCATTTTCTTGTATATAGCAGTCCTTCCTTCCTCTCCCTCAAACTTTTTTCAGTAACAGGAAGATTATCTGCTGGGGCTAAAAACTGAAATGAAAGTTTCCCAATCTCTGCCAGTGCAGGAATCTAAACTTCAACTAGTTGTCACAACGGAACATTCCGCCTCATGAAATATGTTGGGAATACATTTACTAAACAAATGTACATGTATAAAGAGTTTCTCAAATACATATATATATATATTTATATATACACACACACACATAGTATACAATATATATAGATATATATGTGTTTACATATAATGTATATACATATATTATACGTATTAAATATATATATATATTTAGATAAAGGCACAACTCACTCTGCTACAAAAATTGGAACATCATAGTGGATTGGACCAAACATCACTCTAGCTATTTCTAAGTGACCAACAACAGATACCTAAGAAAGGTCACCATATGTTTGCTTTGTATGTAGAATAACACCCTTGAAAACATCCTAATATTTGACCACTGGAGACCTAGGCAGATTATGAGTTAGAAGTGGTGACTATATTTAGTATCCTTCAATGATTTTCTCTTTCATGAATTTGTCCAGTCACTTCTTGAGCCCCTGTAAACTTTGGGCATCTAGACAGTTGAACATAGTAGGATAATAATCATCATAATTGAATATTGTATGAAGTAAACCATATTTTTTTAGAATCTTGAACATGTTAGCTTCAATTGATGTACCGTAGTCTTGAAACTGGAAAAGACTAATAATCTTCATTTTATTCCACTCCAGATTTTGTAATATAATATCTCCTGCAATTCAATTCTTTTTATGCTGAAGGGCTACAATTTATGCAAACAACTGATGTGTGTAAAGTGTTCCTTACTTTTGAACATCCCTTCTCCACTCCTACTCCAGTTCCATTATATTATTTTTTTTGAGAAATGGAGAAAGAACTGTACATGGTATTCAAATATACAAGATCCTTTAAAATAGTTTCCATGCTACACAATGTGACCAACTTATTTCTAGAGGATAAACAACTATTTCATATTCAAGTTTTGCATAATGCATCTAATGCAAAAATTACAATTATACGCAGTTTATATATATGTACATAATTATATATATATATTTATATATATATATATATGTATACATATATTTATATATATATACACACATACACATATACACAGAATACTTCATAGGCTTTTATATTCCCTCAAGATCAATGCCCCAGAACTACTAGAAACAGCAGGTATACAGTAGCAGAAGTAAGACCCAGTTAAAGTGAAAATTACTGTTATTCTTATAAACAGAAAAAATATCTACATCATCACCTGGTAATCGACTTTGCAGCAAGAATGCAAACTTGATGGTGACTATCGGCGAGAAAACGTGGGAAAGCATCACACACAGGAAGATCTCCATCTTTTAAATTAAGGATAGCCCACTTGGAATAAGGATCAGCCTGAAAAAAATGAATATTGAGGTTTAAAATAGACAGAATACTTACAGTGATATACTTACTGATGTACGCACAAAAATCTTTAGAAACTGTTTTCAAGCACATCATAAGTATATATGTAATATGCTAATGAATTTAAATAAAAATGGGATTACCTCAAGCAGGGCTTTCATGCAGTTTAAAAGCGCTACTCTTACTGGTGCTGTGTATCTCTTTCCTTGAGATAGCTTCCTGAAATACGGAACATTTGAATAAATGAAAAAGTTGCCAACTATTTTGAGAAAATTCTAACAAGTTTGTTTCTGCTCCTTGCAGTTCATTCTTTTGTGCTTAACAGGTAAATTTGGCAGGATTTCATGATTTTCCTGGTAATCTACAATAATAAGTAATATTTATTTTTGATTGCTCAAGTTATCATTTGTTATCCAGTACTTGTGATGCTTATCCAGTTGAGAGTAAAATCTTTGTTAATATACAAATGTGTAGTGTTTATTTCTATAACACTATCATCTTAAGGACTGTAAAGACACTTTGATACAAATATGACATAGAAATCTGGAAAGTTAAATGCTGGATAAAGGGAAAGCACTTGGACTCATGGGATACCAATAGCAAGACACACAGTCATCACGTGGATAACGAAGTTAAAAATCTTATGCCCAGCAAACAGACTTCTGCATTAAATAGATAAAACATACCAAAAGGCTTCAATAATTGCCAAAAATTGCCCTTGAGCATCCCCTGTCTCTTCTGCATGTGCGCTGGACTGGCCCAAACTTACTGCTATAGGCAGCAAGTTGTTTAAAATTACTTTACAAACATCTTGGTCTCGACGGTAGAAGGAACACACAGCACTGTGAAACAAAAAAAGAAAAAAAAAAAATCTTGAACCACTAAGCAGTTCTCAAATCCTGTAGCTGTTGAACTAAAATAGCTCTAATAATGCTAAAATAGTTTCTCTCTTACAAAAGAGGTTTAAGAAGCATAAGAACTTCATCTTCAGGCAAGAGGTTTTCTTCAGTAGGAAGCTCCTTCAAAAGGACCAAGTACTGGGGAAGACAACAAAAAAAAAAAAAAAAAAAAAAGAAAAAAGAACCAAAATGGAAAATAATTCTTAAGAAAGTAAGTAGACTACAAGAAAAACTAGAAGACATTTTCAGTAACTGCCACATAGAATGTCATCATGCAGTAAGGATACCTAATGTCAGCTCTTACGTGTTAGAATCCTACCATCTTTTTATGCACACTGTCACAGTAACATTGCTTATGAAATTTTTGTGTTTTGCAACCAAAAATATTTCCTTTGTAAACTAAAATACAGATCCTATTCTATGACAGAGACCATTTTTAGGTATTTAACAAATAATTAATGATAAAGGCAAGACGTTTATACTTCTCAGCTGTTTATTTTCTAATTTACAACAAATTCCAACTGCTCCTTCCCCGCCTACCCCAGCACACTTCAAAACATCAGAAGTACCTTTTTTCTGATCTTCTCAGAGGACTGATGACAAGAGAAAGGGCACTAAAAATTCACAATTTTAAAAACAGTACTGGAACAGAGGGGAGTCTTCTGTAAAATAATCTCACACTCACCGTGTGCAGATGCAATGGCTTAGCACTGTCAAAGACGCTCCTATCAGTTAACATCAACAGCTTCCTCCGTATATCAGAGGCTCGGAAGCTCACTGTGCGAGTTTGGACTGTAGTTGCACAAATACATAAGAACCTCAAAATTTCAAGGAGGAGTAAATCCTGCTTTGTCAACTGTTCTTCAGCTAATGGACTCACAGCACCTGAAAATAAGGTTCACATGTAAGAAATGCCTCTCCAAGTACAACAAAAAAGCCTTATAACATTTTATGTCTTTACAAAACTAAGTTCTTACAATAGACAGAGTACTAGAAACCTTTATTTGTTATTGAGCAGATACTGCAACAGTAAGTAGTTTCTTGAATGCTTCCTACATCTAAAAAGGCCCTCTTTAAAACAGATGCTTTCAATGTTATGTGCTCATACAGATGGATTATTCTCCCGTCAAAGTACAATGAACACAACAGAACCATTTTTTTTGTGCTGTTCACTATTACTTAGGATGTATTTTAAACTACAGATTCAAAGCTTCCCCAACAGTGAAATTATGACAATTACCACTATATTAATGTCCTCATCCAAATTTCAATTATAACCTAAAAGAAATAGTTACAAATGTCACTTCCTGTCACATTTAGAGCTCTGCCACATTTAGAGTAACTTTCTGCAATCCCAAACTTTAGAACCATTTATTGGATGGCTGGAGAAGATATTTCTAAACACATTTATTCAGCATGATGGAGAAAACAGACCAGCTCTTTGTTGCAGTAGTATAACACCATGATTTCCTTTCCAATAACAAAACAGAAACCATAGTCCTGATTAGACACTAAAATACGCATCATTTTAAGAAACAAATTAAAATGAAAGAGAACATCAGTACTTACAGGTCTTAACAGCAATAAACACCTGTCCTAAGAACATACAAATTCATGTTCCTCCTCCTACTGGTCCAGAGATACAAGAAAGCTGACCTTGCCAAGAATTACTGATCAGCAAAAGAAATGAAAAAGGACTACTTTTAAGAAAATGAAGCACAACCTAATGACAGAGACAGGTAGTCTACAGACACACCTTCTCTTCTTTTCCAAAACTTCTGACTTTGAGCAAGTTAACTAGTTTCCTGCATTTCACTATTTGTAAAATAAAAAATAAACTTCTAATTTCCAGATGAGCTAGAGTACTTGATTAATATCTTTAAAACACTAATGAAATACAAAAATTGTTTAGAATGTACCTGGTTCAACTATTACCTGACTAAAAACAGAACAACATGATACCTAACTGTCATTCAAGGAAAGAACAATTTGTAAAAACAAGGCAGGAGAGCGGGGTCTTAATCTTTCGCAAATAGTTTTGGACAGAGAGAAAGCTTACCTGTTACGTTTTGCATGTCACCAGATTCATTTGTACCGCTGACGTCAGTCACTGAATGACCGTCAAATAGATTATCAGATACCTGGTTATCTGCTTCCATTATACTCTCCTCAGGATCATGCCCCACTACATCCATTTCTCCTAAGTCACTTGGTTTTCCAGTAAATGTCATCTGACAAAAACACAATATTCTTTTAAAGTTGGCTTTTAATGACAGGAGAAAACACATAAGCATAGAACGAGGAAAGACACTACAGTTTTCCAGTCAACTCGAACAGGTGAAGAAAATAAGGGCTACACTGAAGCGATGCATTTCACTCTTCGTGATAAAACTGTCTTCTAAACATGTGAATTGTATTTGAACTATTCTCTTCAAGACATAAGCTTCCTGAGACAGACATGTTTTTGTGTTTTACAGTGCCAAGGACATTGTTAGTAGTTGAAAAACAATTCTCTGGAAGACACCAAACTTCCCACCATACTTCATAATTACACAGAAATGAAAAGGCAGCGTACGGCCTTTTTGAGAGCACAGTAATTACTGTTTTCCCTACTAGATGAGAAGCTAACAGAAGGTAAATTCCTCAGGTTCTCCTAACCTGAAAAAAAAAAAAAAAAAAAAAAAGGATTTTGCCTACCTAGACCTGACTACAGCACAATCTGCCAAAATGAGAAGTTTCAAAAGTTGTAGTAAACCCAGTGATGTGCCATCCTATTACTTTTGTAAAAGATAAGATTACTTTTGTAAAAAATAAAAATAAGATTACTTTTGTAAAAGAGAAGAGAGCCAGTTACAGCTCAAACATTTAACATCTACAAAAAAACATCTCTACAGTGTTTTTTAAGACACATAAACCCAACAAACTAAAAAAAAAAAAAAAAAGTTCTTAACATTTCCACATGCATTAAAGTTAAATGTCGTGTTATAGAAACTCTGTGGCATAAAATCTATATATCATTTAACAATATTAAATAATATTAAAAAATTCCAAAAATAGCATTGTTTTTTAATATGAACAGGCATGCTAATATTGATCAAATATTATCTACTTGTCCTCATTTTTCCCCTATGCCTGTGTTCAAAATATACAAATGTTAAATAGAAATAAGTGTCTTATTTTGTTTGCCTCCAAACTATTATACCATAAGAAATATACCATTTCTGCATTCAGAAACACAGGGAATGTACTTACCAGATTTTTGCAAATATCTACAAGATCATTCATAAATTTTGATGTTAACAAATGCAGGAATAAATTAGACAGCATCTTATTAGCACTGTTCTGTAAGAAAGTAAGATGTACAGATAAGTTAATTCATTTTTTTCACGTACGACACGTGATATCCAATTTTGTGATCTCATTAATGAGGAAAGAAACAAAAATTACTTTATAAGCTTTACCTTGGTACAATTGCATAAGCATTTTGTACACTGCATTATCAAAGTCCTCAGTGAGTTGATCTGGGCATCTTCATTTAGTTTCTTTCTTGAGTTAGAAATGCTTTCTCCGGCATAATGAATGAGAGACTAATAAAAATACAACAAATAGTTCAGTTAAATTCCTTTATATGTTGGCAAACGCACAGCACACACACAGACAAAAGGACATAATTATCATTCATACATTCTGATTCATACAGCTTTGATATTTACAGTGTGCATCAGCGAGTTTGGGCACATTATTTTTCTTTTTTTTTCCCCCAAACATTCTGCTCCAGAAGCAACAAGTAAATGGCACAGACTTGCCTGAAACACTGACAGTTTCATCATGAAAGGAAAATATGGTATCTGTCCATAATGCAAAGTTTCGGGATTCCATATTTAAGTGCAAAAGCACCTCACACAACAATAAAAACAACAATAGCTGTCTTCATACTGGCTTAGCCCATATTAAAAAAATTCTGCATGAAAGACCTATAAATGAAAGGAATTTTTATCCCAAATGGTCCTTTTGCCCAAAAATCCTTGATTATTTTATCTTTCTAAAAGGGGTGATAGAGAAACATACCAATATTTAGAATCTGTAAATTTGCTATATTGGTATATTGACAGAATTCATTGATTTTTTCAGCAGCAGTAACATATTTAAACCTCTCTGCCTTTTTTTTTTTTAAGCATAAATCAGGGGAAATATTCATGGTCTGAAGGTGTGTTAATATGAATAGAGTTTTTTAAATGATTTTATATTTAATAATCTACTTTAAGTTGTTTGCAAATGCATTGCTGCTTACCTTAGCTTTCTGGAACAACTCTGATTTACAGGCATCCTCTTCTGTAAATAAACCAGTGTAGCAATAGCAGCCGAGAACACCAACTGAGAGACTGACACATCGAACAAGATGTTCTGCAGCAACAAGCTTAGACTAAATTAAACACACAGTATAAGCACCAGTGGTTTAATATGATTTTTTTCAGCAAAATACAAATTCTTTAGTCTCTTCTCAACACTTGTATATACATATTTTGTCAGCATGAATGAAGCTTTGCATTCTAGTGTTCTGCATCTTGCATTTGTCTTAGCTCCCTATCAAGTCTTTTTGGCTCTCCATGTTATAATATTCTCTGCATCTCCCGTGGCCCTTACGCCTCCCTCCTTCACAACAGTTTAAATTCTCCCTGTCCTTTAGGTTCCACCACAGTAATAATTTCATCTCTCCTCAGCGTAAGGAGGGAGAATGAGAACAGTTGTGGTGGAGCTGAGCTGCCCAGCTGAGTAAAACCACCACACCGGGACAAGCAGTAGTATGAGCCTAGACATGGACTACAACACATTCCTACCACTGCCTCTTGCTATCTTAGTAAATTTATGTTTCTTCTTAGCAGCAACCAATTTCAACAAACAAATGGCACGTAGGGTTGTGAATGCCCGCAAATCTACTGCAGGAACATTCTGGAGACCCCTGTTTACCTGTCTAACTTCTTTGGATCAAAGGAGAAGAAAGAGCAGATAAATATTTTTACTTTCTCTGGGAAAGAGACCAAAGAGGATTTGCTACCACGTTGTTTAAAAACATGTATCTACAAAAAGATGGAGAAACTCATGCATACACACTGTTTACATATGCAAAACCAGGAAGAGGTTTTACAGTGCCTAATTGACGTATCTTGTTTCAAACCGTAACACTCCCTCTTTTGTCTCACCAAATATTATAGGACCTTAACGACAAATTGCCAAGGAGGCACAGCACTGTATCAAAATCAAAGCTAGCCTGTCAATGGAACTGGAAGCTTAAAAAGCCTGCTGCTTTTGTCTTCATCAACTTTTCAAGGATGAAAACTACACAATCTCCCTGGGCAAGCTGTGGCACTGCTTGACTGTCCTCAAGCTATAAAACTTTCCTTGCATCAGTGTTAATTTGTTGTTTCAGTTTATGCCTGCTGTCCCTGGCCCTCCTGCAATGCACCACTGTGATGAGCCGGGCTGTCTTCCAGATAACTTTATAGGCACTGGGAGGCTCCCTCAAAGCCTGTTAGGTCCCCCCAGAGCCATCTCTGCTCCAGGCTGAACAAACCCAGCTCCCTCCGTGTCTGCTTACAGGTCTTTAGCCCTTATTCTTTAAGAGCTACTTTTTAAGGGCTTTAGCCCTTAATCAGTGGCCTTCACTGTCTTGACCTGGGAGGCCCAAAACTGGATGCAGCATTCTAGACACAGTTAGAGGGCACCAAAAAGAGGAGGATAATCATTTGCCTTGAGCACTGACTGTGTTCTTGTTAATACAGCCTGTATTTGCAGCTTTCTCTGCCTTTATACTGCTGCCTCTTTTTATAAAACCTATGTGAGATCTCTGTGCCTCAATCTTGGTTGAAAACTGGCAAGAGCTTAAAGCATTACAAGGACACAGAAGTTGAAGCAAACATCTCAAAAAGTAGCATAACAAAGATCTATGTGGCAACTTCACACATACTTCCACTTCCACACAGCTAGTAAGTAGCTTCCCACATACATGTACCTAAGGAAATTACAGTTTGCCAATGATGTACAAAAGCACAGAGCAATCTGTTTCATATTATTGAAAACAGTTTTTAAAATGTTTGCAGTTCATTTTTAGAAACGAAAGAAATGAAAATCTCTACACTTTTCATTGAAAATATATTGTTTAGGAACACATTTATAAGGATGAAACAGTAATTTCTAACTTACCTCAGGAGCATAGCTGCTTAAAAGCTTTTCTGACATTGTCGAAAGGCAGTGCTCCAGTGTTTCCCTAAGATTTTGGTTGATGGCAAGTCTTGAACCAGTCACATTTTTATCTGCAACGTTTACTGCAAAGTTAGTGAAAATATCCATTTCATCAAATGTTGTCTGTAGATAAAGTTCTTCCACATCAGAAAAATCGCTTTCCTCTTTTCCTTGGAAGTGCTGCACACTTGAACAAGAGACATTGATTTTACTTCAGCAGTCAATGAACACAAGTCTTTAACACTATTATTTAAATGTTAAAAAAAAGAGGCAAAATAAAATTTTAAAATTTTAAATTTTAACTTCTGTTAAAAAGTTAATGAAACTGGTTAATCTTTTATTTCTGAGGTGACTTTCACTGTGGAATGGATACTTACCATTTCAGCTCTGTCTGAAGAAACTACAAGGAAAAATAAAGCCTGTATAGGCATCATAAGTTCTATTGCAGCTCACGTACCAGCAACTGGTTTGTGTTGAGATAGCTGACATCAATCTGCTTCACACAACTGAAGCATAAATTCAAAAGAAGCCTGGAACTAATGGTTTTATCTTTCATTACAAGAAGTTATACACACTTTAATTTCATTAAGAGCAAGCTGGATATAGTCCAGGAGCTTGAATATATGCATCAGTGAAAGATGCAACAGCATTCTTAGAATTACTCCAAGAGACTCAAGTAACATGTAGCTGGGCCACAAATACTGAGTAGCGTGAGGACACAGAAATTAATCACCTAATCTTTACAGATTTTCTCTGATCTTCATGAAAAATCCTAAAATATATGCTTCCTTTAGAATGGAAGTTAATGTTAACAAGCATGAATAGATATTTGTATAAAGTTACAATTTATTTGAAAAATATATTATGGAGTTAAAAGTATCTAATGTATTTGTATGTAAAGAGACAAATATTTAGCTGTATTGCTTGAGAAACTTATTCCTCCTAAGATATTTTGTTCAGTACATGAATCTGACTCTGTCAGCAACATCCGGTGATATTTCAACATCTGCTTGAAGCATCTTAACAAATTGCAAAAACTCTTATTTTTATGGGGTATTGAAGATGTTGTACAGAAAGATGCAAAAGAGCTCAAGGAACATTTATGCGTTTCATTGTCTCTGCTTGATAAAATAGCAAATATAAGCATAACTATTTATTATGATTGATTTAAAAACATACCACTTAGCATCATTTTGGAAAAAAATCATAGCAGCTTTACTGTTCTTCATTGTAAGGCTCACAAGAATTTTTTGTATCATAAGATGAGGAAAATCACTGAAAAAAAAAAAAAAAGAAAATTATTTTGTTTTTTCTTTTGATCAGACATGCTCTTGGGTTTCCTGTAGTGTGCACAAACACTGATAAGATTCACTGTGTACCTTCAAAGTGGCTTAAATTTTCACTTAAGATTTCTAACATACTTCCTGTATGTATTATGCTCTGGGTAGATGCCTAAACTATGTCTCCAAAAATGATATCCTACAGTGAGCTTAAAAAACCTACCTCTACCTACCTCTACCAAAGCATTACCACCATACAGGTCTGCAAATCCACTTTCCCCTGGACAGTCTTCTGCATTACAGAGCAAGTTTACATATAAAATTATGCCACAAAGACTCTACCTGCAGAGCACAGGAGGCAACTTCACACATTCTTCCATTTCTTCCTCCAAACAGCAGGACAGTACCCATTTCATTATTGCCTCCTTTAATGCAGAAACCAGATTTCTTTCACAATTACTCTGATCCATTCCTATGTCCAAATTTTCTGGCACTGAATAGGCAGACATCAGTAATGCTAAACAATATACTGCAGAACTATAATAAAAAAAAGGAACAGAGGGCATTTATGAGAAAAAAACAAATGGGTATTTGAAAGAGCAAAGTCAGTATTTTTGCACTCTTGGGGGGCATCAAATCCACAAACAACTTAATAGCATACATACTAGAAAACTCCTTTACTTGAACCTGCATTTTTAAAAGCCATATTTTTGCTAATACAGATGTTTCCTGTTTATTTTAAAGACTGTTTCCGGACACTGATTTCAGAATCAAATATATATTTAGAAGAAATCCTACTTTTTAACTTCAAAAAAAAAACAACCACATCTCTTTCAGTCAGATTTTATATTTTTAGTCACATTTAACATTTGAAGATGCTTGCCTCTCTTCTTCCACCTCTGCTTTTACACTTAGGCACATATTTACATCAGTTTCAAGTGCTTAAAACACAGATGTGGCTAGTTCTTAACTAGAAATGCAGACACAAAAACAACAATAGTAATACTTTGAATAATGCAGTGGTTTTGGTTACACAGTAAAATGCAATGTGAATCAGACATGAAATAATATCTTTGCTTCCTGTTTTACCTTGAAGGTTTCAATGGAGGTCCTGAAAATATCTTCCAGAGTTCTTTATCTGTTACAACAAGGTTTCCTTGAATCATAGCTCCAAGTAACCCAAAGCTCTCCACTTCAATTTGCTGAAAACTTACGCTACGAATGGTAAGAGACCAAACTTTTGCCCAGGTTCTCTTGAGCTCTAACTTGTAGGTGCTTTTCAAATCAGTTTTCTGGCTTTGACACAAAGCTACCTCTTTAAGACACTTCAGCACATAAGGGGTCCTTTCTCCACATCGCTGCTGAGGCAGTAACTGGTGAAGTATGTTGAGTAAGGGAGGTAGCTCACAGTTGGGAAGACTCATGGGATACTTTGATATTAATCGAGTTGTAATCTGTAACCTTAAAAACACAACGTGAAGCAATCAATATGAAGCATACATAAATGTGTCTTCAAAAGTTAATAAACGCTGTATTCTCTGATTGCCATTTCTCACTTATATTTTCTAGTATTCAGCTGATTTGTTTATTATCAAATGTTAAAAGATTCACTAGTTCTACTTTTTTACTTGGGAAGTCTGCCAGTGTAGCCTCACTATCACTAGAAGTTTCTTACAAGCTGACTTCATTAGCTTCTGACCATGAAAAAAAAAAAAATCAGACAAAAATTATTTTTGTCCTTTCGCTAGACTAGCTTGTTACACACTCTGACTCAGGAAGTGACTTCCAGGAAGAAACTACATAAAAATGACAACACTTCAACAGATATGAAAATTAAGATTCATCAAATGAAGAAAAAGTTAAGCTGGGAATGGTGAATTTTGAAAGGGTTTTGCTCATAGCAATGGATGCAACTCTATAGTGCTCATAGTACTTCTTGGAGACTGCTACCTCTCCTCAGAACAGTGGGCTAACTTCTCAGTCAGGTCCTAAACAGTCACCTTGTCTCAAGAGTGAGCATTAAACACACACACCGTGCCCCTGCTCACAACCCAATTCACTAGCAGCTACACTATTCTAGTACCCTGTACAGCAATTTCCAAAAGTAAAAAAGGGAGGAACGGTAACAGCAAAATCATTTAGTGTAATCTACTGAAGCTAAAAGTCGACATTCTTGAGCCTACAGTTGGCAAGTCCTAGAAAAATCTCTCTCTACTTTCTGTTACAGATTCCTTCTCCTGGGGCAGCCAGTGGAAGATTATGAACCCGCACCTCCTGTTCAGAAGTCCCTAATGTCAACAAAAATTCACCTTCATTGGTGTCCAAGCTAAGATGCCAGGCATTGCACTTCAACAGCTTTTAGGCAAGGTATTAAGGCAAATTGCGAGAACTAGTTCAGAACAGCCAAACTGTTAACAGTTGCTGTTCCGTGACCCAGCCAGCTTAAGGCAGCAGTAAACCTCAACTTCATTTCCTAATACTCAAGAGCTGGATGACACATTCACCTACATGACGACTGGTAATATCTAGCACAAAAGACAGATAAAAAATAAGAGGCTGTAAAATGTTACACACTGCAACACAATCTACCAGACCCCATTTGTTATTTCTCAGGAAATCAAAGGTATCAAATTTTTAAAGCAAGATACCACTCACTACTTTCCAAATGCTGTGAGAATCTAAGCTTACTGCTTAGATATGTAATTACAGCACCTTCAGACACCTAATTTGAAAGCACAGTGTATTCAGGAAAATAATTTAACACATTAAGATGTCTGTAGTGGTATTTGGTTCATGTAAAGATGTTATTACCAAGGTATGACATCAAAATCCTTCTGCGATCTTTGCAGGTTTTCCCGAATTACCTCCCAGTCTAGTTCAATCCTCCTGCGCTTGCTTGGTACTGGTTCATCACTGGACTGTGAAACCGTATACGACTGGGTAATTTCCAGAGCTTTTGTGTCCTCTGTAAATACCTTCATGAAGAGAAATTAGAAAGTAAGAAAATAAAGAGAAGTATTTACAGGAAAACTGAAATGTCAAACTTAACTGATCCATTTTTACTGTTTAAAGCCTCTTAAGAGCCAGTAAGTGGCATTAGTTACCATTTCTTACTACAAAAGAACTTATGCTTCCATTCTAATATGGAATACTAGTGAAAAATAGCGTAACTTAGAAGTCCAAATATTCTAACCTGCACAAAAACTAAAAACTAACAGAACACAGACAAAAGGAACTAATACTTCAGTAAATGATTTTGAGGAAATGTTAAAGCCGTATCAGCTTAAAAAGCGAAATGTACTATACCATAAGTATATACATCAAATTTATATTCAGATAAAAATGTTACCTGATGACAAATATCAGCCATTAATCCAACCAAATTTTCCTTCACAGCAATAGTTCGTGAGCCTGAAGAATACTTTCCTCTACTGCCTATGAGATTTATTTCATTCACCAGCAAATCATATAGGTTATGTAAGATACTTTGCCATTTTTTGGAGTCATATGCACCTGTACATGCAAGAAAAATTAAAAGATAACACGTGCCACTCACTTCATACAATATATAAACCTACTTAGACAATACAAAATATAGCAAAAATCAGAGCAGAGCACACAAAACTTAACAACAAATGCAGGCCTGCAGAATAAGTCTTATAATGGAGAATGAATGAAGTAAAAGATTGAAAAAACTTAAAAGACAACTTAATCATAGTATATAATAAGCATAGGGAAGAATTTTGAAATATTCAGTTCTTTATCTAACTAAAAAGACTACAGTGAAATGCTGTGGGTAAGCCATTATATTGACTAATTGTAAACTCTTTGCCATTTGTAGCCAAAGTCATAAATAGCCATCTTTTTTAAAAAATAATGATGCTATAACCAAACCGGGCCATGACAGGCAAACAGAAATTACTGAGTGATGTTTTCTGGCCAGTATTATATAGTAAGTCAGACTGCAATCATTTCCTAACACTCATGATTATATGATACACATGGCAATCTAAATTCAATCTGAACTACTATTCCCTTTGACAAAGACTTTGTGCTTTGATTTAGTAATAACTTTAGGATAACAACAACCAAACTTTACAGGACTTAATACAATTAATGCATACAATTTGCACACAGTGCACACAAATTGAAATTGTAATGCACACAATTTGCAAACTTATTTTCCGTGTAGATCTATAAAATAAAACTACTGGCAAGTAATCATCATTTCCATCAGTATTTCCAAGACTCAGTAACAAAATTCAGAAAATTAGCACAATAATTTGAGCTATACAGTGCTAGAAATAAAACAGGGAGCTTTCAATAGTACCTTTTTCCTGAGATTTTGCACCCTTTGGATGATGCATATGAACTTGGAGACGAAATAACTCAATTATTGATTCCTTCAAGGAATCTTTTGGTCTATACTGAGTCCATATATAAAGCACTGTAGGCAAAATTTCTTCTCCAATTTTACAAATCCGCTTGCGACAGTTAACAGCAAATGTATTGAAGAAGATATTCATTGCTGCAATAATATGATCCAGGCCCGCAATATTTCTGTCTTGCCTGCAATATAAACCAAAGACTCAAACTTCCAGAACAAATAATCATATTTCTTTTCACATGAATTATTTAAAAGTAAATACTAGCATGTAACTATAATCTGAATATTATTTGCATATATAATAAGTGCAGAAGTTGTTAATAAAGAATTTATTAAAAGCGTTCAAAGACAGAACGATGAAATACGCCTAAAGAGGATTACCTGCTACTACACGAGTTTAATCCAAAATACTTTAAATAGTTATTATCTATAAAAGCAGGTATTAACATAAAAAAGGAACACTTGCAACATACCTTGCACACTGCATTGCTCTTGAAAAGAAGTTAAACATATCATATTTCAACTCATCAGTTTGGAAGCAATATCCCCTCATTAGTGTGTGAATTATCCTAGCCACCAAGACTCTATTCATCTTCCCAGAAGGCGTAAGGTAAAATTGTCCATACAGCATCAGCAGATCTGCAAATGTATTTTGAAAGTATATGTAATAGCGTAGAGATGTTATAAATACATAATTATACAGACATATATTTAAGAAGATTACTTTAAAAATGCTGGAAGCAAAATATTACATTAAATATACATAAACCACCTTTCTGAATTCAGCTGTATGTCATTATCCACTAAAGTTAATCAGGAAGAAAAAAAAGACAGAAAATATATGGGGTCTTGTCGGCACTAGAAGTAAAGTTATACTCATTCTGAGCTGGGATAAAATCTGTTTTGTGTTACACAGAGCAAAGTGGCTACAGCCACATGGCCAACTTTCACAACTACTTCTAGATTCAACTCCTTCCACTCTACATTGACTGCTTATAGCGCAGTGGGCTCCATTTGCTGTGGAATACACAATAAAAGTACTCAGAAGCGATTTACAGCTACAAATACATTAACAGAGAATTTGGTGCAGCAGGAACAGGTCAACGGATCAGAGCAATTGGTACCAAGACTCACCATATTTCCTTCAGAAGCAGTTCAGATAGTTTACTCCAGGCCCCAAAGCTACACATCCATACTTTGCATTCATTTAATTTTTTTTCTGAAGGAAAGGTCCCTTCCACAGATTTTTGCTTTCTTATCTCAAGGCCCATTTAAGAATTACAACACCATCCTTCCATGAGCATCATGAGTATCAGAGTAGCACATTACTGATCCACCATCATCATGAGTTTAACGTGACAGATACAAAAGCCTTATTACTGTTTGCTTTATGCCATCTACAAGTGACGTGATACTGTCCCTCAGTCCTTGGATGGACAGTAGCCAATGCAAACATCCACACCAGGAAGAAAGACTGACTCAAACCCATGACTTTAGCAGCTGTGCTGTGAGGACACTTTGAATGAAGGTACATCCACCTCTCTCAGGCCTTTTCTCTAAGAAAATACATAGGCAGAATGATCTTTTGGGAATCCCAGCCACTATGACTACTTAGCTCACAGTCATGCTCTGAGTTCATATAGTCCTTGGGATTCAGAATGACCAATTACCACTGAACTTCCCCATGGAAGGGGAACCACTGGGGCCTTCTGTCAAGAACTGGCCCCATACTTTCACCATGCTTGAATGAACTTCAGGAGCCTGTAGTTCTGTTCACTAGACTGACTAGCACCTGGATGAGCCTGACAAAACTCAACTCTACGGGTGAGTAGTTCATCAGTTTAAGGTGAGTGAGCTCTTGACAGACAGAGTCAAGATCAAGGCCTCTGAGGTATTCAAAATATGAATGCTCTTGAATGCTCTGTGAAGGGCTGATATCAATGACTTCATCCAGTTTTGATCTCAGATTCCTGAACTGTGGATGAGCCAGCTCAGGACAACTACAAATAAATTGCAAGGGTTACTGTTTCACTGTTGTGCAGGCCTTGGTAGACTTACAGACATCTTGGCGGTCTCCTCCAGGAGCTCAAAATGCCACCTTCACCAGGTCTTTCATAACTCTGGCCTCTTATTCAAAAGGAATACCAACACATTCTTCCCAAGCAGGCATAGGGCCATTTGCAGCGCTCAGGTGACTGCATCATGGGAGTCAGGGTTGCCTCATAGCCCTACATTACTGGGTCACAAACGTTTAAGCTGGAGACAACAGTGCCGACACCTGATTTAACTGTGTCTCTTCTACATAAAGGGTGGAAGTGGCATGGGCATCAGTGATCTCACTGCGAGATGATGGACCCTCAGCAAGAAACTTGAAGCCAGCATTTCCAACACTCTCATAACTGGGAGTCCTACACAATTGCCAGTTGCACAGCAGCTCAAGGCCACAATAGCCCAAAGCTCCCTAACCGGGGGGGATTTCTGTACTGGAACTTCTTCAGGTTGGAAAACCACTCCTGCTGTCACACCCACAGAGCACTTTCTGGTTGAACTCTATTCATAGCAACTCTTTGTGCTCCCTGCTGACCTCGCCTCAAAGAACACACACTGAAGGAAAGCAGACAGATTTACACAAAGCCAAGAATCTGAAGAGTAAGACATGCAGCAAAACAAGCTAGTCAACAAAAAGCATAAAAAAAAATTTGATTCCACAGCACCAGCTGATCTCATAGCTGAGCTTGCTTCAGGAAGGTTGGACTACAAATACTATTAACTGCTTTTGTGATTCCCTGGGAAAGCAAATATAGCCATAATGTACACAGAGATGAACAGGTAAGAAGACAAATACCGCATATGATCTTTTAAAAATCAAGATTTGAATATAGGAAAGGGAGAAGTATAGCAGCCAGTGATACAATCTGTCTTCTGGAGGCCATCAGGGTCTACTGAAAACTACCATTAACAAAATTTTATTAACCTGACCAAACTAAACAAGCAGGCACACCACCTCCATTCATGGAGAGACAAAAGCCTAAACTGTAAAAATCATCTCTAAACCCCGCTGTCATGCACCATCCTCCTAGCTCTACTTATAGGATAGACACTTTGTGAACCAGTCCTCCACACAAGTCATTGGAGGAGTTGCAGTCCTCCTCACTGCTTGACTCAGCTTTTTTCTCCAAGTCCAATAGGCTGCACATGAGTCACTTCTAAAGAGCACTGTCTAGTGTCTTTTCATAATGGAACTTCTGTTTCTGCCACCTCTCTAGATTTTCATGTTCCCAAGCCCCCATCAGGCCTCATCTAAGTGAGTCAATACCCTTCATGATCCTTTCAAACACAGCTTTCATGCTGTCCTTCATCTCCTCTTCCCACTCTTATCCACCACTTATCCTCACGGTGCTCATCCTCACAACCTGGAAGTATGGGATGAGGAGCAGAAGAACCCCTCACAGTTCAGGTGGAAACAGTTAGAGACCTGCTGCTCCACCTGGACTATCACTATCAAATCCATGGGGCCAGATGGGATCCACCCAAGGGTGCAGAGGGAGCTTGGCAGATGTGATTGCTGGGCTGCTTTCCATCATCTCTCACCAGTCATGGTCATCCAGAGAGGTCCTGCATGACTGGAGACTTGCTAATGTGATGCCCATCTATAAGAAGGGTTGTAAGGAGGACCCGGGGAATTACAGGCCTGTCAGCCTGACCTCAGTGCCAGGTCCTTAGGTGGATGAGAGAAAGGCTGCTGACGTAGTCTACCTAGATTTCAATAAGGTCTTTGACACGGTCTCCCATAGTATTCTCCTGGAGAAGCTGGCAGCCCACAGCTTGGACAGATACACGCTTTACTGGGTTAAAAACTGTCTGGATAGCCAAGCCCAGAGAGTGGTGGTAAACGCAGTGAAATCCAGCTGGCGACCGGTCACCGGTGGTGTTCCCCAGGGGTCAGTGTTGGGGCCCATCCTTTTTAATATCTTTATTGATAACTTGGATGAGGGAATTGAGTGCACCCTCAGGAAGTTTGCAGAGTCATTTCCAGAGTGATAATATCAAATGCCCATTGATGTCCTCATAGGTCTCTAAAATATCCACTCATTAACAAGCCAGTGCCCAAGATGCATGGGGTGCACAGCCCCATGAGCACCTCGTGGGTCTTCTGGTTTCCTTTAGTAAGGCTGCATTCAGCTTCTGCTGAAATACTGCTTCTACTGGAGTTTGGTGAGTCCTTTGACAATGCAGACAATATACACCAATGTGAGAGCTCCTCATAATTTTTACGAAGATGATTATCTACATCAAGAAGCTCAGAACTTTCAAAAGATAAAGGCCTCATGAAGTAGGTATTTGCTTGCCAAATCTAACTGCTTTGGAGCAAGAGCTGGAATCTATGTTCTAATCCTGAGGAGGGAAGCACAGAGGGAGGTGTTGGCGTCTTCTCCCTGGTAATGGCTGACAGGACTTGTGAGAACAGCGCAAAGCTATGCTGGGAAGGGTCAGATTAGGCACTAGGAAAAAAAAATTTATGGTGAGGGTGGTCAAACACAGGCTTCCTAGAGAGGTGGCTGATGCCCCACACCTGTCAATGTTCAAGTGTCAAATGGACAATGCCCTCATGAATACCCTTTAACTTTTGGTTAGTCCTGAAGCAGCCAAGCAGTTGGACTTGATGGTCTCTGATGGTCCCTTCCAACTGAACTATTCTATTCCACTCAAATCCTCAACTCCTGTACCACATCACTGATTTTATCAACAGAAAACAAACTTATCAATTGTACTCTGAGATTTTATAAACAAGCATTAAGTTGGAATCACTAGCAAAGGTTACAATAACCTTTATAAAGCTCATATATTCTTCCTCTAATAAAGCAACTTGCTTCATATAACAGATTTAACCTCCCCTAGATTTATGGCCTTCCGTCCTGCCTCACTTCAGTGACTGCATTCCATTGTGCCCCTCCCTTAGGAGCTTCTGGCCATATTCCAATAGACTCAGCTCACGTGTTCCTAAGCTACCTAACTGCTACACAACAACTTCCACAGGCTCCTCATGCAACCTGTACAAACCCTTCCAGGGACGTTCAGACTCCATTTCCTTTCTTTGTCTTCTTCAATATCTGCCTCCAACACCCTTGACTTCTTGTCCCATTCCCTATCTGCCTATTCTCAATCTTACCAAAGCTCCCAGTTCTTACCTGTGGGTTGGCAGCCCCCTTTGTCTTTTCCCCCCACCTCACTGGTTTCTAGCCTCAGGAAGCTCCCGCAAACATTTCAAGCTTCCACTCTGACCTCCAATTTCCAGTTCTACCTCTACAGCCAAATGCTACCATCTTCTTTAGCTTCTCTGATCCCACCCTCAGTCTCTCCAATTTTCTTATCACATCTCCCATACCATACTGGTACAGTTCAGCCTCGTAGCTTTGCCAACCTTACACAAAATTTTTGGCCTCCATTTTGACTCCCAGTATTACAAGACTCCTCTCTGAGTCCTCTGCAAATTTATTTCCATCCTGGAGTTAAGCAACTATTTAAGCTACAGAGCAGAGCATTTTCTCAGAAAACACTTTTCAGAAAACAACTACCTCTAAAACACTACACCATACAAATAATGCAAAGTTCTATGCTTCACTTCTACACTTTCTCCAGAATTACACATGCAACATTCAACAAACTAAACTGTAAAATTTCTACTCCCTTCTTTTGCCTAACAACAGTGAATCAATGCTTTTTTAGACTTCCATGAGCCAACAAAACTCAAATAATAAAATCTGACATTAGTACATTAAATATTCCAAAATGATACTAGCCAGTACCTAGTAACTAGTAAACAACTGCACACCCACATCAGTGTTACAGAGGCTGTTTCCTGTACTCATGTTCCATGGATTCTTTATACATAATAAAATCATTATACATGTTAAACCCTGTAGAGAACTTGCACATAACTCCATTTTTTATAAGTGCATGTTTCAGCAAGCAATACACAAACAGTAAGCAGAAATAAATCAATTCCTAACCTTTGCTGCTCTGTATATTTCAACCGCAAGCCTTCAGTGCTGACACTAAATTTAATAAAGGTTTGTGTAGGACTTCATACAACATGGCATTGCAGGAAAAGCATCAAACAATTAGAATGCCCCTAAACATACTTCCAAACAGTAAAAGACATTTCTAAGAAGGCTTGAAAATGTTACCTGGCCACTGATGCTGGTGTATCTCACACCAGTACTTCCTTACTGAGAGGATGTCTTTTAGGAGTATACTACTACAGTCAGAGCCATAAGCAGCACAACTTGTTGGATCTTTTATAATTTGAAAGACATAATTCAGAAGTTCCTGGCATTCCAGTCTGGGTCCTCCTATGGGAAAAAACGGTAGACTTTAATTAATCCAGAGCGTGCCAAATAAACGTGGAATGAATTGCTTGTAAAATGAACATTTCTGTGTTTACTTAAAACTACAGTTCAGAAACCATTCTGTTAGAGAACATCCACTTAAACTGCTTCTAAGAATGAAATTATGCATGAGAGAAGATACACCAGTTATAAGCACACTGAATAATCAGAAAAAGGCACCACTAATCATGAACAAGGACAGAGACACAAAGGACTAACTCACATGAAGATATTTGAATTATAAATGTCTGGAAGCAACCAATATGGATCTCACCCTGGCAACTCATTTCAGGGAAGGAATTTGAAGTTTAAGGTAAGGCATCAAAACAAAACAATAATTTTATACAACCATTTATTACTGACTTCTATTAGCATGTCTGATGAAATATTTGACCAGGCTGCCAATCTCTTGCATCCTCTTCTGTCTGGCACTTTGGGTTGAAGCAGATGCATTTGGTTTTGTCAGTCTGAGATTTTCCATTTCCTTCTCGAAATATTTCTTCAAGACACTTCAAAAATATAAGAGATACCAATGAAAGATCTGCACATTTATGACTAATAAAACAGGTAAATGTTTTAAGCCAGAACATTGGCTCTTAACCTTTTCACATTTCTAATTATTAAAAACTAAAAACAACAAAAACTGGCTTATTTTTTTAAGATAACTCAAAAGCAACATGAATAGGAACCAAACTTTCTTATTATCTTTGCATGATATTACATACAACATTTTTCATTAGAAAAAATGCAATACCAAGTTTTTATTTATGATACAAAATTATACCACAAAATAATAATAGTCCCTTCAAGTCCTAGTTCTCTATGATTTGCAATTAAAATACAGCATGAATAAACTTTTCGCTCATTTTGTTACTGCCAATTATTGTAGAATTTCTGTCCTACTACTTGTATTTAGTTGAAAGTCCAGTTTTGTATTCTCTTATGTTACTGGTCATCCCAAAAGCAACATAAAAAAATTGTCAAATACTTCTCACACTATTAGTGGAACATCTAAGAAATGAGAACTATTCAAATATTGTCCAACTAAAAAACACGCTGGAAAGCTGCCTAGACATCAGCTTATGAAAACTAATACTTTAGATGTACTTTTAACATGAAATTAACATTGGGCTCAACTGCTCTAAGAACTTACCACAATCCCACTCAGTCTTTCCTTGTATTATACCTAAAGCAGACTATTTCCAACATGGGCCTCTACAAACCTCACAGCACAACTTCTTTAACTGAAAAGCCACAGCCCTTCCATTGTGTTTTGAAGAATTAAGTAACACAAACAATTCTGATGAGCTATCTCCAATCTACACACAAACTATACACTGAAAATCAGACACAGAGAATTTCAATAAACAAAAGTAACTACTATTTTTGTATGAAAAATCAACTACCTAATTAATGATTAGTTTCCTAGTGGTTAGATCTACAGCACTGTCTGCGTCTGGTATGTGTTGCACTGAACCACTTTATGAATTTTTGGCTAATTTAACTTTAGCTCCTTGTGAGAGAGACTAACATTAGTCATTTCTTGTTTACAAACCAAAAAGAAATCTGAATCAATCTGCAGAAGTATTAATATAAGTCTGATGAACAAAATAACGATGTTCCATGCAAAAGAACTTTGATCTGGACAGGAAAAGGAAACTACCTAAACACAGCATTCCAGTTGAGTTGGTTTCCTTGCCCAGAATCAGAATTCTGGTCCAGCTGGAGAACAGTTCCAGGATCACGGAGGAGTCGCTTGAAATTTTCGATTTCATTCTGAAAATTTATTTCAAGAAGAGGAATTATTAATGGTTCCCTTCATTGCTTTAGGCACACACACCAGAAGAAAACTTGTTACCCTTCGCTCTGTAGCTCTCTCATTTTCAAGGCGATGACAGCACTTAAGCAGATCATGCAATGCTGAACTCATGGTTCAGCTTAACATTTGTGTCTGCAATCAAAAGAAAGGGATAAAACAGTAATTATTTTATTTAATACAAAGCCAAGCCAACCAGTTCAAAAAGTGGGAACGCGATCTATTGAAAATTCAATGTTCAAACACAATTACAGTGTTACTTCACTAACAATGTGATTTATCTCTGGGTCAGTCCTACTGGTCATGAGACTGAAGTAGACAAATCTGATGTCAAGAATGGAGGCTATTCCCACAGCAAACCATCCTAGATAGTAAGAGCAGAGGCCCCCTTCACACCACTCTGACTTATTTTGTTTCTGTGAGTGACAGCAGAGCAGAGCTGGTCAGACAATACTGAGTGAACTATCAAGGGTAATAGAATAACACAGCTGAAGACAATCAGACAAATTGCTCATTTTCAGCAGTTGGCCATTACCAAAAGCACTCTTAACCAGATGCCCGGAGATAGGAGCACTGCAAAAAGTCTCTTCCTCTTGAATATCCTCCATTTCTATGGGTACACCCCACCATATCAGGTAGTCCTTTAGGTCTCACCCTGCCAAAGGACGTTTGACTACACAAAAACATGTTTGGGGAAACGACTTTCTGCTTCAGGGACTGATTAAAACTATGCCTTATTTCCTTCACCAGAGATAGAAATTAGCTAAATCTTTCATTTCTCTTTTTTGGAAGATTATGCTGATCACGAAAATGGCACTGAATACAGCTTCCATACTTCTCCTTTTTACCACTTGAGGCCAGATACAGAGAAGCTCTGCCTGAAAGCGCCAGGCAGACCCGCTGAGCCACCCCCAGCCGCTGGGAACGGGCACCCCGCTCACTGCCTCCTGAGCTGAGAGCACAGAAACACCCATTTAGACAGACAAGGCAATTAAAACTTTAAAGACCTGCTGCCTTAGCCCGCATCCATCCCCCTGGGCATTCACCAGAAACCAAGGCAGGACTTTAAAGCCTCACAACGTGTTCGTGCCCCCGCGGTGCAGGGCGGCTGAGGGCGCGCACGTTGCCCCCTGAGGGGGCCGAGCCGCCAGCCCCCCCTCACCCCCAGCAGCTCCCCCCTGCCCCTCACAGCCCCCACCAGGGCTGGGCGCCCACCTCCAGCGGGCAGCAACGGCCGCGGAGCGGATCCGGAGCGAAACCGGAGCGAAACGGGGAGCGGGGCGGAGCTGGAAGCGGATGCAGGAGGGCGGCGGGTTCCGGCGGAAAGGGCCGGGCGCGGCGCTGGGGACGGGGGAGTTTCGGCGCCTTGCCCTCCTCCGAGCCGTACTGAGCCCCCCCAGGGGACCCGAGCCTTCCTCCTCCTCCTCCTCCTCCTCCTCCTCCTCCTCCTCGGGCCATGCTGCTGCCGTCCGACGTGGCCCGGCTGGTGCTGGGTGAGTGCGGGAGGGCGGAGGGAGGGGGTGCCCGCCCGGGGCCGGGGGCGTCGTCGGGGGGCTCGGGGGGACCGGGCGGGTCCCCCTCAGGCTGGGGAGGGGGCAGTGGCTCCCGGTGTGTCCCCGCTGAGGGAGGTTTGGGGAACCAACAGGGAATTGAGGGGGGTTTATTCCTCTCCCACACGGTGCTGGTGGCTGGGGAGGCAGCACTCAGCCCGGTTGGTGTTTGGGAAGCCTTACAGTAAGGGTGTCAGGACATGGGTGGTTTTTAAAGGACCTTATGGCTTGGGGTGTCTGGGTAATGGCAAAATGGGAGCAAACAGGCATAAATCCAAAAATTACACCACTGTAGTATGAGGTAGATAAGCTGTGAGCACCTGTTGGCACGGGTCGCTAGGATTTCTTAGTGTCTGCATTGTCCTGTCTTGTATCCAGGTGTCCAGCGTTTTTCCTATCTAAACCCATTAAAGCTGAGTCTTTTCTGCAGTGTTCCCATGGCTCTGTTTATTATAAATGCTGCCCAGTGTGTTGAGAACTGAGGCTAGTAAGAGATGCCTTGTGGTGGTGAACTCACAGAGGATTTTTATAAACTCCCTGCATTGTAAACGAAGAATTCAAATTACCCAATAAAGATATGTCACTGAACTTTCCTACCACAAATTGGTTGAGTTAGAGGTGCCTGGGCAAACACCTTATCTCACAGGCTTAACAGAGGGCCACAAACATACTCGGTAGAAAATCTGGGCAATGTCACGTCTTAGGGACAGTCCATCCCATCCCATCCCATCCCATCCCGCGCCTGCTGTGCCATGCTGCGTGCATCGTGCCCAGAAAGCTTCTGAGCAGCCGAGGTTGTAGAACAGGACGTGCCCCGTAGTTATTTCTGTCCTCTAACAGGGATTCCTCGTCCATGAGGCATCCCTGGGTTGTGAGCGCAAACAAACTTCCAGCACAGTTCTTCCATCTTAGTTATGATTTTCTCTAGCCAAGGCTTTCTGTTGCTGTGAAGGGTGGTGAGTATTGGGTTAGGAAACAAAACTAAATTGATAAGAAGAGATCACCCAGAGAAAAATGCAGAAGAAAACTATTTTTTTCTAATTAACATGAGAGAGAGATAGTACTATGGGTTAGACGTGTGTTTATGTTTCTTAAGATGGAACAAAATATTGACTCATTCCTAGTTCAGAAGGTACTCAGCCTTTTGTGCCTTTAATTTGGTTTTGGCAGTGTTGAAGGCTGTGTGATGTTACAGAATTGTAAAGCACGTAAGCATTTAAGCTCAGATGCCCAGAAAAAAATTGATACAGACGTTTTTTAAAGTCCGGAAGGCCTTATTTTGTAGGATGTTGGTGTATGCGGCTGTCATCCCTTGTGTAGTGTAGTAGCAGTAGGTTTGAGAAAGAACAAATGCAACTTTTTATGTCATTGTCCAGTGGAGTTTGATTGTAAGAACAGCCAGACCAGCACAGATCAAAGCTCCTTCTGACCTAATACCTTGTCCTCATGGTTTAGTGGGTTTGAATGAGGCTGGCAGATAACTGTATTTCCCCCAAATGTGCTTACAGCTTTTAGCAAGTTTGAGAGTTTTCTAGCAAAATGGGTTTGAAAAATGAAATTGGACAGCCCTTCCATTTCTGCAGGTCCAAACACCTTTTTTTGCCAGGTAGGCCAGCTCACATATCATGATTAAACTCATGGTGGTTATTCCCAGACTGCTTTTAAAGTTTGCTTATTTGTTGGAAACACGGACAAGAGCTTTATGTCTTAAGTGGGATGTTTTTTTCCTTCTATACTTGGATCTTCCAAAAGATACTGTGTCTTCATACAAACTACAGGCAGCACTTTTCGGTAGGCATTCTTGGACTGAGGCAGACCAATTGGGGATTCTACATAAATACACATATTCAGCATTGCATAACGAGTTCCATATTTCAACAACTCTTTCAAACATTTCATGTTCAGTTCTGCTACAGACAAGAAAGAAAATACATTTTCTTTGTTCTAGAATCCATCATTCAGATAAAGCTATTTCTATCTTTTAGTGCATAGAGTGTGTGAAGATTAAAGCAGACTCAAAAAGCTTGATTGAAACCAAACATATTTGCCAAGGATTGTAATTTTGGAAAAGTAATTATTTTTCCAGTATTCTTCCTGTTAGCATTAAGTCCTGGGATGTATACTGTTCCAATGGCAGCTAGTGCATCTATTCAAAGTGTAAATTATTGTAATTGAGGGGTAAAAGCCTTTTTTTTTTTTTTTTTGGTTAATTTTCATACAATGCAATTATTTGAAAAAAATGAAATACAACTGTAACGACTGCGTATTTTACCTGTTTTGAAATAGGAAGGTGGGTGCAGAGTTATTTTTATATAGCACTGCATTTTATTAATAAAGTAATGTATAATTCCTTTTAATTACGAAACTGGGGTGGGTGCTCAGCCCATTGAATGTTTAATCTGCCAGCCTGTTAAGCCAAGAATCCAAAATTGTTAATAGTGCCCCCTTTCCAGTCTTGAATATTTGTCAATATGGTTTAGTGTCAATAATGGTTTTTGTCCTTTCTTGTTGTAACTATTAAAAGAGTATTTTATGAGATACACACTCTTCTGTACTAACTCTACTTTCCTTGTCCAACATATAGATCCTTACCAAATTATTTCAGCACACAACTGGTTATTTTAATGCTTTGATACCTACTGAACAGAGATAATGAATGAAATAGAACATTTTTTTTAATCTGATTTGTTGCAGGGTATTTACAACAGGAAAAACTTCTAGCTACCTGCCGTGAATTTATTTTAGAAAGCTCGGATTTGAAAGAATACGCAGAGCACTGTACAGAGGATGGGTTTATTCCAGCCTGCTTGCTGGTGAGTTTTTATTGGCAGAGCAGCAACTTAAATTATCCTACATCTGTGGAGAAGAATATTGACATTTTTCAATGTGACAATTGGTTCTTGAATGCCATTTAAAATAATGATTGTTCGTTCTATTTTTTGGCATCCCACGGTATCAGCAGTTACTTGTTTTCTCCTTTTTAAGTGTAAAATACGCAAATTGTGTTTGACATTTTATATCGAATCTTCTTTGCAGCTTTGAGGATTGATTGATATAAGGGTGTTGTGAGGGTTTTACTCATTTCAGGGCTGCTCTTGTTATTTACTGAAGATTGCTTTCTTATCCTAGATATAGCAGCCGGTAATGTGCCATTTCATGTAAATACTAATTTAAGCAAGCTACCTCAGTTTTATCTGAGAGCACCAAATTTTGTTGACGGATGTTTTTTTTTTATGGTCCTCTTTGCTCGGTATCATCTGTTTTGTCCCAGGTGAAATGTGGAACTTTGGGGAGGAATCTAAATACAGTGGGTAGCTATATATGTAGGTCTGTGTATTTAGCTGTAGGGTGACTAGATACTTTGTACTTTTAATGTATATAAAATGAGATTTTTAATATAGCATGCAAATTGTGTGTTTTGCATATCAGCCTTTAATGGTTGTATGTTTTCCTGTTTTCCATTTCATTCTAATAATATACCAGTTATTTTGTGGTCTGGTGTTTTATCCGCAGTATTCAAAATGTGTGGAATGTTTTTTCTGCTGTTTGAGGTCTTGATGTGTCTGTTCAAAACAGACTTCTGAACCTGTTTCATTTACAAATGTTTGGTCAACTTTACTGTGGTGGGATGGAGTGGAGACAAACCTATGGCCAGCAAGAGTTAGGAAAGAAAACATTGGTAAATAGAAAGAGATTATGCAGGTGTGTTTGTTTGTTTGTTTGTTTTATTACTATTATTGTTGTCAGTGGAAAGATTTTTCTTGTTTTTCATAGGAAAGTGATAATACAATAGTGTCTAAGAAAAAAGTTTCACTGGAGCTCAAAATACTTGCAATAAAGGGATTTGTTTTTTTCTTGCACTATAGAATTTCCTCTAGCAAACAAGACAAGAAGGTACAGCAAATGACAGTGATAACATGAAAATCTTAATTCTCTTCATTTCACTTAAAGTAACAGAATAAGTAAATATGATACAAAAGTTAATTCAGTGTGACTGTTAAGAATTTTACTTGAGGCAGAAGTTCTTTTCACATTTGCGTCGTAATGTGAAGTGTTCCAGTGTGGTACCTACTCATTAATCTGTCAGAGCTCTTCTTCATCATCTGCTTGTGTCTTTATTCTGTAATAACAAGGATGACCTGAGGGTATGCAGGTCTGACTGCTCTACCTTCGTTGTGCAATAATACCATCTGCTGCAAATTTTGTGTTTGCAATGGCATTTTGCTCCATAGATTGCTCTCTGCCTAGTTTGGGACAACTCAGTACCAGCTGAGAGCATAGTTCCTGTGTTGAGGGTCAGCATGGTATAGTCTTCTGAAGAACTACCTGAATATAATGTGATGCAGCAGTTGAAGTACAAGTATAGGTGCAGATTCTAAGATCTGTATTTTTTTTTTTCCAGTCCTTGTGTGGAAAAAACTTGACAACTATTCTGAATGAATATGTAGCCATGAAAACAAAAGGTAAGTCTTCAGGGTGAGATTCTTTTAAAATTCTTTGTGTTTATTTGTTGTGAAAGTCCTTGAGGAAAAGGGTAGTATCTCCACCTAGATTTGGACTTTGAGCAACCCCCATCTATGCTTGAAGTTCAAGGTTTCCCTGTTATGCAGATTACCAATTAGAACAGCATCGTGTGAGCAAATTATCTTTCTCTGCAGTTTCCAGCCTAAGTATTCTCACTTCAAATTTGAATAAAGCACAGAAATATAATGAAGTGTGCAGAATATGGAAGCTTATGTTTGTAAAGTTGAACAGTTTATTGTGAGATAAATAATGAGGAAGAATCCTATGGTGTTAAATGCTTCTTGTCTTGTTTTTAAAACTGATTAAAATGAATTCATAGTAACTTTTTTATATTTGAATATTAAAGAGAGAGAACTTTTTCTATTCAATTTTTTAAAATGGTTATTGAGCTTCTGTTGCCTAATCTTAAAATTTTTGATATGTTGTGTGATTAGATTTTAGCAGTGCTTAGATTCAAGACTAATTTAAGAAGTAGCATGTTTGCATTTCTTTCAAGTGTGTTTTTCCTTTCAAACCGTGTTTAATAGAAATGGCAATTAAGACACAAACACACTTTCTTTACAATCATTTGCACTTGGCACCTTGAAAAACACTTAAATGTATGTGCTTACTTCCATAAATTTATACTTCAACGTTATGTATGTCAGAAGTACCAAGTGTTTTTACTTGTTTGGGTGACATCTTAAAAGAAACCTTTACTTTTAAAGGGTCATGTGTAAAGTTACAATTTCCAAAATCACATAAGTGAATTCAGAATATAAATCCCATTTTCAGAATTGAGTTAGAAAGTTAGGTTAGCATGTGTTTGTCCAGATACTAAAACCGCATGCAGATTCCATTGAGGATTACCATTTTGAAACACTTTCCTCAGTTTCGTTAAGGCTTCTGAAACTGAGAAGTATATCCATGATGAGTGTATGATCATGTCAAATTAATTTTGTTAAATTAGGAGAGCTCTCTAATTACCAGAATATTGAGAAGGCAAGAAGATACCTAAAGCTAGATGATGCCTGAATCACACCATTATTATTATTATTTTGATTGTGATTTTACTTCTTCTGAGTGTGTTACCTGTTTTAGACACTTAAAAAGTGTGTTGTTTTTTTCGTTTGGTTTGTGTTTTTTCATTGTTGTTGCTTGTTTGTTTTTGTTTTTTATCTTTTGCTTTAGAAACAACAAATGAAGTTCCAGCGATGATGTCATCTTTGTGGAAAAAACTAGATTACACACTTTCTCAGATCAGGTAATAAAATTTTGAAACCAAAAAAAGTAAAATGTACTGTAAGATTGAGGTCCTATGTTGATCAACTCTCCTTATTGTATGAGAATGGTTTTGATATTTATTGCCTCTGAAAGATGGTGAGAGATAGGAGGTATGTGAGAGTTGGTAATTGTGTGTATGTTTCAAGACAGCTGATAAGGAGGGCATTAGTACGGTTTTATACGTGGCCTTCCTGCCATAAAGCAATATGCTATGAGTCATATAGAATCCGATACCATTGTGGTTACTTGATCAAAAACACGTCAGTAAGTGTCATTTGAAGAATTTGTGACCATTGTTTAAAATAATAAAAATAAACACTAGTAGATTGAAGCTCTCTGAAAAAATGCTTGACTGGGACCAGACTGACATTAACTGCATGATACCATCACAACATGTAGTTGAGTGCTTTCATTGTGCTTCTTTTATTTATATCGCCTGTTTTATTTTATAGGAGCATGCAGAATTCCACAGGATTTTCTGCTAATCAAAGGAGTAAGTAACTGAACCAATTGCATGGGATTAGTAGGCTTTATGTTCGAATGATCTGTTCTGGTGAAGAATGAGGGAATGCTGCAGCAATCAATAACTCATCTTTACCCTTAAAATATTGCCCAATCTCTAATGCAGTGGTTTTTCAACACGTCTGCTGTTGCCAGTACAGTCCATGGATTACTGTGATGGTCAGGAAAGGGAAATCAGAAAAAACGAGCCTTTTGCAAGGGGCTTAAATTCGCTATATAGCATTCTTTTCTCTGCTGAAAACTTCTTAGAAATTTACACGGTTAAAAAGTCTGAAAACTGCTGCTTCAGTGCTGCAGCTGTTGATTTAAATTGTGGTTCACAGAGGAACTGAAAACAACCATAACGCCTTATGATGCAGTTTCAATTCTGTAGAAGGTGAATATAAAAATGAATGGCAAATTTAAAATTTGTTATATGCATACAAATATATGCCTAAATAAAATATGAATATAGTGTTCTTTGTAACAAAAAAGATATTTGCTCTATCTAGAATTGTTTCTTTCAATACAAAAACTGCCAAATGAACAGTTAAAAGGGCAAAGTTATTTAACTTGAAAATATGTTTTCTCTTTGTAGTATGGCTGAGTAACCAGTATGGGAAAAGAGAATGTGAGATATAGGTAGTGATTGCTTTTGGATCTGAGGTTCACTGGGTTGGGCAGCATGCTCTTATTTAAACTTGTGAGATTTGGTCTGATAAATGCAGACATCTATTGGCTTAACTATTTCAGTTAAGGTCAGTTAAGTGAGTTGAATATTATGTAGGAAAATGTCATTTTGGCATGATTTGCTCGTCTAAATATTTAAGCAGTGACAGAAATTGTAACCATGCTTGTGTAATTTGTCTGTACTTCGTGAATTATTTTATCTCAAACCTGTAACACAGAAGACAAAGGCACATATTGCTTACTTGTTAAGTTTCATAAACTAGTTGTTGATGCACAGAAAAGTTCCAATGAAGCGTCTGTAATTAGGTCTAAAATTATTATATTCAAGGACTAATTCTTGGAATTCAACAGCCTTTTTAAGATCATTTATCATGTGTTTTCATCTTGTCTTTACTTTCTCCAGCACGTACTAGAAGTGGAATTGTAGAAATGAAAAGACAGAGAATGCTTCAGCAATCAGCCCCTCCAAATCCAGGATTATTATCCGTAGCCCATCAGTCAGTGCCACAGAATTCCTCTTCTATTGTACCTCCTCAAGTTATTCACAGGCCAGCAATAAATCAGAATATATCACAGGCAAGACTGAATACGTTGCTTGTACACCAGTCACAAACCCAAGAAAACAAAATCAACAGTAAGTTGCACTCTTTTTTTTTTTTCTCTAAAATATGTGTGTTTGTTTTTGTGTGAAAAGTCTATGGATGTAGGTGAAATTTTTCTAGAACTGAGGCTAACCATCCACTGAAAAAAGTTTTAGAAAATTCCTGCTCTGTTTCCTGGCTCTCCAAAATAGTTCAAGAGATTAAAATAAAAGGAGTGCCCAAAAGAGAAGTGGCTCTTGCATCCTTGCTTACTGATGCAAGTTCAGAGATCAAAAGTGCATCAATTTGTCGTTATTGTATTATGAGTAATCACCCTCCCCCAAAACACTTGTTTTAGCAGAGAGGATGTGATTCTTCTCAGGATGTGTTTAAAAGTAGTGCCTCATTTTCATGATAATACCAAATCATTTTCGATGAACTCCCAGGAGTTCCCTGGAACATAATATATTATATGTAGATTTCTTTAGTGCCTTAAGAATGTCGCGGGAAGAAATACTGGCATCATGGTTGTTTTCTTCCCTTATAAAGCAGGAGATTTCATACACATTCAAGTTCCAACAACACAGGAACGAAAGCTCCATTCAAATTTGCTTTCTCCAGGAAGACGGAAAAGGTAAGCAGCTCTTCTGGATGACTTAGAGATTAGGCAGTGTTGTAATCCTTAGTGTAATTTTTTTCCAGGTGGTGAATTCTTTCAGATTTAAGACCACATTTAAGACAGTGGCCAGTGTCTGGTGTTTCACCAAGGAAAGTCAAGTCTAAGAACTTAATCCTAGACTGGTGCGAGGCTTCCTGTGCTCCTTGCGTATAGCTGATCTTTACATTGGTTTAGTTTCTGAGATAGACAAATAAACATGAAGACTGAGACTTAGTACTCCCTCCAAAATATCCTTACCCTTAAGAAAATTCTAAACGTTGTTATAAATGTATGTTTGGTCTGTACTTAGAAAAACTATTGGCTACACTTTTGTAACTACTGGCTTATTATTGTACACTTTTGTAACTATTGGCTTACTTTTGTAAAAGTTCAGTAATTTTTTTAATAATCATGCTAAAAGCAGTGTAAAATACTGTTCTTACACTGATCATGCTTTTTTTTTTTTTTTTGCTCTTTGATTCAAGTGTCCTTTTAATGAAGGGAGAAATGTGCTTTGTGTTCTGTTCCTTTTGTTGTCTTTATCCTAAATCCCACTCTTATCAGGGTTGTCAGTTGCTTATCAGTTTTCCAGATCCTTACTTATTGTTACCTTTTCAGTATCCTCTTGATTCCTGTTCTAATTCTTTATATGTGATTTAGTGCTGATGTTGATTGATGGTTTCGAAATAGTCTACACTCATATACACTCACACAGGTCTCATATAAAAAAAAAAAAAATTACATTTCATATTTGCCATTAAATGCTTATGCAAACTAACATTTGGTTGCCTTTTTGACAACAGCTGTACCTCACTACTTTCAGTGGTGATGCCAAAGTATTTTTCTTAAGTGCCAGTAAATTAGAACTTGTGCCACCAGTTAAAGTAGTGCGTACTGGAGGGAAAAAATACTGACCAGTGGGCATGAAATGCAATTTGCCATTGTGCTGTTTATCCACGATTTTTGTGTGTTTGCTTGTAACCTTTATGAATTCAGACACAATATATACATACAACATGTTGAAGCAAGCATAGGGCTTTATTGTATTTCCAATATGTAGTTAATTTTATGTTGATTAAAATCTTTGATTTGCTAATAAGGAAGAGAGATACTTGATTTAGTGACTGTTAGCTCTGTTGTTTGTTATGTTCTCACAAAACATGCCATAAATGTCTTGGAATGTTTCAGTGAATCTCAGAAGAGGAAAACTATCGCGACCTCTGGGCCTCTTTCAGCAAGTAGAACTTCTCAAGACCCCGATGAAGTAGTAACAGAAAAAGAAAGTGAGCCACTTGAAGAATTTATAGATGGTAACTTCCCAGTGAGTATATGCTTATGGAAGGTATTTACATTTAAGAACTGATTTCAGAAAGGAGAACTAGTCTTTTATGTGTCATTTATCATCAGTATTATAGCAGTTAACTTTAGAAGTTAATTAAGTCATTGTTTTATATTTGAACCAGCTCTGTGTGCTGAGCTAGTGATTGTGGCATGGGTAGGTAGAGGTTTTTTTCCTTGACTTACTGGCTTTGCTAAGACACCTCTAAGCTGTCAGAATGCAGTATTTATTTAGAAAATGAAAACCAGAAACCACAATAAGACTTGCTGTACTTGAGGAGAGCAGAAGAAGAGGAATGTTTTGTGATGCTTCTCATAGAGGTGTCATGCAGTCATAGATCGGCTGTCCTGGTGGAGTGTAAAGATGAAACGGGCAGAAGTCAGTCAGTTCCTTCAGATAGAGGAGGAGTTTGTACTAGTAACACAAGAAATGGTTAAAATAGTTTATCGCTGTCTGCTGTTTCAAAGAGTGTTCTGTGTGTTGAGTTGATTGATTTTACAAGTAAGTTGGAAATTCAATTTCTGGTAATAATAAGAGTGAAACCTGACAGCTTTAAAACTCTGTGTTCCAGCAACTGGTTATTGAAAATGCCAGAGAAAAGATCCTGAGCAACAAATCTCTTCAGGAGAAGCTAGCTGAGAACATCAACAAAATCCTGGGCAGGTAGTAAAAAGGACCTCTAACCTTCATATGTACATTCATTTGATTTATTTTGGAGTTCTGAACTAACAATGGCTGTGTTCCAGTGATGGCAACGTCACTCAGGCACCCAAACAGACAGACAGTGGCCCAGCAGAACAAGAGACGTCAATTGATGAAATTCTTGGACTTCAGGTAGGTGTGGATTGCCCTATTTACAATTTTTGAAGACCAGCCATATGAGAATGAACAGTTACAGGGACTATGCTGAACTTCTGCCTACTGTCCAGTATCAGATTGCCCTCCTCCCTCTCACACTTTGAAACACAGCTAAGCCCATTTAAAGGATAAATTCTGCCTGAGGGGCTACCCCACAACTTCCCTTGCCTAAGGAGAGTTCAAGCCAGTTGTATGTTTATGAAATAGAGGTATCTGGTTTTTAATTGTCTAACAGTTCTCTCTGTCTTGTCTTTTCTCAGGGTGAAATTCATATGTCAGAAGAGGCTATACAGGACATTCTGGAACAGACAGAATCAGATCCAGCTTTTCAGGCACTCTTTGACTTGTTTGATTATGGTAGGCTGTATTATTCTCAATCGTACGGTTTCATGTAGCTGAAATTCTGGTTTTGTGCTGGCTTAGTGTGTTATTCCTGTTACTTAGACTCTTCTGGTATAAAGGTCGATAGTCCGTACTTGTTTTTTCTATTCTACTGTAATTTTTTTTCTATTTGTTTTATCAGGGATATCCTCACATAAAATTGAAGGAAGTTTCTATGCTATTGGTGGATTTGTAATGAACTCAGAAAAATGTTTTCCTTTGAGTTCAGGATGGCATTTCTTGAATTTGAAATCTATGTGCTTCATTTAAAATGCAATAATTACATGTGTGTAAAATGACACTCCTAATCATTCTTCATGCATCATTTTTAAAATAGGGAAGAACAAGGTAAACAAGAATTTACCTGCTGGTATTTCTGGTCAGAGTGGGGTAGAAAATACAATCCTGGTGGATGAGGATAACCTGGAAACACTTGAAAGTTCTTTAGGAACAGAAGAAACTAGTAAGTATAGGTTTGTCTGTTCTTGTTTTTTCCCCTCGTTTCCCCTACAGTCTCTTTTAGTCTGTTCATTTTTCATTATGAGAGTATTTTCAGACAATCTGATTGTACATTTCAAAATCTTTATATTTTCAGTGGTAATGTTTACATTGCATGGACATACACGTGTACCTGGTCTGGTAGAAAGTTTCAGGCTATTGAATTTAACAGCAGACCATCAGTGTACTTACAAGTGGTTAAGCTCCTAAATGAAATCAGAATATCTGTAAAATTGTTTTCTCATTCAGAAGAGAGACATTGCAATTCTCACCGTGGAGCACATAAATACAAAGATAATGTTTTTTTGTCTAGCCATATAACTATTTTCTCTCTTTTCTGAAATCTGTTGGTTAATTAATCCCCCAAATAGGCATACTCTGGACAAAAGGTATGTTTAGAAATAAAAACCTTTTGGCTCTATCCTGAGATGTTCTTTGAGCTTCTGGAAATCTGATTTAATGACCTGAGCCATTTACTTACTATGTATGTGCTTATTATTTATGCTCAAAATGAATTACCAGGTTGCCCAATCTGTGTAATCTATCTGTATGTTTCATATATTTTTCACTTGGCTCAAAAGTAAGGTTGAGCAGCATTATACCTACTTAGTTTTGTGTGACACATCTTTCCGTTGAAGTGAGTAATCAATTCTAAAACCCTGTAAAAGGATCATCTGTTGTAATAAATATGAAACAAACATAGTCTCTGTTTTTCAGGTGATAATTCTAGAGAAGCACTATCCTGTAAAGGTTTTCAGTTAGAAGAAGCGTCATGTGCCTTGAAGAACACCATTAATGATGATGATACAGCGAAGAAAAATGCAACCAGTGAACAATTGCATGGAAGTTGTAGATCAAGGAAGCAGGCTGATGTACTTAAAACTGTTACCCCTGAACATATTGGCGAGCTTGAAATTGCTTTTGACTCTGTGCCTGTTTTGACTGAGCCTGACAAGAGGCAGATTCCTGACAGTGAGTGTAACGAACACTGTGGAGATGCTTATGATAAAAAAGAGTCGCCTGCACTAGTTTCTGAAAGTGAAAAACCTATGGAAATTGGAAAGGGCACACTAAGTCATAGTGTACAAAATAGTCCTAATTTAGAATACGTTCATTCTGGTAGTCCGCAGATTTCTTTGATTTCATTGGAAGAAGGTTCTACAGCCAGTGAAAACAGAATGCAGTCTGGAAGTAAATGTTGCTTATCACCAGATACGTCAATATCTGAAAAAACACTTAGTAAAAGCCCTTCTGATGGAAGCCCTGGTCACAGTGTACTGCTGAGAAAAAATAATGCACCAATTTCTGGCCTGTCAGCAGATGCAGAAAAAGAACAGCCTGTAACAAACGAGACAGCTCCACTGCCTGGTATTTTACAGGAGAACTCCAGCCACCATGCGAATCAGCAGGAGCAGAGTATGCAGTCAGACTGTGCTGCAAGATCTGCAGCGAAAATTCCAGATCTTGCCAAAACGGAGTTGCAGCTTGAAGTTGTTGACACTTCTAACAAACCATACTCGAGTGATCAGCATGCGCTCGATAATCCTAAAAAGGATTTTAACCTCCCTTCAGGACCCTCAAGCTCAGAGGGAGCACAAGTGGAAATGCAGGAGCCTTCGTCTTCTACAAAAGTAGATGCTGATAATATATATTTCTCCCCTGGTGCTGAGGCATGTACAGAAATTCCTGTAGTATCCACTGAAAATAACCTTACTACATCGGAAATATGCCACTCTCCTCTCCCAGAAACGGCTTCCTCAACAGATGAGTCGGGTACTGAAGCCAAAAGTGTAAGTGGTGTATCTTCCAGTAGCCAACCAATGGATGTTGATCCTTCTAATATCATGTCCCTGAAGATCATCATCAGCGATGATCCCTTTATTTCTTCAGACACAGAGTTAAATAATGCTGTTTCCAGCATCACAGGAGAAAACTTGCCAACCATCATACTGTCTTCCCCGGCCAAATCCCCAACCAAAACTACAGGCCTGCCCAAATGCCTCACTTCAGAGGACCCAGAAAAAGGTGTGGACTCGGCTTTGGCGGAGCAGAATCTTCTCGTGCTCAGACCGAAGGATCCCGTGGCCACCTCCGTTAGCACTCCGAGTGAGGACTGCACGGTTTTTTCAGTTGCAGGTACAAGTAATCTTTCCAAGGAAGGGGGATTTATACAGTTGATGCCAGCAACAAGCACAGCGTTTGGCAATTCCAACAACCTTTATATTGCCACCTGTGTGACTGATCCAGCTACCTTGGGCACAGCTGTAACACCATCAAACGTGGTTGTACTGCCTGGCAATTCCATGCCTCTTGCTGCCCAAGCTCCAGCAGCAGTACAGCAGTTACGGACTCCTCCCAGATCCAGCAGCACCTTTGCAGCAAACCAGACCGTCTCCCCAAATTTCCCACAAGGTAAGTTCGTTAGTAAAAACAACTGGAAGCGTGTTCTCTATGTAGCATTTTGGTTCTCTTTTTTGTAAGTGAATTAGAAGTAAACTGAATTTTTAAAGACTGCTCTATCTGCCCCTTGAAACTAGTATGTTGTGAGTATGTTAATTGCTACTAAAAACGAAATAAAGATAAGGCAGTGTCATTGGCTATGCTGCTTTGAAAAAAACATCCTCACATTTCAGAAGTTTAAATCATGTAAATTTAGCAGTGCTAAATTTAGGAGGGGTACCTTGGCTTGCACTAGATAAGATGCTTGTGTTTTTTTTTTCTGCTAACTTTGCCTTAACTTGCTAAATAAAGCAGGCTTTTTATTTGTTTTAATAAGATGGTTGCTATAAGTAGAATGTTAGGGATATCCATGTTTACCTTAGGTAACTGGCTAGATGAAGGTAGTCCTTCTAAAATTACTGCCTTGTTTTATATTGTTTCATTTTTCCAAAGGCCTAATTTACCCTGGAAGTGTATTTAGACAAATAAATGTAAATGGGAGTATAAATAAATAAAATAAATAAATAAAAAAATAAAATAAATAATTATTATAAGCATAATATAATGTATAATAAATATATATTATATATAGTATATATATAAGTATATATACTTATATACAGGCTGCCCAGGGAAGTGGTGGAGTCACCATCCCTGGAAGTCTTCAAAAGACGTTTAGATGTAGAGCTTAGGGATATGGTTTAGTGGAGGGCTGTTAGCGTTAGGTTGGAGGTTGGACTCGATGACCTTGAGGTCTCTTCCAACCTAGAAAATTCTGTGATTCTGTGATTCTGTGAAGTAGATTAAATTATGAATATAAGTAATATAAATAGAAGTATAACATTATTTCTTTCCATAATCAATTTTTTTCCTTGGTGTGGTTGTTTATATTGCTACATTACTTAACGTTTTTAAATGCTTTTAAAAATGTTAAGCTAACCATAAACTAGTTACAATCAGCACATTCACATTATTATTTTTTTCCAAAACTGAAAACTTGTCCCAGTTATTTCTGTGCATAGTCACTTCTTGTGGTCAGAGATCGGTTCAACAGGTGTTGATCGGTGTGCAGGGTCTTAAGATTCCTGGCGTTTCAAATCATTAGGGCTTCTTAATGCAGCTATTAGTTGTATTTAGTTGTTGTTTGTTGTTTGTTGTTTTTCATAGAGAGAAATAAGTTTGTTAATTCTTCTGCATTTTACTTTATTTTTTTCCTGGTGATGCTCATGCAAGCAAAGAACCGTGGAATAAATTTTTCTTTCACTTTTTATAATTCCCATATGTCTGGCAGCTGGAAACACAACTTACTAGCAGAACTGATTTAAAAGAACTATTTTAATCATGATTTAAATAGGAACTTGAGGTTAAATAGCCCAAATAAGTCTTGCTGGGCTTTATTAAATGATCTTAAACCACTAATTAACTCCAGTCTTCGTGCGCCACATGTAACACCTCTTACCAGGCAGAATAAACATCAGATACGTACATGCAGACCAAACTAGCCTTCTCCAGCTTGTGTGTGCTTGTACAGGGAAGGTGTTGTGGGTACAACGGAAGGGAAAAAATGCTGCTAACAACTTGTGAGCATGGTAATTGTATGCAACAGGATGCAAATAATAGTTTCCTTTTGTTAAGCAGCAAAACAAACTATTCAATGTTAGTTTTTCTGCTTTTTGTAAGTTACTTTAATTCAAAGTTCAAGCCTTAACATAGATGTGTTATACTTCAAGCTGAATTTTGAACCATTTCTTACAAAGAAAACCAGAGTTTAATTGAAGAATTCAGTTGAAACTAGAAATAACTTGTCCACAGCCTGTTTTCTGGTAGTAATATACATTAACAGCAATGATTTTTCTTCTGAAAAGACAGAGCTTTTCTTGCTACAGGTGTAACCATATAACTTTTAGGAAATCCTGTTTTAAAACTTTTCTTTTTGCTTTCTTGTCACCTTCACAAATATTTTAGTTTCTGTACGGTGTTAATACTTTGATGTTTTTTAGGTTCTGCCATCATAATTGCATCCCCAGTGCAGCCCGTTCTGCAAGGCATGGTGGGAATGATTCCTCTCTCGGTGGTAGGACAAAATGGAAATGCTTTCTCAGCCCCTGCCCGCCAGGTACTGTGTCATAAAGGAATCTTTGTGTCTTCAAAATTAAAGCTGAAGCCTTTTGGTGAATCATAATGGAATATTTTGATTCTTCTAAGGTTCTGCATATGCCTGTCGCTAATCCGGTGTGCAACAGAAGCATCCCCAAACTTCCCATCCCTCCCAAATCACAGAAGATTCCTGGAGCAAGAAACAAGACCAACACAGGTACTCACCTTGTGTTCTTGAGAAGGGCAGAAGAAAAGTTAGGTTTCCAAAGATGTGTCTGTTCTGACTGATTACATTTTTGTAAATGCCAACACTTCTTTGCCCAGGGTTTGCTGGGATGGCTTTAAGAGAGGCCCATTCCTGTGAGCAGTAGTTATATCTGCTGCATTTACAAAGAAGAACTCCCAGCATATTAGATTGATCCCAAATCTGGAACAAGCCTACTTTGGAAATCTAATGTTTAAAGACTCTATTGCAGTTTAAGACCAACAGTTTTCTTTATATTTCTGATTCTTTTTTATCTCCTGGGTTATAAGTAAAGCCTACTGCTGCTATTGAAACCAAGACACAGATAAATATGGACTTCATTAGAAGAGCAACAATTTTAACCATTTATTAAGGAAAAAAATTTAATAGCTGTGTTGCGTATCTATTACCAAAACTGCATTCTGCTGCCTGTTTTCTCATTCTGGTTTCAGGTGTACACTTCTGCATATTCATTTCATTGAAACATTCCTTCATTAATAGCAGATTTAAACAAGACTAGAGTTAAAATTATTTCTTAGTATTGGGAGGAGGGTAAGAAAAATACTTTAAAATAAAAAATCAATTGAGTTATAAGGACAACCTGCATATTAGCCCATCTACCTCTTGTTAAAAAGGATGGGCTTAGGGATAAAAAAACGAAGACAATGAAGTCACAAATTAAGAAAAAAACTAGGATGGCGTAGTGAGGCTGCATTTAGGTTCGCTGATGGATAACTTAGAGTTCCCTGTAGTTACTTCCCTTCTGCTTGGAAATGTTGGCTCTGCATTTGTAAGTGCAGTTTAACTTTTTTTGTCTTGCCAGGCCTGTCTGTTACCCAGGTGTAGACAGCAAGCTTCTCGTTTATACTTAGTTGGTAATACCTTTGCTGAGCTAGGTATCTGTAAACGTTAAAATTATGACAAAGTTGCAGTGTTGTTGCTGTGTTTTTATTGATTCTGTCGGGTGAAATGTAAATTGTACTGACTGTGAGATGATCTCCAAACATTGGAGTTTACTAATGCTTTATCTGTTCCAGGAAAACTGGTAGCAAGTGTATCAGAGACTTTGAACCATACGAATTCTCGAACGCAGCGGTGAGTAGCACTCGGTTTTCAAACCTGCTGCTTTTTCCTGCCGTGCACTAGTAAGTCAGCTTATTAAAAATACACAAACCCAGGCATACACGTGAAATGCATGCATATGGAAATTAGTGCTTTTAGGAAAGCCACAAAAGCAAAAGATTTGACATAATGTTTTGATAATTCAGCTTCCTGTTAATTGTAACCAATCTCCAGACATGGTTTGCATAGCAGAGGGAGGAAAATGTTTCTTGCAAAGAAATGTAGTTTGTCATTTCTGCTCTGTCGTTTGTCCTATCTCAAATTTCATAGAAATAAATCAAACTACTACCACTCACACCTTCTGGCTGTGCCAGAGATCCCAAAGTTACCATCCCAGTACGGCTTTTCCTTTTATAAGCCATTAGAGTTTATGTTTTCATGGGAGAGAATTATTCACACACCTAAATAAGCATAAGCCTTTTTTGGGAATGCAGAATAAGCCAGGAAGAGGGCACAAACACAGCAGTGGTATGAGCTGGCACAGCAGAAGCGTCTTTCTTGCTTTTGACATCTGGTAACTTTTCCACTCTATTGGGGCTGTTGTCAGGTGGAGACCAAGCCCTGTATTTATGTTTATTTACATAATGGGGAGGGCTTTAAACAGATCTTGGGGTCAACTTCTAGCCAGCTGAAATGAACTCGTGCAGTAGGAACAAGCGTGTTGCTGAGGTATTTTCATCTCACTTTCAGGACGGGAAACCCAGACAAGCTTATCCCCGCAGAACTAGGAAGGAAGGTGGAGGAGAACTTGCTTGCGGTACCGGTAGAGAGCACAAGCTCCAATTCAAGACAAGAAAGTCACAGGAGAGTGCTTTGCTTTGATACCGTCCTACCGACACCAGGAGGGAACGCCCAGGTTCAGACTGCTAAAAGTTTGCCCCAAAAAGAAAGAAGTGAAAACACCCTGCTTGCTGTTGACTCCGCACCGTCCTCGGCTAAAGCACAGGCTGCAAAGCGAGAGAAGGATAAGACGCTGCCGAGAATTCTGTGTAAGCCAGAAGTAAGCAACAGAAGCACGTCCGCAAAGGATCCGCAGCCCGAGCGGAAGGTGGTAGCTGCAGGGCTCCCCTTAGATCCCTTCCACAAGACCACAGCAAATAAAGAGAACGAACTGCGGAGAGATGCTGATGAGAAGCAGAAGAACCAGGACCCGGCCAAACTCTCGAACGGTCAGCAGAGCGTCAGCCTATGGAACGAGAAGACGGTCGCTGCGGTGCAGGACCTGAACAAAAAGCAAGGGTCGCTCTCAAACGGGAACAGCAAACCTGCGGCCCCCGCTTCTCTGTCCTCGAAGGAGCCGAAGCGAGAAGCAGCTAAAGCTGCCAGCCAGGGCCTCTGCCTGCCAAGCCCGTTCACTAAGCAGTGCGTGGAGATGTTGCAGGACATCCAGTGGCACAGCCCCACGAGTAAGGCAGTTGAAAACGGAGAGTTGCCAGTGCCCCGTACGCCGTCCGGAGTTGGGGACAGGCACGCGGATGACCCTGCAGACAGCGTGAGGACGCCGACCTGTCGGCGCTTCAACGAGGACAGCGCGACCCCTCGGATCATGGTCCCTCCCGCCACGCCGGACCTGCCCGCCTGCAGCCCCGCCAGCGAAACGGGCAGCGAGAACAGCGTCAGCATGGCTGCGCACACGCTGATGATCCTGTCGCGGGCTGCCATCGCAAGGACTAGCGCCGCCACCCCTCTGAAGGACAACACGCAGCAGTTCAGGTCCTTAAGGAGCACGGTCAAGAAGAGGAAACTGGAGGACTTGAGTGAGGGCGAGAGGAATTCTCGTTCTGCAAACAGAAAAGACCTTCAAAGCTCTCCCACACCGTCAAAGAAGAAGAAAATAAAGGCAAGTACAGGCATTATCTGATTTAAAGTTTTAAATATGTTAGACATATATCTAATTTATAGTGGTTCAGAGGTGCTAGTCCTAGTCCCTGATACCCTGTTTATGCTTGTCAGTTACTAACTTTGCCTCAAGCCCGTTCTGAACTAACAGTTTTCTTAAGCTTAGTGTACCTGCAGATACATGTAACTAACTCGCATTGCACATGTCTATGAAAATTAAATGAATTCTCATAAAAGATTGAAGTTAGAGTTTAGAAATTCAAAGTTTCTAGATTGAAGTTGGAAATCAGACCAAACTCAACCTAGGCCTTACTAAACTCCAGGCTGTTCTTGCATCCTCACTCCCCACCAGGACTGTGAACCCACTTTTTGTGTATTCCCAGTCCTCGTAGCATGGAACCTTGCCTTTTCTCGGAGATTTGATTAAATGGTAAATAGCAGAGGTGCAGTGAGACGAGAAGGTTATGTATGGAAGTAACAAATGCAGAATGTTCGCCCACCCGTGCTGTGTGCATTACAAGAGCCAGAGGAGGCAGGCCTGTCACAAGCAGGGGTGGGCTGCTGCCCAAGCTGAGAACTGCAGTCACTCCTGGCCCGCAGTCAGGCACTTGTTACACCAGGGGCACACAAGTGTTTACACAGCTCACCGCCTGGTTTCTGAGTGAGCTTTGTGTGGTTATTTCTACAAAGTACGTGGAAGGATGAGGAAAAAGGAAGGCTCACAGATGGGTTCAGTGTGCCCAGGTTCTTAGCATTTAACACAGCTCTTCTTTTCCTCTCCTACAGAAAAAGAAGCTACCGAATTCTTTCCCAGCAGGAATGGATGTGGACAAGTTCTTGTTATCTTTGCATTACGATGAATGAAAAAAAGGCAAGGTGAACTGTGACCAGATAAAGCTAGGTATTGTTATGCTGAGGATTTGCATGAGAACTTACATGTAATTCTAAAGGGTGAGTTGCACTTCCAGTGCACTGAAGTTTCACTTTATAGCAAAATCATGCTCTTTCTGAAGCAGGTTGCTAAGTGTAAATATTGCGTTGGTATATGTTTATTTTTGAAAAAGCACTTGCATAATTACAGAGCCATTTAACTTGCAAAGTTGTAAATTTGTATAAATGTAATGTAAGAAAGGTTGTATGTTTCCTGTTACACCGTGTTGTCTGTGTTCTGCTGCGTTCTCTGTTCACCACATGAATTGCTCGGTCAATTTACAAAAAGGTTGTGGATTTGAAGGCGCTGTTTGGAATTTGCTGTTCTGAGACCTAACAGTTGACTTGGCCAATTTCCATTGTCTTGTTGAATCCTACAGTAACTTACTTTTCAGCTAAAACTGGCTGGTACTAAAACTCCGTTCTCTTGGAACTGTCAAACCCCGGTTGTAAGGCTTTGAATGAGTTAACAAAATGAGTTAACAAAAACACCAGTAGCTAAATGTGAGGCCAAAAAAAAAGCCACCCAAAAGCATTTCTAATCTCATCAAGCTTTTCCCAACCAGTCTTTGAGATAAGATTTTCATTTGTATAGTCCACGTGTTTAAAGTATTTGTAGGATGTATTTTGAATGCAAAAGCTATTTTCAAAGTACTTCCAGTATGCACAGTTCAGCTGCAGCTGGACAAGGATTTCAAAGTGTTCTACTGCAAACCCAAGTTCTTTCATCCGTCACTTCTGTTGTTAAGAAAGCATTTGTTATTATGCTTTTAATCACAGTAAAACTTGCATCCTTCTGTTGAACATAGACCTCCTGATAGCTATTATATAGATTGTTCAAATAAAGAGATGTTCGAGCTACATTTTCAGTATGAATTAGCATGGGAGAAAACAATCCCACTAAGCCTTGCTCCAGTACTGCAGAATTTCCGTTACTGGTGTTTCTTCCTTTGTTCTCCAGTTGTCGAGTTCTTAAACAACGCAAGTTCTCTTACAAGAGTTCTGTACAGCAACAGGGCAATGTTTCAGACAGTATACAAGGATTCCTAAGGAACCAGTATTATGCAGTAGATGTTTATATTAAACCCATCCAATAACTGAATACTGCATAGCATTTACAGCTTGAATAAATATTTTTGTTTTAATAAAAAGTGTGTCTTGTTTAATGGTTTTACATCAGCTAAGCAACTTTGGGGATACTGTATAGAAGTGTTGTGTTGCCATAACCCAGTCATTTCTGAAAACAAGGGCATCAGTATTAAACACTCAGCTGTAACAGCAGCAATTGGCAGGGGCTAGAGCAAGCAACCAAAAAAAAAGCTTTTTCAGCACCCAAGCTGCTGTAATTTGGGTGAATGTTTTTTTTAAGAATAGATTAAAAAAAAGTGGATGAAGGTTGATTTTTATTAATTTGTAGCATTTAAGCACCATTGCTCATTTGCTACCTCTTCAAGCATCTGATAAAGAGGACTTCCTGATGAAATTAATGGCAAAATAAGAAAGCAGGTATCTTAAACCCCAGCTGAAAGAACTTTGAAGTGTCTAAGTGTTTATCTCTTGTAAAAGCTGTGTGCTAAGCAGGCTTGAATTAATAACTTTAAAATAGCAAATTAAGCAACTGGACTCTACGAAGGTAGTTGTTCTACTAGCAGCATTACATGACCTACCCGGAGAAGTCAGTTTCAGTGGCATTTGAGAAGGAAGTGACAGGAGCACAGCTGACATAGACATTCTTTATTGTCAGGTCTCGATACATCATCATGATTTCTTTTTTCTTGTACTGTATAAAAACTTGCATTGAGTCAAAGTTACAAAAGCCCCATTGTCTGTATTGGTGATGTTTTAGAAATTTTACAACAGCCATTAAGGAATTCCACCACTCAGAGGTGGGATGTAACAGGTGCTGCTCATCACTCACGTCAGCATGGTTAAGGCTTTGTTTCCAGCAGCTGTGTGGGCCTACAACTTCTCAATGAGTATGGCAGAAGCACCACCTCCGCCGTTGCAGATTCCTGCCAGCCCGTACTGTCCTTGTTTCAAGGCGTGGGCCATGTGAACAACAATTCTCGCTCCGGACATTCTGATTAAAAGAAAGAATATACACACCTTAGGTTGAAGGAAATTTGGCTCAAACAAGATCATTGGCAGAATATATAGAACTGATTCATTGGAAAGAAACAAAACTAAGAACATAAAACCAACAAAAAGAACAAACCTACATCTAGAAGCAGTGTGGGCTGTTTTTCTTTAGCTACAGTATTAATGAGCAGAAAGATTTCTGCATGTGCACAAACAGAACCTCCACGTTTCTTCTGAAAATGGAAGTCACCTCTAGGTGTTCCATGTATTACATAGCATCTCTGCCAGTATCAAAGATCTTTCAAAGAAAGTAATGTTAAGTCTCTACTACAAAAAAAAACAAAACAAAACAAAAAAAACCTAATGATTCATTTCAGTTTCTTTGGTTACAACTTGCTATAATGCAGTACAGTACAGTCATCCAGCTCATGCCAAGTTAAGACATGTAAATGCTGTCATCAGGCTGTAGAAATTGTGTTTTAAGACAAAAATTCCTATTCCCTTATCAGAGGAAGCTGCTACTCTACAGGAGACATCAGCATATCTTGACAGATTATGCTGGCAAAGATCTAGTGAAGGCAAATGTCTGAACCACGAAGTACTCCAACTGCTTCCAGCTGTACAGCGTGGCTCCTTCTCACCTACATGTAGCTAGCAGATCTGACATGGATTTGTCCTCACAGCCCTGGAGCTTGCAGCCTCACCACCCTTAAGGAGGCCTAATGAGATATACTTGGGTCCTGAGTAAATTACAGCTCCTGGAGAACACAGCAGGGAATTTAGGCAGGTGAAGGAACTTCAGAGCACACAAAAGCCTCACAGACATCCCTCAGGCTATCCCCATCTGCTGCATTAGGTGATGGACAACGTTTGGCTTCCCTGCAGGGAATACTTGGGACAAGACTAGGAATTTCACTTTGCTGATACAAGGAAATTCAAGTCCCTGTACTTAAAAGTCCTTAGGCTATTTTAATAACTTTATCTGTACATTTTACTAGCTTAACTGGTTGATTAAGTATTACTGTTTATTTTCTCATGTTAGTGATTTTTTTCAAAGCTTCGTAAACCTGGATAGCTGTGGTAACAAGCAAGCTTTTATAAAAGGTGGTAGCTACTTGTGAAAACAAAACTGTGATCATACTCTTTTCAAAGTACCCTGACATCTAACACCTGTATTAATGCAAGTACACATGCACTTGCTGTTACATTTCTTATAGCTCTTCCTACTTGCATTAAATTTGAGAATAAAATCGAGTATGTTAGCAACATGTAGAAGGCAGTGCCTCCATGAAGAATAAAAAACAATGCAAAACAAAAACCAATGCTTCTTTTACATACCCTATTGGATGCCCGAGAGAGACAGCACCTCCATTAATGTTTACTTTTTGTGGATCGATGCCCAGCATTTTAATGTTGGCCAGCACCACGACACTGAAGGCTTCATTGATTTCCCACATTGCAATGTCTTCTTTTTTCAGGCCTGTCTCGCTTAGAATCTAGAAATATTTATCAGAATAATTATTTATGTGAAAAAAATAGGAAGCTAAAAGTACTTTACAGAACTAATTAGGTCTATTTTCAGATGGAAAAAAGCAAAAATGAGGTACTGGAGCACAAGTTTAGTTTTTGCAAAGGAAGAAATGGAGAGTATTCTATGGCAGGAACATGTTTTCCTCACATTTATACAAAGACCACTGATACACGAAGTACATTTAAAGTCAGACAGTACTGCCATACAGCTGCCAATAGTTTCGTTCTGAACTAGTCTGTACCTGTATAACCATATTTATTTTGCCTTTTAGCCACACCAGCTGCTTAATTGCAGAAGTGTAAACAAGGCCAAAGTTGGTGAAAGCAGTAGAAAGCAATATTCTTTTCCAAGATAAATTCTAAGTTTGTGACTTTAAAGATGTACATCCTTGATCCTCTGAAAAACACCTGTAGTTTGTATTTATGAAGAAATCATAATTTCAGTGGTAATTACAGGAAGATACACCAAGGTTTCAACCAACCATCCAGCACTGAGGAATTTTGCTGTCTTTCAGAAAACAGGCAGTTTGATTCCTACCTTTGGAACAGCATATGCAGGTGCAATAGGAAAGTCAATAGGATCGACAGCAGCATCTGCAAAAGCTGTACATAAAAAAAAAGTCAAAAAAGATGTTTAAACACCTTTTATTTTTAGCATATACGATTTTCATTTGTGCAAATAGCAATCCCAGTCAAGGCAGAATTCTGAATATGATGGTCCCTGAAAACAGATATACCTGAAGTGTAATGTCTCAAATGAGTTGCTTAGTAACATTTTTTTGCAGATGTTTGATGTTATTCCACATAAAAAACTGTTTATGACTAACAGCTTGCTGGTATGACACTTAAGATATCAAGGACTGTATTAAGAAGATACAGCCATATGCCTGAGGCCTCTTTTCTGTCCTGTGAAGGCTAACAGGACAAACAGGATTCTCAGTCAAAGTATAAATACGCTAGAAGGATATTTTCCAGTGCTGTAGTCAAAAGATAAGAAAAAACTCACCAACTATCCGTGCCAGAGGTTTAACTTTCAGTCTCTTGGCTGCCTCTGTAGTCATCAGAACCAGGGCAGCTGCTCCGTCATTCAGAGTGCTGGCGTTAGCAGCTGTAACTGTTCCTAGAAAAGGTAACGCGTTGTTTAAACACAGGGGAAAATGGCACAGCCCAGGTACATCGCCCAGGCCCTTGGTAATAGCTACTGCACCGAGTTAACTACCAATTTTTCGTTAGTCTTGGTTTTGTTTTTTTCAGATGAGTTTGATTGAACAAATATAGCCCCATGTATTCATAGGGTTTATCTAAATGGCAGTTCACGTCATGCCTTCCACACCAGCAGCATTGCCAGCATTAATGCAGGATTCCAGTTCGGACACGGCTGCGAGTGAACACCAACTTCAGGTTCTCACTGTTCTACAGGCTCTTGGACCACCTCTTTTCACTCAGGCCAGCTTATACTGGTGTGAAAACAAGGTTTGAATTTCTTGGTAGGATATTTCCTTCGCAGGCATTTAAAAGTTAATGGCTCACTGTAAGTGCAATCGAGCTCTTGTGAGCAGTGCCCTTCACTCTAACAAAGAATCTGTGTACCTGGTAAACAATTAAGCAGTTGATTTAACAATATTTACCATTCTCTTTTTGGAAAACAGCTTTCAGCTTTGGAACTTTACTAAAATCCACACGTTTATATTCTTCGTCTTCTGTCACTTCTGTATCCGGCTTTCCTGAAATTCAAATTCAGTGGAGTTTTTTGTAATACAGTCCATTTTTAACACATTCTTCAATTAAATGCTGCCTTATTTAAACAATTCATTTTAGTTGAAAAAATGTAACTAATTTATGCATCTCAAAAGTGTTTGAAAATGAAAAAAATATATATTTCTCAATCCCATTTATTCACAGCAAATCCATTTATACTCCTTGATGGGTGAATGAAAGGGACAAAACATATTTTTAAGGTGATTTACAGGGAAATTAGTACGTGTCATCAAGCTGTTCTAGCTAAATTCAATACATAGTCATCCAAGATATGAAAAAAATTATGGTAACAGAGAAAAAAGTAAAATAAAAACACATTACAGGTGATTGACTGCTGGTCACCAGACAGTCTGCATAGCAGAAAACTCTTAGCTATTCTGAAGCAAAAGTACAGATATAGATACACTTGTAGGGGTTTGTACGATCCTGAGATCTGCATATTTAAGCAGCATCATTTGTACTAAATACGGACGTTACGGCTTTCAATAAGAAACAACTCATTTTATCACACCTTTCCATAATACCTTTTTTTGAAACAGTGACAGGAACTATTTCATTTTTGAGTATTCCCGAATCCCAGGCTGTTTTGCTCCTTGTGTAAGAGCCTATGGCATAAGTGTCTTGTTCCTCTCGTGAAATGGTGAACTTCTTCGCAGTATTCTCAGCACAGTTGCCCTTGGAGAAAAATCAGACATGTTACGTTTGGTATTTCTGGAGAAGTGAACTAGAAACTTAAATAAAAAAGACAGCAGTTTTTCAGAATTGAACATGGCTAATATTTGGCGTTCATTTCTACAATCATGATCAACCAGAAGCTTCTGCCTTTGAAGTGTGAACTTCAGATTTAGCACCTGTTCTCTGGATCCAGATTATCCAGCTGGGAAGGAACATTCCTTACAAGGCTTTTGAGTAAATTAAAGAACTGCATGTAAAGCAAGTTTTAAAGTGCTTAGGCAGACTTCTTCAGAGACTGAAGAACACTGCTCAGCCACAGTGAGGTCTGTACCAAGGACATGGAACAGCTAAAGACTGCAGAACATTCTTCATGAGATGTTTTCAGGGATAGTAGCAAGAACACTAACTCGGCAGTAAATAACACCCTACAACTGAATTATTAGAGGCAAGGTTCAGAAGTGTTGGTACACTGAAAATAGTTCCTCTCCTTTCAAAATGTTCTTTCTTGATGCTTGCTCTTCGCTATCTTCACATCAGATTTTTTCCACACCCATCCCCAGTTTGCAGCTGTTTGTCTGATGTAAGTTATTGTGCCAATGAGCCAAGTGCATCAGCTGACTCCAAGCTTCTAACAGAAGATAGGAGGTATGTACATGGGGGGAGGGAAAGCAAACATGAGAGCCCACCAAGCCATAAGAAGTGGTTACCCCCAAACACAAGTAACTTGACTGCTCTCTCCTACACCAAGAGAGAAAGCAGTGGCAGAAATTGTGGGGTGGTTGGTTTTTTCAATCCCTGTTCTAGGCTGTTCAGGCTTCAGTGAGAGACAAATAAACATTAACACAATTTTCTACTCTGTTTTGACCCTCTGTGCAGTCTCTCCATCACAGTTACTGCAGGAAGCCTGGAAATGGAAAACATTTTCCTCCCTCAATGTTCCTCATTTCTAGGTCTGCTACATGAAGCAGCCTAATAATAAACGTCTTCAAAGCAGCATGAGGTGTATGGTGGATAATTCAGAATTCTGCAGGAATATTTACCATATGGATATGGTTATAGACATCTGTGAGTCCATCTTTTACTATCAGATCTTCCAGCTTTACTCCTCCGTACGGTGTTGCTCCTCTGCTCATCGTATAGGGAACGTTAGACATGCTCTCCATTCCACCAGCAACCATTACGTCCTGCTCAAACAAAACACGTTCAAATTATTAATAATGCAGCGTGTTCTACACGACTTCTTCTGGGAACAGATACTAAGAAAAGCTTAAGAGTGGACACTTTGTATTTCTGAGGAGTCTTAGAGAAAAAGGGAAAAAAAAACTTATGCATTTTGAAGGCAAACAGCAGGGACAACAGCTGAAGAGAGCTAATCTGTGCTGACAGAGCAGCTGGACTTTTACCTGGAATGTGATTTTGGAAAGCTGCAAGAGCCACGTTGGTCTCTTGCACTTTTACTCCAAAAGCTTCCAAGATCAGATTGTAAGTTTTACTTTAAACAGTTCCTTTCTCCTCTAAATTTCTCATTTTTGCTCTTCGTTAGCAGCTCCCTATGGAACAAGCAGCAGCCAGAATCTAAGAGATCAATCAAGAGACAGAAGTTTACAAGTACCTGCAGTTTTACGTAATATTGTTACACCTCACTACCTAAAAAGAGAGGACTTCAGGTTTTTTCATCTGAAATGCCAGAAAAAAAAAAGTGACTTTAAAAAATAAAGATCACTGAACTTGAATTAAGCTGAATCATTGTGGGTGTTGATAAATCAGTTTATTTTCCAAGCTGAGCTGAGACAGAACAAATACAAACAGCTATGAGGGCCATATGCATATCTGCTCTCCATCAGGCTACAACCCGTAAAAGCTCTGGCACCTCAGTGTGTGAAGAACAGACTCTCAGCTGTGATTAATGGCACTTTTAAGATACAAATAATTGCAAGAAAAACACCAAAAAAATGTAGCATTAGTCTTTGAGAATTCAGTATTGCTGTTAATATAACTAGAAAAGATATTTTATATCAAAAGAGTAATAATTAGGTCTCACAATTGAGACAAAAATAACGGTTTGGTTCAGCACAGATTATAAACTCGATACAGAACAGCAGCATGAAGTAATAAAGAAAACAAAGGAGGCTGCAGACAAATGGAAAGGCAGGGAAATGGGAAAGGCAGCTGAGGTACAGGAGCAGCAATAGAGCAGAGGAACGGGAGTCGTGTGCACTTCACTCCATCACGTGAAAGACTTGGAGTTAAAGCAGTTGTTTGTACAATGCTAAATGCGCGCTGACTCAAGCCTCTGGGATCTATCCCTGGTTCCCACCACAGATACCTCACAGTCTCCAGCCAAGAAAAACAACCCCCCCCCCCCCCCAAAAAAAAAAAAAAGGCATTATTTATAGCTCTGAGAGCACTAACTGGGCAGCGGGTCTGCTTTTGCTTGGGCTGGCGGCAGAGCAGTGCCTAGCTCAGCTCCAAGCCCAGCTCCCTTCAGAGCACACGGCCTGCGGCTGTCAAACCAACCACATCCGTGCCCACTGCAGTGAACTCGCTGGAGGCACGTTACTAAATCCAAAACGTGGCTGTTTCCACAGCTGGACCCGATTCAAAGTCCAGCGGGAGGACTTCCACCGAGTTCAGCAGGCACTGGGTGAAGTGCCGCTCCCTGCACAGCGAGCCCAAAGCTCACGTGGGGGATAATGTATACAGAGGTAAGTATATTTCTCACTTGTGAGCCATTTATTTTGTAAGCCAAAAATATATGTTGAACTCACAGTATCTGCACTTTAGAGAAAGGATGTTGTCAAATGTTTTAGATATGGAATTAAAAGCAAAACTGTTTCTAATTCACACTTCTGAATTATTCTTTGCTGCCGAGCATTTAGCAGCTTGGTGAAAATGGTGCATTGTCTCATCCTTCCATTCAAGGATAGAATTTTTCCTATTCATACAGAAAATCTTAGAATACAGTTGGCAGAGATGAGTAATTCCCCTCCAACAAGCTCTTCAATGAAAATGCTGTTCAGCAACAGTAGTTTCAGCTTCTTTGGTAGCAATAAAAAGCCTGGAACATCTTTAATGTACTTCGAAACAAGATTGTTTTAATATGTACATTTAATTCATTTATGTGGTAAAAGGATCTGAAAGGCAAGATGAAATCTCTTTCAACAAAATCTAAATTTAGGGAAAAAAAATCTTGAATTTTCATATCAGAAAGCCTGAAGCTCTTTTTTTTTTTTTTTCGGGGGGGGGAAGAGGTAAAATAGGGAGAGGATGCAAATACCATAAACCAAAATCTACCCTACTTGCTCAGCTCTAAAAATTAATCTGACAGTTCCCTAACTACAATATTTTTTTTTTTTGTCCTGACTTAAACCAAAACATATTTGGGTAACTATAACATTAAGGTTGCATGCCCTAAATAAAACCTCGCTAATTAGCTCCATCATTGCAAGTCAAAACACAGCACCAAATCAAGGACCCCAGCCATCAGCAGGACGGGATCTACAACATCAGTTGTGTGTTTTTTCCATAAAACAGCACCAAAATTCACATACCTGACTCCCACACATCAGGCTTTGTGCTGCCATCATGATTGATTTCATTCCTGAAGCACAGACCTTATTGACAGTTGTAGTAGGAGTGCAGATGGGCAGACCTAAGTCAAGTAAGTTACACAAACAGCTATTATTTAAGGGCAGACTACCTCTGTGTTGGTGTTTCAACAAGATTTCATGTGGGACTAGTTTTTATGTAACCCCAGGGTATCCAGCTGGCATTATTTGGCCTGCCCACCTTCACCCCTGATTACTGTCCTTGGAGACTTCTGTCACTTCTCTCCTTCAGGCAACAGACTCAGGTGATGAGAGGAAGCAAGTGAGGATTCAGACAGCAGCAGATCAGAGAACAGAACTATTCCTCCTCCTCACAGCCTGACCCCTGACTCTAAGAAGCACACAACTAAGAAGCCACGAACAAGCTGCTGCCAGTTGCTAAATCCTACAAGAAATTATCCCAGCAGTACAGGAACTCTCAACCTATGCAGTACTGAACACGACCAAATTTATTAGGTGTCACCCACAGTTACTGAGCTGTTATTACTGCTACTGAGTGTTCAGGACAACAGCCTTGCATTCTCTTTCTTGCAGCTGGGCTCCAAAGCCCTGCATGGCTGCCTCTGTCCTACAGCTCCGTTACCAGCACGTCACCTCCATGCCAGCGATGAGGTGGGGAAACTGGCCAGGGGAGAGAAAAGAGCCATATCCATCCCTTTGCCCCTGGTAGCAGGGGTTCCTTCTCTTTCAAACACGTACAGGGACAGAGACAAGGAAGCACCCAGTTCTGCCTGGACCCATACATTTTTTTTTAGAACCATACTAAGGCATGGAAAGCCAGCCCTACAGCAAAAGGGAGAAGAAATTTGTGCTGTAGTCAATGTAGTCATGCGAAAACTGATTCCTGAGCACTGGCACTTTCAGCTCACTTACATGGCTACAGCACAGAGCCCTTCCCCCCATGGGAAGAGCAGCACGTGCAGCCTGTCTTGCTGAAGGGCTGGGCTCAGATCCAGACCCCGCCTTAGCTGAGGGCTCCAACCCCTCCAGTTCGCCAGCAGCTCTCTGCAGAAAGGTGAGACCACCCTGAGCCCCGTCAGGACACTGCGTACCTGCGCCCAGGACTGCTTGTCTTGCCGGAGCTTGTCCTTGCCCAGCCTGCAAGACATTCCCCATGTACACTTCTTTCACTTCTTCCACGGAGATACCTATAAAACAAAACTCCTGATTTGAGATTCTTCTCACAAAAGTTGTGATTCCCTTTTGTGAGCCTTCCCATTACAGTTTCCCATAGTAAAGTTTCCCATGCCGCGTCCAACCTGTGTGCTGAAAGCACTCCAGGTCTGGTGCCTTCCAGATCTGGATCCCCACACTCATGGGACGTGAGGAACTGGGGATCCCAGACCCACAAAGCTTTCTACCTCCCAGAATTATGTCCAAAGAAACAGGTTTGTTGGTATAACGCCTGCGAGCCAAGCTAACAGCCAGCTGCCACCAGACAGGAGGGGCCTGCTCTCCCACTGCTTCTCTTGCAACAGCCCTGGTGTAAAGTTCTTGTAATTTGCTATTTCAAGAAGCCAAATCTGTAGAAAATTAACCCTCCTCTTCTCCAAAGTGACTTTTTGCCTGATTTAAAAGTCTATGAAAAGGCTCACAGGGGTGTCAGACAAGCGTGAGTACCCATGTCAAGAAATGGAGAGGACAAGGACGGAGCCCTGGTTTCAGCAGCAAGTAGCTTAGGGGTGTCACAGAACTACAGCCAGACAACTAGCTTGTCCAGTGGGATTTGGATTAGCACAGATATTCCTAAATCATATTCTGCTCTTAGAAACAGCATTTAATTCAGACTGAAGCAGGTTTATTTAAATACCATTTGTGGATAAAGACATAAAAGCGCTAGAAGTAAAAACAAAACAAGACACCAGAGCCACCTGTTTAAAAAGCAACTTAAAACCAAAAGACCCAGACTGATAACATTCAGAGCTGTCTGATGTTTTCTCATGAAAAAAAATAAATAATATTTATATTTACCAGCTCTGTCAATTGCTCCTTTAATTGCAATGGATCCCAGTTTGGTGGCTGGCAGTGATGAGAGAGATCCTTGGAAAGAGCCAATTGGCGTCCTTGCAGCGCTCGCTATCACCACTTCCTAAGAGGAAAAGCACAGAGTAGAAGTCAGAGCATCATTACACGTGCACACACACATCAACGTTTTAAATTTGTTCACTTTATTCATGTCACAGCTTCCCTTTTATCCTGCAAGTAGCTCACAGCACCAGAATTATCTTTCTGAATGCATGCAGCACGAGGAATAACAAATGTACAAGGAACTGGGTATCTGGGCACAGCTGCAGGGCCACAGTGTTGTGGGAGGACAGAGTTGGGGCAGGGTGGCTCTGATGGCTGGAGCACTGCAGTGAAGGGACACGGGATGGGAGGCTGAGGTGTGGGGTTATCCTTTATACGGGAGGACAGCTGGAATGCACTGAGCTCTGCCCTGGGGTGGGCGATACCCGAAAGAGTCCCAGGGCCCTGGAGGGAAGAGGGGGCCAAGAGAGCTGGGTAATATTCCAGGATCCCCTCCTCCCAGCTCAGGAGCGATGCATCCCAGCACAGAAGGACCTGGGGATCCTGGGGGACACCAGCTTGAACTTGAGGCAACCATGTGCCCTTGCTGCTAAGAAGGCTGAGGACAACCTGGGCTGCATAAACTAAAGTGTTGCCAGCAGGTCAAGGGAAGTGATTCATCCCCTTTATTCAGCACTGGTGGGGCCGCACCTGGAGTGCTGGGTCCAGTTCTGGGCTCCCCAGTACCAGAGGGACCTGGAGAGAGCCCAAGGCAGGGCCACCAGGATGATGTTCATAATGTTATATGAACATTAACCCCACGCTTAGTGAAGTACCACCTTGGGCCTTGGAAGAGCAAGAAACCTACCAGGCTTTGCTAAAACTCCACCAGATTAAAGATCTGCTTATGTGTAAACAGTGGTTTAAGACATGGTACGACATTCAATCCATGCTTTGTAGTCTCTTGAAACAGATTTATTTTATTTTTCCTCTTGGCTTTGATGTTACATCAGCATGACTACCTGCTAACCCTGGGAGGGCAGCACGATGACCTGGCACCACAAAGATGCACATTTCTGATCTCTGGTTATCCTGGACAGCTACTGACAAGAATCAGCAAAAACTCCAACTGTGCTGGTTTAAATGGAAGTTTGGTCAAACTTCACAGGGTCTCACCTTGACTTCTTTATTCAGGGACAAGCAAAGAAACAAAACACTAGAAAATATTTAAACCAGAAAAAAAAAGGACAAGTTATATTTGGTCTGTTTCTGTATCTCCTTCTTTGGAGCCATGACTGACTTAAGTGATAATAATGTTAATTGTTAATGTATTAATCGTTCACATTACAACAGCAAGGGAGGTGGAATAGCATACAAATAATTTCAAAAAGCATCATCTGTATTGACATATTTGTATTCATATACAAATGGTAGAAAGCTACATTAAATTTAAGTTACCTGATACAATTCTAACTGGTTCTGTCCCACACTAACAGTCAGAAAAGCAAAAAAAAAAAAAAAAAGGAAATTTGACCTTTATTCCAATTTTTGCAGTAACGTGACTTGGGCAAGAGACACACTGTCAACAATGCAGGTTTCTTGTGATAACTTTCTGAACTTCAGAGGTTAAGAAGCAAATATAGCAGGGATTTACTGTGCTCAGATGGTACTTTATACTTACATTTAAAGTACGCTGTGATGCATAGCCACGGCTTGTATACTTCAAAGCCTGAAAAATAAAGACCTCGTAATTTCATATGAACAAAGCCAATACATTTCAGTAAAGTACCATTTCCACAGAAGTATTTTTCCCCAAAAAGTACTCTTAGAAGCAAAGACTATTAAAACACAAAAAAAAAAAAAGCCTTTTTTATATATCATCTAATACAAAGTCTCACCATAACATCTATGATAAAAATATCTTCTGAAAAAAATAATCAGATACTCTTTCAAAAACAAAAAGCATTTTATTTTTGGCAAATCTGTTATAGACTCATTAAGGTTGGAAGAGACCTCCAAGATCATCTGGTCCAGCCACCAACCTACCACCAATGTCACCCACCAAACCATGTCCCCAAGCACCACATCCAACCTCTCCTTGAACACCCCCAGGGACGGTGACTCCACCACCTCCCTGGGCAACCCATCCCAGTGCCTGGCTATGTACACTTACAAGCAGTCCGACAGCCAGGGAGCTACCCATCTTGAGAAGCATTAGTCTGTCTACAGCAATACAGCAACAGTCCGTCTGCTTCTCTGGACTTCAGTTCATCCACTGCTTTCATTAAATTCACTGCTTTTTAAATGGTGGCAGTTTACACCTACAGCATCGCTTCATTGGCATTTCATGCGCAAAATGGGAATAACAAGCTCAGAATTGCTACAAGAGATGCCAATGAAACCAAGGAAAGGACAGAAACCACACCTGGACATAATGACCCACGGGCAGGGAGCTCCATGTGAGCAGCAGTGCTATGGGCAGAGATACACCCGCAAGTGTTACTGCAAATGCTGGGAGCCATCTTCCAGCCGAAACCAGACGTTTAAAACACAAAGAGGTCGAGCCATTTACTCAGATGATATTCCAGCACACTGAAGGCACTCTGACCGCTGGATGAGAGCTGAAGGACTGCTAATTAAAAGTAAAAGCCACCCCCAGACACCACAGAGGCACCATCCACGAGCAAGCAACGCCCGCTGTACTGCGCTGACAGCTCAAAGCACGGCCTGTTTCTCTCTCCACCTGACAAGCTCCAACTAACAAAAGCCCTTTTTCCAATTGTTTTTACATTATTTTCCCCCCTCCCAGCTCAGGCTGGGGTTTCCAATACAGAATTTTGAACAAAATTCCTCCCAAAGCGCCCTCCATCCGCAGCGGGCTCCAGCACGGGCTGTGAAGGCTTCGCTGGCACCAAACCCCTCACAGCACCACGTTCACCCGTGCTCCCAGGATCCCTCCTGGACCCCCCCACCAGATCACCGCGTGTGCTGGCAGGATCCCCCCTGCACGGCCCCGCACTGGATCCCGGCACTCACCAGATCCCGCCCGGCCCCCGCCTTTGCAGCGCACTGCAAGGGAAGGAGACAGCGCTGCAGCCGCCTCCTGCCAGCCGCGGCCATGCTCCGTGCCAACAAAAGGCTTATTATTTAAAATAAGAAGAACAAAACCAGACTTCCCGGGCGGCGGGGAGCTGCCTCACAGCTCCTCACAGCGCCCCTCACAGCGCGGCCACACCTGGCTGCCTCCCCCTGCCCCTACCTCACCTCCTCCCTCCCTCCTCCTCCCTTTTTCTCCTCCTCCTTCTATTTCTCCTCTTTCTCCTCCTCCTCCTCAGGCACAGCCATGACCTTGGCTGAGCCCCCGGGGCCACACAGCGGTGCTGGGGCTGTGACAGGACGGAGCCGCGCAGCGCCCCCCCCCCCTCCCCTCCCCTCCCGCCGCCCCCCCGCCCCGCGCCTCACCCTCAGCAGCCCGGCCACCGCCGCGCGCCGCCGGCCCAGCCCCGCCGCGCCCGCCATTTTGCCGCCGGCCCCGTCACCTTCACGGACAGCACCGCCCCGCTCCCCCTCCCGCCTTCCCATTGGTCCGCGCGGCGGAGGCGGGACCGCGATCGGCTCTGCTATTGGCTGGGCGCGGTGCCATGTCAGCCCTGCCCTCGCCCCGCCTCAGGGGGCTGAGGGGGTCTGCTGAGGGGGGAGTCGCTGTGGGCACCGCCCGTCCCCATGAGGCTCTGATGCTGTGGGGACCTGGCTTTGCCCCCATAGAAATAAATCACAGAGTCGTTAAGGTCGGAAAAGCCCTCCAAGATCATCTGGTCCAACCATCCCCCTACCACCACCATCACCCACCAAACCATGTCCCCAAGCACCACGTCCAACCTCTCCTTGAGCACCCCCAGGGATGGTGACACCACCACCTCCCTGGGCAACCCGTTAAATTCATCACCTGACCATGTCAATTTTAGAATGCTGGATTGTCATATTTTCCACTGTGCTTTATCTCCCATGACACCCTGTGCCCCCACCTCCCTCACTCAGTAAGCCCAGGCAGCAGGATGGCACCCATGCAGCGGGACAGCTTTGCACCTTGTGCATCAACTGCAGTCCTCCAAGCACCAAGGCACAATCCCATGAGAAATCACGTGCCTGTGCGGGTACCCTTGAACTTGAAGGGCTTCCCAGGAAAAGGAGCGCTGATCCTATGACTTACCAACAGCTGCAGCAAAGAAGGCACGCAGCAGGGTGACAGCACCTTGCCTGGTGCTTGCCTCTGCCCGGCCTGACGGGGTGACAGAAGCTCCTGCAGCCTGAGGAAGGACACCTGCATACAATAGCTGTTAACCTATTTTTGCACACCAGGACACATATAGTTTCTTTACGAACCAAACTGCCTCCCCTTCCCAATTTGAATATTTATTAATTTATTCTGGAGGAACCAGGACAGGTTTCCACAAATTAGGGTTACCTCTGACTTGTCATCTAAAATGCTATACCCTGTTGCTTATTACAGCAGCTGCAGTGCGTTACAAAGCAGACACAGGGGCAACAGCCCCAGAAATTGTCTCCTGTTATTACAACAGAGAGGGACGACACCTTCCCAAGCCCTGCTGCCAGCCAGGCAGCCTGGGGGGCAAGTAAAAGAGGCACAGCTTCAGCATCCCTTGGCCTTTAACCCTTTGCTTCTTTATACAAACCCTGCAAGTAAGGGGCTAGGTTGCCATCCATCTCTTCCCTGGGTGTGCCAGGAACTGTTCTTTCTGAGGAGCCTTTCTTTGCAGCTCACGTGCTTTAGGCCTCCTTTCCAGCCCAACAATGCTGCCCCACTAGTACAGTAATACCTCTGCCCTCTTTTCCGAGTTCAGCTCTTTGCAGGGATGTTCATGGTCCTTTCAAAGCAAGAGGGACGCTTGCCTTACACATGGGTTTGCATGCCCAGGGTGACAGCTTCCCTGTCAGTGCTTACAAAATTCGGAGAACACATGCCTCACTGTGTGGCTAGTTCCAGTAAATACCAACCAGCCTCAGCTATGCTTTTCAAGATACTGCATCACTGTCCCAATGAAAGGGCGAGGGATCCTCTAGTTTTAAGGCTTCCTGCAGCCCCGTTCACAGGGAGAGGTATTTTCACGGAAGATCCAGTGCTCTCAGCCCCTGGGCAGCCACAGGGTTTTGCAAGACAGCACCCAAACACACTAATTCAGGAGGATTCGAATGGGTGCTGTTTCCTCCAAGCTCCCATGCTCACTATAAGTGCTCTCACAGCCTTTGCTGGTTTATTTCTGCAGAGTTTTGTGACTCCATGTAACTGAGCACATTGATGGTGTGCTGTGATGCCCCTGGGGTCCTCTACATGTATGCTTCGTTAATCCCGAAAGGATTAACAATGCTGTCACCACATCCCACCATCTGACTCCTCTGCCTACTCCTGAGCGTGAAGTCCTGCAGATCTCCCTCCCACCACACACCCCCTGGTGTCTCAGATTTCCCTCCTGCTCGGCACACCTCAACAACAGGCACACCAGCCCCAGCTGCCTCTGAGCTGCTGTATTTGCAGCTCTCACACTTCTTGCCTCACAGTAAAACAGTGGCATATTCATTTCAAGCATCTTGCTTGACAACCAAGTACAATGCAAATCTTGCTGATTTTTTTTCCCTTTTTTTTTTTTTTTTTTTTTTTTTTGAGACTATTTCAGCTGAGGTGAGGCATCCTGGTGATTCCATCTCATTTTCCTAGCTCCAAAGGGAGGTCACCCTGGCCAAATGCTGTGGCTGCATGCCAGCCGGCCACCCAGTCTGTTCCTCACTCTCCCTTTGCCAGAGCTCACTGGGATCCTGCCAACTGTGCCAAACGTCATGCACTGGGGCCAGTGTTCACATCACCCCAGCTGGAAAGGTGTTTGGACTCCCAAACATATTGATTAAAGCAGTAGGACACAAGCGAAAAGGCTCAAACCGCACCAGAGGAGGCTTAGATTAGAAGCCAGGAAGGATTTCTTCATGGGAGGGGTGGTTAGGCACTGGGATGGGACACCAGGGAGGTGGGGCAGGTACCAGATCCCATCATGGAGAAGTTCCCCCAAGTCTTCAGAGCTCTTACAGGATTGTCAAAGAATAAAACTGTTCTAGACACCACTTCTCCAGTCAAACAAAAGGATTCTCAGGAGAGCATGCTGCTTCCCTTTAAGATAACAAGAACATGAGGTGGTGTAATTGCCAGTCCATGTGGGAGCTCCTACAGGTTCCTTCATCACAATCAGGCAGATGAACTTATCCTATAGCCAAGGGGAATGTGCAGCACAGGCCAGGCCAGGAGGCCAAGCTGCACCCGAGGCACAGCACAACACAGGCCAGCAGCTTCCCAGATTAACTGAGACGTGGACAAGCACCTCTTTGATGCACCGTCGTATTTTGCTTAGGACTCGGCTGGAATGTGACAATCAAACATACAAAGTATCACATCCCTGGCCCACAGGGTAGTTTATCAGTTTTCAGTGATAATAAGTATTAGCTCTATGGACATTTGGAACATACAACATAGCTCTACAGTGAAGTTATTTTATTGCTTTGCATTTTTAACTTTCCAACAAGAGGACAGATGTTCCTGAAGTAACAATTATTCAAGTCAGTCTCAAGCTGCAGAACAACTCTAGCAGATAGAGAAGCTCTGTAAAGGAAAAAGAAACCTCTCATCCCCAGAGAGCACATTCCAGGATACGAAGCTCCTACTCAAGCATCAAAAAATACAGCAAGAACTCCTTTAATGAGGCAAACCGAAAATGCATCTAAGCCAGCATTCCCTCATGCACACGTGTGCCTGGGGATGCAGCAGGGTGCACTTTCCCCTAGGAAGTGGGAAGGTAAATAAACGGAGAGTTTACTTACAGCAGCTGTGCCCTGACCCCATGCCAAGTTACGAGATGGTGGCCACACACAGCAGCAGAGGAGGATGCCGCAGGGGGAGGAGGGAAGAAATGCTTTTGGCTGTGGCACGTCTCTTTCCACAAGGCAGAAGCCACAGAGATGCCTTCAGGGGATAGTGGGCACTGACAAGTCTGCTCCCCAGCATTTTACGGTTTTGGCCCTGGGATCTCCCTCTTCATTGTCCTCCTCCCTCCCCTTGCAACTGTTGCTTCCTCAGATTTATTTTTTTTTTTTAGGATAATTCACATTTCAAAAAAATAAATAAATAAAAAAATAAAGAAGAGCTTTGTTTATGGACTTCTTACGCTTGAATTGAATTTACCCAGCCTGTTTCCAGGGGGAGCTGGGGATGCAGGCAGCAAGTCCTGGTGTAGCGTTTTAAAGCATGCTGATTTTTATCAGATACCTGACAGTGCTGATGCTACAGGACTCTGAAAATAGTTTTGCCCTACTCTCTGCCACTCTGCCTTTGGAAACCTCAGTCACATCCACACCTGAGTTCTCCCCAAGTCCTCGCTTCCCCATTTCCATGACTATCAGCCTTCCTTGCTCCTGCTTGGTGTGGAAGCCTGTCAAAAGCTTTTGGCAGCATGCAAGGCCCCTGGCATGAGTCTGGCTGCAGTGACTGGTGACATGCCATTGACAGCGGCTCTTCCACGCCCTAGTGCCCCCCAAAATTCTGGCTGAACAGCATCGGGGCCAGAGGGGCTTACAGGCATCTAGCACCTGCTTGGTGTAATAACTCCCACACAGTACCTACCTTGATCCAAGTTCCTCCCACTACTTGCTACAAAACCTGCAGGTGTGCCAATTTCCTTCATGTCTTTAGTGGTAGAAACCAACAGATAGCAAAGCCTGAGCTGTACACACATCACGTTAAACCACAGACTTAAAAATGGGAAAAGCGTACAGAAAAAACAATAGTGCATTCCCTTCTTTAATTCTTTTACCATCACTTCTCACCAATAGCATCTACAATACACTGATTTTACAGCTGCTCTTTGTCACTTTTCAGTCTTCTAGATGACCGAAAATGACCAATGCGCCCTCTCCCTTCGCTTGGGAAGTGAGATTTGCTGTGACCATGCCCCAGACCAGCAGACAACACGCCACCAGCCCTTCTCTCTTACAGGTTTCAGATCACTCGCGGGATGCGGTGCACGGTATCCAGCTGAAGTTACACAGTGGATCTCCATCACTAAAACAACTGAAAATGAAATGCAGAGACCACACCTGTGTATTGTTCAAAGTGATGTTTACAGGTAAAGCAAAGACAGAAAGAAAGCCCCACTCTTAGTTCAGTAGGAGAATGAAGCAGGTTTAAAACCTTTCATAGTTAGGCCTCTGATTCTGGCTACGCTGTGATCAATGTAAACTGGCAGGAGCTGATTCAGCCAAGCAACTGCTGTGATAATTGGCTTATTTCTAGAGAATGACTTCACCTGGAAGACCACTGTTGTGAAAGGCGACATTTTGCCCTAAGAGTGAAGAAAAAAAAAATTTAGGAATAATGGCAACATGCTATGAAAGCTCTACCTACACAAACTGCCAGCTGGAAAATTACCCTGTGCGCTTGGTCACTCAGAACTACTACTTACTCCACACAAATAATTCTGGTATTTGCATACACCAGAAAGCACAAAACATTACGTTTAACTGGTTCACTTAAAGAAAAAAGGAGTTGAAACGTAAGAAAAAAAATTCCCATTAGAAGACAAAGACAATTGGAGAAGAAAAGCCATTGCAGTAAAAGCACTCCCATGGGCAATCAGCGGTTCCCCCACCTGTTTGCTTTGTGCAGAATCGGGCACCTGCTGGTCCCACAGATCTGGCAACGACAGCAGTAACTTAAAATGAGCATCTCAGAAAGTAACTGCAGAGACCCAAGAACCAAAATATTCGGCAATCCAATTACATCCCAGCAACTTACACAGAGACGTAACCAGTTTTAAAAATGCCCTAAAGTCAGGCACCCCAAGCCCCTTTTGGCAGGGCAGGTGTTGATAAATGTGAATTGCAAGACTTACAGCTCACCTCGAAATAGAATTTGGAAAACTGAAATAACTCTATGCATATCCTCAAGTACTTGAAAATCACAACAAGAAAGGAACCAAGTCTTTAGCCCCCCCCCCCCCCATTTTTTGTTGTTTTAAATTTTAATTTTACTCCGATCAAGACTTTGGGACTTGCAATCTGATTCATTTCATACAACACTATTTTTCAGGAGCAGTATCCGAACTAGACTTAAAAAATTTTGCAGGGGAAAGAGACCAAAATATCTTGCTAAAAGGAGTAGTCTTTTATATTACATTTTTTATTTTGCAAGAAAATAAATTATACAACTTAAAAAATAAAATTCAAAAATTAAGCAGTACATCAAAATAGTTCAGCTGGACTGCCATACAGAAACTACCACCATTCAAAATTGTACAGCATTATTATCTTGGTAGTGGCACACATTCAAAATTGTAAATACCATACGTAGATAGATATTACAACTCAGGAACTCAAGTTTGCTCAACACTCCAGACTACATATAGTGTATATGACAGGAAAGCTTTCATGTATTGTTTATTTCACAAATATGACCTCAAAGAATTACAAAGATAGCATCCCAGTCATTTAGATGAAAATAGAAAACAGTTTGAGTTTAAGATAGCAAATCTTTCTGTAAAACTATCAAATCTTTTTGCCAATTGTATTTTTAAAATTTGCACTTTACAGGACAATGGCATCCCAATGCAAATCAATGCAACATGTGAACATTCAGAACACTTATATCAAGTTTAAAAAGGTGAAAACAAGAAAGTCACATTTTCTCTTGGAAATGTAATTGCATTACAGTCAGAACAAATGAAAGATGAACAAAAATAGGAGCTAGGGACACCAACTGTGGAAAGAGGAAAATGGAAGACTTCAGAATTGAAACTGAGATACTCATCACGTTGTTGGGACAGAGAAAGTGTTAACAGTATTTTTTAATTAAACCCATTAAGAGTGATTTTTCCCCCCTCTCCTACAACAGATTTTTTTTCCCGTAGCTATTCACCGTGGCAGTGTGTGTGGCAACATGTTTTTCAGATGCAGCACCTCTTTAAGCAAGGTCTTTGGACATGTATATTCATAGCTAAAAACTGCAGCCTTAAAAGTGCGTTGTTGCCATATTGCAAGTGAAGAATAGTTCATTTTCATTGAGATCTGAACTCTGCCCTCCCCAAAGAACAGTTTACCCCAGGTATCTCCCTGTGCCCCAGGTGATCCTAGTTTTAAGTGCATATTGGTGAACGTGACCTGATGAAGGATGCTAAATGAGATTCTGCATCTTTAACAAATTTGCTGGTGTGATTCTCAGATTTAATAAAAAAAACCTGACATCCATCTTCGGTATATATTTGAAGAAAAATGACCATGTTATAGGCACATTACCAATTGTATTTCCACATTCCAGGAGTTGAGAAGTATATAGATAGCATTTAGGTTATACTATTCCGTATTTATTAGTTGAGGGAAGATGTAGCTCATTAGCTTTCAGCAACCTGTTGCTTTCTGCATACTCTCTGCCTTCCTGAACAGTTGTATCTGAGATGGAGCCTACCAAATCTTAATCAATGGCTTCTGATTTAGCATTATCCCCTTTGCAGCTCCTTCTGTGTGACAATTTCATACCTGTTCTTCAACGGTTAAGGGCTGGAGTTCCTTATGTTGAAAACAACGTGCTCAGACTGTCATGCTTTAGGGCTCTGGGTTGCCAGTTTCCCTCCAACAATCCCAAGTGAGCGTTTATTACTTGTAATTTAAGTTACAAATACTGAAAGTCTTGCAGCACAAGGTTTTTATTAGAATTTCGTTTTCTAATATTCCAAGAGTTTAAGTGGTTAACTACACAGAGCACCACTTGCTTCTGATTCTCAATAGCAACACCACAGGGGAACATAAGAGATGCAGTATTTTTAAACAGCATCTACTTGGGAGTATCGGTAAAAACATGTAACATAAGCGGTGGCATTTCAATCAATTGCAATTTACCAGGTCTTGATTTCTCCCCATCTCTTCTTGTTCATGAAACCCTCACTACTGCAAACTTCTTAGGCAAACAGATGTCCAAGTACACACTGTTCTCAGGCAGTCCCATTGGCATTTCCACTACTAACAGCACGCAGCCTCTTTCAGGGGGCAAACAGCCATTCTTGTAGTGAGTTCACTTTCAAACCACTCTTATTTTATCCTTTACTGCAACCATGTTAAATAAATCTCTTCCTCTATCTTATTAGAAGGCTTTCCTTTTTGACTAAATTATATCCTCTACCCCCTTTCAACCATCAGAGAAGACAAGACCTTTAGATGTTGTACTTGAACTGGTAAAAAAAAATAAATTGCACACTTGCAATTTGTATAAGAATATTCATACATAACTGAGTAAAGCTCAACTTACCTTTTGTCCCAAGACAGGCACTCTGCTCCAGTGATTCTTATAAATTACAAGTCCAGTACATGCTGGGACATTTCAGAGTAGCAGAGAGGCAGGCATTGCCAAACAACTACTTAAGATGATTGAAAATAGAAGAGGTAACATTACAAAGTTGAAGATCCTGATGTGTATTTGGCACTCTCTCTGCATACGCGAAACAAGGTATTTTTCCTTATTTTTTTTGCCATTTTCACTAGAATTGTATTTCCCATCCTGCCAGTTTCAAAATAAAAAGCAGAGGGTTTGTTTTTTATATAAAGGCCTTGACTTTCAAGGAACAAAACCAGTCAAATTCGATTACATATGTATGTAAGGTTAGAGTTACCAATGAGGAATTAATACAGGGATCTTTGAGTGTTATCCTTTTTCTGGGGGATTTGTGCATCAATTACTATTTAATGCATTCAGATATATGTAGTCATACTTAAACATTTGGAATACAAATATTAAATGTACAAGGAAATACACTTAATATTTCTGTTCACTATAACAGAACCACCCGTGAAAACTGTTTGTAGAGTGAAGTATCATTCAAAAACACTTTGCCTTCTCAAAAAGGATTGTACCAAATCACCTGTCCAAATAATGTAAAGTAACAAATAATGTGTATCCACTTCTTTACAGCAATTTAAAAACAACGATCTCTTGCTTAAGGAAAAATATCACCCATGAGTTGGAATTAGTTTTGTGTCACTAATGTGTCAAATATTAAAATCCAGTTACTAGATTGAAGCACTGCTCTAGCCAACAGATTTTAACTGTAACAAATACATATCAGTTTGTGAGGCATGTGTGTCTCTCAAATGTTATTACATAAAAAGGATCAAAGGTGGACAGTACATTACTCTGTTGATCCAAAACACAAAAGTGAAAGTGCTACTTCTAGTCCTAATCGCATTTAAAAAAAAAAAAAACACAACAAAAACCAAAACAAAACTAATAGCAGTTCCTCAGTGCATGAATATTTGAATATTTTTTCCTTGTGCAAGTACTGGTCATCTAAAAACCCAAACCTGTATTCTTCCCAGTGGGTGTAAATCAAATCTACTTTTAAAAGTTCACAATGGGCTCTTCATGAATGCAAGTTTCCCACAAAACAGCATGCTGTTAAAAGTGTGCAACATGAAGGGAATGCCATCATGCTAGCTGAATGAGATTGGCAAAATATAGTCCTCTTTAAGGTAAGGCAGGGATTTTAATATGTAATGAAAGTCAAAACAAGTCCTTCTGCAGCACAAACTGTTGCAGCTGTCTGTCCAAGCACCCTTCCATTTATGTTTTCAGCATCTCACAGAGTCCTTAAATTATGCCATATATATGAAGGTGTTGATATCCGACTCGTCTCTTCTGATATATTTGTGCTCTATAAGCCATTCAATTTGCTCTTTTATCATTTTCTTTTGTGGCAAGAACATGTTTTTCAATATTTCTACCAGTTCAGTCTGAAGCTGGGCATTAGTAATTTTCTTCCGCATTTTCATTATTTGGATGATAGCCTCCTGGTGGGGAACAAGAGGAAAAAAATTGAAGTATCTGGTGGAAGTGACAAAGTGACCACAGTATTAATAATTAGCTCCTGGTTAAGGCAAGGCAGCAAAGAAATCTATATTCTTCCTAAGACATCAAATATAAAAGTTACTTTGCCATCATAAATACTGCACTCAAGACATGCCTCAGTTAAAACAAGACAGTGCCAACATCTGTTCTGGCTTATATATTTCTTAAGTGAGGGCCAAATCTTAACATACTTGAAAAGAGAGACTCCAAACACAGTGTTTCACCTTAGTGAATTATAACCAGTTGTCCAAGTGGGCCATCATGATTAGACTTTAAACACTAGAATAAAACAGTAGAAAGATCTCCTGGAAGTTTCTATTCCCCTAGTCTTATAAGAGGGAACAAAGTAAAATAAATCCAAGAATGTTGAGAAAAGAATGTAAGAACACTCTTTACTCGCAAGGTCAAACAACAGAGTTCATTACCTTCTAAGTTGTGGCCAAGAACTTGACAAAACTCAAACCAAAGAAGTACACAAAAGGCTCATTTAGGATATATTAAAAACATGTTTAAAGTTACAAATCCCTGAGGCATACAGCTTTGAATTTGCCAGTAATCAAGCACTAAGTGTAAGTCACATACTGCTGTATTCCTTAGCCTAAGTAGATACCAAGCTGTCTTTACAAAGAAGTTGATAGTGTAACAGAATGCAGCACTCAAGATGCATGAGAAGTATGAAAACTCCAATCAAAGGTGAATCTACTGTTACTTTTTATATCTAGAGTGTTAGTCACTAAAACCTGATGTTCATTCACCTGTCCTTCTTTCTCTGAGCAGAAGTCATATTTCCAGGGTGAATACCTTGTGAATACTTTGTGAAATGCACTTTTTGTGTCAAAGTGACATTCACAAGGAGTTCTTATTTGATAAGCACCACTAAGCATTAATCCTCTGGCTGAAAGAACATCCAGGATGTTAGGTCAGGTGACACAGTTTACAACTTGGCTGGTTTGGAGTCTAATCTGCCTGATCAGGAGAAACCTGCAGTTTGGCGGTAAAAGGGGATTTTGAGACTCCATAACAAGTAACGATGGGATGCTCCCCCAAATTAATTGTTGAGAATTGTCAGCTAAAAAGGTTTGATATGATACCTGACTGAGAAAGGACAATCCACCACAAAGCAGGCTGTACAGCCAAGATGCAATTACAAACTTTCCCTCTAGGTCTCTCAGAAACCTATACTACTGTCACAGGAGAGCGATCCCCATCTCTGAGATTATTCTCTCTCTTCACACAGAGTAGCCAAAAAGATCTGAATATCCTTTTCATGTTGCTGGCTCAGTAAGTCAACTTTACCCACCACTACACAGTTACGCCTTTACTGCTTGCTTAATAGCTGCTCTGTCCTGATTAATATCATAATCTGTTACGTTAGAACAGGAGGCCAATAACTACAAGTACACAAGCACACACACACAAACAAGATCTGCTATTCACAAAGTAATAAAACCATACAGCAGAAGTAAGAGCTCGTAGGATCCAGAAGCATTCCTTTCATACATCAAAATTCAAATGTGGACAACATGCAGTAGCAGCAATACAACAAATGAAATAAGATAATTTTATATTCCTCTGACATTTACTAACCTGGGTTCTTAATATTCTTAGCTGGACGATTCCTTCATTTTCCTCTTCTCGCATTCTCTCTGTAGTAAGTTGCAATCGACCGATCAAATTTATCTTGCCCCTTTTCTGAACTTTAGCGTTTTTTCTGAAAAAGTTGTATTGTATAAAAAATAAGGCAAAAATACATTTTCAGTTAAGGAATTCCTATTAAACTTGTATTACAGCAGCAAGGAGTACCATCATATATCAGATATTTATAGGCTATTAGCATTGCAGGAGTGAGATAGCCAGCTGCCATATCAGAATTCAATGCCAACTCCATGAAAAAAAAAGGAAAAAACTAACATGAAAATACTATCATTACCAAAAAAATCATCAGCTGAAACTGACAGAGTCCAAAACTGAAAAGTTACCAGCACTATTTTAAAGAATAGATTTCCAGAGAAATATATTTCATTTTAATTATATAAAACTAGGGTTCTTCAAAGGAGATTTTACAACAGAGTTCAGAAAACGGGACCAGCTCATTTATATCACAAGAACTGTCTGTATGGCATTTAAAAAAAAAAAAAAAAAAAGAAAGAACAGACCATAACAAACATAGCAAAAAAGCTCCTGGTATTCTTCAGCAGTCACCCCCAAAATTTCTGTGCAGCCTGACTCTTCTGTCATGTGCTTGCATCATTTCCCAAAGCTTGTGATCCTGACGACATGAACAAACCATCGTGGCCCTGGGCAAAATGGCAAGAAACTAAGCCCCAAGAGCAGCAGATTTGTCACCTCTCTCTCTTTCCACAGATCCAGATGTCCAGCTGCTACTGAGTACGAGGACCAGAATCTCAAGTTTCTAGCACGGAGCTGGTTCCAATTGTAGTTATTGACAATAAAGAGAAGCAAAAATCAATATAAAAGAGGCTGTATATATTCTCTCTATGCTACTATGTGCTTTGAAGCATTTCAAAGCACCAGTAGAAGAGCACTGCAGTTCTCACTGAAATGAAGACACTCCTCTCCGATGGAAGTCACACCAAAAAGCCCAGCTTTGGACAGCATAGCAGAATATTAAGCAGCCTCCTTTCCTTTAAATTAAAAATATGCTTTTGGAACTGCGTGTGTTTGGGGGTGTTCTGCTTACATGGTGTTCTTTCCATATGAAATCTCGTGGGTTCATTAGTAACAGAAAGGTAGAGCCTCACATTTTGCATCTCTTCCCTAGGTGTTTAAGAAGTTTAACTTCACAGAAATCAGAACCATACAACCGCTTGTCTGGAGGAGCTGCTGGAAGTCATCTGGTTCAACCACCTGTTTGAAGCACGACTACCACTAAAACTGAAGTGAGGACAGGATAGCAAAGCCTGTGCCTAGCTGAATCTTGAAAACTTCCAAGGATGAAGGTTAAGGCGAATTCCCTTAATCATAACATAGCACATTGTTATTTTCATTTTCAAACATCATCTTACATTAAACTGAACTCCTGGTTCACCGAGAAGAGGGTTCCTTCTGTAAAGTCTTTGGGTGAATTGACTTGAGGTTCATACAATAAAACCTGACGTTTCAGCTTTGGAAATGCTACAAGAGACTACAGAGAAAAAGGGGGGAAAAAAAGAATGAAAATAAAACACCAGACTTTCTAAATGGAAACAGTTACTATTTAAGAACATTGTTCACCACTGTGCAGACTGTAATGGAGGAACCACGTAGCCTGGTTTGGAACTGCCAGGGGGGCAACAGGGAGATACCAGTAAAACCAGAAAGGGGCCATACTTCAGAAAGAGATTTGGTAAACTGAGTTAGCATGAGTAAAATAACACCAAGTAAAATGCACAAATTCATGGCTACAGAGTAGCTTGTGGTATTAAGTCTCATTTACATGATTTCTCATTTTATTTGTGAGCTAAATTGTTAAAAGGCTGATAAAGCAAACACTGAAGTTATTTTTAAGTAACATACAGTTATTGAGTGATAGTGAGTTCCTAGAATTAAACCAGTCCTGCTCCATAAACCACAATCATAACTGTGTGCTTTAGGCAGGATACGGTCAGAAAGGTTTTGCTGTTTCCAAAAGCTTAAATTATCTAACTCTGAGAATAGAGAACATGTTAATGTAAAGGCTGTGTGTGCTCAACAGTAGTGCAAGGAGCCAGCATTACAACAGATTAATTAGCAAGGAAGGCGTCCACATTTCAAAGTGTTATCTGATAGCGCTTTAAAAATACTTATCCAGTACTCCAGAGTACAAAAATCAGGAAGAAATCTGTTTCAAGAGAAAGGGAAATACCCATAAAGTCCTCCTAAGTTCTGCATCGGGGAGTTCAGTTGCCAGTTTAAGATTTTCAAAGCTGATCTTCTCTCTGGGTCTTTGGTTCCATGCAAACAGCACAGCTAGCTGAAATGTTGTTACCTCCAAGTCATACTGGCCAACCTCATTCTTAAAAGTTATCTGTGAACAGAATGGCAATTGTGTTTTAATCCTTTCTGAATACCAAGCTTTCCTGCTCTTATAAACACACAGAACATGCAGTCGTTGAGACTGAAGCAACAAAAACTGGACACTTACAATTCCATTGGACATGAGGTGGTGCCAGTGCAGTTTCCTACCACTGTGATTCTTTTTATAGAACTCTTCAACTTCTGGGATGAGATCTTCTAATTCAGTGGGCAGCGAGACAAATACTTTTTCAGAACTACGGGACCAGGCACCAGCATTTAAAATTTTAATATTCACAGAGTCAGCTGTAAGACAATACTGGGTTAGATGAATCTGCAGGTGTAACAGACAAACAGAATGCATTTTTGTCTACTCTTAATACAATTATGAAGGAGTAAATTTTCATAAACTAGCAGGGTCCCTAACTATTTAAACATTAATGTTCTCTATTTATGGACCACTGGCTTTCTGCCAGCAACACTGACTGAAACCTCTGCTTTTCTGGCTTGCCTCTGCAGAGCTCCTTATGCACTGATACAGCTTTATAGCTGATGTTCGTAAGCACTACTTAAGGGTTTTCAGCAGTGACAGGTCCAAACCTGGATGTTCCCCAGCCTCTCATCAGTGAAATTTAATCTCAGAAACATCATCTGAACTCTTAGCAGCGTGCATCCAGCTCTCCTGCCAGCAGGTAAAGGAAGAGCACAGCATGAAGCACTCATGAAGAATGATGAGGACACGAAAGAAGGATGTAGTTAAGGCATTCAGCTGGTTGAAACTGATTCAAATCTTGCTTGGAATTCAGCTACAATTAGCTAGGGAGTCTATATCTGCAAAACTGCTAATAGTGAGAAAACACAGAAACTACCAGAATAACATAGCTCAAGTGTCAACTGTAAGAGAAAGCAGAGCCTACACAGAGTACAGACATTCCAGTCTAGGGGGTAGCAGTGCCCCAAAGGCTATGTGCAACCTGCAGTTGATGCAATTTTTAACTCAAGATTCAACAGAATTATTTTTCCACAAGAGAAATTAAAAACAGCAAATCATTTGAAAAACAATACCTGGTAAAGCAAGTTTATTATTTTTGTGCATTTCTTTGAAGGCCTGGTTCAAGTCTTCAGATACTTTGATATCTTGAAACATTCTAGCCAACTTGTTTACATAGTCTGCTGGCATACCTACTTCCTGTACAAACAAACAGAACACTAAACTATGACATAGACAGCTAAGAACAAAAAGCTTCACTTTTAAAATAACAAACTAAAAGAAATGAATAGCAGTAAAGTACACTGATAGCATCACCTTATTACAACAAGCAGCGATGTAGTATAAAGGTCTTTTTTTGTATGGACTGCAAGCAGTTACCCCTTACAGGCATATGATGAGTCTTTTAAAGAAATCCAGGTGCTTAAGAACATATGCATGCATCGAGGAATCAGTTAATTAAAGCATGCAAATAATATTCAAGTGTACATAAAGTTTCACAATTAGGCCACCAGTCTCAAATAATTTCCATACCTAAACTAGTACACTGCATTTTGCTCATTTACATATGGAAATTACAAATATAATCATATGTGAAATATTTTAAAATCTGTCTTCATCACTATTAGGATCAACATTTCTCTTAGGAAAAAAACTTAAACTGCTTTAATCCCACAAAGTATCAAAATAAAATTGAAGCAGAAGACCAAAGTGACCTGTGATTTAAAATATAACTCACCTAAGCAAGAATGGTATCTCAGTTTAAGAGTAGGAATTAATACAAGCAACAGGAACAACCAAATAAAAGGAAGATATCAGGCTACTTACTCGGAGCCACTCCACCATATTCTCCTCAATTTCACTGTCAGCTGATATATCTAATATCAGGCGGCGTGTTAAGTGAGCTTTGTGATATCGCATGAAAACATCTTTATTCTGTACATATTTAAGTACCAAAAGCTGCCAAGAAAGATTGTAATACACTTATTTGCACTGTCAATCTGAAGACTTTAAAGGCCCACCTAATGCCTTTGTGGACTAAGAAGTAGAAAAAGGCTACCTGAGATTGCCTCAAGAGGACCTGTACTATACTGTATCATATCATAGCCATTGTCTACGAATCTTTTATAACATCACACATCTGATTTCTTCATTTGTCTGCTATCAAGGAACTTCTCTTAAATCAGAGAAGACATTAACAACTGGCATGAAAACCTATCCTGTATTATTTTCTATATTAACATTCGTTACCATAACACTAGTTGGATATGGGCAATAATTTAGCATATTCAATTTTGTGACCTGACAACACAGAGACACAAAACACTGCATGGTTAACAAGTTATAAACACACACACTTCATGATATAAGAACCTCCTTTCCCAACTGTTACACTTCACATAGCTTTTTGAAGATCAAGACCTCCACCCACATGAGGAAATAAAACAACTAAATACATTCAAGACTAATCAAGCAGAAGAAAGCAAGAACGTACCACTTCTTTTAGCTTTGCTTCAATTTCTTCAGAGGTTAGTTTTTTGCTTAGTGGTGTTTTTCTTAGCAACATGTCACAGTAATTAGCAAGAAGCTCGGGGCATTTGGATTCCGGCTGTGTTTTCAATCCAACACTAAATAAAAGAACAACACGTCTTCAGACTGAAGAGAATCCTGCTATTCTGGAGTAGTTGCACTGTTAACAAGACAGACCACTCTTTCCTGATCCCCTTGGCAGGGGACTTGGTGGAGAATTCATACCCTTGTTATGCTAATGAAAAATTCAGGCCAACTCCCTTTTCTTCTTGAAAGAATAAATATTGTTTAACATTTTCAGACAGCTTCTACAGCTTGATCACACCAACTGCTTTTAATTTTAGAACTCTGTCTATGACTACATTCAAACTGTAGTTTTAAACAACTAAATATCGCACAGCAGTGAGTATTCCAGTAAAGAACCAACAAACACCACAGTGAAATGTCTCACTCATCTTGCCCATGTGGTGTGATCTCTTGACAAGTCTCAAGAACAACCTCCTGCACTGCATTTCTCAGGAGGCAAAGCCTGACACACCTAGCACCTAGTAACACGGTCAGACTACACCAGGGAGAAACAACAGGCTAATGACTGGGAGATTAAAAAAGCTGAAGAAGCAGATGCTACAGTAGCAGACTCTCTAGTAGTAGTAGATAGTAGTAGACAGTTCTTCAAAAGGCCTGCAAGCACAAGGTTGCACTCTGAACCCGCATCTAGGCTGTTGACTAAAATAGTGCCAGTGACCAATCCTACTCCCGAAGCCGGGTGGCACCATCTGGTTGCCAGTCTCAAATTGTTAGGGCCAGCACTCTGTAAAAGGTTCTCTAGGAGAAACAAAGGCAGTGAGCAAGATTACAGGTAAGATGCTGTGGGGATGCTCATGAATCCAGTGCTCTTCCTCATTCTCTAACCCTTGCTTATCACCTAGTGTAGATGGCTGTGAAAACTCTTCAGAGAACTCATCCTTTTTAGTTCATACAGCAGCTTGCAGGCTGGTGTCTGCTACTTAAGACCACCTGCAGTAAAAGCAGATCTCTAATCTTTCTTTATTACAAGGCAGAGCCTTACTTAAATCAATGGGTTCTGACATTTTTCTGAATCTTCAAGATTCTGACAACACAAAAAAACCCACAACTAAATACTTAAACTGAATTTAATGGCACAAATTAAGCAGAATGGAATTTAATTTAATTAAAACACGCTGTGTATGTGGACTACTTGAAGGAGCTTGCAAGGAAGAATACTGGACAGAAGACCATTGCCATCATGGTGGTCTTTAAGAGATCGCTAGGCAGGTTTATTTTTAGCAGTGAAAAGCAGTTTTAATGTGGTATTGATTTGCATATTCCCATGGGAAATTTAAACATTAGCAGAGACATAAGCTCCTTTGTCTTGCCTACATCTGTGCAAAGTATGCAAAGCAGGAATCCAGTCCTTTGTAAAGGTGTTCCTCCAGTAACAAAAACAGCAAGGCTAGTCCCTGTCCAGGCATACCATCAGTCCAAAAGCAAACAGTGTAAGAACCGGGTCACCTAGACTTGGTCCTGGGCAAGATACTGCTCTGCGTGTCCCTGCTTGAGCAGGGGTTGGACCAACCGACCTCCAGAGGGCCCTTCTGACCTCAGCCATTCTGTGCTGCTGTGAACACAAACACTGAACAGGTATCTAGCACCTGTGAGCCGAGGGAGGGTGGCTGTAAAATAATTAATTCTCACAGATATAGTTTAATTGTGCCTTTTCCCCAGGAAAAACATAAACTAGGAACTTGTAAGTAAGTTGAATTGATAACAACTTATCCTGGAAAGAGTAATGTGATCAACTGGAATTAAGAAAAATACAGGCTTTACCCATAACTGTAAAAATGTAGAGAATCATTTCAACTGGTATGACTGTCTTGTGATAAAGCAGACTTACTTTATCTATGGCTCTTACAGAACTTAGCTCAGCTTGCCATCGAACATGTCATGTTGTGCACTGTGTTACTATTTCATAAAATAGAGAATGCACCCAGTTTCTAACAGAATCCTAGCAAAAAAAAAATTAAAAGCACCTCTGAATTTCAAAGTGATGTTTCTATTTATTCATTTTCCAGTAAGTGCTCTCTAAACTAGAAACTATATGAAATTATGTCCTAACTAACATCAGAACAATCTGGATCCATGTCTCCTGTTGTCTGGCTTTTCCCAAGTTAAGCACTTCCTCTTTCAGTCTTCTGCTTTCTTTCACATGCTGTGCTCCTACTTTTATGTAATGTACAGAAACTGGAAATGTGCACCCTTCATTCACTTTTCAACGCACCCTAATTTCAACACGATTGGACAAACTAGTTTAGAAGTTAACAGAAAGGGAAGCTGGCAGCCCAGCTACACAAGCTTTGTTTCTGCAGTAAACTGGACTACAAACTATACATACGGAAGCCCAAACACATAACGTATAGATTCCTACGCAGGTGGCACACCACGCGTTAAGTGTTAACATCAATTGACTGACTTCTGCCTCCACTGGGCTGGGTTTGCAGAGTAGCTATCGTAAGCACGCTTCTCAAGTGAAGAGTTACATAGGTCAGCTTAATCTTCTACTGGAAGTTGTTTCAACTAACCTGGTTAACCCTGCGCTCAAACCAAAAAGGAGCAGCTGCACAGGTCCCAGTCCCAGCTGGCACCAGAGAAGGCCATCCAGCTGGCTGCTGGATGGTCACATCTTAACCAGCTACAGTTCTCAAAGATTACAGCCTCAGTTTTCCCCACGACTTTTACTGAAATTTGGGTAGTTATGTAGCTCATTTTTTTGGAAGAAAGAATCCATGAAAGCGTCATTAAATTCAACCACTGAAACAACTCATTACTCTGCTACAAAACAACAGATCCATAATTACAAGAAATAAAGCTCAGTTTAAATCAACTGCTATTCACTGATCTGCCTCCACGTGAGGAGCATCTTAACAGTTTGATAATCAATCTGAAATTCTGTAACACAAAGAATACACAGCACTTTTAAATGCAGCCCTACCTCATAAGGACATTTAAAAAGAGAAGCCCAGTCTTCAACAACTTAAAAACCTTGACTCACATTAAAATTTATATAACTTACCCCTTTTGCTTCAATGGCAATTCAAGTTTAAATATTGTAGCATCATTCACAACTGCTTTGTATGCCTAAGATAAATAATTAGAGATGATTAGCATGTTACTCAGTTTCTCTCTTTAGTGTATGAATCATAAAGATTTTATCTCCCTTTTTAAATTACTGCAAAAAAACAAATTCATCTAATTCTTTTATTAGCTCAAAGTTTACAGATTTGATTTTCAATATGAGTTCAAATCCCATGACTCAGTTTTCCATTAATTGATGTTTTACGTTTTCCTCTTTTCTGTTAACGCACTACCTTAAGCAGCAGCTTAGGAAGGGATTGCATGGAATGGGTTGCATATCTGAAGTCATGGGACTACACCCAGATACAGATTTTAGGTAATTCCTAAACATATCGCTGAGTCAGACGTTAACATTTAATTTGCTCAACACAAAGATCATCTTCTGATCTACAACATTACAAAGCTATACACAAATGCATTATTACACTACAAATTAAAAACTACTCAATTGTCATGTTTCAGTGTTTTAGTGCACATACTTACCAGAATAAGCAAGGGATTTGAGAGGCATAATATGATTTTCAACAATTCTTAAAAAACTGAAAACAAGTGGTGAGTAGAAACACATACCTTATCTCTTGCAGTAAGAAATCTTGGATCATCTTGAAAAGCTTCTTTAACCAACTTACTAAATCGATTAAATAGTGTAAGCAATTGCTCTACGTACTTCTCAGAATCCTAAAGTTAAAGAGGCAAAAATCAAACAAAAAAAAAAAACAGGCTCCACAGAAGTTAGTGTGAGCTTATATATAACACTCTGATCTGCAATAACACAGTATCTTCAAGTCTGAGTGATTATGACTGAACATCTTATTTTTATTCCTTGTACTGAAAGGAGTTTTACAACATGTAAGCCTCACAGATTTTCAGAATAGAGAGACCTATATACGAAAAAAATATAGAGAGAATGCATAAAATTTTTAAATATTGTGTAACAACTTGCCAATGAAAACAGGTTTTCAAGGACCAACAAAAGGCACATCCTAATTGCTGCAAATACTCAGGCCTCCTAGACCCAGAAAAAAAAGATAAAATGCTCAGAAAGAATGGTGAAAATGAAAGCTTTTTAAGTTTCCACACTGAACAACCGCTCTTAGATCAGTGGTTGAAAGTAAAATCCAAATTTTATCAGGGAGTTAGGACTTGGAGAAAAGTGATTAGGTCTTTTTAATCCTAACATGTAAGTATCCTCTGCAATTAACTTATAACATTTTCTTTACTACAAATTGGATTCATGTTTTAAAGCAACAACTGAAAATGTAAGCAATACAGACGTTATTCTAAGGGCATCGCAAATTTTCATAGAGTGAAAGATTTATGATTAAACAAAAAATCTTAAATAATCATTTCAGTTCACATTTGTGTATCTTAAAATTAGGGCATTTAACTTTTTTTTTTCATTCATTTTAAAACAACACACTTACAGTAGTAATAGTTTCAGCAGCTGCTACCATATCTGCAAGTCCAGCACTAACAATATGTTCTTCCAAGTCTTTCAACATGGGCTCTATCCCATTTGGAACTTTATCCATCAGTGAAAACATTAAATGCAACTCTGAAAGATACAAATACTGATAAAGCCACCAGTCAAAGACCTGTTAAAAAAAAAAATAAACATACCACAAAACCAAAACACAAGTGTGCTGCTTGGGATTATCTCAAGTGAGACACTGAATATGTAAGGAACAGATAATCCAATTCATCCCTTAGAAGGAAAAATGCTTTGAAGACTGTATTAGGTCTGAACCCACTAGGATATTCTTCTGAAGGCAACAAAGAAATATCTATTGTCACGTAATAACTTGCTTACACGTGTAAGATCACAAACTTGAATAAAACGCCCTGACCCCAATGGTGATTTAGATCAAATCCAGGCTCTCAGTGTAACTTGCCTTAAAATCCCTGGCAAAAATGGATCTCTTTCAGTCAGTAGTCTACAAGAGTCTGCGTAAGAAATCATATGGTCTCAACATTTCTCTTTCAAAATTAAAGCCAAACAAAGCTCTCTCTATGTGTCTTCCAATATCATCTTCAATGTTTTAAATAAAAGCATGCCAAATTCTAAAGTAACTGGAACTGATCAAGGCAAGTAGCACTTTTTCCTTTATTTTTCCCCAAAGAATTTAGTTCTTACAATTACCATTTCAAAAACTTAAAAAAAAAAAAAATACAGTGTATTTGTCTACTTCTTGTGAAGTTGTTTTTTAAAATTGCTAGAAAAGAGGACTGAAATATCAATAATCCCTTCACAAAGCCGGCAACAAAGAATCACTTGGGCTAAGACCAGCAGATCAATTTAGAGAGACCACAGAGGTTAGGTGAAAAAAAAAAAAGTGGGTGGGATATTAAAGGGTATGATGCCTGTTCATGCAAGATAGTGATGGCATGAATAATCCCCCCAAAAAATAAAAAATAAAATTCAGTGGTCTCTCCTATTAAGCAGTGGCAGAAGAATATTTCAGTCTTCGAAGACTGATTTCCAAGTTAAAAAAAAAAAAAGAAAAAGAAATAAACATTTCAATGAAATGTCTATCAGAATGCAAATGAAAGGTAAAGAAATCCATATTGTAGTTGGTGGGGACATTTAAACAAGCTCTATTTTCACTTTTCATTCACAGAAGACAAGTTTGCTTTTCATTTATGTTATGAAGTATTTCAAGAATAAAATGCAGCCTCCCTCCCCAGTACTGTAAGTAAACAAGAATTCATGAAGCTGATTCTGAAGAGCGTTTGCAAGTCATGGCATCTTTGGTAGTTTTTAGGTGGAGAACATTATGCCTTCCTTCCTTTGCAGGGCATGTAAATATTAAATACTTAACGTGACTGAGTATTTTACAGCAGTGCACAGCTCAGAGCATTAAAAATAACAGCCCTTTTATGTCAGATACTGTTCAATAAAAAAAAAAAAAAAAAAAAGAAGAAGCTGTTGGGGGCAATTAATGTCAGAGAGTCATGAGTAAGTGTAGTACAGCAGAGGATACTGTCAGATGTATATATTTCTATGTATAGCTCTGGTCTTTAAATCTTTAATCATCTGCACCTGCATCCTTCACTAAAGCTTTTTTAACAGTGTAACATAGGCCCAGGAAAGAAAAGATTTGAAAGAGATGCTTGAGTTCTTGTACACCAAATAAAAACAAAAGTATTTTGCAACCCAGCAATATCAAGAGGCAGAGGCAGCCACAAAGAATCAGAGGACAGTACTAATACTTCACCAAATTTCTAAAGGAAAGATGCTTTGGGTGCTACAGACAAGATCTTCTGCAGCTCTTCATTTAAATAAGCCTCCTGTATTCTCCCAGAGGCTGTAACCTATACTCATATAAGTTTGTTGGCTTTCTAGATTTAGCTTTGGACTACTGCCAGAAATCATGCTGCTACACAAACAGATCACTATAACATACTTCTGAGGGCAAATATTTCTAGCTTTAGAAGTATTTCCTACACTATTTTAAGTTATAAAATCCATTTTTCACATTTGCATAGAAGCAAAAACTTCATATAGATATTAATTAATAATCATTGTCTGCAGGATACTGGGCCTTCAAAAAAAGTAATCACCCTCTGATTTCAACTTGATTTATGACATTTTAGTTATTTATCTAGTTTGGTTTATCATATAGGACCAACACACAACTTTTAAACACTAACTTCTCAATTTCTGGCAGCAGAAGAGCCTTCTGAAAATTTTAGTAAGGCACACAGAGCTAACTTTCAGAATTCACAGCCACATACTGGTTATCAAACCAAATAAACAATTTGTAGAGATTTGGTTCATGAACCTATTGGTCCTGCACTAACAACCAGATGATGAGCAATAAAGTGAAACATCTTTTAAAATATCTCTTATCTTTTTTTGGGGAGGGTGGCGGGGGCAGGAGCAGCCAGAGAGGGAACAACACGACAGTATGAACTACTCAAAAAATGGCACACATGCAAAATTTATCACAGTAAAATCAACATGAGGAAAATAAGCTGTCAAAAAAAATAAGGAAAATAATAAGAAATGCTTAATAAATAAAAAGAATAATATAATATTACTTTCATTCAAATAATAAGAGAGCTATTCAGTCATTCAAGTCAGGGTACTGTACATACAGATGTCAGAAACGATATTAAAAAAACACTAACCAATCACGATAATTTTGTGGGATAAAAGTTACATACATGAAGCAACATTTTACCTACAAAACACTGCCGCTATCTATTAAAAGCAGTGATTTGATAAATCTGCCAACAAATCTATTTTTATACAGTCGACGCTGAGTTCATCCTGCACTGTTCTTGAAGCTTCACTTACTTTCTGTTTCATTTCGTTTGATCATGCCTTGGCATTCAGCTAAAATAGTCTCTTTAAAAGATGTCACCAGGGCATTGACGCAGCACTCCATTAGCTGAAACGTATTAAACACAGAATTAGCTCATTTAGTCTCCAAAGTCTGAGCTGTCTCAAGTTTGTTGTGACATAAAATCTGTTCTCAACATGTATATTGTATAAAATAATTAATAAAAATTGATTCACAGAAATAAGTATAGTTTGAAGAAAAATCCCTACATGAAACTGTATCTCCTTAAAATGTGTAGGCTAGTAAATGTAGTAAACCCTCTTCCAAACCAGGAGCCAGCTTAACATTTCTACCACCTTTTTCCTCTCAAGGGAGCCATCACTTCTGGAACACCGACTACCCTACTTAGTTTCCAAGTATACATCCAAGAGCTAAGAATAGTTCTCATTCCAGCATACCCTATTTGGACCAGCCTGGTTGGCTTAAACGAGACACTACAGCCGGATCTAGCACAGAAGCTGTTTGTACAAGTTCGGACCATTTCTCTTTTGTCAGCCTCTTCATACAGGTTACAGTTTATAGCTATGCAAATTGAGTGATTTACAACTTAACACAAGACATAAAATAAATTTTGATCAACTGCAGTAAGTTCAGATTTAAAGGGTACTTATTTAAAATAACCTATTTCCTGAACTGATTCCAACATAGACAATTATGAGCTATTCACTGCAGTTAAATCTTTCTCCTGAGTCTGAACTGTGTAAAATATTGCTCAGCTGGGGGGAAAGAGAGCAGGACAGGAACATACTAAATGGCCATATTTCAGCCTAAGAGGAAATCTAGAACAGATTTAATGAAACTTTCATTTTTCTTTCTGATTGCAATGAACAGTAACACTTTCAGGTGCTCTAAATGAGCATGGAGAAACTGTTCACCTACTACATCGGTGCACTTATTTTCAACCTCATCCACTGTTAAGCATAGGGGGAAAAAAACTGACTCAAAATGAAAGAATAAAAATCAACTTAAATGAAAATCTGCCCTTCCATCTGAACTTTAATCTAGATTTACTAGTAAGATACCTGTAGAAATTGTAAATTGCCAGATTAGAAAGTAACATAGGTTTTTGCAAGGAAAAAATATAACAGATGATTAAAAAAAGATCAACAGTTTCTTAATTTATTGCTACCAAGTACACTAACATACACACAAAAAAATCAACTCACATATAATAACTATATATAAATATAAAATACAGCAATTTTTCTATGCTATACTTACTGCTTCCACAGAGTTACATTCACGCCTTGTTTCTAAATATCGTAGTGCTCTTTTCTCTTCTTCCTTGAGTTTAGCATCTGCCTGTGCAAAAGTAGAACAGCAATCATTTTAAGCACTAACATTTCCAGAACAAATTTACAACAGAATTTTTACTTACATATTTCATATAATTCTGTACACCATTTTGTTGTAAATAAGAAGGAGCCTGTGTTCTATAAAATCTCTCTGTTGAATCCAAATATGCCTTTTCAAAGTTATCCCGATAAATCTGAAGTTTATCTTCAGGATTAGAACAAAGGTTAACTGCAAAGAGAAAGTCCAAACTTAATTCTTGGAAATCTATGTGGCCGATAATAAGCAAATCTCTCTCATTAAAATAAGTTTTGTATTTCAAGATGCCATTGAACAATTTGAAATATCCTACAAAGGCACATTGAATCTAAGGTAATCAGCTGCTCAATCTTTGTTGCAATTAGATTTAGATTACCTGTAGAGACCTAGAGAACAGTGTATACTTATCTCCATTGTTTCAGACATTCTAAGATTGTAACCAGAAAAATACACATACAGCTGCAAAGTTGAAAAGCTAAAAAAAAAAATAAGTAAAACAACAAAGCTCAACATAATGCCCAATGAAGCAAGGACTTCTCTACCTCACTGAGCAAACAGCTTTTATTAGACAATGTTCTTAAGAGTCTCCATGTCTTCGTTTTAGACATTTTTTTCTGTATCACGATTTTTTCCTATTTTAGAAAAATTAGGAGTGGAGACAGCAGGGTTACTCCTAACCAGCACCTTGAGCAAAAGAAGTTTCCACCTTCCTCTCAACTGTTAGGGAAATAAATAAATCAATAAAATAAAACAAGCCCTTAAATGGAATAAGCGTTAAAACATTTAGAATTTAGAATACCTATACATTTAGAGTTCTAAATATTTAGAATATCTATAAAGTCATCTGAGAAAGTATTAGTCACATGTTTACTTCAACATGCTGCAGCAAAAAATGCTTTGAAAAAAAAATGCAGACAATGGTGAAATGTCATAGAAGTTTCTGATAGACCAACCTACATTTTACAAACAAGAGGAAAACTGGGAGTCTTAGATGCAGCCTGCAGATGCAGTATTTCTTTTTCAAACTGTCAGAAAAATCTCAAATGGTATGGAAAATAGCACAGACTTGAGGTTATTGCTGCAAACTTAAAAGATCAAAACATTTGCTCCTTGAAAATACCAATTTTGCAGAAACCAATGCATAGCAAAATCATTTAGAAGTTATAGATACTTGGAACAGAATTTAGTTGGTACCACATAACAACATCTTCAGTACAAAATGAGATAATCATTCCAAAATTACCAACAGATCTGTCAACTTCTATGATGAAAATTCATTTCCTTGGGTAAGGAGGCAAGAGAGATCAGCTTGTGCGAGACATACCATATGATTCTCGAACTCCAATTACAAGTTGAGAGTCAAAAGCTTCTCCTAGTCTTTCAGCATGAACTAGCTTCATTGCACTGTCCTGAAGTCTATTTTTTATATTTGAAAATATGGATTCATTCCACGTATCTAGCATGAGCTGCATATCAGGAAGGAAAAAAAATTCCATCAGAAAGGTATACACAGACCTAAGTTTATACAAAAAAAAAATAAATACAAGAGAGCAGAAACAGAAATCAAAAAGGTTATAATGTAGCTTGCAGGTTATATACCTATTTTAGAACTTGCTCTTGGCTTGTTATAGAAGTAACATGCTATTTATATTTTAAGCTTACTTTATGAAATGGGGCAAGTGGAGAAGCAAAGATCATTTGATTCAGATATTAACTTCTAGCATTCTGTATCACTTCTGTATTCCTTCTACAGCTCTCATCAATTAGCCAAGTACCACTTCCAGCAATAGAATGTGTCAGGAGTTGTAGTACCAGGGGGTACTTCTGAGACAAACAGTTCATCATTTGCAAGCTCAGTCTTAAGCCAAAACTCAAATAACACAACAGTTACATAAAGAAAAATCAGTTTTTGGATTTCATTTCCCTAACACAAAAGTTCAATATGCAGAGCAAAGCATATTCATCAGGTATCACCATGTACCTTCACACATGGCAGTAACTACCATGCATGCACCCTAAGCACACCACTTATCAGTCTATGCTGGCAGTGGAAAGCAGCTGGAATTGTAAAATTTACCAGTTCAAATTCTGACTCATGATTATGAACAAACTTACAAAAAACAAGTTTCAGAAAAGATGACGCAGCAACACAGCAAAGTTAATGGTAAGACTGCATAGTCTTTCACTATTGCTTTGTACTTTAGATTTTAACACAAAAAGCATCTGATAAAAGCCAGATATCCTTCTGAGAGTTCATTTTACCTTTCTTTATTCTAAGTTTCTCCACAACTGTTTGGCAATTTCAGCTGAATTTCCATTTCTAATGTTAAAGCGTATTGGAAGGGAATTGTTCAAAACATTGCAATGTTCTCTAAAGCAAACCTTTATTTGATTCCTCAATTACTTTTTGATAATTTTAACATTATCAATATGCATATTATGTTTGCACTGTACAATTACAGAATGGGTTTATGAGAGCTGGAATGTGTAACAAATGGAGAAGAAAACAGAGGGAACGTTAACCAACCTCAGATACACATCACAGATTTCTCATGGTCAAGCGGCTTTTAGATATTATAGACAGGGAGTAATTTAATGCAGATATCTGATGAAAATAAACAGATCATTTTGGGTGATTATATGGAGAACTTCCCAAGCATAGGAAAAGTTTTCACAGTGAGTTTGTAATTGCCCCTCCACTAGGACTGAAGTTATAATTTTAAGTAAATAAAAAACAACCACCACTCAAAAAACAACAACAACAAAAAAAAAACTGCTTTAATCATCTGAACAGAACTGTTTATAGCCAAAGCAAACCTAGAAAGTGAAATTGCCATGGAGAGGAAAAAAAAAAAAGGTGCAATTTGTTCTGACCCTCACACTGAAGCAAAATGATACATCGTATTATATGGTTGGTGCGATTTCATCTTTAGACACACAATATCTTCTGTACTATTACCATAGGCAGAACAGTGCACAACAGAACTCTTTAATACCTCTCCCTTACCTTTCGAACAATACTGTCTTCTACATTTGACTTCTTGTTGCTGCCCTGCTTGCCCATTAAAGTAATCTCTAATTGACAAAATGGCTTGGGCAAAATATCACACTGGGTGAAGAACTTGCGCCACTCCACTATATATGCTTTTAGTAAAGCTGTATCATCTTGATGGCTCAGCACTCTCTGGAGGAGGGGGAAGAAGAGGAGGTATTTTATAAACACATTTCTGCATGAAAAACAGATTAACTTTATACTGGAAATATTTTCCCATATAAAATACAAATATATGGATATATCAGAATAAGAATGTCTACGTATTTAAGTGCCATTTACTTTAGAGCAGTGGTCATCAACCTGTGGCATGTGGACCTTTCCTAAATGGAAAAGAAAGGTACCAGCAAAGAAGTTGTTAACATGTTTCCAACTGAATAACTTTTTTAAGCCATCCGCAAGTCAAGAAGCTTAAAATCTTTGGTCTCAGAGGCTTGCACTGGTACAACTATACCTACAAAAAGTACACGCCTGTAAGGATTGTTACATTATATATAGTGGGAAAGTTTTATTTAATGCATCTACTTACCTTTGATTAGGCCCAGGTAGGTAGTTAACATGTATATTTTAGCAATGCTTGGGAACTACAACCACTATCGTAATGCCTAAAAAGATGCCCCTAAACCAGCAGCCAACACAGACCACATTGAAGGCCCCAGTTCAGCACAGCATTTATGCATGTATGCACGATGGAGCTTAAAAGTAAATAAAAATCAACATATATATGCCTGCTTATATAAAGGCCTGAGATACAAGAACTGTATCTTCCTTTGAAGAAAGCCATAGCATTGTAAATTTCTTCACTAGAGAAAGATTGTAATGGTTCATATTCTCCTTTGCAAATCTTTGTCATGGAATTTTATTCATTTATTTTTTGAATCTCACAAGAGACCACTTTCAAATCCCTTATTACACGGAACATCTATTACTATACATTTTTAAAAACAAAAGTTGCATTTTGAATTTATTGATGACTATTTGCAGAGAGTCCATAAAACTGGACAGCGAATCTTGCTGAGCCAACAGAACAGATGTTTCTAATATGCCATACATATGACATTTAAAAACCATTAATGAATGTCAGCAAAGCACCGAAGTTAGACAAAAAGTACTTCCCAGACAGTAATTTCTTATAGAAAACTTTGCCTCGAGTAATTTTCAAGAGGAAGAATACTACATAAGTATCGTTGGGTTAACAAAAATAATGCTTAAAAGAAGAAAGTCATTGCTTGCCCCAGTTTCAAGAACTGTGAGAAAACAATGAGACAAAGCAAATGCTCAAGGCTAAGTCTTCTGTTTGTCAATAGAAGTTTACGGGGTAATTACAATCTCTAGAATATCAACATTTCAAACAAAAAGCAATGCATTTCAATCCAAAGAAAGTCAGAACCATTTGGTTATTTTTTCTAATAATATGAATACAAGTTATGAAACGTTAACAACTTACTGCTTGTGCTTGTTTAATAAAATCAAGGATGTCTTCCTTCAGAGCCTGATGGATTTTTGCTGGACCTTTGTCATCCCACAAGCAAACGGCATGTACATCTCTAGAAAACAATTTATTCATCTTTTAGTAGCAACTACTCAGAGTTTAATATATGAGGCTGAAACAGCCATAATTTAAGTACTTGTAAGAAAACAATACATACTTTTTTTTATCATTGTCCAACAATATGTGAGTAGATCACAGTGACACATGCAAGAAAACACATTTGGAGAAGAGACTGAAACTTTAAGGAAGTATGGGAAAGCAGTAACAGCAACCTGGCTAGGAAAATACTATGGTCAAGAAGGAGATTTAAAGAATATGCAGAAGCCGAATTTGTCTTCACCACCTTTTCCGTAATCCTTACTGTGTTAAGGACAGTTTTTTAAAGCTTTTCTTTAACAATGATGGAAATCACTTGCCAACAGAAGTACTGCAACTCAGCCTGTGTCACTCTAAAATACCCTAAGACACAGCCTTCACTCAAACTTTCACAATCCAAGCATTACAAAATCCTTCTGCAAAGGAAACCAGCCTTCCAGGTGAGAAACCTAAGGTCCAGGCATCAGAGAACTTAAAAAGTTTTAAATAGTTTAATAAGATCACTTAAACATTTCATAATCGTGGGAACATTTTGAAGTGCAGCTCTACTGCAGAAAAGCTACCAAAGAGCAACACAACGCTAAATTATATTAATGAGTTTTAATCAGTATTCAAATAAATTCCTGAGTTTCTCAGGTGACAGGCCAGCAAGTGTAACTTAATTCCTATTTCCTTTCCCTGTTAAAGGCTAGATAAAGCAAGTCACACTCCTACCTATAACATCATATTTAGTGTAGACTATCAAGGGTTTTTTTGTTTTGTTTTGTTTTTGGCTCATTACGTTCCCCTGTTTCTTCTTCCTCCTTTCAATAAGGCCAAGTCTTTGCAGGAAAGCAACTACAGAATCTACAGGTATTGCTTTGTTCTTTCTAATTCAGTTATTTCAATACAAAAGCAACTTTTTTTAGTTTAACTGAAAAGACAAAACCTGCAAGATAGAAAGTTCCTTTTACACAGAACAAAGGTGCTGGCCAAGGATTTACAGAGGTCTAACTTAAGAGGCTTATGTAAGTTTCATGGGCAGAAAAGATGTTACTGTGTTCAGAATGCCACCATTTCCCGACAGAAGTTAAAAAGCAATGCTGGAAGATAATACCCAAAGAGCAGGTAGAAGATACCTACAGCTTTCAAATTGTTATTACAAAGTTTAACAAAAAGCATTGTCCAAAAACAGAAACTTGGGAGAGTGGGATACTTTCCCTTGATATACTTAAATTAAAGGTAATTAAGTTCAGTTCAACAATTCAGCTATGAGCAAAATAATATTTAGAAAATTTCAACACCAATGCAGAATTATCAAACTAGTTATTAAAAAAATGAAGGCAATGACTCAGGACTGAATTCGTAACTTAACTACACCACATTTCTGGCAACTACTGCAGCAGTGATATCATAAGATATTAAAATTCATTACATGATAAACTACCTTTCTGTTTGGTTGGCAGAAAAGTGTGACAGGTGCAATCAGATGGCTCTAAAGGGAATTACTGCACTGTGATTCAAAAGGAGCAACAAGACCGCATTTCAAACTAAACTTTTGTGAGTGATTTTAACAATCAGAGAAAGAAACTGCAGATTTAAGCTGCAACTGTATTTAAGAGAAAATAACTCCGTGTCAAGACAAAGATGATTTTAGGTAAACTTTTGATAAGTATGTTGTAACTCACTTCCACATTATGTTGACAAAGGTGACATAATGTATTTTAAGCAAAAAAAATCAGCACCTAACAGGAAGTAACTTCAGGCTTTTTGGAAGGAGGAAAACAGCAGTGTTTTTATCCTGAGAAGGATCTCTACCTCTTAGGTTTTTAGAAAGTACGATAATGCAAACAATGTCTGAAAAATGTTCTATGTATTACTCTTAAGGTAAGCAATTATTCAGCTTAAACCAGTTAATCTGCATTACCCTTTTACTTCAGCAGCATTCTTCAGTTACTTGAGAAGAAGACCATTTAAATCAGAACAATTTAACATTCAAACTGCCTTTAAATGAAATTACTGCCGAAGTAGTAATCAACATTGTGTCTCTAACAAAAGCTTTGTGGGCAGGTAGAAAACTCGTTTACTATGATCAGATGAAGTCAAAGCTCTGCTGTTCTTATTCCACTTTATTTGCAAAGATCTCAGTCCCAGTAAAACACTACTTCTGTGCATTTACTGTGAAAGTAGGCACACTTGGTGAAACCCAACAAACTAGTAGGATAAGTAATACCATAACAGTATTTCTATTGCACAGGAAAACACAAGATACCAAAAAATTACTTACGAAAACAGATCAAACCATTGCTGCTTTGTGACAGACTCCTGACGAAGAAGTTTCAGAACGATAGGGCGCATGAAATCCCATTTGTCTTCAAATTGAAGCGAACCTTTATTCTAAAAGGAACAAAAAAAAAGTGTTGTAAGTAAAATAGCTTATTATTTAGAGTGATCTTTAAGGATTGCAGTTTCTGTGGATAACATAAAAACACCTTCTCAGAGGTGTCTCATATTACCCGGCATTTCAGCAACAGCACCATAGCCAAATCAAGCTTTTTACAAAAAGTATTATTCTAAAGAGTGACAAAGCTATTACTTGTTTCTTAGAGAATCTGCTAGCCAACTTCGTCCTTCACTCACTGCGTTAATACAGCGCAGCAGGTTCCAGCAAATGTTCTCCACCTGTTAATGGAGCTATACACAGACAACACGAATGATACTCCATCAGCTGAACTGCTCCAGCCAAGACACACACAGCAACAGACAGGAGGCAGGGCTGCAAACCTCTTCTGAATGAGTTACCACGACCAAGATGGCAGCTAGGAACCAGGTGTAACCCCTGTGGATGCTGCCATGTACCTTTAGCTCCACATGTGCTTGACATGAGCAGTGAGGAGAGGAAGGAAGCAGAGTAACACAGGAGCAGTATCACAGACTGCCTTCCTGCGGGCTAACTGGCCATCAGCAACTCCACAGCCAAGGTTACAGTTGGTGCAGTTAAGAAGGATTCACACTGTTCCCAAAAATCTAATCCAAGGAGATTTTTTTCAAGCTCGCTGTACAAATGAAGAGGAAAGTTAAAGAAACCAAGTGCTCCCATATTTTTCTGATTAGGCAGACTTCCATTATTAAACAAAACCAAACCAAACCACTTTAAGAGAGAAACAACTTTTACTCTTGTAATCCTATTTGCTTGCAGTTCCACATTTTAAAAAGAAAAATCTGCAATTAAAGAAACAGTTGAACGGAAGTTGTGGCGGAACAACTATTGGTTATCTCCAGCATTATGTTCCAATACACTGTTTACTTCTGAACAGCTCATTGTCTTGGCTAGTAATGCAAATTTGACACAATTCACTTCAACTACAGCAAATAACACGGTCTAACTACTTGAAATTCTGACAAGTGCACTGTTCTGCCACCAGCATCTCTTCAGATAAATAAGCAGAGCAGCATGCCATGTTCTCTAAACCACCTTCTTCTGATTAGTTTGTACATGGAAACTTACAAACACATTTGTTATTTAATATTCAGAATAAGCACAGTTTGGAACCTGTATCCCCTGCTGCTCTTACGTCTCAGCTTTAAGTTATAAAGATGCAACAGGCATCGCAGGGACTATTTTTATAGCAACAGCACCGGGAGACCTTACAGCATTATCAAATCGTTGTGGTAGGCACTGAGTATGGGCCTCATGGAAGCAGCCCCTGTCCAAGGAAGTTCAGAATGTTTGCATCATGTAAGAAAATACTTTGAATTGCTTGTCAAATTCAGAGAAAGGGACATTTGCTTGTTATCTTCCCCTGTAAAATAATAATAATAATAATTTGAATGCTGCATCTTTGAAAATTCTCAAATACATTCTTCCCCCAAACAGGCCTGGCTTTACAATTACTTCCCAAACTTTGATGACTTTCTCACATCTCTTCTGTTCCTGTGAAAATGATTAGCCTCTACTTGCAGACGTTTCTGTTCCCAGTCCCTCTTTGCAGGATAATGAACTTGAAAGACTAGCTGCTGAGTTAGAAGTTCCAGCAAAAGCATTACAAGGTAAGTAAAACCAATGTCTTTAAAAGTTTTCCTTTGGAGTGAAACTTCAGAGTAGATCTAAGTTTTCTGGTAAAGGCGAGATGCCTGTTCTGCAATTCAGCCCTTTGCTGAACGCAGATGAAGATAAAAATAAATAAAAATGAACGCTCCATCTTTGTGAGTAAGCCTTGTTTCACTGTAAAACACAGAGGAAGTAAAATAGTATTTGCAAGTAGTAGTGTTTATGCAATTGACATCGTGATTTCCCGGTACACGCTAAGAAGCACACAAACTCCACTTCAGTTGTAAAAACCACACGCCCAGTTGCAACAAACATGCACCTAATTAAAAAGAATTTCCTAAATAAAGCTTGGCAGAAAACACAACAAAGGAAGTTTAGAACTTTGTTTCCTATACCTAAGACTTTTTTTTACACTTCCTCCTCCATTCCTAAATTAAGCAGATGAGGGAACGTGATTATTGGGATTAAAAATCCCACTCAGCTAAACTACTCTTTAATCTCAATTAACAATTCAACATTTCGCAGATGGAGTCACACTTTTGTGGCCGCTCATCTCACGCTCTTGTACTGAAGCTACAACAAGAAAGGGTGCACAACACAGCGTACTGTGCATCGGTCACGTTCAATAACCCTGCCCCTCTTAGCGCGTAAGAATAATTCAAAAACAGTTTTACGGTAGAAGACGTCAAACAGTGGTAATTCTTCGTTGTTACCAAAGTCACATAGCCACCAGTGACCCAGACAAAACGAAGGACCTGTTCCCACTTCCTCAAGCACCTGTGCACCCCGCTGACTACTGACTGGTATTTCCTGGAGATTTTTCTTTCTCAGCTCATTTCCTCAAAGCACAGCTAGAAGGGAAGGCAAGCAGGAAGGTAAGTCACACCTCCGACTAGAGTTACTGCACTTACCACGTCTCCTCTGACAACATGGATTAGGCTTGATGGCCATCCCCTGGCTAAGTAACCACTCTAGGAGTTTAAAATTTAACACTTTGGAAAATAACTCCGCTTATGAAATACTCTGTTTCAAAAGTCACTTTACTAGATGTGCTCAGAGATTTAAAGTTCCATTTTAACACTAAACTTCATTTGAAATGCGTACTGCTTGGCTATTATATTGAAATATACGCTACAGCTTTCCTTTCTTCTACAACCAAACACCTAAACACACTATTTTATGCTATGACATAGAAAACCTCCCAGCCTATGTTGGTGGATATTATGCAGAATTAGTACAAGAACGCAATCTGAATTGTTGCACTAACAGTATTCCTGATTTGGGTACTACCACGTAACATGAAATTCTTCTCCATCGCTACAAGCAAGTTTCAGAGAAGCACAGCAGAAGCAGGCACAGAATATGGTACAAAAGCCTCAATACATGTGGAATTCAACGGGAACTAGACTAGAAATCAGAGGAGAAAGGCTCTGTTCCCAGACCTCCCTGCTGTTGCCCCTCTGTACTTTGAAGTGTCCACTCGGCCATTCAGCAGCACTCTTTACCGTGTACTCTCAACATTTTAGGTGCACACAACTGCAGTCCCGATCTGTCAGATGCTTGAAACAACACTGAAAAAGCAACACCCTCTATTATAAAGCACATTTCAATAACATCTTTGCTTTTACTACTGAACTGTTTTCAGACAATGAAAGGCTAGTTCACAGAGGTATGAAGTGGGAAATAGGAGCTCCTAGACTGCAATAAGCGTGAAGATTCACAATCTGATTGATCTCTCCCCCCAGCAGCTCTAAAAATCAGTATAATGGTAGTAGTGAAGTTGCTACACAAAGCAGAGAAGTAGCCACAGGGAATGTTCTGCTGTGTAACTAACCAATGTGCAACATTCATGAGCTTCTTAAAGCTACTCTAATTAGAAATAAGCAGGAAGAAACTGATGAACCTAAAATACAAATCTGGATATATTTCCTTTAAGCTGAAGAATTAAAAAAAAATCAGATGTTGCCAGCTGTAAGTGACAGAGGCATAAGATCCAAAAATACAGAAAATGGAAGGGTAAATCGTGGTTCTTGTTTCACTTAAATCCACGGAGCATCTGCTACTTCCCTTGCTGCTTCCTCCTAATACCAGGCTCACACTGCAATTCATCCTGCATGTGTGGAGTCCTGCACTTGCTGCCACCTCCAACAGCTCCAGTAAGCTCTACAAGAGTGTCAAGACCTGCTAGCATGGATACAGCTTCAGGTTTTCTTTGTGCTGCGATAAACTGAGCTGCTTTCTATTCCAGGAGCTGCAGAAAATCTCGTGTACCTTCATGTCAGGAGAGAACTGGCTTACAATATCTTGCCACCAACAAAGTGAACGGGTTACAAATCCAACACGTCCCCTGAAACAAAGTACCCCATGCTGAAAGTGCCAGCCTCACATGCAGTTTAAGAGAAAAGACTTCTATGGTACTCATGAGCCACCTGAAAAAAAAAAACAAAAAAACTCAACACTGCTACAGGTTGGTACAAACTAGCTTACCAGGCAATGCCCAGCTCTTCCTGAGTGCTTTGCTAGTCTGGTCGCATTACAATTCCCTGTGTGGCATCAGTTCGCATTGGTCACTCTAGTTCTGCATTTGAAGAAGGCTCTTTCAGAACACGCTTCTCACGAAAAAACTGTTTACATTGCAGAGTTATGACAACTGGATTAGTGAAGTTTCAGTGATGCCCTTTAAAGTGATGAGCGGCAGTCCCATTTTGGTTCTGCTAGGATCCATTAGTAGAGTAAGAAACGAGCATTTCACTTCATTTTCTCAGCCGTGGAAACCAGGACAGAAGGTCAAGAGACGATGGGGGAAAACCAGAGAAAATTCTTTGTTCTTGTTCATCCTAACAAAAACAAGACCCACTTAAACCTGACTTGGATTTGATTGCATGGGCTTTTTGGGAAAAAAAATACAGAAAAAAAAAATACAGATTTTAACACCTTTCTTTTCTTACTCAAGGATTTTTACTGTACAGGGGACATTGCTTTTTTTGCCCTGAACATGAAAGCAGAAGTACATCCCCAAACCTCCATCAGAACAAGGCGCTGCAAATCGACAGCAACCTGGGACTGACAGCTTGCTTCTCTGAGAGCACTCCGAGAATCAAAAGTGGGGAACAGAAGACCTTCTCTAGCTCCAATTTTCCTACTGGTTTAGTATGTCATTATAAACAAAGTCAAATCACTGAACAATATTCCCTTTTGTAACACAGCACTCATAGATTATTGTCTTTAGGAAACTAAGATATATTGCTTAAAAAAACCCCCACAGTGTCAAAAAGGCCTGCTCTAAGTACATACGTAGCATTTTTTCCTGAAACACATTGTGCATACATACAACTTGTTGTCAATTTAAAATGCTCATGATTTAAAAGCCAATTGCAAAGACATCACTAAGCCAACAACGAGGCTTCAGACCAGAAAGAGCCATCTCACAAAATCAAGGCCTGTGACTATTTTCACTTACTGTACACCTATTTTTCTTTCAAAACAGCTGAAGTGGAATGCTGACAAATCTCACAGGCCTGTTTCTTCTGTCTGCTATGGGCTACACAACCAGGTCTCCTCAAAGCACACAGCAGCCTTTCCAGAGATCCTTAGACACACTGCAAAGTGAAGGACTGAAACAATAACTAGTAGACAAACTGAGTTTGTTCACTCTAAAATCATCCTCTTCCCCCAAAAAAATCACATTATGCCTAATGAGTTCTGGGTGAAACATGAAGTTTCTCCTCCAGCAGTCTAGAGTTTTTTAATTTAATGTTTTTATTTGAGCCTTATTTCCTTTAAAATCTAGCTACCCACTTAGGCAAAAAGAAAGGAATTAATGATAATTCATTTTAGGTGCACTTAAATTTCAATAAAATTATTATTATTTTATAGGTATTTTCAGGCAGTTAAACCTTTCTGTTTCGGACACCAGGCAGAAAGAAGGCTATCAAGTATTTCTCATTTTCTCACTGAGCATCCCAGAGCAGTACAACCAGCACTCTGAGCGCAAACCTATACATCCAAAATAGGTCAGGTTGCTCAAACGCGGGCAGCACTTCTTCAGAATAGTATTTAAGTGTCGCGCAGAGTGCTGGACACATGAACTTCACATTTATGTGTGTTTTACACTGCTAACTGATGGAAGGAGCCTCTTTGGGGCCTTCCACCCGAAGTAGCCTGGCATTCCTGAAGCGTATGCTGGCGGCTCCGGGAGCAGTTGTCCGAGGTAGGCCTGCTGCGTGCTGGCATGGCCTCTGGGGCCACACGCGTGCCGCAAGGCTCAGGACGGGCAGTCCCGGGCTCCGACACCGGCCTGCGATGGCGAAAACTTGCGTTAAAACTTGGGGCAGCTCGGGGTGGCTGACGCCTGTCACCCAGCGCCAACGCCTGCCTCCAGGAGCCGAGCTGCTGAACGTAACCGGGAGGCCTCGCGGAGTTTTCCTTTGCGGAAAAAAACACGGTTAGGAAATAATACTACTAATAATAAACAAAAAAAAAAAAAAAAAAAAAAAGGGAGAAAGCGGTGGCAACCCAGCACCTGCTCCCCGCGGAAGGCCTTTTCCCAACTCTTTTGTTCAGCTCGCCCTCCGCACGCCCGGGCTCCCCCAAACGAACAAAGGGGCCGACCCCAAGCCCCCGCCGCTGTCAGGAGCCCCCCAGCGGGGAAGGGCGAGCGGCGGCCTCCGCCAGGAGCCCCCCGGCCCCGCGCCCTCCGCCCCAAGCCGCCCCGCAGAGCTCCGAGCCCGGGGCCTGCCCCGGCCCCCGGCCCCCCGCCCGCAGGCCCGGCCGCCGGGGCCGCCTCCCGCAGGGCCGCGCGGGGCCCCGCGCTCACCTTCAGGAGATTGGACGTCGCCATGATCCCTGCCCGCCCGGCGGCGGCCGCTGCTCCTCTCCCCGGGCTCCGCTCGGCTCCCCCCCTCCCCGGCCGCTGCCGCTTTACATGGCCGCGGGCCGCCCGCCCGCCCGCCCGGCCCCGCGGCGGCGGCGGCGGCAGCAGGAGGAGCAGGAGGAGGAGGAGGAGGAGCGGCGGCTGCAGCTCCGGGCTGCCCTTGCCGGGGGAGCTGCCGGCGGCGCGCTGCGGGCGCTCGGCGGGGCTGGCGGCTGGCTCCCGGGCACGCAGCCGCCCCTCAGAGCCTCATGGCGGCGGCCGCCCAGGAGGCGCTCGGCAGCAGCCCCGGCTCCATGGAAGGGGCCGGCCCACATGATGCGGCGCCGCCGAGCCGGCCCCGCCGACAAGCGCGGACTCCCGGGCGGCCAGCGCCGCCTGCAGCGCCCCCTGCCGGCCCGCCGCCTCCCCACAGCGCCTCGGCGTTCACCGGAGGGCCTGGGTGCCGGGCAGGGTGGGGGCTGATCCCCCAGAGGGGATCCGGGCCATGGGGGCGAGTCCCGGGTCCTTGTGAGGGGATGGGGAAGGCGGGCGGCATGGCGGCCCCACGGCCAGGGGCTCTCCGCGGGTACAGGCACGGCCCCCGGTGTCGCTTCCCGACGTCCCGATCCCACCCTAACTGGCCGTTTTGCTTCACAAACCCTTTAGGCTCCACGGGTTTTCTGTGTAGTAAGAAGAGTGTGGGGTTTAGGCACCCTTAGGGTGAGATTTTTTAGTGTATAGCTATAGAAAACACAGTCTTACGTTTCTATTAAAACACATAGCCTTCATCTAAAACGTGTCTTGAATAAAACATTTCAACTTTCAGCTTTTTATTTTACCTCAGAATTCCTGCCACCCATGCCCCTGTCACCTGCGCACTGTGTGATGTCCCCCCAAGTGATTTTGCCATGGCTCCCAGGCAGGGAACCTGAGCAGTGGAAACACCGCCATGGAAGAGCACGGCTTGTCTCAGTCATCTCCGCCTGGTTTGCTAAAGAAGGTGGAAAGAAGTGAGGGAGTGAGAGGGAACCATGGAAAGAGACAGACTTGCCCTGAAATTGTCAGCTAGGGCCACTCCTAAGAAAAGGACAGAATAGGATAGCACAGCACAGCATAGCAGAGAATAGTTCACTTGGAAGGGACTGTCAAAGATCATCAAGTCCAGCTGCCTGACCTCTTCAGGGCTAGCTGAAAGTTAAAGCAGATCACTGAGGGCATTGTCCAAACGCTTCTTGAACACTGACAGACACGAGGCATCAACCACCTCACAAGGAAGTCTGTTCCAGTGTTTGACCACCTTCATAGTAAATAAATTTTTCTTTATGTCCAGTCTGAACCTCCACTGGCTAATTCCTTCATGTCCTGTCATCTGCTAGCAGGGAGCAGAGACCTGCTGCGCCTCCCCCCTCAGGAAGCTGCAGAGAGCATTGCAGTTGCCTCTCAGCCTCCTTTCCTGCAAACCAAACAAACCCAAGTGTCCTCAGCCCCTCCTCACAGGACATGCCTTCCAGCCCTTTTACCAACTTTGTTGCCTCCTCTGGACACTTTCAAGGACCTTGACATCCTTTTTGTACCGTGGGGCCCAGAACTGCACACAGTGTTCAATGTGAGGCCACACCAACACTAAATATAGCAGAGGATCACCTTTTTTGACCTGCATTTAATGCACCCCAAAATGCAGTTTGCCCTCTTGGCTGCCAGAGTACACTGCTGGCTCATGTTGAACTTCATGCTGTTGAGGATTGCCCAATGCTCCAACATATGTAGATCCCTCTGCAAGGCCTCTCATCCCTCCAGGGAGTCAACAGCACCTCCCAGTTTAGTATCTTTAGACTTGCTGAGGATGCGTTCCACTCCTGCATCCAGATCACTGATAAAAGTGCTGAACAGGACTGGCCTTAGAAGTGAGCTATGGGGAACACTGCTAGTGACACCAGCCAGATGTAGCCCCATTCACTGCAAGCTGAGTGGTGCAGCTGGTACATGAGAAGGAAGGGATGACGTCTAAAGGGCCCACTAAAAGCTTGAGAAGTGGGCCCATGTGAGCCTCATGAGGTTCAACAAAGCTGAGTGCAAGGTGCTGCATCTGGGTTGGGGCAATCCCAGGCAGTACAGATGGGGTGGAGAACCTATTGAGAGCAGCCCTGGAGAGAAGGACTTGGGGGTTCTGGTGGATGAAAAGCTTGACATGAATGAGCCAGCAATGCGTGCCTGCAGCCCAGAAGGCCAACTGCGTCCTGGGCTGCATCAACAGAGGGGTGGGCAGCAGGTGGAGGGAGGGGATTGTGCCCCTCTGCTCTGCCCTGGTGAGGCCCCACCTGGAGTGTCGCGTCCAGGTTTGGGGCCCTCAGCACAAGAAGGATGTGGGGCTGTTAGAGCAGGCCCAGAGGAGTACAGCCTTTCAGTACTTAAAGGGTGCTTGTAAAAAGATGGAGACCAACCTTTTACTCGGGCATACAATATTAGGTCAAGGGCAAATGGTTTTAAACTAAAAGATGGGAGATTTAGATTAGATGTTAGGAGGAAATTCTTCATTCAGGAGGTGGTGAGGCACTGGACCAGGTTGTCTAGAGAGGTTGTGAAGAGGTTGTGGAGGTGTTCAAGACCAGGCTGGATGAGGACCTGAGCAACCTGGTCTAGTAGGAGGTGTCCCTGCCCATGGCAGGGGGTTGGAACTGGATGGGCTTTAAGGTCCCTTCCAACCCAAGCCATTCTGTGATTCTATGATTCTATAATTCTACATGAACCCTTTGAGGTCTGGAGTCATGAAAGGCTCACCTGACATAAGTCATTGCCGTCATATTTTTTCCCAGCTGCCAGGAAAACAACAAGTGACTTTCTGGTTGCCCATCTGGCAGGGCAGTGGCATTACTGACAAAAGTGTCAAGTACTCACAGTTGCCACTCAGGTCAATGGGAGCTGTATGCAAAGCAAAAAGGTGCCTCAGGTACCACCTGAGACATCAAGCCTGGAGAAAGGGGAGGGGAGGGGAGGGGAGGGGAGAGGAGGGGAGGATAGGGGAGGGGAAGAGGTTGTTTCTCTAAGGAGATTTAGACTCAGCCTAGGTGGGTGTCTAGATGAAAAATTGCAGTGGAGTGTGAGAGCTCAGGAATGTGGCTTGGGCTTGGGTTTGGGCATGAGCAGAGGCATGGAAACCTGTTCTTACAGAAAAATGTAAGAATACATGTGATGCAACAGCATTTGAGTACCTTCCATGGTCTTATCTATTCCCAGCAACCTTAGAAATTTAGTACCCATTACTGTGACATTCATGCAGCTGGCCTGGAAGGAGCAGCGATATGCTCCTGCCCTGGCATGCTCCCATGCTGTACTTGTGAACAGTCCAGTCAAGGAATAAAGAAAACGAATAACTGAGAAGCCTCTGAGACAAGGAGTGAATAGTACTTTTACTGATATTAAAAATAAAGTTCATTTCATTTTGCATGGCTTACATAATGACTGTGATTTTTTTTATTATTATTATTTTTTTTTTTTCTAAATATCTGTGCATTATTTTTCTGGGAAGTAAAGACATCTCTGAGCTTCAAGGCTTTGTGGTATTTTAGTACCACTTCAGGGCACTTCGAAAGTACAAAGTGTTTCATAATCTTGTTTTATTTGCTATATTTCTATTGCAAATGGACTATTACTAAATTCTGATGGTAATTAAGATATTAATTATTGATTAGTATATGGTGCTACATTGCTCTACAGTTTTATATCCTTTGCATGGACTGTAAAAGACAGAGTGAATGACACTTAATCCCGGAGCTGTCCGAAGTGATTTGCAAGTAGCAGCTCATGAAGATTTGGATGATCAGTGAAATGAATACCCTGCGTAATATCCTAGATGGCTGGAGTGAATTGAGTCCAGGGGCAAATCTGTTGGCTTTGAGTTGCATCAGAGAGAGACGTACGCACTTCTATGCACCTAATTCCCTGAAACACATGGTATGAGTAAGACATACATGGTTGCTTCTAATTTTTACTTAGTCCATGATGGAAAATAAGAAAAAAATGGTGAGTGATTAGTCAGTTTTAGACTCCTTTCCAGTCAAACTAGATAAATTTAGTAGAAATTTAGTAGAGATTCCCCTCGAAAGGAAACCTCGTTCATCACTGCAGTACTGTCCCTTGCATGACCTGTGCTATGACGGTCTGTGAAGATTCTTTAAAGGGGCAAGGAGACACAGAAACCTACACCTGCAGCTGAAAACAGAAGCACCATCGGTGACCAAACTTTTAATGTGAAACTTCTGTGTTTGTTTCTATTTCTGCAAGAAAAAAACAACTTTTTTTTTTTTTCCTTTTTTTTTTTCTGTTTACTATCTGGGCTTCAGCTCACCATTTCAGCTAATGACAAGAGTATCCTGGAAAATTTGCCTGCATGTAGGAGTGGAGATTATTGTTGCTTTCACATAAAATTGTGTAAGATTTTTGTATCTTAGCATTACCAGAAATGCCCATCCTGCTTGTTATGCCAACATTGTCCTTTAGATTAGATAACTCTTCTCCCTCCCTGATGTTTATTCCCCTCTGATATGTTTTTAGACAACAGTGCTATTCCCTTGCAGTTTGCCTGGTGGAAAAGTTTGCTTTTTGCCCTGAGTTATGCTGAAGATGATGCGTAGCGGTGCAGTGCTACTGTTTGCAGGCAGAACCTGCAGGGTTTTTGCCCAGGCTGAATTCCTCCTGGGACATGGAGAAGCACATGGCGTGCGATAGACAAAATGTGGCCATTGTTCCGTGCCCAGTCACGGAGCTGCAGAGAACCGCTGCAGGGAATTGAATCTGATCTAATTTTTCCTCTCCTAGCCTTTTTTGGACAGCTAGAAATTTACTGTTCCATTCACTCAGTGTACTCAGGGAGCTGTACTTTGTGGAGCGTGGTGGAGTGCAAGAGGATTTAACATGAAAAGTTATAATTTTGTATGCTGCTTTTCTGACACTTGCTCACAAATTCAGCTCCTTTTTGCTGCTCAATGAGCTTTGTCTCTGCTTTGTTTTAAAAGCTCTCTGAGAATCAGACACTTTTCCACAGAGAAGTGGGCAGAGAAAAAAGTCCCAGCGAAATGAACGGTGTTGCTGTTTCAATGCTCTGACTGACAAGAGTCGAGGCTTCTGAGCTTATGCCCTGGCATAGGTTGCTCTTTTATTGCATGTTACACTGGCTGTACATCAGGGAAATGACAAACATGATCTGCAGAGACAAGACTTTTTTTTTTTTTTTTTTTTTTTTTCCCCCGAATAATACACAGTTATTATTTTTACATAGCAAATTAATGTAAAATATGACTAAATAGCTAAACTATCTGCCTGTCGTAGAAAACTTAAGCAATCCTGAGAATTCTCTAAAGCGCTGCCGAGCAGTGCCAGCCCTGCCAGTTTTTTATTACTAGGATTATGACTGAAATATTTTCCGTATTTCTTCCCTTTAGTCTTAGGACCTTCATACTTGAAAAATACTAGTGGTTGTTGCTATCGCCCTGCTCCCTGTGATGCCTTAGTGCCAACTGTAGCTTCTGGCAGTGCTTCCCTGTAAAGCAGACATGCAGGGGGGGAGAGTGAGATGGGAAGAAGTCTGCAAGGTGGGTGCAGTGTCCACACAGATTTATACCCAACTGTTCCTCTCCTGTGGCTGCCCACAGCATTAACTGATCCTTAGGGAGCAGCTGGAGTGGTGGATGCAGCAGCCTGTAGATCTTTGTCAGCTCCAGGTCTTTGGCACTTTCCTTCATCCCACCCGCAGTCCCACAGCAATTATGGCAATTCCTGCAGTGCGTTAAGGGCTCTGACAATGTTCAGTCTCATTGCTCTCTCTGGGCAGGGCAGGGGTGGAGGAGGTGATCTGTGTCCTCCTTTCCGTCCTGACCTGATGCATTCATTTCCCAGGCAACCGAGTTCTGTCCTGGCCAGTTTATTGCTACAGGAGACTTTGTCCATCCCTCCACAATTTTCATAGAAAAGGAAAAATCAGTTTTTACACAAGCAGATTTGAAGCCACAGCAATGAAGAATCCCAGTGATTTAGCTGAAATTTCAGTTCTCTTACCTAGGCATTGATTTTATTTACAGTGCATGCAACTTCTTGTTTCTGCTCCTAGGTTTCTTTAGAAGCTTTGGCTGCAAGGTGGGACTTGAGCAGCCTGTGGAGGTAAGCAGGGTTATTCTTAGTTCGATCTGCCCTTGCGGGCTGACACTGCTGAAGGCTGGTGTCAGCTGTTGCACAGCTCTGCTCCCACTCCCAGCAGGTGACACGCTGAGTGTCAGTCCCCAAGTAGCCCAGGCCTCGCCTAAAACGGGACCTTCTCTGCAAAATGAGTACAGGGGATACCTTCAAAGATGCCGATCCATTCTAGCAGCTCTGGATCTGGATTTTGGATCCTTCAGGTGTGAGTTTAAATTAAAATTTACCTGCCCCTCCATAAAAAGCTCCTACTCCCTGTTCCTGTCCACCCTTCAAGGGCAAGGGGCAGTCAGGGTGGATGATGCCATTCAGGTGCTGCAGTGGCGTTTGCTACTGAGCAGCTATTCCCAGGGAAAAAGCCCACCGTGTGCATATTGTGCTATTCTGGTATGTTATCACAGTTTGGTATTTGTCAGTGAGTCCTTTTCCTGGACACACTTGAGTCTCGTGTTCGCTGTTCCAGGCGTTGCTTGTGGGAGCAGCAGCTCCAAGAAGAAAGATAATGGCTCAGTGCAGGTCTGGGTTTCCAGAGCCGGCTCTTCCATGGCAGAATTGCTGCTCAGTGAAATATTTTTGGGCTCTCAGAACCAACTTTGTTTTCTTCACACGTAGGCTACACTCCCACTAATTAAGTATTATGCAAGGCAAATCGTCTTCAGGAACCTGCACAACTTCATAGTCTTCACGTTACGCTGGACTGGCACGTCTTCAATCGCATTACGTTCGTCAGATGTGCACATTCACTGGAACGTGATCAACAACCCGCCGTGCTCGAGAGTAAAAATCAGTTTTTCCACAGCTGCATTCGCCTCACAGAGGAGGGAATTTTGCTGAGTACAATGGCACCGCCTGCAGGTAGTCGGATTTCAGCTGAAAGCCTCAAGCAACCTAATGCTACGCGCAGGCCTTGAATTACTGCTAGAAGCAGGCTGGGAAATATGTGTACATGCATTCATGAGATTCATCTTTCTCTCTAAAGATCAGGAAGATGAATTTTTTGGTCAACTTTTTCCCATTCTAAATACATTCTATGATACTCTTATTATCCTGAAGAAACTAACTTAGGCATTGTAAGTGGTGCTGCATACAGCTGCATACTGTGACAACGCATCGTTAGAGGAATCATTAGAGAACAGCAAATGTTAGCTATAGACAATTGTGTTTTGACGCTTAACCATTTCCCAAACAGCCCAGCACGTCTGCAGTAGGCTGTCATGCCCCTTCCAGGCCGGCACAGAGAACAAGCCCTGGGCCCTCCTTGCTCTCTGAGGCTGAACAAAGGCTGCTGAGACTGCTGGGCCAGCTCTGGGCAAAAGGCAAGGGTGGAGGTTTGGAGAAGCTGCTGTTACGTGCTCGGGTCTCCAGCTGGGGGAAAATTGCTCTCCCGGATGTTAATTATGTAAAGAGAGCAAGGAGGTGTGTGCTGTGTGAGGGAGCTGGAACACAGTGCCTGACATACCTGTGAGGTTTGGGCATCCACCCATCCTTGCTCTAAGTAAGCAGCCCGGGTACCAGTGCCAGGTTGGCTGGAGCAGGGGGATCTCAGCACCGAGCAACTCGAGTGCACGTGGGCACCCCGTTAAGCAGTATTATTTTCTGTGAGCACAGGGCAGCCACCAGGAATCCAACCATCTAGCACAGAGTTAGCTCAGTAGGCCTATTCCATAACGACGGCAGAAATGAATGCTATGAATGTGTGTTACCTCAGGTTTTTTCCTTGGCTCCCTGACACGACTCCTGAGGTGTGTAGCTATGCTCTGTTTCTTGCACAGGACAAATTCAGATATAAGCAAGCCAAAATATCTGAAGAAATCATGTGTAAAACACTTAAATGAGTACAGAAAGACTATTTTTTTCTTTATCAAACTTAAAGCAATTCAAGTTAAAAAACTGTAGGAAATCAAAAACAGTTTCTCATATCCATTCATTCGCTGGACCTGCGAACCCAAATACAAACAGGTTTTATTTTAACTGTTTTTTCCTTTTCCTATCTGGGATTTACCAAACTTTAATTTGCAACTGGTTTTTGTTCTTGTTTATTCATTTTTAATCTTTTCTACTTTTCTAATTAGGTTGCCAAATTTATGGAAATTTCATTTTGGTATCAATAGTAAGCATCGCATTTGTCCTTTCTTGGAGAAAAAAAAGGAATATACATGCACTGAACTATAATCTGCTCTACAGCATGTTCAACCTGTTACTTATACACTCAGTGCAAAGCATCTGAAAGCAAACTGACATATTTCAGCACGTAATCTATTTATCAGACGTTTCCATTAACTGCAAGCATGTAGTGAGAAGGTACGGTATTGGTTTAATATATCGTCAGGATAGACAATGTTTGAATGTACACGTTAATCTACATTTTTAGGAGTTACAAATAAGACAACGATGTGCACAGTACTTGAAAATGCAGTGAATTTCTCTTCTCGTTGCATTGACAACACCAGTTCCTCACACAGTTGAATCTGGTTCAAAGCTCTACTCCCACTGTAATAAATGTGACAGACACTTACAGGTACAACGTTCGCAGCAGAGGTCGTTAAGGCTCTGTTCTGACGAGTGTTTATTTCTCTGTGCACACCTCCCCTCCCTCCCCTCTTCTCCCAGCCCCTTCCCTGCTGCACACACGCAGATTTCTTCATACAGAAGGAAAAGCTCATTGGTTCCAGAGTATTCAGGAAGAAAAGTTTAAGGGAAAAGATTTTAACCTGAAGGTAATGTGTAGTGAAAAGTAGATTTATAATAACAGCAATACCTGGTACTTATATAGCTGTTTTAATCTTTTAAATAATTTTTGGTATGATAGGAGAATGCAGCATCCACATCCCATGGATACTGCATCCGCTAAACGCCCTACAACAGATAGCACACACAGAGAGTCCAGACCAGAGATCCTTCAGTCAGACTGGGTCTCAAAGGACTTTGTGAATGCCAGGAAGAACGATCAGCTCCATTTCTGAGATACAGGTGAGGCACAGAAAACTTAAATGCCTTGCTCACAAACACACAGTGACCCAGTGGCAGACTTCAGGCCTGTTGGCTCCCCAGCCACCGGTTTATTTATTGGTCCATTTTGTCCTCTTAAACAACTAAGAGAAGATCTTTTGAGATACACAACATGGGCCCACTATGATAATCAGTGTCAAATGCACACAACCTGATTTCTGCACTAGCTTTTGGCATCTGTTGTCATGGACGCTTACTTAGAGTGCCTAAAATGCCCTCAAATCAAAATGGAATTGGTAGAAATGACTAAAATGTGTAGTTTAATAGAGAATCAGGCTCACAGCAATTACTTTGTGGCATGCTGAGACTAGAATTAGCTAACTATTTTAATTGCTAACGAATTAAGGCTGATTCCTGTTTATATTAAGGCCTCTGTATCATTCTACGACAGCATAACTGTGCCTCAGTGCAAATGAGACTCAGACTATTGAAAAAATAACCTTTCTGTTCCCTCAGAAGACAATGATTTTTAGTGGCCCTAAATGAAGAAATCGACTGGAACCAACTTGTCTTGACACCATGGAATATTTACAAAAGGCTTGTAAAAGGACCTAAAAGTAATCTGAAGGAAAACCAATTGCACAACTGTTGAAGAAAAAAGTTAAGATTAGATGGACCTGTTCCTTGACCATGAAAATGGAGAATTGTAACCTGAAAACACGTCTTTATATGAAAGTAATTGGCTTGATGTTCAGAGGTTATGAGTATGCTCAGGTAAACTGTAGATGCTTATCAACTCTGGAGATCAAGCCACCTTGTTACACTACTAGAGATAAAATAGACAAAGACTCATTTGTTATTTAAGTGCTAGACATACAGGGCACAGTTTGCATAAAGCTAGTGTGTGTTATATTCGGAGTAGTAGTAGTAGGATGACCTCAAGCTCAGTAAAATGCTACATGATCACAGATTTCTCCTATTATTATTGTTATTAAAAGCTATCGTGTGTTGCTTTCTTAGAATAGGGCTTCTCCAACTTTGCTGCCTGTAGCCAAGAATTATTTTAGAAATTCTTTTTTCTCCAAACACTGTACTTGTAACAGTTTTGGTTTTAAAACCTTTATTTTTTGGGCAACCAATTAACATTTGTTGGCTGAGATTAAACCAATCCTTATTCTCTTCAAATGCAAGGTCTGGGTCCCCATGGGTTGCAGCACTTTTAAATTCCTTTTTACATCTAGCTAGAAGTAGATTTTTATTTTTTTTTAAAGCTGATATGGAAATTGTTTGTGTAAATTAACGCAATTCTTTAGGCATCAGTGTGGCTATGGTAACTGCCCAGCTGAGGATCTGGCCTCCAATATGTAACACAGGCAGTTGGGAAATCTATTTTGTATACAAGTCAAAATAGCTGGATCATACGTGATGTTACATTTAGTTTCATTGGCAATTCAGAAAATATTTAATAGTAAATTTCATTGCTAAATTTCATTGCTTCTATTACCCATTTTCATATACAAATAAATCATCTTTTCTAAAACATTCTTTTTCTTTAGTAAGGCTTGTATTCATAATCATATCAAAAGTGTTTGCTATTGGAGCAATCTTTCAGCTTGCTTTATTTAGAATTATCTTTATTATGAAATTCTACAGTTTACTAAACTTCAATGTTGATGAGCAATGCTGCACTTGAGTAAAGAATCACATTAAAAAAGTATAAGGTATGGTATTTTCTTGTCCAAAACTAAGGCAGGATGAACAAAAGTAATAAGCTCATCTCATCCTCATCTAGCAGGGCTTGATTTTAAACTGTATTCAAAGTACAGAGCCCAAGAGAGGATGTTGTCACGGTGATTATTGCGCTTGCACAGCGTCTTGCTATAGGATTAATTTTTCCTTTAGCAATCTATAATTTCTTTTCCTGAAGACCACACAAAGATATTGTACTCTGTAAAAGAAAAAAAAAAAAAAAAGAAAGCACTTAAAGCTTTATGAAGTTATGAATTAGACAAAAGGACACAAAACCAAGTTATTATCCTATGATTCAGCTATGCCATGATCTCATATTGTTTCAGAATTATTATTCTGTTATTTAGGTTGGAGTCGTCTTCTGAACACCTGATGTGCTCTTTGGCATGCTACACATTCAGCAGATGCACTGTCTTCTGGGCTTTACGGCTTCCTCTGATGAATGCACAACGTTTGGAACAAAGCCACTCTTAACACCTTCCCATCCATCTTGTATTGTGATTTCTCCTTTTTTTACAAGTTCATAGATGTCTCGCGTAAGAATTGTAAAGGACTCTTCAACATTTGTGGCATCTTTTGCTGAGGTTTCTATGTATTTCATACCACAGGCAGATGACAGTTTTTCAGCTTCTTCCCTTGTAACCTCACGCTGTGATACTAAGTCACATTTATGTCCCACTAACAGGAAAACAATCTGAAAGGGCTGTACATGCATTTTTGCTTCTTCTAGCCAGTCTTTCACGTGTTCAAAAGATCGCCGATTTGTGATGTCAAACACTAGCAAGCCACCGACAGAATTGCGATAGTAAGATCGTGTTATTGATCTGTGAAGAAAAACACAAAAAATAAAATTAAAATATTTTTTCACTTTATTTGTAAACAAGATACGTTTCCATGTGATAATGTTCCTTTTTGACCCACTGTAAGTTTTATGAACTAACTGCTTTTTCGAAATTAACTGGAATTTATTAATTTACCTTTTCCACAAAAAAAAAAAAAAGATCGTTTTTCTTTTTTCCTACTTCAGAAATCATATTCTAAATGTTCTTGAAGTCAACATTTCTATTGCCAATTTTGAACGCTGAATTTTTCTGCAAAGTACTCTTTATTAGCAAACTGTTGCACATGTTCACAGGACAATATTTATATATATATATTGACAGCATTTGTTAAAGTCTGAGTCCTTCAGTTTTATACGAATATTCACTTCACTTTGTTCTAATCAGTCATTTTAAAATGAAACAGGTAAACTGTATCCTTTTGTATTCCTTACAGACAAATGGTTTGATAGAAAATATTGTACAGATAATCCCGAGTTATTTGTGCTTGTAGAGGTCAATTGACCAAGGAAGGAAGCTCCCTCAACAACACTGTATAATATTAACTGAGCTGGGCAAACACACACTTGTTACAGCACTGACAAAGAACACTTCTACTTCCAGCATATCATTCATGTGGAGGTTCACAAGCTCTTCATTAATTACGTTTATTATTTTTTGGCACTTCCAGGATTGGTGGACATGTTTTCTGCTTTTCAGCCCTCTATGTTCCAGGCCATTCGCTGGAAGTAATTTTGGAAGAAGGAGACCCTTCCTCCAGAAAGATTTTTAATATGCTCTAGAATAATAATAACATATTAAAAAAAAAAAAAAAAAGTTAATTAGAATGTAGAGAAAGATATGGGGACTAAAAAATGATTTTAAGTCTGCAATCATGTGCAATAGGGCAGGATGGAGAAGGCGAGAAGCGACATTTTAAAGGAAGGGATGGCCTACCTAGAAGTGGAGGCAAGCACTATAGTAGTAGCGTAAACATATAGCAAGAGTGTATATGTAAGTATTCTCCAGATGAAATGAGACATAAAATCTATATTAACTGTCATATATTAAGGAATTAACTATATTTTATCTTAAGATTATGGGGAGAATGGAGCTTCAAAACATTTGAATCAGGATGAATGGCACACAGCTGCATCTTGCCATAAGAGGAGCTCCCTTTGATTTTCACTTAATCACATTTCAGATAGTGTTTTCTAACAATTTGAACACCGAGGCATAATTAGGAGCAGCAGTCATATTGCAGATAGGTAAGTGCAGTTAGATAAGGCTTAGATTACTTGGCATAACTAAATTAATGTAGTCACAGCAAACTGCATTTGAATGGGTTTTATTTAGATAAAGGGGGGGGTGGTTGTTTGTCTTAATGTTTTAGAAAGATCTTTCCTATGTTTCCAGCAACAGAGTACTCCATGGAGTACATCTCTGAGCAGTTTAAATCTGCAGACAATAGGGTCTCACCCTCAACTTACTCACATAGCCTGGGTATGAAAAATGACCATAAATAAAGGCTGTTGTATTTTGTGAAGTACTAAATAAAGATATCACAACGATCTGCTTCAGGTTTTCTTTTTTTTTTCTTTCAGTAAAACAGTTGCAAAGACAGATGAATACATCAAAACAATTCAGGTTGTTCCAGACAGAGCTGAAGTGTGTGACAAAAACGGGATTTGGTTTCGAAAAGTGATAGCTAATACAACCGATTTTCGAGAAAAAGAACCTGTCCTGAAAGCAGTTATGCCAAAGCAATATATTAGCAGCTGAAAAAAAAGGTTAGTACTGAAAAAGCATGGCATCATTTGCTTAGCATTTTTATGTAGAATAATGTTGTATCGTGTGTCTGTGAAGTGGAGCACTGAAGAGCAGTATTTATTGCCTTACTGCGTGCTTACACATGGAATTGTGTACCCTTGTTGGCTGTAACTCAGTTCCGCAGAGCTATGCCAACTGGCACTAGCTGGCGATCTAGGCCATTATATTTAATTTTCTGTATATGTTGCCTGTAACAAAGATGATTAAAAAGCATCTGTAACTCTGGGCTGCGCATCGCAAAAACTGGGAAAAACATCTGGGCACACGAACATAGTGGGTTGTTCAACAGTATCTGAAACATCCCACAGATGCAAAATATTTGACTTAAATACGACAATTAGAGTAGAGTAAGTATAGACAAATGTATCAGTGGATGTCAGAGTTACTTGGAAAATGAACTGTGTAAAGTGGGTGTACTTCATGGTCTGGTAAGTCTCTGCTTCTTTTTTTCTCTCACCCTATGAAACTAAGTACAAGAGCAAATTTTACCTCATTAATGTTATGCCTAAAGGTTATAGGACTTTTAGGTGCCTTCAGCAAGGCTTAGGCAGAGCTAAAAGACCAACATCTCTAGCTGTGCTCCACTCAGCTGCATGGAAAGGAAGTTGTGGGGAGCTGGGGTCAGCCTCTTCTCACAGATAACTAGTGACAGGACTAGAGGGAATGCCCTCAAGTTGCACCAGGGGAGGTTCAGGTTGGAAATGAGGAGACATTTCTGCTCAGAAAGAGCAGTCAGGCACTGGGACGGGTTGCCCAGGGAGGTGGTGGCATCACCGTCCCTGGGGGTGTTCAAGGAGAGGTTGGACGTGGTGCTTGGGGACATGGGTTAGTGGGTGACACTGGTGGCAGGGGATGGTTGGACCAGATGATCTTAGAGGGCTTTTTCAGCCTTAATGACAGTGATTCTATGATTCTGTATCTAACCGTGGTGCCCAGACGAGCTCTGCAGGGCCTGTGTGCTCTGCCTCTGCGCGGGCTGGGAGCAGCTCATGGGGCAGCGCCTGCCTTCCCTCGGCTCCTGTCACAGCCGGAAACCAACCCGAGTGTCCCAGGAGCAGCTCCTCGGAAACACACCAAACACCTTCAGATGGATTCCAGCTCCTCAGGAAATGCAGGTGAGCTTTCTGTGTACTGTGTTCAGTTTTGGGCCCCTTGCTACAAGAAGGACATCGAGGTGCTTGAGCGGGTGCAGAGAAGGGTGACGAAGCTGGTGAGGGGCCTGGAGAACAAGTCCTACGAGGAGCGGCTGAGGGAGCTGGGCTTGTTCAGCCTGGAGAAGAGGAGGCTCAGGGGTGACCTTATCGCTCTTTTTAGGTACCTCAAGGGAGGCTGTAGCGAGGTGGGGGTTGGCCTGTTCTCCCACGTGCCTGGTGACAGGACGAGGGGGAATGGGCTTAAGTTGAGCCAGGGGAGTTTTAGGTTAGATGTTAGGAAGAACTTCTTCACTGAAAGGGTTGTGAGGCATTGGAACAGGCTGCCCAGGGAAGTGGTGGAGTCACCATCCCTGGAAGTCTTCAAAAGACGTTTAGATGTAGAGCTTAGGGATATGGTTTAGTGGAGGGCTGTTAGCGTTAGGTTGGAGGTTGGACTCGATGACCTTGAGGTCTCTTCCAACCTAGAAATTCTGTGATTCTCTTAGTGACAGCACCTACCTCTCACACAGCTCCCTATGCATCGCTTCACCAGGCACAGGGCCTTGTGCACAGGGCCCACACTACAGAGGCCACCCCAAGTGTTCTGCTCAGAGCACTTCCACCTTTAGAGATGGTGCAGACCATGTCAATACACTGTGTAGGTCTTCACCGAAAAGCCTGATGATGAGTGTGCAAGGTGGCCAGCAATAGATAAGGAGGGCTGAGAGTCATCTGGAAAGCTTGGAGGCCACTGGCCATAGGCCCGCAGGGGAAGAGGAGGTGCTGGGTTCATCTAAGCAAACGCAGAAGTTGAGTGAAGGGAGGAATACTCTCTTCTTTTGTTGGATCTGTGCATGAGAGACAAGTTCATAGGGATTTTTCAAGGTGCACTTCTTAAGTTCTGAACCCAGGAGCACTCAGATATTTCATCCCTTAGCCAGGTAATGTAAAATGCACAAAGGACTTACAACACTGGTCAGACTCTGCAGTGCTGCTGTTCAGAGCAAAGCCCTTACTCACCAGTCTAGAGTTGTACTCCTGCTTCTGGCTCAAAAAGCCTGTACTCCTCTCTGTGCAGTGCCACCATCAGGAGTGAGAAACACTGACCCAGACCCCTGAATGGCCTTCTTGGTAAGATGCACTCCGAGATTAGGAAAGATGTGTCCAAGCACACTTTTCCTGCTTCCTGCAGGAATGTTTTGTGTTGTTATTGTAAAGAAACAGCAAGAACTGGCTGGACGCCAAGCAGCCAGGCCCCTGGTAAAGCAAGAGGTTGCAGACTGTTGATGTGCTCAGAACCCTAAGAGCTGCATTTTATAGGAGCTACAGGCACCTGTACTTCACGAACAGGGAGGGCATTCTTTGTTCTCTTCCTACCTTTGCTCCCAGGAGGTGACTCCAGGCTGTGCACTTCACGTGGCAGAAGCTTCTCAAAGCAGGGTTGGTTTTGGTCCCTTTCCCACCCCCATCACTTCCCCTTTGCTGTCCCTGGGACACGTCCCACTTGAGGCTGTGCTCGGTCTGATGCTTCAGGCATTGTGCAAGGAACCTTCCTAATACAAGGCTCTGGATCTCACCCCAGCAACCAGGCAACTAAGTGATATCTAGCCCTAGATCTTCTAATAGCTTTTAAAGTGGTATTTCTCAGCAGCCTTCAGCTGATACAACTGAAGGAAAAAGCCTTCAACACACGACATTGCCCTTCTACAGCAGCACCATCTCAACAAAGCAAGCAATCCCAAGCTGGCGAGGACACTGCAGCCTAAAAAGAGACAATGTGGTGCAAATACGACAGAGGTCTACAAAACCACGAGTGCCACAGGCAGAGCAGATAAAGATTCAAAGTTAACCTCTTCAAGTACAAAAGCTCAAGGCTGCCAAGTATAGCAGGGAGCCAGACTCAAAAGAAACAAACTGAAAAATTGGCTCTTCGTGCAGCAGCTGGTAGACTTGTGGATCTCCTTGGGAAAGATGTTATGAATGCAGAAAGGTTGTCTGTGTTGCACAGCAGACCAAACAAGAGACTGATTGAGGTTTAGTAAATAGATAAACCACATCAGTCTCAGGAAATCCCTCAAATTGAAAGTACTGGCTAGCAGAGTACCCTGGAGAATTCAGAGACTCTATCAGAGACAAGATACCTGAGTACGGACCCTAGACAAAACCAGACCAGCCCTCCTTGGATTCTTTGATGAGCAGAGAATTCACTGACAGGATTACACACGCTTTGGTAAGCGTTGCAGGATCAGACTCCAAAAGCAAAATGTTTTTAACTCCTTTATGAAGAAAACTCCTTTTTGAAGAGAAGAAGAAAACCTTAGGGTCAGGATGAGGAGCGGATGGTGGGTAAGGTTTAACGTTGTCCAGCTTATACGTAAAGGATGTTCAGATTCCAATTGCTCCAGTTACCCCCATGTAGATCCTAAATTCCCGAAATGTCTTCCTATGTAGACAGATAATTCTGGTTCAGCTAATTAATTGCCATAAAACTAGCATTATGGAAGGGAATGAGTCACTTGCAGCACCATGATTCATTTTCTGTGGGGAAGGAGGGAGAGGAGAGTATTTCCTTTGGCAGTGGGAGAGCCTTCAGCCAAGGACAGGGTGGGATTAGGATGAAAAAATAATGGCCAAAGACCAGCCTTTCTTCTAAAGGCTTCCCTCATTCTTCCCCCATTCTAAAATGAGGGAGATGGCAGGCAATGAAGTCTGCTTTCCTGAAAAGCCTTCAGACTACGTGTTGGAAGTGGGAAGCACATCTTATTTTGGATTTAGAATCTGGCAAATCTGCCTGTGGCTTTGAATGAAAGGGGACTGAACTCTCCGATCCATCCCCGCACCTACCTTTCACGTGTCTTATCATTCTGCCTACGACACTTCGTTTTTCTTCTGTTCCTTTGTGCCTGATACTTCTTTGCTGCCTCCTCTCCTCCTCTCTCCACTTCTCTTTCACAGGAGACTCTGAACCCTTCTCGAAGCAATAGGTAATGGAAATGTCCTAACAATGCCTTTGCATGTGCCTTGTTGGAGGCGCAAGCTGATAATGTTTCAGGAGGGAGTTTGGCTGCTTCAAGTGGAAGTAGGCACTAAAGGAAGGAAAAAGCACTAAGGAAGCAGCACTAAGGAAAGGGAAACAACCCTCCTACCTACAGAGGTGAGTACAACCCCTTCTGCCTGGGGTCTCGGGGCTGTGCAGCTCCTCGCAGTGCATGGCCATTGACAGTGGGTATGCTGCAGTCTCTGGCCAGTATAACATGTAACACATTATACCATCTTTGTCTGGAAGTTACAAAAATTGATGTAAGCGTTATTGAAAAGGTAATTCTTATTTTCTCCCCCACTCCATGCAAACAAAATCTAGGTTACAAAGCTCCTTAACTATGCTGCTGTTAAATATGGACTGTCCTAGCATCCTCTAGACTGTCCTTAATCCTGATTTTCAGCAAAAATACTTGTATGAATAATATTTTTGCTCCTTTTGGAAAATGATTGGCATTTGTAATAAAGGAAAGGTAAATACAGATAAAAGGCTGGAGAAAATCACTTTTCCCCCGACCAGAACCTGTTAAAAGGTAAGACTACAAGGACAAAAAGGGAACCACAACACCTTGATATTGAATGCTGTAAGGTTCCTCCAGATTGATCTACACTTGGAACTGCTGGAGGTGAGACTACTCCTCAAGAAGGCATATGTTATGATGTACAGTAATGATCTGTTAGATTTTTTTTTTTACAAAGGATAACTTTAAAGTCTTTAGTTTTAATAGGAGTAGTTGTTAAATGCAGATTGTAAATTCTTTTTGAAATGATAACTTCCCACGTAGAGCATGTGTTCATTCCACTCATTTATTCTGATTACGGTAGCATAATGGCAGGGGAAAGTACAGGCTCAAAAAGAAGTCATCTTCTTACCTTGATCTAAATATTAGGCTAAAGATGTAAGACCCTAATTAACACGCTCAAGGAAAGTCTTGGTAAGATGACAGCCACTGAACAATTGTTTTTGAAAATGAATTAGAAGATGTATTAATCACATCAGTCCATGGCTTTAGGATGACTTTAAATCAGTCATAGTGTTTCTTTCTCATTATGATTTCACTGATGCTTACCAGATGAACCAAACCTTCACTGAAAGCTTTATCTAGTTTTGAGGAGTTATTTTATACTAGGACTAAAGACTACATTATAATGACAGCAATTTTGAAAATACATACTGCTTGCTCAGAAAGAAGAGTAAGGGTAGTGTTTTATTTTCAAGATGTGTTGGAAACAGAACGTACCTAGTTAATATCATAGTCTGCTATATTATCGGGGTTAACATAACTGAGGCATTCCCATAGTATTATGTGCCTAACTTCTTGAAATCAGTTCTCTGTCTTAGCAGCATTGCTTCATAGCCTTGGAAGTTCCATGATTAAAATTCATTTTTGTTGGTTTTAAATACAGGAAAAATAAACCAAACGAATCACAGCGAAGTAGACCATGTGAAACAAACAGCCAGAGCAGCAGACTGCTGTAAATGACAACTAACCCCAAGTTAAGAAGAAAGGGAGAATCCCTTCTTTTCCTTAGTCTGCGTTATGGACCTGAGTCTACGCTAAGCAGGTCTGTAGGTTCTTTTTCTAGTGACCCACTTGAGGCACTGACACGAGGCACGTTGTCTGTATGGCAGCCCGCACCATGGGAGATCCTGCTTACTGGTGCCCCACTGGTGTCCCCACAGATACAGTAAGTAACCGCACTGGCTGAGCTCATAACAAGTAAACTGTGCTCGCAGCTTGCCTGCGGAAGCGTTAAGAGTGACTTTTCCTCTGAGCAGTAACACAAACGAGGCGTGTTACGGATGATTTCTAAGAACGTGCAAGAAACCCAGTTCAAATACAGAGGCATCAATGAACTAGGCACAGGTAAGCAATTTCTCTGAGAAAATAAGTGCTCTCGTTCAAGATGGTGTGATGGCAGGTGGGTCCCACCTGTCCCCGGGCAACGTCCCTAATGGCTGGGACCAAGAGAAGGGGGTGATTATACAGCCAGCATTTGTCCTGCACACGGGAACTCCCCGAGGAGCTTTTAAACCTGGTTTTACCTCCTGTAAAGTACCAAAGCAAGTGAATTAGAGCACAACTGGGAATGTTAACTGCAAACTGCTCGGCATTCTGCAAAATTGGATTATTTCTCAGAATAATTAGTTCTTCCCCAAGACTATCCTTGCTTGTGTAGACTTCTCCAGTAGCAGAGAGCAGAACATGCAAGTTTTTAACCTGTGGTGTATAATTTAGTAAAATATTTATAATTTACTTGAGTACATGCAAAACAGACTATGCAATAAATGCTGCGATATTTGGTACAACAAGAAACTTCTAGCAGAAAAACAACCACAGATGTTTAAAACTACTTCCCCCAGCTTGTATCTGCTGGGCATTGGAAAAAACACAGATGTATACTCCTGGTAAATTTTAAAGCAGCTGAATGCATGACTCATCACTGAATATCCCCTGAGCATCCCCTTGTAAACGATGGCTATCACTGGAGTTAGGATGTATGCAAAACTCTGTATTTGCATTCCTTTCAGTCAAGTGCCTTGTCATTGGCCATCCTGGCTATTCGTCAGCAAATTCAAAATAAAGAGATTATACCTCCTTAGTCACTTGTTTACAAGGATTTCTCCTTCTTTGCTGGAAAGCACGAGGAGGATGAAAAATGCTAAGAGCTTGCCATTATCACTGGTAATTTCTTTCCTAACCCTTCAGAGGCCTGCCTGCGAAAATATATATAAGCCTGTGACTCATGCATGCCCAGGAAAGTTTTTTTTTGTTGTTTCACTGTGGTGCTTGTTATGGAACGAGGCTTCACCTCCCCTGGTAAGATGCTGAAACCCCACCTCTTCAGCCGAGTGCCAGGCTCTGCACAACTGTTGCAGAGGAAGCCAGGCAGCAGAAAGGGCTCTGCTGTTGTCGGTGTGGGGACCCATCGCAACCCCACTGCTGGACCCAGTGATGGGTGAAGCAGCACAGAGTACAGCAGGCAGATGGGCTGCGTGATAGCGCCCTGCTCACACCTACCTGGCTCCAAACCAACGCTGTATGCAAACTGTTTGTGACAGAGAGGGGATGGGAGAGGGCTGAGCACTCGGTGCAGCATTGGAACTGGCTGGGCTGCGCTCTCGCTGCCCTGGTGGATAGCGGGGCAGGTGCCCGAGGCAGGTGTAACACCCCAGCGGGTGCCAGGGCCTGCGGTGCTGCGGGGACGGAGGGCAGGGAGCTGGCGGGCAGCGCTGCGGGGGAGGCGATGACAAAGTCAGAAGCGGGGAGGGCTGCGGGGCCCTCCGGCCACCAAGCTGCGGGCTCGGCACCCCCAGGCAGGGCGCAGGGAGGGCAGGAGGCCACTTGGCGGCTGGGGCTGGGCGGCGAAGGGCTGCCGGGGAGCCGGGGGGCCCCTTACCTGAAGCGCTCCTGGCCGGCCGTGTCCCAGAGCTGCAGCTTGACCCTCTTGCCGGGCTCGATCTCCACCAGGCGGGAGAAGAAGTCCACCCCCACGGTGGGGTCGGAGTGCAGCGGCCCGGGGAAGCGCCCCTCGGTGAAGCGGTGCAGGAGGCAGGACTTGCCCACGGTGGAGTCCCCCAGCACGATCAGGCGGAACTGGTAGATCCAAATCGCCGCGTCCATGGCGGCCCCGGCCGGGCCCGGCTCCTCCTCGGGGCTCTCTCGGGGGCTCTCCCGCGGCCGGGGCCGGGGCCGGGGCCGGTGGCGGTAGCGGTGCCCGCACCGCGCTCCGATCGCCCCAACGCCCGGCATGGGCGCGGCGGCGGGCGGGGGGGGGGCCGAGCGGGGCGGGAGGGGGGGCGGCAGCACGGGCGGGCGGAGGGACGGGAGCCCCGAGCCGGCCGCTTCCCCCCCCGCCCCGCTCCCGGGGGGCTCCCTGCGGCCGCCCGGGGCGGGACGGGGCGGGCAGGGGCGGCCGCTGTCCCTTCAGCACCGGCTGCCCGCCGGGGCCGCCCTCCCCTCGGCTGCGCTGCGGCGGCGCGGCAGAGCCCTCCCGCTTGGGCCGCCTCCTCCTCGTCTTCCTCCTCAGCCGCCTCCTCCTCCTCCTCCTCTGTCCTCTCCTCCTCCTCCTCCTCCTCCTCTTGGAGGTGCTGGGGTCGTGGAGAGGAAGCCCCCGGGGTGGGGATGGGGGGAGCCTGAGGGAAAGGCGGGAGGGAGCCCGCAGGAAATGGCGGGCACGGAGCGGGGAGAGGGGGAGGTGGGCGAGGAGCTGGTGTGTGGTGACGGGGGAACATTTAAAATCATGGAAACACAGGGTCATTAGGGCTGGAGGAGACCTCCAAGATCATCTGGTCCAACCATCACCCTGCCACCAACACCACCATGTCCCCAAGCACCACGTCCAAACTTTCACTGAACATCCCCAGGGACGGTGACTCCACCACCTCCCTGGGCAACCCGTCCCAGTGCCTGGCTGCTCTTTCTGAGAAGAAATGGCTCCTCATTTTCAACCTGAACCTCCCCTGCTGCAACTTGAGGCCATTCCCTCTGGTCTTATCACTGGTTATCTGTGAGCAGAGGCCAACCCCCAGCTCCCCACAGCTTCCTTTCAGGCAGTTGCAGAGAGCAATGAGGTCTCCCCTGAGCCTCCTCCAGACCAAACAACCCCAGTTCCCTCAGCTGCTCCTCATAGGAATTGTGTCCCTTCACCAGCTTTGGCACCCTTCTATTCCTCCTATTCTCCCTAAGATACAACCAAAGGAATAATAATCATCGTGACTTTACTATGATGTGTCTGAGGAGAGTGTGCTGTCTGCTGTCTTGGGAAGAGGCGTAATACAGGGAAGGAGAAGGGAACAGGGGAGGCAATGGGTGCACAGTCCTCATTTCCATGTGGTACAAACCGCTTTTTGGGTACCTTGCTGAAATAACCTTACCCTGGCAATGAAACGATTCTGTCAGTGTGGATGCCCTCCTGAGGAATTCCTTTGTCTCAGGGATCTTCAGCTCAGTATCATGCTATGGTCAGTCTGCTGAGCAGTAGTTTCCTCAGATTTCTTATAAGGCCTGAGGACCACAAAGGACAGCAGATGCCCACAGGTTGCTGGTGAGGGCTTTGGGGACAAATTCACAGAAATCCTAGGAGGCTGTGGGCCTGGGGGCCATGAGGAGGAGGCTGGCAGAGCTGGCAGGTGGGCTGCTGCTGGCAGATCTGCAGCAAGTGGACACTTGTATGGATGCACACTTGGAGAGTGGAAAGGGAGAGAGGAGATGGGTGATGTGTTTCTCGCAGCCTGTTGTAACTCTGGGGGACATCTGTGACCACTTTTCTCATTGCCTCAGTCTGGTTTTGATACTCCAACGTGTTAGGTGGTTACAAGGGTGAGATGAGGTAAGTGTAGCTCCACGTAGGCTCTGGTAGACCTTGCAGCTTAATGGTGTGGAAGAGCATGGCCTGACTAAGGGCAGGTCTTAAGTAGAAGAAGAGGGGTTTGCATGAATCACATAGGAGATCACAGCTTCCAGCCCCAAAATGAGCTGGGGTGGGATGTCCAGGTGGCTGGCCTTGGGACACTCAGCTGGGCCACCCAGAAACTATAAAAGGCAAAGCTGCCACAGGGGCTCACCTTGCTGTGCAGGCTGAGCCAAAGCTGTGGGATGCCGCCTGCTCCAAGAATCCCAGCTCTCCAAGGACCTTTTGGGATGGCCAGTCAGTCCCCAGGACTTCTGTGCCCACGTGCGTCTCTGAGTGTGTTTCTTACCAAACCGTGTGCATTTCTCCCCTCTACTTTCACTAGCTGCTATTGTGAAAAATAAATTGAATGTAGCTTGTACTTGCGTAGTTGTTCCCTTTGAGTAACAATTAAAATAAAACAATGCTAACTTTGATAAATGAACCTTCAGAAGGATGCAATCAATCCAATTCTTGCAGTTGGATACGGGACACGTTTATAGGTTATTTCTATCAATCTTTTCCAACTGTTTTAACAAAAGTGGCGCTTGGGTACAAAAAACATTTGCTTGCAAAATAGAGGTGTGAGATATGTGGTATCAGCAACTCTGATACTTGTCAGAAGTGCTCTTTATGTAGTGCCTGGACCCTGCGTGGATCACTGCCCTGGCTGACACCCCCAGGCCTTCAGAGCCTCAGGTCTGTGCCTTTTGGCTTAGAGGCACAGCAGGTTGTTGTCCTCTGCAATCAGGATTGGAAGAACCTCACGCTAACGAGTTGCACAGCTTGTTTCATTCCTACATGGGACAGAAGGAAATTTGCCTACAGTTGAGCTAAACATGTTCCTAAGTATTGTAGGCTTCAGAGTCTGGTCTGCCTAACTCAGCTTGGCATTGTAGAAAGACAGACAGAAAGTCACATATATCCAAAGCACAGCCTTATACCTTCATTTGGGATCTTTTGAATGCCATGTGTGAGATGCTACCTCAGAAACCTGTGTTTGGCCAAGGTGGGTGAACTTTATCTCCAAGTCATTGAAGATTTTGTTAGTCTGACAGACAGCAGAGGCCCTGACAGCACACAGTCCATTGCAGAGATCTCTGAACAGTGGTTGGAAGAAGAGATCAATCAAAAATTGGTTTGGTTTGAGGAGCTGGAACAGATGAAG